>NC_134353.1:194817472-195417472 GCF_048569485.1 Anomaloglossus baeobatrachus
TCTAGAGACTTCCATCTTTATTATAAAAAGAATCCTTAGCCCGAACATGTCCACAGGTAGAGACAGCGTCTATACAGAGTAAGAAGCAGAGAGAGCATTGTCAGCTCTCTTAATCACTCTGTACAGAGCGAGAAGCAGGCTGACAGTGAGGGTATGATTCCACTTGCATCTCTCATTGCATCACCCCACACGGTCTGATGCTCTCAAGACAGGAGCGCCTCAACTGCATGGAAATACATGCAGCCGACCCGCTCCTGTTGGAAGAGTGTGCGCCGTGCCGGGTGATGTGATGCGACACTCGGACAGTGACAGGCAAAGTTTAGTTACCAGGACCTTCGATGACGTCATAGCCACGTGACCAGTCTGTAAGCCAATGTCTGTACAACATTCACACCAGACTGATCATGTAGCACCCCTGAGGAGTCAGTTGCCACAAAATCTAACCTGTGGAAACCCAAACCCCGGAATATCAGTGCCAGTCAACACATCAGCACCCTCAGGCCATATATAGAACCCCAATTCCAGACTGGAAGACTGCCTAGCAACAGGTAAAAGGGATGGGCACTTATTGGTTAATTGCCACCCAATCTGTAGGGAGAGACCCAGCAAGGGGAGGGGGGTGTGTGGTCAGTTGGGAAGTTGGCGGGAAGGTGTGTGGAGGAAGAAGTCAAGGAGAGGAGAGGTGGAAGTAGAGAGTTGGAAGTGAAAGTACAGAAAGAAGGGAAAAGACCTGAAATAACAACGGAACGCTATAACAGGAGTGAGGGACTGTGGAGTACGGAACCAGGACTCCAGGAACCATGGGTTACCTGTGAAGTGTAATACTCCAGGAACCGCGAGACGCCTGTGGAAGTCTGGAACCAAGGATCACAGTACTCAGCACAAGGCGGGGTGCAGACCCTAGGACAGTGGGACACTTTATGGTCAACTGTTAATTCTGCCAGGTGAGGGGGATCTCCAGGGTCCTTCAACTCAAAGAGTCTGAAGCGTCAGCAGCAAAGAGAGGACTTGGGACTGAACCCAAAACTTACCAAGACTGAAACGGAGGGGTTACCCAGAAGCTCTAGGCCACGGGAGAACAATACAAACAAGTGTACATGGAGGAGAGCTAACCCTCGCCACAGCTGGCATGGAGAACAAGGGGAGCGGGAACACGTGTAACCGGCACCAGTGGGTCCAGGTACCAGCCACAAGAAAAAAGGCAAGTTGAAATGAAACTGGAATACCGGTATGGACTGTTTCCTTCTCACCTCCGTACCCGTACACTGACTGTCCCCTAGCATTGCCCCCCTCATCATCCACTTCTGGGACCTAGCCCTGCTTGCGGAGGGCCCAAAACACCTAAGCTGCACTTCTCCACCAGCCCCTGCAGGACCCTGCAGCGGCGGCTTCAATAACTTGGCCGCACACCGCAAGTGGCGTAGTTGAGAACTCTTCTTTTCTTTTATTTATCACCTCTTTTTTATCGGACCGACCCCCAGGGTCACGGAACCGGGCATCGGCTGCGACCACGACTGCCGCCCCCCCTACACACCGCACGCCGGGGACAGAGTACCCCACAGCCATAGGGCGTCAGTCATATGGCTATGACGCCATAGAAGGTACTTTAGTCGGTGGTGGTTACCCGGTGACACAGCAATGATCGGACGCGGAAGCAGAAGCGGCTGGGAGACAGTCTGCAGGATGCATCGTGGGACTTGTAAGTATAATGACAATGTTTATTACTATAGTTATTCTTTATCTTAAAGCCCCCCCGCCCCAATCCATAACTGTAAAGCCAGAGTTCGGTGTTCGGACGCAAGCTCGCATTATCACAGAACCCGAACTCGATTTTTACAAAACTGTTTGGGCGAGGCTCCCTATCATCGGAGGGGGGAAGGGGGTTCACCTATCCCTATCCATTTGTAGAGCTCTTGTACGTTCAAAGGAGCAGAAACCCCCACAAAGTACCCCATTTAGGAAACTACACCCGTCAAGGAATTCATCTAGGGAAGTGGTGAGTCTATTGAACCCACAGGTGCTTCACAGTTTTATAACATTGGGATGTGAAAATGAAAAGTTATTTTTTTTCTACGAATGTTGTTATACCACCAAATTTTTAATTTTCACAAGGTATAATAGGAAGAAATGGACTTCAACACTTAGAAACCAATTTATTCCAAATGAAGCGACACCCTATATGTGGTTGTTAATTAATACTTGAGCACACAGCAGGGCTCAGAAGAGAAGAATTGCTATTTGGATTTTGGAGCACAAATTTGGCAGTAAGTTTGTTGGTGCCATTTGCAGAGCCTCTGAGGTAGCAGTAGAGGGGGGGGGGGGAAATCAGTGACCCAATTTTGAAAATTACACCCCTCAAGAAATTAATCCAGTGTATTATTACTATTTTTATCTCATAACTGTATTACAAATGTCTTTACCAGAAAATTAAAAATTACATTTGTTACAATAAGGGTGATATTAAAAAGTGTTCTTTTAAATTGGATATAAAAAGAAAAAACGTACCCAGCACATTATTACACTGGCATTAGTGTGCAATGGATGCTGCATAGTGAAAATTACAAATATGCCATTTTAGTGGCCAATACCTAGTGCTTAGCTAATGCTTCTGGAGACATGAGCCGCAAAGATTGTTAAAATGGTTGTTCAAAAACAATTGATGACTCATCTAAATATAATATTTTTTTTTGTGGGGGGGTCAAACACTCACGATCAGCTGATACTGCAATGGCAGGGGCCCAAGCTACGGGTAGGTCCTCACTGCGCATGTGGAAACTGTTACATGGGGAGGTATGCGCACAGGGTGCACTGTCAGGATGGATCCTAATGTATCCGTCCACCATAGGGACTCATTGTAAAGAGATCTATAAAGAATGGTATACATCTCATTTCAGTCTTCTCCAGTATAGGAAAGTATAATTTGTTGCACTTTCCTATACAGTTACATGAGGCTGAAAGATCACACTTTAAGCCTGCGTCTGTTGAATAGTTGGTCATGGTGACACTACAGTATACATCTAGAAAAGTTTCCAAATGTATATTGTAGGCTAGGTTCACGGATGCAGTGTGCACATAGACTAAGCGATATACGTGCTATATACAGCAACCCCGTATATTGCTTGGTGGCTGCTGCCTGAATACTGCAGTACATTCACTTCAACAGGAGAACAAGAGCAGTACTCGTTCACTAAGGAATGTCCGGGGCTGCTGTGTTCACCCGTACATCGCTTAGGTCCAGCAGAGTAGGGGCTTATTCACTGGGAACTACAATGACCACCTAAACGTCACGGCACACACACTGCTTGCTGAATATTCACCTGTCCCCGCGGTGCTGTCCTCGGCAGCGCTGTGACCAGCGCTGTCCCCGGCGATGCTCCGCCTTCCAGCTCCTTAGTGCAGTGAATAATCAATGAGTATAATGAGCGGGGGTCAGAATCGGGAGGCAGCAGAGCCAAAGAAAACAGCGCTGGGTACAGGTGAATATAGAAAATCTTTTTATTTCAAAGACCTGTGTTTTCTCCGGTACATGTCACATATGTGCAAACGCGTGAAACACGTATGACCATAACCATGGGTGTGGCTTATACCTCATTAAACACGGATGTCTGAAACCGGCCTTACAGAGTATTTATTGCATCGCCATATTCTGAGAGCTAGAACTTGTTTCTCTGCTGTATAAGCTATGTGTGGGCTTGTTTCTGCAGAATGAGTTGGAGTGTTTTTTTTTCCTTGTTTTACTTTTGGGTGGGAAAGTGAACAAAAAACAGAAATTCATGCGGTAAAAGTGAGAAGGCAACGTTAGTCTTCGTCTCGGTACGATCACAGTGATACCATATTTACATTGGTTCCTTTATGCTTTGCTACTTTTGCACACAAATAGCTTTTTGATTTTTACAATTTGTTTTTCCATCACCATACTCCGATAGTAAGTTTATTTTTTCAATGGAGCTACATAAGGGCTCGGGTTTTTTTTCTGGAGGGGGTTTAACAGTGTTTTCAAAACTAGTTAATTGTATAGTTTGATCCGGATGCAGCATTTTTTTTGTTTTACTTTTGTTTTTACAGTAAAACAATTTATATTTTCAAAGCATTTTTTCCATTTTTCTCACTATACTAGTGAGTCGGGGTGATCGTTGTGCCGTACATGTATGGCGGTTTGCAGGAACGCACTCCTGCGGCGCCATACATGAACAGCGAATGCCGTGAAGGGGTTGAATTCTTAATGTATTAAAGACATTATACTAAAAGGGGATGTCTACTACTAGACAATCCTGGTTTATTCAATGCAGAGCACCATAGAAGAGAGAAAAAAAAAAAGCACACAATCCACCTCACACAGTGGCACAGTTCCATCAAGGTCAATGCTGCTGTTCCCAGTGGGTGACATGGCATTGTTGGGTCACGTAGTCACTGTCCAGCTGCCATTATTATATTATAATATATATCCATACTGATGGAATATTGATGATCTGCTGCCGATTAGCGACCATTGATGGTTGTCAAATGTTCCGTGACCAACTGGGAATACTCTATCTAAAAATATTGGAATTATGCCATAGTGGGAGAAAATGTATACACATATTTAACCTATGGGGCCACAAACTGATTAAGCAGGGTTTTCCAGTAGTAGACAAATTCTTTAAAATGTTATTTACAGTGAAATAAAGAACATTTAATCACTGTTTCGTCTACGTTCTCTTTGTACATTGATAAATCCAAGCCTTAGCTGCAGTAATTAAAAATACATGTTCATTAATATTACAGAGTAAGAAGTGACATACGATGGGCAGAGATACTGCTTCTTCTTCCCCTTTCCCTTCTTCGAAGACTTCTCTTTTGAATGCACTCCATCCAACCATAAGGAAAATACAAGAAAAGCCAGAATCCCCAGTATGAACTTCATCTCGATACATTAACTTCACAGCAACAAACCTGGAAAATAAAACAGCTTATTAGTCTACGAAAGTGAAGAAAGCGCTTCTCAAAGGAGATAAGTGCACAGAGCAAAGGAAGGTTGGACCTTCACCAAGCAGGCCATTATGTCATTTATGGGTCACCCCTTACTGGACAATCAGACGAGGTTGGCCACCTTCTTTAGTTAGAACAGCTTTCCTCCCACAGACCAGCACTTCTGTCTATAAAATGGCTGCTGGTGGACGAGGCATGATCAAACCAGTCCGTCAGCCTCCTCCAGTAGAAAGGCAGCTTTCCATTGTGGAGAGTGACGGTCCGGACACATGATCCTCCATCTAACAGGAGAAAATGGCCAACCCCTTAAGGAAATGGTATTCTTAAAAAATAACAGTTCTTATGAAAATCACAGACCATATACACAAACTGAATTGGAACATGTCTCGCAGTCTCGTCTCGGTACATCATTTGATATTTCAATTTTTCTATTTTAATAAATTTGTAAAAATTTCTACAATTCTGTTTTTTTTCTGTTAAGATAGGGTGCAGAGTGTACATTAATGAGAAAAAATTAACTTTTTTGAATTTACCAAATGACTGCAATGAAACAAAGAGTAAAAAATTTAACGGGGTGTGAATACTTTCCGCACGCACTGTACCTATTAAGTGAATGTATTGGACACTGCTAAATACCTTTAAACAGATGAAAAAACACGTTATCCACAGTTACTCCATTGCACACATATCTATTCACCTCTTTGTAATAGCGAATCAAGTTGGTTTGGCAACATCCTTCATAAAACTGTGCTGGCTATCACTTACTATTTTCTATCATGTACTCATGCATACGGTATCTTACAAGCCCCTCAGAAATTCTATCGCATAATGGGTGTTAGGTTGACTGGTCACCACATTCCCTTTACACCAGTCACTCAGCACAGTACAAGTCACTATACAGTTCCTAAAAATTAAGTATAACTGAGCCAAGTACCTTAACAACTCTTGGATGCAGTCAATCTGGGTCCAGTGACCTGTTCACATTGATTTATTTAGTCTGGTTAAATGTATATGTGGGCCAAACTAACCAAGTAATTTCCGTTGGCGTGTAAGGCAAGGGTCACATAGTCGACTGTGTTTTGACAATGGGTCATTGACACTAATGATGCAGCTGGAGTCAGTCAGTGCATACGCCCAAATCTCATTTTCCAGGGCTTCAGACGCAAGCCCCGATGGAGCCACTGACGTAAGGTAAAATGAAATATGAACATAGCGTTAAGACCATTGGGATCAACTACATGTAGCCGCTCACTTTGCTATATACACAGCCCATTTAGATGGCTTAATTTGCCTTCTCAATGTCAAACTCTTCGACAACATTATTTAGGGAACCCACCTGTGGAGATAATCATATTTATATTTTTATATTATATATATTTTTTTTTATTGTTTTATTTAAATAAATGTTTGGTGATACGGTCTTGCTCGCCTGCTGTTTATTTTGTAGGGTTTGTAGAGATTTGATCACTTTTTACAGATTCTATTCAGCTTCATAGTTTTTGATGCATACTTATACTTACCACTAATACCAAGCTATTGAAATGGGTGAAATCTACACAAACAATTAATATGCAGTAACAGCGTCAGGAGGAGCAGCAGATATTACCCCTGAAGGATTCTTTTTGTGGAGACACCAGCTCAGGGATTCCTATGTAATCTCTGAGATGGGGACTCTTCCCTCCAGTTTCCCTTTGATTTTTTTCTCGCTTCTTTAAAAGGAAGGTGTCGTAAAAAAAAAATAGTTTTTAAAAAATTCAATAACTGAAAAAATATAAAGTATTAGTGTTTTAATGTTATGTTTACATAAAATTCTTTTAATTGGGAAAAATATAATAAAAAATTCAAGTTAAAGTTTAAGTGTTATTTTCCACTCTTAAACACTAGGAAGAGCAGCTGCTGAAATCCTATAGAAATCCTACTGTAGAAGTAGCTCACATTACAGCTGCAGTAAAGTGGGCAGAATCTGCTCTCCTGTGTGTATCCAATCTGGGTGTTTCCAAAAGGAAAAGAGAAAATGAAGTTTAGGTTCACAGTGTGGAGCCATTTTGTTGGTGGCCACAGAGTGATCCTAATATGTCTAAAGTGTCACTAAGGCCAGCTGCATAGTACTCCACTGTATCCCCTGCCGCACGCTATCCAAATGCCCCACACTGCTTCCCAATGCCCCCACACTGCCTACTGAATGTTTCCCAATGCACCATACTGCCTACTGACTTTTTCCCAATGCCTCCCTGACTATATCCCATTGCCGTATGCACTCACCTCAGACCTGCGTCCTCGGCAGCAGGTCCTGTCAGTGAACACAGTACATAGCAGCGAGCAGCGGAGGCCCAAGGTAAGCACACGCGGGGAGGGGGGTGCGCGGCAAAGTGCAAGGCGGGGGGTCCATGGCAAAGTGCGGGGGGGTCAGAGTGGGGAGCAGCAAGACAGGCTCAGTTACGGTGCAATCACCGCTGCCCGGCACCGGTACTCACCCCATCCATCCTGGCGGGTGACAGGGGGAGAGTACAGCACACAGGATACGCTGTGAGCTGCACAAAGATGGCACTGATCTCCTCCCTCTGATGTGATCTGGACAGCCCAGGGGGCGCCTCCAGGTCACAGCAGGGAGCTGTCCTGTATTAAGTATAGGGTCGGAGTCCAACCACTGTCCTCTATGCCCCGGGCGCTGCTATAAAGGAGGTGAGTAACTGTCGTTACAAACCCAAATCCATGATGGCAGACCCCAGTGCTTCAGTAAAACTAGAATTAAATAAAAACTAAATAAACAGTGAATTTAATTTTGTATTAAAAATACTTGATTTCATAATCACTATTATTAATACAAAAATAAAAAACGCGACACCTTCCCTATAAGATTTCCCACTGAAGTCTCCGAAAGTGTATACGGGTCCTAGTAACATTGCTTTCCTTAGAGTGGTCACTGGATTGTTGATTATTTTAGACACCGACTTGCTCACTTTCCTTATTTTCTCCTCTGGAAGAAAGTATGTTTGTTTTGTAGAGTCTAGTAATATCCCCAGAAGTTTGCCTTTGGTCTTTAGTTGTTTGTTTTTTTTAATTTATTAACCACCCTAACAAGATTAATATGTCTCTGGCTTGATTTATGGCCATGCTGCAATGTGACCTAGAGTTTCCCACTATTAGAAAACCGTCCTGGTATGGGATGAATAGAATGTTTTTCTCCCCGATATGAGAAAGCATTTCTGCCACCAATTTTCTGATTACCCTTGGAGCCACTGACAGGCCAAAGTGGGAGGCCTGGAATTGCAGGTGGGTCAGACATCCTTTCTGAATGTTGACCGCCACTCAGATATTTTTGGTGCTTCTGAAATATCTGAACGGCATAGTAGAGACGCCATAAGTCTTCCCGGGAACAGAAGTTTTACTGCCAAGCCAATTGTTTCTATTTTGCAATCTTTTGTTGTTATAAATGTATTTAAATCTATAAGGTTTATGATTGTCCTGAAAGAGATGTCAGTTTCCTTCTTAAAAAGAGAGCTGTAAAAAAGTTTGCCTATGTCTCCCTCTGGTATTTGCATGGATTTTGATTCTTTTCTCTCTTGTACTTTCATCGTTGCTCTAACTGCTTTCACCAGTTTGTCTGTATCCTCAATGGGGAAACAAGGCTGCCCCCCCCTTCCCCACGGTCATCCGAGGAGTACAAGGATGAGGACTCATCATACAAGTAACAATACTGGTATTGAATGATCTGTGCAGGGGAACCCTTGGACTCACCCCCCCCGATATACCAAGGCCGGTGGTACGGCTTCTTCCGTAGGCTCTCCTGGCTGGTTACTGGCATCCATCTGGGAATATTCCTTCAGCTAGGGTGATTTTGCCATGAGGAGTTGCCTTTATAGTCATTCCTCCTAAATAACATCCCCTGTGCCCCGAAAGTGATATCTCCGCTTCTTGCTCCGCTCATGCCCCCCCCCCCCCCCATACTTTATTCTGATGACAGGTTCTCTTTAAGGAGTTGTATGTTGCAATGTACATATGTGATGGTGGAATATTGTGGACTGTGTATCATTTTGTGTGAGTTAATGTTTGGGCGTGGTTCACTGTCCATTCTGTGTCCCTTCTGTGTACATTGTCCCATTTGCAGGTTTAATTCCTCCCCTGCCAGGCTTTTGTTTCTAAGTCGGGGGAGGGGGCGTGAGATCCACCTAAACTCTCTGCTTACCTGAAGAATTGGGCAGTCTGTTGGAGACTTCAAGAGTGAAGCAGGAAGATTGAACCTTTGGGAGAAACTGGCTTCTGAGAGAGACCTGGATATTTATCGGTTACCGGACTATAATTGTGTTAATGGACTAATTTTACCCTCTGTTTTGTGGATTTTATGGACCATTTGATTTGCTTGGAATAATTGCTCTTTGGATTGTACCGCCATCTCTCGCTCGGTTGACTGTGTGATATCGGAAAAGGACCCTGTGACAATATACATGTCCACAACCCATCTATACAATTGTCTGATTTACATTCCCATCAGTAATATCAGGCGATATGCTACAATATTCTTATTGAAATTTCGAATGATCCAATATACACTGCAGGAGAAGAATGACAGATTCACTGCCATCACATCCTGAGCAAAGGAAGGAACCATAAAGTTTTGGATTATAAAAGGTTCATACTTTACACCGTATCACATTGGCAAGGGCATATTGCTTGGCAGTCACTTAGGCATAGAAGAAAAGACGGAAGAGAACAAAAGTGGTTATGAGAGTCATTATGCCAGTTTAACCTTCACAACCACCCTCACTTACAGGAATATAATATAATAAAATGCCCACCTGGCCAAAGAGAAGGGTTTGTGAGGGTTTTTTTTTTTTTTGCATTTTCAGCACTTTGTTAGTTTACACAATATGTCTAGAGGCTGGAAGAGGACGTGAAACGTGTGTGCGCAGCCTTTTGGCTACTCACGCCATTTGCAGCAGGGAGGTGCGCTTAGAGGGGACATCACTAACATTCAGTCCACATCTGTGCTATATATAGATTTGGCATATACAGTATAGCTTCTCTAAATTATGGCAAGAGAGCAGAATTATGGAATATGTTGGCTGATATGAATAGGTACGACTAAAAAGAAGGAAGAGAAGAAGCTGCTCTGCTGACGTGACATGAATCAGGAACATCGCTGGTGTGAGCGGTCCGGGATTGTGCTGCACCGGGAGGAGACGATACCAAAGAGACCAAAATAACATTTCCTAATTGCAAATAATTATGAGTGTAAATCTATCATATGACCCATTTAGGGAAGAATCACTTATGTGATTTTTAAACATCACATGAAAACACAGTGTATAAAAATAAAGGCCAATTGTGACATTTCTTAGCAAATTACGACAGTCCCATTGTGACTTTTGTATATGGCAGCGCATTCAGGGAACTTTCTCCACAATTCTGCTGGTTCACACATTACTTGAAGTTCTTTAATGAGCATTCCATGAAAAAAATGGTATCCTTTAGCCCATAACTAGTGTTAATCAACACACCAGAAATCACAGCAATCTGTCTTAGGCACTGATTGGAAATGGATCAAAATACCCATATAGTCAGTGTTTGGGGAATAGAACCAGGAACAATAGAGCATAATTAAACAGGTTAGCGGCAAACCAGGAGTTGTGGGGAAAACGCTAAGTACTGTTGAAGAGAGCCATTATATCAAATACTTAATTAACCTCTAGACATAGAGCACCGTGAGGTGTGTTCAATGAAATCGATCCTCTATACATAAGCCAGTCAGTCTTCAGAGGAACCCAAGATGGCCCCCGATGACATCATAGACCCGCCCATCAGCATCACCAAGATGCCCCAGATGACATAGACCCGCCTACGATGAAGCCTACCAATCAGCTCATGGACTAACAGATTGTTCAACCCACTGACCAATAAACACATCCGGACATGCCCCTTTCCAAGGTTATATCAGGGCATGTTTCAGTTGAAATAAAGCAGTTTCTGGGCCGAACTTGGTCGAGGAAAGATGAATATCTGACTGTGTGTCTGATCTCATTTTTCAAGCATGCACTCGATCCACACCAATTAGAATCAGGCAGTAGGCAACTTGTGGAACTTTGTAGGAGTTCACCCTATCAGTACAACTTGTTTTAATATTTTTATGCGGTTGGAGCTCTTCTGAAATAGCTTGTACGGCACAACAACAATGTCTAGCGGTGCTGGTGGTATCAATCTCTTTAAAGAGCACCAGTCACCATATTTTTCATGTTAAAATGGACACATGATAATAGGCGCTGCAGAGCAGAATAAAGCAATTTTTTATTTTAAAATTTCTCCTTTCCATTGTGAAGATATTAGCAATCAAGTATTTGGAACTTCAATAGTTAACTCCAAATGGGCATTACCAGACAGATTTCACTGTGGGTGTGTACTTCCTCTAACACTGACCAACCATAACCAGGCAACAACACTGGGGAAAGAAGGACTCGCCCCACAATAGCTTAGAAATATATGACATGAATTATTGGTCATGTATACTCTATGTGGTTCCTTTTTGTGACAAATCCTATACCTATCAAGCACAGCTACAGTATCATTACAGGTTTTAATCTCTGTTCATGTCACACACAGATCTTCTTCTGATTTTTATAATAGGCATAAGGAGATTGACAATTTGGTTACCGTGTCATTGATGCTGCACCTATTGTGTCTACTGTGCTCCCTCTCACCTATATTTTTATAGTATGACAATGATAATCTGGATTTGATAACTTTATATTTCTTATTTTTGTAATCTAATTAGCAACTAATAAAATGTATCTACTGTGGCTCTCAGTTATGTTAAAGGGGTTATCCAGCTTACTTTGACTTTTTTTTACTATTACCCTATTGGGCTACATTGGGGCAGGTAAGTAGAAAGTGAGCACTTACCTGCCCTGCTGTCAGCCCCTCTCCCCCGGCTCAAAGTGGTCATGTAACCGCTCCTGCCGCGATTTTGCTGCTTCCGGTCATTTCATGTCAACATGGGCAGGACAGTGTTGACATGCAAATCTGTGAACAGCTTGTTGCCGCCCCCTTCCCTGCACCCTCCCACACATTCCCCAGCACCCCGTACTCTCCCCGCCCACGGTGTCACCACCAGCCCGTGCGGTCTGTGTCCCGCTCCAGCCCCGTGGCTGCCTGCACTGCAGTATCAGCAGCTTCTCACCCTGCAGTGCTGGCAGCCGTGGGGGATGATGAGCACTGCTGTCAGGAGGTTAGATGAGATCATTACCTGCTGTGACAATCTTCGCTTTATTCCTGACGTCAGCGCAGTCACTGCCTTCTATGCCCGCTGCGTTTTCACGTCACTAGCGGTGACATCACGAACGATACTGCTGAGAACGCAGCGAGCATAGAAGTCAGTGACAGCGCTGACGTCAGGAGAGCAGGAGATCGTCACAGCAGGTAATGATCTCATCTAACCTCCTGACACCAGCGCTCGTCAACCCCTGCAGTGACCTGGGCTGACCTATTGATGTTAGCTAAGGTCACTGCATTGCTCTCCCAGCCAATGGGCAATGTTCTGTTCTTCATTGACTGGGACATGGACTATGGTATGGATCGTCGTGGGACCCGGATATGTTTTTCTTTTCAAGAAATTGGTGAAAGAGGGAATGTTTTGGGGAGTGTTTTTTTCAAATAAAACTTTTGTTTATTTTTTTTTCTTACTAACTGGGTTGGTGATGTGGTGATGTCGGGTATCTGATAGACGCGTGACATCACGAACCCCAGGGCTTGATGCCAGGTGACATTACACATCTGGCATCAACCCCATATATTAGCCCGTTTGCCACCGCACCAGGGCATGGGATGAGTTGGGGCAAAGCGCCAGGATTGGCACATCTAATGGATGCGCCACTTCTGGGGCGGCTGTGGCCTGCTATTTTTAGGCTGGAGAGTGTCCAATAACAGTGGACCTCCCTAGTCTGAGAATATCAGACCACAGCTGTCCTTACCTTGGCTGGTGATCCAATTTGGGGGGGACCCCATGTTTTTTGTTTTAAATTATTTATTTAAAACAACAGCGTGGGGTGCCCTCTGTTTTGGATTACCAGCCAAGGTGAAGCTGCCAGCTGTGGTTTGCAGGCTGCAGCCGTCTGCTTTACCCTAGCTGGCTACAAAAGATAGGGGGGACCCCACGTTGTTTATTTTTTTAATTCTTTAATTTATTTTTTGGCTAAATACAAGGCTAAGCACCCTTTAGTGACACATGAAAGTCACTAAAGGGTGCCAGCTTAGAATATGCAGGGGGTAGGACATTATATAGGTCTTTCTCATCTATCCATCCATCTATCCATCCCTCTATTCATTCATTCATCCCTCTGTCTCTATATCTATCTATTCATCTCTAGATCTACTCATCTATTTATCTATCTTTCTTGCTGGTTCCATTTTTTGTGGTCCGCAAAAAAATGGAAGGCACACGGATGCATCCGTGAAAAAAATGAACCGTTTTTTGCAAACCGCAAAAAGGAAACGGTCATGTGAATGTAGCCTACATGTGTTCCCTATAGGGGTAAGGTTCGATACAGAACGATGGTGTGGGAAAGGGGGGGGGGGGTCGGTGCAGAACGACGGGGGGGGGTTATCGGTACAGAGCGCCGTGTGTGTGTGTGTGTGTGTGTGTGTGTGTGTGTGTGTGTGTGCGCGCGCGTGTGTGTGTGCGTGTGTGTCGCAGAGCCCAATGTGGGGCTGTTATTACCATTGCTGTGGTGATAACAGGTCAGATGCTGGGCCAGAATACTGACAGGGAATGGGTGTGCTGAGGGCTGGGCTGGACACTGAGGCCGGGCGGTGCAGCTCTGACTGGGAGGTTTAGCACAGGAAGTGGTCAGTTTGCTGGAGCAGAAGGTAAAGAAAGAGCTGCAGAGAATAAAGTAATAATTCAAGAGGAACAAAAATTAGAAAGCAAAAAATAACAATGTAGGGGTGTTTTATATGACAATACAGCACAGATAAACTCAAATTTTTTTGGTAAGCTAATGTCGGACAACTCCTTTAATAGATGTTGATAGGATTTTACTCAGTGTGAGACATATATTGACAAAAAGCCTCCGCTCTTGATTGCAAAGTGATGACACGCTAGAGTACAGCAGAACTGGATTTAACAACTTTCTTCTCCAGCAGATAGGGAGGAAGGGGGGGGGGGATATCTCCCCGAGCCTGAGAGTTATACATCTCCATGGAGAGAACGTAGAAATCAGAGGCAAGCAATTCAATATGCAATGCAGAGTTGGCTGTAGTACACTTGCTTTGACAATACTAATGTACATTTGGTCATGCCCATAAAGCTAATCTAAATTTAAGAGGAGAGCTACTAGAAGTGCTTGTAATGAGCTCCAACTCTGCGCACTGCCCCTCCCCCCACACTTACTACCAGAGAAAAGGCCAAAAGTTGTTAGGCTGCTTTCACACATCCGGGTTTTTGCCACCAGGCACAATCCGGCGATTTCCGGAAAAAAACAGATCCGGCGTCTATTGCCGCCGGATTCATTTTTTTCCTCATAAACTTACGTTAGTGCCGGACTGTGCCGCATGGCCTTGCGTTTGATCCGGCTTTCGCAAGATTCGGAAAAACAGCAAAAAATCACCCCTGCGCTGTATCCAGCGCCGTGAGGCATGTTGTAGAACGAAAGGCTATGTGCTCGTGAACCCGGCCGGCCGCTCATTATTCCAACTCTTATTCACTGCTTCACCTGCCCACCGGCACCTATGATTGGTTGCAGTCAGACGAACACCCACGCTGAGTGACAGCTGTCTCACTGCAACCAATCACAGCCACCGGTGGACGGGTCTATATCTTGCAGTAAAATAAATAAATAAAACAAAACAGCGTGCGGTTCCCCCAATTTTGATACCAGCCAAGGTAAAGCCACACGGCTGAAGGCTGGCATTCTCAGGATGGGGAGCCCCACGTTATGGGGAGCCCCCCAGCCTAAAAATATCAGCCAGCAGCTGCCCGTAATTGCCGCATCCATTAGATGTGACAGTCCCGGAACTCTACCCAGCTCATCCCGAATTGCCCTGGTGTGGTGGCAATTGGGGTAATAAGGAGTTAATGGAAGCCCACAGCTGCCACTAAGTCCTAGGTAAATCATAACAGGCGTCAATGAGACACCACCCATGATTAATCTGTAGTGAAAGTAAATAATCACATACATAAAAAATAATTTATTTGAAATAAAAGACAAAAAAACACCCTCTTTCACGACAATATTAATCCCCAAATACCCCTCCCGGTCCGACACAATCCACACAAGGTCCCACGACGCTTTCAGCTCTGCTACATCGAAAGCGGACAGGAGCGGCCGTAGAACACCGCCACTTGCTGTGAGCTCCACAGAGCAACTGAAGTGAGTCGCGCTGTTAGCGGTGACGTCACTCAGGTTACCAGCGGCCATAGCTGGATTCTCGATTCAAACTGCTACAATGGATCCGTTTTTTTACCGGATCCGTTGCATTAGTTTTTACACAATCTGCGCCGGATCCATTGCATCAGGCACACACCGGATTGTGCCTGACGGCAAAAACCAGATGTGTGAGAGCAGCCTTAGGCCCCTTAGGACACCAGAACGTAGTCTGCTACATCTGGGCATCCGCCTGCAGAAAGCGTATAGACCCGAAAATGGTCCAAGACAGAGTATACGCTTGCTCTGTCTGCTCCATTATACTCAATGGCCCTGTCGGCGCATATGTCCGAAACACGTTTTGTGGGGGGAGGAGCGGGATTTCGGACGTATGCCCCGACGGAGCCACTGAAACGCAGTGTGAAAGGGACCTTACTCACCCTCAGGTCTGTTATGCTTCAGCACATATCACTCTGCAGTGCTGAGAACAGTCTGTTGGCTATACACGTCTCACACTGAGCCTGTTTTTAAGTGTTTGTGGGGGCTTGGTCTTCTTTTCCACAGTGTACTGCTATCTGATTAGTCAGCGTTAGAATGAGGAAGGAGTACATGCCCCCAGTAAAATTTCAGGTAATGCCCACTTAGTAAACAAGTAAATAAGTTGAATTCATCAAAGAGATTACAGCATAATTCTTTAGAAAGATGCACGTGTTTTGACCAATAATAATTTGCCAAAATGGGAGGAGCAGGGGTGTGACAGGGAGCAGCGATGCCCGCTCAAAAAAAATCCAGTTAAGCTGCGGTCTACACTGGAGTAAGAATTGTCGCAAGCACACAGCAATCTTTAAGAGGTGCCTCTTAATGAATCGGCCATGTGCAATTTTCATGGTCAGCTATATTGCTGAATCATAACAGCGGCAAAGCTCATACTGTAAAGACTTCCCGTGAGTCAGTGGTCACATGACTAAGGCCCCTTTTACACATCAGTTTTTTTGCCATCAGTCACAATCTGTCAAAGTTTAAAAAAAAACAGATCCAGCGACTGATGCCGCTGTATCCGTTTTTTACTCACTGACTTGAATTAGTGACGGATGGCCTCACGTTTCATCCGTCGAAAAATGTTTGTCTGTCGGACAGAGACAATGGCCAAAGTAACGTTTTTTGTGTAGGTCAAAAAAACGGACATCGACGGATCCGTCGTCGTCCGTTGTTTGATACAATTAAAGCCTATGGGCGCAGGATCCGTTGTAAGCCGTCAAATGATGGAACCCGGCGACGGATCCTTTTTTTTAACTGAGCATGCTCAGATGGGGTGTAAAAAAATTGATGCGACGGATCTGTTTTTAAAATGCATCCGTCGCATCAGTTTTTCCACAATCTGCAACGGATCCGTTGAGCCAACTGATTGTGACGGATGGCAAAAAAAACGGTGTAAAAGGGGCCTAACTAGGCGATTTGTGCAGCACTGTTTAGATTCTGATCAGCTTCTCTCAAAAAAATCTAGCAGCAAGTGAAAATCTAATCGGCACGTGACAACTATGCATGTGACCGTCGGGAATACAGATACAAGTGAAACATGAGAGTGTGCACATTGCATACTGTTGGGATTTAGTAATCAGCAATCACAAAGTGACTGAAGAAGTTTGTCTAGAGCCCAGGAAATCACTTTACAGTACCAGAGAAATCTGAAAATGTCTAATCTCATGTACATGCTGCGTTTCTCTGCATTTGAAGAACTACTTTTTTTACCAAGACACAGCATGTCAACTCTTTCAACATTATGGAAGTATTTTTCACACAAACATTTAGAAAAACAAAACAAAAGGAAAAATGCATGAAAATACGGATCATAAAAGTTATGTATTGTATGCAATGTTTCCCTGCTAATCCACTTTAATTACTCTATATGTGAACATACTCTTGTAGTCCGAGCTGCCAACATATAATGGCCGTCCTAGAATGAAGAACCACAGCGACCACTGTGACCATAAACCATTCCTGTGCAATAAGTGAGCACCATGGGTAACACAGCGCTCCCATGTCAGGGAGATGCAGCAGGATTATGGCACAGTAATATTGACTTCACTGCAGTACAAAAGTCTTTTGCTAGAACAGACGCTGTCTACACAGACTGGAAATTACCATCCAACCTGTAAAGCCTTCATCTCACTGGTCATATCTGCAAGGAGTTATCACTTCCTTAAAGGGAACCTGTCACAAGATTTGGCGACTATAGCTGCGGCCACCACCAGTGGGCTCTTATATACAGCATTCTAACACACGTCCTACGTCATTCATACGCGCCGACATTGAGGTCCTGAGCAGGGCATATCAAAGTATTGCAGTGCGCCTGCGCAGTATGAATGACGTAGGACGCGTCATGCACCGCGGCTTAAGCAGAAGGAGGACAAAGATGGTACACAGTGTGAACAAGCATTGTACTATTTCTCATCATGTGTCCCCCATACAGTTTGTCGCCTGCATGACTGGGCCAATAAGCAAACACTAATAGACTTTTATGCAGTCATCCGTTACTGCCAGTGTTTCTCAACTCCAGTCCTCAAGACCTTACAACAGATCATGTTTTCAGGTTTTCCTCAATATTAGAAGGGGTAATTCCATCACCTGTGCAACATTAAGGAAATCCTGAAAACCTGATTGAGGAAAACCTGAAAACATGATCTGTTGGTGGGTTGAGGACTGGAGTTGAGAAACACTGTGTTACTCATTTATGGACAAAAACTGCCCCATGTAAAAGGACCTTAAAGGCCCTGTCACACACAGAGATAAATCTTTGGCAGATCTGTGGTTGCAGTGAAATCATGGACCTATTGTTCCATTTGTACACATCCACAAACCTGGCACTGATTGTCCACAATTTCACTGCAACCACAGATCTGCCGCAGATTTATCTGTGTGTGACAGGGCCTTTAGTCAGCCCTCTCCAGGACTCTGCAGTCACACGCAGGATTACACCGCTCTTATTCAGCAGACATCAGAGCTTGTAGTGTTAATAGCATTTTGCCAAACGCAAATGTAGTTTCCAAGAATAATATGCTGCTGGGCAAATGGACATAAGGCGCCACATGTTCCAAACTGGTATGGGCAGTGGACATGATCCTGGCATAATTCAGCTGTATGTGAAATACAGCGGGCAGAATGGCATGCAAATTATCCTTAGATTACTTCACTAAAAAAATCCCTCAGCCTCAGCCACAGAGAAGTGTGCCATATCACAGATCTGCCCGTACGTCCTGAGATGTCGCACATCAACAGCTCCATCCATAGGAGACGCAGAGTGGCGGTAATTGTGTGAGTGCAGGGACATCAGGGTGAAACACAACCCGACATATGGAGCCAGGTCAGGATGGGAAAAAGAGCGGCCTTGTGAGTGCGGGGAAAGTACCTTACGCCCTTTACAGATTAGGACGTGCAGCAGTGACTCGGTCATAATGACTTATGTAAATACATGGTACAACATTTGAGAAGTTTTTTCCATTTTCTATCCCAAAATTCTAAATGAAAGTCTGTGCCTTTTCTGATACAGATCATTTTCTGACAGTAAATAATAGATCTGGAGCATTCTCAGTAAGGCTGGGGCTCACCGCAGCGACAGGTAAAGAGGCCAAACGTCACTGTCGCGGGCGGAGGAGGGGACGCTGCGCTCACCCACTGCTCGGGTCCAGCTACTGCTGCTGCTCGGTGGTGGCTCGAGCGGTGAGCCGGATCCTGGGGACTCGAGCGGCGTTCCTCGCCCGTGAGTGAAAGGGGGGTGGTTTGGGTTTAGGGATATTGTCCGTGACGCCACCCACGGTTGTGGTGAGATTGGTGATACCACCGCTGCTCTGGAAGGGGATCCCGGGAGCGATGACAGGGAGCAGCTTGGATGTTGGTTCTCCCCTCCGTGGGTAGGGGGTTTGGTTGTCCCGGGGCCCGGTGAGGGGTTTAGGGATGGCAGGCGGGTTACGGGGCCTGGTGAGGTGCAGGGTCGCAAGGGCAGCGCTGTGCCGCACGGCACGGTGGTACTCACTCAGCCAATGACGAATGCAAAGTCTCCGGTAAAACAAACGGCTTGATGGACGGGTCCCACAGACGGTTGCGGTGTTTCTCCTCCCGGCAGGTTGATGGTGACTGCCTTTCCCTGCACCTGTGTTGTGTTACGGTTCCAATGGCTTCCCACCGGTAACCCGCTCCCCAGCTTGGATGGATTGCTGAGGGAGCCCCTTTTGCCCGCAGGCTCTGGCCCTGGGAACTGTAGCCTTGGCGGTGACTGCGTTTCCCTCTACGGTTTGAGCGGTTGCCTTCAAATCGGATCTTGACTGCTGAGAAACCCCGGAAGTTCCCTTCGCTAACGGATTTGACCAGTTTTACGGCGACTCCTAGCCTGGTCGGGGTCCGTAAGCCCTGCCAAATGGTGCTGGCTTCTGTTTACTCTCCGATCCGGTACCACCGGGCCACCGCCCTTCCACGGTCCACATGGTTTGCTCCAATTAGCCTCTCCTGCAGACGGTCACCACCATCTGCCAACCTTGCTGTTCCGTCCGGGCCACACACCCGGACCGCCTTCAGACTGCTCCTCTACCACTTTACTTCCTCTCACTTCCACTTCCAACTCTATCTCTCACTCTTTTTCCCGCCTCCAGGACTGTGAACTCCTCGGTGGGCGGGACCAACCGCCTGGCCCACCCCCTGGTGTGGACATCAGCCCCTGGAGGAAGGCAACAAGGATTTTGTGTTTGGCTTCGGTGTGCCTAACCGGGGTGTGGGGTGTGTTGGTGTAGTTCTGTGACGACCTGGCTTGTCCAGGGCGCCACATTCCCCCTTACTAAAATGCAGACCGTCCACGGGCTGCCCGTCCATCACCGATTTTATTTTAACTGTAAAAGATAAAACGGTAAAAACATTTAACACAAGCATTTTTCATTCTTCCCACATCGGGAGGCACATTTCTTAAACGTTACCAACATTTTTAATAACGGTTACGGCTTCCGCTCTTCTCCCACCCAAGCAACCTGGCCCTGATGCTGCCCCTAAGCAAATGGGCAGCACCCCTTGACCCCAGTCCAGCACCAAGTTGCCCGAGCGGGTTCTGTCCCTTTCAGGGGACCCGTGTCCATGGGGACCCCTCAACCCCCCGGAGGATCGCCACCGGTTACGGTAGTGGTGGGCCTGGGCCATCCCTTTCTTCCAGGCCCATCCTCCCAAATCAGCCTCTCCGGAGGCAGTCACGGTTTCAAGCCAACAACATTTTTATTTACATTCCACTAGTTCGTGGTTGCCCTGCAAGTTCTCGGGCTTGTCCGTAAGCAGTTCCTTACGCAAGGATACAGACAGTCCCCACGGGGACAACAGTTGCCGGCAACGACTGGTTCAATCACGGTTGCAAATCAGATGAACTTCTTCAGTTGATCATTCTTACTTATCATTCTCAAACTTTTAAACGGTACTCTCAACAACGGTGCTGATGGTCCCAACGGGGACAACTTTTTGGCAGGGGACCGCTGACTCTCACTTTAAGTCCACGGGGGCGACCGGAGGAGGAGGCTGGGCTGGCATTCGGGCCTCTTGACCGCCCCTCAACCTTGCATCCAGCGCGAACCAACCCCGCTCCCCGCAGTGCCTGGTGTACTGCACCAAGTCTCCCAGCATCAGGTTGCGGCCCGGGTGGTCTTCCGGCAGATGGGCATTGACGTCCCGTCGGGCCACAAAGACTTCGGCCTCCAGGCCCGGCTCATAGATAAAACCATAGCCCCGACGGACATCAAACCTCCTCACTTGCCCCTCATAGAGCGGGCCCCGGACACGGAAGGTCGCTTGGCGGAGGCTTTACTTCTCTCGGATAGTGCGGGCCACCAGCTCCGCCTTTCTTCGCTCCCTCTCGGCAATTTCCAGGCCCAGCGGTGTCGGCTCCCTGTCCCAATACGGGGCTGCTGCGAGCCCCTGCGCACGGGTCGGGCCCCGCGAGACCTCCTGGACACTGCCCACCACTGGCAATCTCGGTGGAAGGTCCCACGGTGACTTGGCCTGGGGTGCTGCCTTGCAGCGGCGACCCAGCGCAACCTCAGCCGAGGTGTGGGGAACGGGCACAGGGATCCTCTCCTGCTGCACCTCCTGCACGGAGCGGTCTGTCGGCACCGGTTCGGGGGAAGTCTACACAGATGCCTCCAGTTCGGACTTCGGCACCTTCCACAGGAGTGGCTCCGAGCGGTCACGGGCTCCGGCTGCAGGTCGGCCCGCCTGGGCGGATGGGCGGGGTACCGCTACCGGTGGTGGTGGTAGCGGGCCTAGTGGCGGGGCAGCGGCAGCCAACACTGGTAGCGGGGAAGGTAGCAGGGTGAGCGGGTGTAGACCGGGCCCCTCGGCCGCGATAACCGACCCACTAGGGGTACAGGGGCGTGGGTCACTTACCCTCTCTTCCAGAACTCCCTCCACCTCGCGTCTCCGTATGGCCGCCACCACTTCCGCCATGTCGGCCTCCCACTCCTCCAAGAGGAGTTGCATCCTGATCTGCAGCAGCTGTTGGAGCTGGGCGGTCCGGACCTCCACCCACGCCGCGGTTCCAGGCGTGGGGGCTACGGTGCTGCGGGACGGCTGGTACATTGCTGCGGCGGCCTCTTCCAGGAACCAACAAAAAGATGGCCGCAGGGTCCTGGCGTCCCTGCTTTTATAGCCGCGGACTACATGCGGCCAGACGCCATCTGTCCCCCTTAGTCTTTTTCCGGCTCCTCCTCTACAGGGGCGGGGTTTTGACTTTCGCGCCTCAACTGTTCGAGGAGATGCTCGAGCGGGGACTTTTCGCGCCCAAAATTGCGGCTTCTCCAAATTTTCGGCCGGACACCTCCGGCGGTCACAAGGCGCACCTCTACCAGACGGCAGAGCGGTAAGATCCTGTTGTCGCGGGTGGAGGAGGGGATGCTGCGCTCACTCACTGCTCGGGTCCAGCTACTGCTCGGTGGTGGCTCGAGCGGTGGCCCGGATCGCGGGGACTCAAGCGGCGTTCCTCGCCCGTGAGTGAAAGGGGGGTGGTTTGGGTTTAGGGATATTGTCCGTGACGCCACCCACAGTTGTGGTGAGATTGGCGATACCACCGCTGCTCTGGACGGGGATCCCGGGAGCGATGACAGGGAGCAGCTTGGATGTTGGTTCTCCCCTCCGTGGGTAGGGGGTTTGGTTGTTCCGGGGCCCGGTGAGGGGTTTAGGGATGGCAGGCGGGTTACGGGGCCTGGTGGGGTGCAGGGTCGCGGGGGCAGCGCTGTGCCGCATGGCACGGTGGTACTCACTCAGCCAATGATGAATGCAAAGTCTCCGGTAAAACAAACGTCTGGATGGACGGGTCCCACAGACGGCTGCGGTGTTTCTCCTCCCGGCAGGTTGATGGTGACTGCCTTTCCCTGCACCTGTGTTGTGTTACGGTTCCAATGGCTTCCCACCGGTAACCCGCTCCCCAGCTTGGATGGATGCTGAGGGAGCCCCTTTTGCCCGCAGGCTCTGGCCCTGGGAACTGTAGCCTTGGCGATGACTGTGTTTCCCTCTACGGTTTGAGCGGTTGCCTTCAATCGGGTCTTGACTGCTGGGAAACCCCGGAGGTTCCCTTCGCTAACGGATTTGACCAGTTTTACGGCGACTCCTAGCCTGGTCGGGGTCCGTAAGCCCTGCCGGATGGTGCTGGCTTCTCTTTACTCTCCGATCCGGTACCGCCGGGCCACCGCCCGTCCACGGTCCATACGGTTTGCTCCAATTAGCCTCTCCTGCAGACTGTCACCACCGTCTGCCAACCTCGCTGTCCCGACCGGGCCACACACCCGAACCGCCTTCAGACTGCTCCTCTACCACTTTACTTCCTCTCACTTCCACTTCCAACTCTATCTCTCACTCTTTTTCCCGCCTCCAGGACTGTGAACTCCTCGGTGGGCGGGACCAACCGCCTGGCCCACCCCCTGGTGTGGACATCAGCCCCTGGAGGAAGGCAACAAGGATTTTGTGTTTGGCTTCGGTGTGCCTAACCGGGATGTGGGGTGTGTTGGTGTAGTTCTGTGACGACCTGGCTTGTCCAGGGCGCCACATCACCATGTCGCTGCTACATCGCAGTGCAATACAGGCGAATAGAGCACAAAAATAAGAAAATCTGTCTGGGGTATACCGTACTTGTGCCTGGCTTGTCACGGTACCCTAGATACTGCAATGTAACTCATTCACCTGCATTATGTGGAGATTAGGGATGAGCGAGCAGTAAAATGCTCGTGTGCTCGATGCTCGTGTCAAGCATATTGAAACGCTCGGGTGCTCGACCCGAGCACCGAGCCCAATGCTAACCTATGGGAAACTCGAGCATTTTTCCGGGAGCACCACCGGCGGTCTGCAGAAAGCCTAAAAATATCACAAATGTATAAGAACAGTGCTCAAATGACATGTGAGCAGCATGGGGAAGACCCCTGTGAGCATTTCTGACTCCCAGGTGACTGCTATGAACAATGTTGTTTGAGTATTAGGGGGAGGAACAATCCTGTGTTCCTTCCCCCGTGTGACATGCACTTTCGCTTAGTAGCATATGTGCGGCAGCTTCTCTCTGCCTGTACATTCGCTGCTAAGCAAAATCAAAAGTGAACAGTAGAAAAAAAAAAAAAGAAGCATATTCACCTATCTGCAGACTCCCGGGACATGTCTGATTGGCTCCAGGACCTCCCGGTAATCAGATGATGCTGTCACCTGACAGTCCAGTGGTGAAAAGCTGGCCGGCTTTTAAACAATCAGATGATGAATCAGCTGATAGTTCATAAAAGCTGGACGGCTTTTTACCGCTCAGCTGGTTTAAAATGATCAGATGATGCTGTCAGGTGACAGAATCAGTTGCTTACCGGTGGGTCCTGGAGCCAATCAGACAAGTCCCGGGAGTCTGCAGAGAGCTGAGTATAGTTTGTTTCTGTTTTTCTTTACTGATGCATCAGCTGATTGTTTAAACGGCTTTTAAACAATCAGCTGAGGTGTCATCTGATTCAGGTCCTTTAACCTGACATCATCTGATGTGTGATCCAGAGGATATTGGATCTGTATTGGACATTGCGGGACCCTCGACCCAAAACTACGGGGGGGGGGGGGGGGTTCTTTAGTTCAATAAAGATGGAGTCACTAATTGTGTTATGTTTTACTTCCAATAAAAATACTTTTCTGTGTTGTGTTTTTTTTATTTTTACTAGAAATTCATGGTGGTCATGTCTAATATTGGCGTGACACCATAAATTTCAGGCTTAGGGCCAGCTGATGATACACACCTGGCCCTAACCCCATTATTACTCAGCGAGCCACCCGACACCAGGTCCGCTGGTAGAGTTGGACACAGCACCAGAAGATGGCACTTCTATGAACACGCTATGTTCTGGGGCTTTTTGCGTACTGCAATTCGCAGCGGGGGGCCCAGAAAGCTTGGGCCACCCTGTACTGCAGATTCCAGTCCCTAGCTGCCTAGATGTACCTGGCTGGACACAAAAATTGGGCGAAGCCCATGTCGTTTTTTTTTTTTTGTTTTTTTTTTTTTTTTTAATTATTTCACGAATTTCATGAAATAATTAAAAAAACAAAACAAAAAAAAAGGGCTTTCCTATATTTTTGGTACAAATAGGCAGCAGGGGCTTGGGGGCAGCCCATACCTGCCTGCTGTACCTGGCTGGCATACAAAAATATGGTGAAGCCCATGTCGATTTTTTTTAAAAAAAAATTTAAAAAAAACCCTCAAAACACAACTCTAACCCTAGGGTTAGGGGTTAAAAAAATGCGTGGGCTCCCGCTGTATTTTCTATTGCTAGCTAAGGGTAACCCAAGCAGGTAGTGGCTGCTAACCCCCACTGCTTAGTGTTACCTTTACTGGCAATGGAAAATCCAGTGAAGCCCCTTTATTTTTTTTTAGTAGATGTGGGATTCGCCATATTTTTGTATGCTAGTCAGGTATGACAGGCAGGTACGGCAACCCTCAGCTGCCTATTTGTTCCCGGCTTAAACAAAAAATATAGGGAAGCCCTTTTTTAATTATTTCATGAAAAAATTAAGAAAACAAAACGATGTGGGCTTCGCCCAGTTTGTCTGTCCAGCCAGGTACAACTAGGCAGCTGGGGCCTGGAATCCACAGAGCCGGGTGGCCCAAGCTTTCTGGTCCCCCCGCTGCGAATTGCAGTCCGCAGCTGCCCCAGACAATGGCGCTTATATAGAAGCAACATCTTCCAGCAGTCCTGGTGCCAGGTGATACACTGGGCAATAAGGGGTTAATACCAGCTTTTTTTTTTTTTTTTGCCAGCTGGTATTAAGCTCGAGATTCCCAAGTTTGACCCAGGCATTAAAGGGAACCTGTCACCACTTTTTTGGACTATAAGCTGCGGCCACCACCCCTGGGCTCTTATATACAGCATTCTAACATGCTGTATATAAGAGCCCAGGCCGCTGTGACAACATAAAAAACAGTTTATAATACTTACCTAACGGTCGCGCTGCGGTGAATGAGGGCCTAATTGGTCATGCGACTCATGACCAATAGACAACACCAGAAGCTTATTTCCTGGGCCAAGAAGAAAAAGATCTGGACTGTTGCTCAATGGTCCAAGGTGCTGTTTTCAGTGATGGTTTGGGGAGCCATGTCATCTGCTGGTGTAGGTCCACTGTGTTTTATCAAGACCAAAGTCAGCGCAGCCGTCTACCCGGCGGAAACGTTAGAGGACTTCATGCTTCCGTCTGCCGACAAGCTTTTTGGAGATGGAAATTTCATTTTCCAGCAGGACTTGGCACCTGTCCACATTGCCAAAAGAACCAATACCTGGTTTAATAACCACAGTATCACTGTGCTCAATTGGCCAGCGAACTCGCCTGACCTAAACCCTATAGAGAATGGATGGGGTATTGTCAAGAGGAAGATGAGAGAAACCAGACCCAACAATGCAGATAAGCTGAAGGCTGCTGTCAAAGCAACCTGGGCTTCCATAACACCTCAGCTGCCACAGGCTGATCGCCTCCATGCCATTCCACATTAATGCAGTTATTCATGCAAAAGGAGCCATGACCAAGTATTGAGTGCATTTACTGTACAGACTTTTCAGTAGGCGCCAACATTTTTGAGTTTAAAATCATTTTTTCAGTTGGTCTTATATAATATTCTACTGTTTTGAGATATTGAATTACTGAAATAAATTAATTTTCTGATATTCTAATTTATTGTGATGCACCTGTATTATCAAACACCAGTCAGACCAGCCAAGCCCAATTGACTGCCTGCATTAGCCTGTTTGGATCCCAGGGCCTCAATCAAAGAAAAAAAAAATCAAATGTTACAGCTGTCCTACTAAGAATAATGATCAGGCATGACCAATGACCGCTCTGCCCAATGTTGAAGAACAGAATCCTTTATTCTATAATGTAGTGTGCGCACGTACAGTTAAGTTCAGAAATATTTTGAGAGGGACACAAGTTTTGGCATTTTAACTGTTTACCAAACCATATTCAAGATGCAGTTATATAATCAATATGGGTTTAAAATGCAGACTCTCAACTTTGAGGGTATTCACATCCTAATTGGATTAAGGGTTTAGGAATTACAGCTCTTTAATATGTAGCTGCCTCTTTTTCAAGAAACCAATGGAAATTGGATTGGACAATTATCGGAAAAAACCCTATAATGGACTGCATGGGCTATTCCCTCGTTAACACATCAAGCGTGAAGCAGCTAAAAGGTCTGGAACTGACTCCAGGTGTGGCATTTGCATTTGAAAGCTGTTGCTGTGAATCCACAACATGTAGTCCAAAGGAGCTATCAATAGAAGAGAAACAAATCATCAGTAGCCTTTGCTGATAACACCAAACTATTTAGGATATTAAAAACGGACCTTGATAGTACAACATTACAAAACGATTTGGATAAGATGTCAGAATAGGCAGACACTTGGCAAATAAGATTTAATGTTGATAAATGTAAAGTAATGCACCTAGGACGGAGTAATGCTATAACTGCATATACATTAAATGAAAGTAAACTCGTGACTACAGAACAGGAGAAGGACTTGGGTATTCTCATTACAAATAAGCTGAGCAGCAGCACTCAATGTCAAGCAGCAGCTGCTAAAGCAAACAAGATTTTAGGGTGTAGAAAAAAAAAAAAAAAAAAAAAAAAAGATTACCGTATTTTTCGGACTATAAGACGCACCGGACTATAAGACGTACCCTGGTTTTAGAGGAGGAAAATAGGAAAATAAAATTTTAAGCAAAAAATGTGGTCATGACACATTGTTATGGGGCGAGGATCTGCTGCCTACACTGTTATGGGGGTAATGTCCCCAAATTCTCTACTAAGGTGCTGCATCCTGGTAATAATCCTCCTGCCTTGTATATACAGTATATGTCCCTCATCCTGCTATATACCGTTATCCTGCCATATGGCCGCATCCTGCTATATACTGGCATATGGCCGCATCCTGCTATATAACCCATCATGGCATATGGCCCCATCCTGCTGTATACCCCCATCCTGCTCATAATATACCCCCATCCTGCTCATATACTCCCATCCTGCTGATATGCCCCCATCCTGCTCATATGACCCCATCCTGGTGTATGGCCGCATCCTGTGGCACATAAAAAAATAAACGTTCATACTCACCTCACCTTACCTCACTCCCTGCAGCATCGCTCGTCCTCCCGTCTGTGTCAGCGGCAGCGCCGCTGAGTGGAGCCGTCCCCGTTACCCTGCTGCATCGCGATCATCTCCTGTGTCTGTGCCGGCGGCTGCGGGTGTACACATGCGCACAGCGATGACGTCATCGCTGTGCGCGCCGCTAGTCTCCACCCAGCCGCCGGCACAGACACAGGAGATGATCGCGATGTAGCAGGGTAACAGGGACGGCTCCACTCAGCGGCGCTGCCGCTGACACAGACGGGAGGACGAGTGATGCTGCAGGGGAACGGTGAGTACTGTACACCGATTCACTGCTCCCCGCGCTGATGATGATGCGCAGGGAGCAGTGAATACAGCCGCAAATGATCACTCCAGGCTGTAGTTGCCAGGGGTGATCATGCGAGCCGGCTGTTTATCCTCCGCCCATCATCCCGCCCACCTGTCAGTGCCTGCTTCAGCGCTGAAGGATGATGGGCGGGGGATGGGCGTGAATATTAAATCAGCAGGTCCACATGGTCACGGCAGGCTGCTACAGCCTGCTCGTGCCCCCGATGACCCGCTCCACCGCAGCACCCTCATTCCCCGAAGCCACATTCAGACTATAAGACGCACCCCCCACTTTCCCCAACATTTGGGGGGAAAAAGTGTGTCTTATGGTCCGAAAAATACGGTATATCTCGTAATTCCAATGTATTGTTACCCCTCTATAAATCACTTGTAAGGCCACATTTAAAATATGGGATCCAGTTTTGGGCTCCACATTTTAAAAAGGACATTCAGAAGTTAGAGTCAGTTCAAAGGCAGCAACTAGACTACTACAAGGAATGGAGGCCTCACATATGATGGCAGGTTGAAAAAGTTAGATATGTTTAGCTTAGAAAAAAGACGTCTCAGAGGAGATCTCATTTATATGTATAAATACATGTGTGGTCAATATAAAGGACTGGCACATGACTTATTTCTTCCAAAGACAATACTAAGGACCAGGGGGCACTCACTGCAAGTGAAAGAAAAGCGATTCCGGCAGCTAAATAGGAAAGGGTTCTTTACAGTTAGAGCAGTCAGACTGTGGAATGCCCTACCACAAGAGGTAGTAATGGCAGATACTATAACAGCTTTTAAAAAAGGGCTGGATGATTTCCTCAGTACACACAACATTGTCTGTTATAAATTATTTCGTGACAAAATATATAATTGGTGGTGGAGGGTTGAACTAGATGGACCTAGGTCTTATTTCAACCTATGTAACTAAGAAGAAATTCATCAGGGAGCAGAAAGTGCACTAGTGATCGTGGGAACTCAAAAAGGCTTGAATGTCCACAGATGACAACAGTGGTGGATGATCGCAGAATACATCAATGCTGAAGAAAAACCCCTTCACAACATCCACCCAAGTGAATGGCGACGCTCCTGGAAGTAGGGTTTTCAGAATCTAAATCCACCATAAAAATAAGAATTTATGAGATCAAACATAGAGGGTTCATCATAAGGTGCAAACCACTGATTAACCTTTAACCCCTTCACAACCAAGGACGTACCGGAACGTTTTTTGTCGTGTGTCCTGTTACTGGTGAGCTCATGGTAATACCTGCACAAGTCTGCTGATCTGATAGCGCCTTTTAACCTTTTAGATCACACTGTCAAACTCTGACAGCGCAATCTAATGCGGACCAGTGAGGACCGCGCCATCCCGGCCGCCATCGGCAGCCCCGTGTTACAATCACGGGGTGCCAATGGGTTGGCATTGCAGCGCAGGGTCAGATGATGACCCCTGTCAGTATAATGACGTATTTCATGTGAATGATGGCAGAGCGCTCGAATTCATAGTGACACAGCAGTTCTCCTGATCCGCAGAAGTGATTGGATAGTGTAACTAAAAAATCCCCTAGAGGAACTAGTAAAATCAGTAAATAAAAAAAAAAAAAAAACTATAAAATCAATTAATCTGATCATTACACTGCATAGTGATAAAAAAAATTCCAAATACCAAAATTAGGCCTTGTGCGCACTAGGCGTTTTTGCTGCGTTTTTTTACCGCGTTTTTGTGCTGAAAACGCAGTGACATTGCTTCCCCAGCAATGTCTATGGGTTTTCATAAGTGCTGTCCGCACACAGCGTTTTTTTGTAGCTGCGTTTTTGTGGTGACCACAAAAATGCAGCATGTCAATTATTTCTGCGTTTTTCACCCATTAAGTTCAATGAGATGTTCAACAAGGCAATGAAAAACGCATATAGCTGCGTTTCTATGACTAAAAACGCAGCTATAAACGCAAGGGGTGGACAGTAAAGTGACGTGTACAGGAAGAGGATTCCTTCTGTTGGTAAACACAGAAGAATGAATCCTCCCGGTACCGTCACCGCTGCGTCCACAACCCGCATGTCAGCTCCGTGCGGCGCCATGTCTGGGCGGGAGGTGGAGGCAGCGGCGAAAACCAAAGTGAACAGTAGAAAAAAAAATGTCATACTCACCTGTCTGCAGGGTCCTGGTGCCATGCCCGCTCCCAGCTCCTGTCCCGATACCGCCGCTCTGGCTGTGTGCAGTCTCCCCGGGGCACGTACGAAGCTTGCAGGACTTGGCGGTGGATCACCTGATGCAGTCACCTGACGCATCAGCTGATCGTAATTCTCTCTGTGTCGCCGGCTTTTTCGCGCCCGGCCGGCTATCAGCTGATCCTGCCGTCAGGGGACATCATCAGCTGATTACCGGCAGCTCCTGCAGCGATGGGACAGGATCAGACTATCATCCGATCGCTCCAGGAGCTGCCGGTAATCAGCACAGACGTGAGTATTTTTTTTTTTGCACTGATGCATCATCTGATTGTATAATCGGCTTTTATACAAATCAGCTGATGTGTGATGTGATTCACGTCCTTAAACCTGACACATCATCTGATCAGTATGCCTTCCAGCAAACCGATCAGACGATATTGGATCTGGATTGGATGGCGCGGGACCCTTGACCTAGGATTACTGCGGAGGGGGGTTCTTTATTTCAATAAAGATGGAGTCACTAATTGTGTTGTGTTTTATTTCTAATAAAAATATTTTTCTGTGTGTTGTGTTTGTTTTTATCATTACTAGAAATTCATGGTGGCCATGTCTAATATTGGCGTGACACCATGAATTTCGGGCTTAGGGCCAGCTGATAATATACAGCTAGCCCTAACTCCATTATTACCCAGCGAGCCACAGTCACTAGGGTAGCTGGAAGAGTTGGATACAGCGCCAGAAGATGGCGCTTCTATGAAAGCGCCATTTTCTGGGGTGGCTGTGGACTGCAATTCGCAGCGGCGGTGCCCAGAAAGCTTGGGCACTCTGCACTGCGGATTCCAATCCCCAGCTGCCTAGTTGTACCTGGCTGGACTCAAAAATTGGGCGAAGCCTATGTCATTTTTTTTTTTAATTATTTCTTGAAATTCATGAAATAAAAAAAAAAAAGAAAAAAAAAAAAGGGCTTCCCTATATTTTTGATTCCCAGCCGGGTACAAATAGGCAGCTGGGGATTGGGGGCAGCCTCTACCTGCCTGCTGTACCTGGCTAGCATACAAAAATATAGCGAAGCCCAGGTCATTTTTTAATTCTTTTTGGGCAAAAAACTCTTGCATACAGTCCTGGATGGAGGATGCTGAGCCTTGTAGTTCTGCAGCTGCTGTCTGCTCTCCTGCATACAGTAGTTCTGCAGCTGTCTGCTCTCCTGCATACAATGAACATTTTGAAGAAGGAAATGACATCAGACCTTTTTTTTTTTTTTTCATCAACAATCTTTAATGGCATTGTGCACTGATTAAAAACGCAGTGAGTAAAAACGCAGCAAAAAACGCACCAAATCGCGGTAAAAACGCATGCGTTTGTCACGTTTTTTAGCCACGGGTGCGTTTTTTGAGACAAAAACGCAGCGTGAAAAAACCGCCTAGTGCGCACATACCCTTACACTTTTTGGTTACCGCAATATTGCATTCAAATGCAATAACAGGCAATCAAAACATCGCATCTAACCAAAAATGATATATGGTAATTAAAAACACCAGATTCAAAAACTAAGCCGCAGTGAGCCCCAGAGTGCCCTAGATCCCAAAAAATGAGAACGCTACAAGCGCAATTTTTTTTTGGACAAAATTCTAATTTTTTTTCACCACTTCAATAAAAGTAAAACCATACATGTTTAGCACCTGCAAAGTAATACTGACCTGGCGAATCATAGACAGGTCAGTTTTGCAAAATAGTGAATACGGTAAATAAAAAAACCCAAAACAATTGTGCAATTGTACTTTTTCTGCAATTTCACCGCACTTGAAATTTTTTGCCCATTTTCCAGTTCAATATGCGGCAGAATGAATGATGTCAATCAAAAGTGCAACGCGTTCCTCAAAAAACAAGCCTCATATTGATATAGTGATGGAAAAATAAAAACCTTATGGCTCTTTGAAGAAGGGGGGGAAAAAAACGGAAAATCGCCCGGGAGTGAAAAGGGTTAAAATAGAAAGTCAAGATTAGACTTTACCAGAAACATTTACCAGAATTGGTTCATGATTCAAAGGACACCACATCTGTAAAACAGTGAAGGCAGTGTGATGGCCGGGCATACATGGCTTCCTTTATAATGTGACTGAAGACAGAAGCAGCCAGATTAATTTTGAAGTGTACAGGGCTATACAGTCTGCTCAGATTCAACCAAATGCAGCAGCGTTGACTGGACGGAGCTTCACAATACAAATGGACAATGACCCAAAATATACTGCGAAAGCAACACAGGAGATTAAGGGCAAAACATAAGGCAGAAAGACCCACAAACAAGCAACAACTGAAGTCAGCAGCAGTAAAGGCCTGGAAAGCATCACCAACCCCGATGTGCTGGGTGCAGGCCCGGACCGGCCATAGGGCAATTCCGGCAAATACATTTGAACAGTGTGTAGTGCCATGAGTGTAGCAACTCAGCACCTTGCGACATCATCACAGTGCTGCGGGAGACACAGACACATCGGGCAGTGGTAAGCGCTCCATGGAGGAGCCGAAGATGACAGGTTTAATTAATGTGGATGAGTGGGGAGAAACAGAGCACACAATGGAGAACCATTTGTGAAGGAACACAGCTTTGCGACAGGCAGAGTACTGTATTCCGAGGGGGGTGGAGTGTTGATGGGGGGGTGCATTGTAGTGTGTGTGTGTGTATGGTGATGGGGGGTGCATTGTATTTGTGTGTGGTGATGAGGGGGTGCATTGTATTGTGTGTAGTTATGGGAGTGCATTGTATTGTGTGTGTGTGTGTGTGTGTGTGTGTGTGTGTATATATATATGTTGATGGGGGTGTATTGTAGTGTGTGTGTGTGGTGATGGGGGGTGCATTGTATTGTGTGTGGTGATGGGAGTGCATTTATTGTGTGTGGGTGTGTGGCGATGGGGGATGCATTTTAGTGTGTGGTGTGTGTGTGGTGATGGGGGGGTTCATTGTATTGTGTGTGGTGAGGGGGGTGCATTGTATTGAATGTGTGGGGAGGGGTAATGGGGTGCATTATAGTGTGTGTGTGTGTTGATGGGGGGTGCATTTTAGTGTGTGGTGTGTGTGTGTGGTGATGGGGGTGCATTGTATTGTGGTGTGTGTGGTGATGGGGGTGCCTTGTATTGTGGTGTGTGTGTGTGTGTGTGTGTGTGTGTGTGTGTGGTGATGGGGGTTCATTGTATTGAGTGTGTAGGGAGGGGTAATGGGGTGCATTATATTGTGTGTGGGGGGGGGATGCATTGTATTGTGAGTGTATGCGGGGGTTACAAAAGGGCAGTTTGGGGGGAATAATTTGGAGAGGGGCAATATGGGGGGATATTATGGAGAGAGGAAGTGTGGGGGTATATTACAAAGAGAGCAGTGTGGAGGGGACATTATGGAGAGAAGCTGTGTATGGGGACATTATGGAAAGCGGCAGCGTGGGGGTATATTAAGGAGAGAAGCAGTTTGGGAGGTATTTTGGATAAGAGCAGTGTGGGGGGATATTTTGTGAAGGAAGCACAGCAATTATTTATTCAGGGGCACAGCATGGGAGAGATTTATATTTATGGGGCAGTATAATGATACTTTTATTTGCAAAGGTGCTTTGTGGGGAAGTGCTGCTGAAGAATAAAGAGGGAGGTCTTCAGAGATGAGTGGAGGGCACGAAACCTCATGGCGTCTGTACTGCGTGGAGACAAAAAGGATGGGATTGACTAAGAAGATCTCACCTATAAAAGGTACCTGGATGTAGATGATTATTTGTGATATTGCCTGCGTCTTATCAGTATTGTGGTTCCTGTATGGACCGCAGTCTGATGACAACTCCTAGCATCTCCTCACTATTGTTAAGGACAAGCTGGGAGTTGTAGATTTCGGAATCTTCCGAGCCTTCCCATTGATCTGCATCGTAAAATACAGAGTTTTCCGAGTGGAAAACACCAGAAGAATGGAGCGGTCACTTCTTTTAATTACTTTATTTCAGAAACCTGAAGTGGGTAAAAGATGCTCAAAATCCTGATCCTGTGCACAGCGAGGAGATGCATATGGTCATTCCAGGATTTTTCATAGTAGTTTCCATGGTGGGATCTGCCCCCAAAAAATGTCATTGCACATTCCCTAAGTGTTATGTGTCCAAAGTTATCACCAGTGAAAGTTACAGCTTCCCTGATTAGCTATGTGACCGCAGCATTATATGGAGAGCAGCATCCTCTTCATTATCTGCGAGACCCAGCTCTGTAGGAAAACAGCGGCTTCACCAGGTCCTGCTACTAAGAGCAATAAATAGGCCTGAGCTGTAATACTGGACACAGCCGTGACTACATGTTATATGGTCGTGTTACACAATCTACAAGTGCACAAAGATATTACACATTCAACACGCGAAAAGTGGGCCTGTGCACCCCCAAATGCCAGGGTTGAATTTTAGTCCCAGTCGCGCCCATTGCAGAATCGCAGCGCAATGCTCACACTGGCCAGCGGGTCTTCTGACCTGAGCGTGTAAGCATGCATTTCTATGAAGCTGTTACGCTCCGGTGAGGTGATCCTGCAATGACAGTCTCAGTGATTCACCGACTCCCAGCACAGAGGGGTGGGTGGGAAGGGAGTGAATATTCATTATTTCATTAACACAAGGTCCAGTCACTGATGCCGGAAGAGGGGTGGGTGGAATTATGGGCGGGAAGAAGGGTGAATATTCATTCTATTAATTATCGTGTTTTTGCAAAAATAAACCCTTCCCCAAACATAAGCCCTAGCAGGAATTTTCAGCATTTTCGGGGTAAGGCTTAAATATAAGCACTACCCTGAAAATAAGCCCTAGTCACAGTTCAATAATAAAGTCTCCATGCAGCTAAGAAAGTTAAAAAATACGGCAGGACACTTCCTTATAGAAAGAAAACACCCCCAAAAGAAAGAAGACAAGACCCCGCAATCATACTCACCTGACACCGAATGGGAGGACCTGCAGTGGAACACACACACACCAGATTGGTGTGTGTGTGTGTGTGTGTGTGTGTGTGTGTGTGTGTGTGTGTGTGTGTGTATTGCTCACACACACTCACTACATCCGGCGATACATATTGCTTCAGGCTGGCAGGGAAACCTAGGGCACAGGGCAGTGGAGTGCGAGGACCTGCGGTGGAATGTATGAAGGACCTGCGGTGGAATATATCAATAAATTCCACTGCAGGTCCTTCATGTGCGATTGCCTCATATTGGTTGGTGCGCTGTGTGGTCTAAGCAATCTCTTCATTCATATGAATATTATGGCCCCTTCCACATTGCATTTTTAGCTACGTTCGCTGGTACCGTCGGGGCATCCGCCTGCAGAAAACGTATATGTCCAAAAATGGTGCAAGACAGAGCACACGCTGACTCCGTCTGCTCCATTATAGTCAATGGTCACGTCAGTGCAAGCGTCCGAAACACGTTTGCGGGGGGGGGGGGGGGGTTTGGACGGATACCAGCGAACGTAGCTAAAAATGCAATGTGAAAGTAGCCTATGACAATAGAAATAGCGCAGCATGAATGACATTGACCTTTATTCTGGATCAGACTCGCCAATTATAAGTTACCGAGTGCATAAAAAAAATCATAAACAGGTTATCAACTGTATACCGAATGGTTTTTATGAACACATTACTATTAGTAAAAATAGGAAACTGTATTTGTCCTTTATTTAACTGTTCATGTAAAAACAAAATGTCTAATGCAAGGGTGGGGAACCTTTTTTCTGCCGGGGGCCACTTGGAAATTTCTACCAACCTTCGGGGGCCGCACAAAATTATCAGTGTGAAAATTACCCTGCTATATTTGGTGAAACAATGAATTAACACCCCCACTGTGGTGGTTGGAGCTGCTTCTCTTTGATGCGGCCATGATGTTTGGTGATACCAATCATTTTGCTTCTCACAACTGCTTTTCCAGGTTTGTCTCGGTCTGGAGGGCAGTCAACACTTGGTGTGATTAATAAAAGGTCCATTCATCACATACGAGACGCTGGGAATATTGTATATACATCACAGGAGACACTTGGGGAACATACATATTACTTGAAGAGCTGGGTACATGTATACGCCCCTAGCGTCTCCAATGTGATTTATATGCTTCATCCCCTCCTGTGATGTATATGCCCCTAGCATCGCCAACATGTTGTATATATCACAGTAGATGCTGGGGGCACAAACATCACAAGAGAGGCTGGGGGGCAGAGACATCACAAAAGGGGCTGGGGCACAGACATCACTGAGAAGCAAAAACATGGCTTTGGGGCACAGACAGCAGCACTGGGAGGTACGGACAGGGTGGGGGGGAGCACTTGAGAGCACAGACGTTCTCGATTTGCCAAAAAAAAAAAATATGCACCCTCTGGCAGACTGACAACTGTAAACACTGCATTTGAAAAAAACAAACAAACGTATCCAATTTGCATACGTTTTGGTATGTTTCGAACGCGTTTTTGACAGTGCGGTCCCATTGCAATTCAGCTCTGCTACATCCCTGTCCTGTCACAGCAGCACCATAGAGCATGACTGGCCACTGACAGCAGACAAAGACAGAGCCGTGTGATGAGAATAAACTCTGTCAATGTCGTGGCCTAACTTGCGGTCACAGGTGAATGACTCCAGCTGTGACTGGAAATCACCTGAGTGACGGCACTGCACATCGCACGGCTCACTTCAGTCACTCAGGTGATTTGCTGTCACAGGTGGAGGACTCAAGCTGAAGCAGCGGCTAACCTGAGTGATGTCACCGCTGATAGCGTGGCTCACTTGAGTTGCTGCGTGGAGCTCACAGTGAGCAGTCATGGTCTATGGCAGCACACTGTGAGCGTCAGATGCAGCAGAGCTGGATGCGTCGTGGAACCTCGTGTGGATTACTTCGGACCTGGAGGGCTGTTATTGGTGGGGTTAATAAAGTGGTGAAAGAGGGTGTTTGTCTTTTATTTCAAAGATAGGATTTTTGGGTGTTCGTGTTTATTTACTTTCACTTACAGATTAGTGATGGAGGGTGTTTCATAGACGCCTGCCATGACTAATCTAGGACTTAGTGGTAGCTATGAGCTGCCATTAACTCCTTCTTACCCAGATTTCCACTGCACCAGGGCAATTGGGATGAGCCGGGTAGAGTCCCGGGACTGTCACATCTAATGAATGACGCAATTCCGGGCAGCTGCTGGCTGATATTTTGTAGGCTGGGGGGCTCCCAATAACGTGGGTCTACTCAGCCTGAGAATAACAGCCCCCAGCTGTGAGGCTTTATCTTGGCTAGGTACGGTATCAAAATTGAAGAGAACGGCATGCAATTTTTTTAAAATTATTTATTGTACTGTACAATATAGACCTGTCAGCTATGATTGGTTGCAGTCAAACAGTTGTCACTCAGCGTGGGGGTGCATCTGACTGCAACCAATGATAGGCGCCAGTGGGCGGGGGAAGCAGGGAATATGAGCCGAGGGAGAGGTGCTGTCACTCAAGAAGCTGCCGATTTTATAAACTTTACTTTCTTGGATTTCAAAACCTATACATCCGAGCTGCCCACTACAGGTATGTATAGAATCAGCCTGATAGTGCCAGTATAGCACTGGCTTTAGCTTATATGCGAAAATCCTGCTAATTGGTTCCTTTGAAGAGGCGCACTCCTCTTAATAAATCAGGAGCATCTGACTCCAACACACCTCCTCATCAAGACGGCATTGTTTACGTCAGTCTTAATAATTCGAGGCCTATATGTATGTGTATATGTAGATAAGGGTCCCGATTCATCAAGACAGCTGTGAAAATTGCTGGTTTTCATGAAATGGGGCCACAGTCTACAAAAAAAAAAACACAGACTTGGTAACATGCCCATAGATTATAATGAGTGTGAGTTAAAAAGGAGGGATAGAACATGTATGTGAAAAATGGCCGCCTGCATAAGGCCTCACAGTCCGCTATCTGCTGTAGGCTACAGTTATTTTCTATTCACATCGGAGGTCTTCTTGGACGCCATCCTGGCTACATCATTGTGCCCATATTTGCCCGAACATACAAGTATAATCACTCACAGGAAGGAGCGACTGCACCACACAGAAGGCGGCGCACCGGTCTGCAGAGTACAGGCCACTGGTTACTGCTGCCTGGATTCAGCCAACAGGTAAAACTGCTTTAGGGAACAATTCCATTTCCAATATTAGAAGTGTATGTAATTCCCTAATGCCCAGGTCAGGTGAGCCTGTACTATAGCCTGGCATTACACCGGATCTTACATTCCCACTGAATTTCCGTAAAGAACATCGATTTCCAGTCATTCTTAATTATTTACAGCATTTCTGCAGCAATAAATTGTAGAGACGTCACCTATAGCCACATGTAATGAAAACACCGCTCTTAGCATAGAGTCCATGTACAAACTGGATAATAGCACCGGGCAAGGCGGCACATACAGTCCTGATCATACAGTCCGGGGCCCACCCCAGAAGGCACAGCTGCACACCACGAAGCAAAACTCAGCAGAGGCGGCAGCACACCACTGGAGCCCACCCCAGAAGAGGCGGCTGCACACCCCGGGGCCCACCCCAGAAGAGGCGGCTGCACACCCCCGGGGCCCACCCCAGAAGAGGCGGCTGCACACCCCCGGGGCCCACCCCAGAAGAGGCGGCTGCACACCCCCGGGGCCCACCCCAGAAGAGGCGGCTGCACACCCCCGGGGCCCACCCCAGAAGAGGCGGCTGCACACCCCCGGGGCCCACCCCAGAAGAGGCGGCTGCACACCCCTGGAGCCCACCCCAGAAGAGGCAGCTGCACACCCCTGGAGCCCACCCCAGAAGAGGCAGCTGCACACCCCTGGAGCCCACCCCAGAAGAGGCGGCTGCACACCCCTAGAGCCCACCCCAGAAGACGCGGCTGTAGACCACGGTGCCCACCTCAGCAGAGGCACACCACGAAGCCCACCTCAGCAGAGGCAGCAGCACACCCCTGGAGCCCACCCCAGAAGAGGCAGCTGCACACCCCTGGAGCCCACCCCAGAAGAGGCGGCTGCACACCCCTGGAGCCCACCCCAGAAGACACAGCATCACACCTTGGGGCCCACCCCAGAAGACGTGGCTGTAGACCACGGTGCCCACCTCAGCAGAGGCACACCACGAAGCCCACCTCAGCAGAGGCAGCAGCACACCCCTGGAGCTCACCTCAACACAGGTCATAATGGTACACACCAGGGCCCACCCCAATGCAGGTGACAATACATCCTGGGGCCCTCCCCAAAAGAGGTGACGGCACACCCCTACACAGATAACAATACACCCCATGGCCCACCCCTACGCAGGCCATGGTGGTACACTTCGTGGACCACCCCTACGCAGGTCATGGTGGTACACTTCGTGGACCACCCCTACGCAGGCCATGGTGGTACACACCGGGGACCACCCCTACGCAGGCCATCGTGGTACACACCGGGGACCACCCCTACGCAGGCCATCGTGGTAAACACCGGGGACCACCCCTACGCAGGCCATCGTGGTACACACCGGGGACCACCCCTACGCAGGCCATCGTGGTACACACCGGGGACCACCCCTACGCAGGCCATCGTGGTACACACCGGGGACCACCCCTACGCAGGCCATCGTGGTACACACCGGGGACCACCCCTACGCAGGCCATCGTGGTACACACCGGGGACAACCCCTACGCAGGCCATCGTGGTACACACCGGGGACAACCCCTACGCAGGCCATCGTGGTACACATCGGGGACCACCCCTACGCAGGCCATGGTGGTACAAACCAGGGACCACCTCTACGCAGGCCATGGTTGTACAATTCGGGGACCACCCCTACGCAGGCCATGCCATGGTGGTACACTTCGGGGACCACCCCTACGCAGGCCATGGTGGTACAATTCGGGGCCCACCCCTACGCAGGCCATGGTGGTACAATTCGAGGACCACCCCTACGCAGGCCATGGTGGTACAATTCGGGGACCACCCCTACGCAGGCCATGGTGGTACACTTCGGGGACCACCCCTACGCAGGCCATGGTGGTACCATGTGTATGACGTGCTGCCATAGTATAATCGCTGCTGTGGACATAAACATTCATCTTCTCCCCATCATCTGCAGCCCGTACACATTACAGCATAGCACAGCCTTTACATTAGGCTATAGATGGAGGATCAGTCACTGACCCAGGACAGCGATACATAGCATCAGCCAAATCCAGCAACCTAAGAAATATGGCAAAGAACTACAACTCCCAGCACTCCTTGCGACACATTTTCAAATCCATAAAACTTTATGGAGTTCTCTGGCCATGACAACAGCCTCCGGGCTCAGCTGCAGCTATGTGCCCGGCAGAATAACCAGCCAGGGATAGAAACCGCAAACCGAACGCGATACCGGGGAGAAGCATCACCAGGAGCAGCTCGGAAATACGAGGAGGCGCCACTTACCCCGCGGCTCTCGCTCCCTGGATCTCCTCAGTTGCGGACAACAGCACAGCCAACATCCATTTTCTAAGGTGTAAAACGTCAAGGTCTCAGATGTGCAGCATGATGGCGGAGAGCTCTCCGGGCGGGGGCTGCGCCTCTCGGCAGATAGCAGCCGTCTATAGGGCGATGCTTCCCGCTACGAGACGGAAATGAGCGAGCGCCGAGACGTGCCGCGTTCTGTGTGAGGAGGCTGCTGTGTGCGGAGCATAAGATGGAGGAGCCGCGCACCTGCAACATGCGCAGTACCGGCCGGAGCAACCGGCAGCTGCAGAGCGGCGGCACCCACACTGCCCGGTCCAGGCGTCAGCAGCACTGCCCGGTCCAGGCGTCAGCAGCACTGCCCGGTCCAGGCGTCAGCAGCACTAACCCGGTCCAGGCGTCAGCAGCCCTAACCCGGTCCAGGCGTCAGCAGCACTAACCCGGTCCAGGCGTCAGCAGCACTAACCCGGTCCAGGCGTCAGCAGCACTAACCCGGTCCAGGCGTCAGCAGCCCTAACCCGGTCCAGGCGTCAGCAGCCCTAACCCGGTCCAGGCGTCAGCAGCACTAACCCGGTCCAGGCGTCAGCAGCACTAACCCGGTCCAGGCGTCAGCAGCACTAACCCGGTCCAGGCGTCAGCAGCACTAACCCGGTCCAGGCGTCAGCAGCACTAACCCGGTCCAGGCGTCAGCAGCACTAACCCGGTCCAGGCGTCAGCAGCACTAACCCGGTCCAGGCGTCAGCAGCACTAACCCGGTCCAGGCGTCAGCAGCCCTAACCCGGTCCAGGCGTCAGCAGCACTAACCCGGTCCAGGCGTCAGCAGCCCTAACCCGGTCCAGGCGTCAGCAGCACTAACCCGGTCCAGGCGTCAGCAGCCCTAACCCGGTCCAGGCGTCAGCAGCCCTAACCCGGTCCAGGCGTCAGCAGCCCTAACCCGGTCCAGGCGTCAGCAGCACTAACCCGGTCCAGGCGTCAGCAGCACTAACCCGGTCCAGGCGTCAGCAGCACTAACCCGGTCCAGGCGTCAGCAGCACTAACCCGGTCCAGGCGTCAGCAGCACTAACCCGGTCCAGGCGTCAGCAGCACTAACCCGGTCTAGGCGTCAGCAGCACTAACCCGGTCCAGGCGTCAGCAGCACTAACCCGGTCCAGGCGTCAGCAGCACTAACCCGGTCCAGGCGTCAGCAGCACTAACCCGGTCCAGGCGTCAGCAGCACTAACCCGGTCCAGGCGTCAGCAGCACTAACCCGGTCCAGGCGTCAGCAGCACTAACCCGGTCCAGGCGTCAGCAGAACTAACCCGGTCCAGCACTGCCAGGTTCTCGGGTCAGGAACACCCACCACTGCTCGGTCCTGGGTCACCAAGACTGCCCATTTTAGGTGTCACCAACACCCTTCAATGTCCAGTCCTGGCGTCACCAGCAGTGCCCGGTCCAGGAATCGCCAGCACTGCTAAGTCCTCGGGTCAGCAACACTCACCACTGCCCTGTCCAGGTGTCAGCAACGCCCAGTCTTGATGTCACCAGCACTGCCCGGTCCAGGAATCACCAGCACCGCTAAATCCTCGGGTCATCAACACTCACCACTGCCCGGTCCAGGTGTCAGCAACGCCCAGTCCTGATGTCACTAGTGATGGGCAGTCCGGCTCTTTTTGGTGATCCGGTTCCTATGGCTCCGTTCACCAAAAAGAGCCGGATCTTTCAGCTCGTTCTCGGCTCCTTAGGCTGCTTTCACACCTCCGGTTTCTACAATGCGGCACAATCCGGCACTTTGCAGGAAAATCGCAACCGTTTTTTTTTGCTGCCGATTGCGTTTTTTCTGCATAGACTTTAATTAGTGCCGCATGGCCTTGCGTTCCATCCGGTTTTTGCCGCATGCGGCAGCTTTAGCCGATGCGGCGGCCGGATGGAACGTTGCCTGGCACATTTTTTCGTGCAGCAAAAAAAAACCCTCATCGCGCCGCATTCGGCCGATGCGGCACATTTTTCAATGCATGCCTATGGCGGCACGATGCGGCAAAAACCGCATCCGGCTGCCGCATGCGGTTTTTGCCACTGCACATGCTCAGTAGCATGCCGCAAGCGGCAAAAACCGGACGGGCCGCATGGGAAAAACTTATGCAAAGGATGCGGTGTTTTCACCGCATCTGTTGCATAGCTTGCACAGCCGGATTGAGCCGCACTGCTCAAGCCGGATGTGTGAAAGCAGCCTTATTAAATATGTGTTCACCCCAGGTGAACACATATTTAAGATTATATGTATATAATAATATATAATATAATATACATATTATATTATAGAATAGATCACTATATGTCGCCAGCACTGCCCGGTCCAGGCATCACCACTACTGCCCAGTCCAGGGGTTAGCAACACCCATCACTGCCTGACCCTGGTGGCGCAAACACTGCAGGTGCAGGCGGCACCAGCACTGTGCCGGGTCTTGGGGTTAGCAATACCGTGCACTGCCCGGTCCAGGCGTCACCACCACTGCCTGATTCAGGTGTCAGCAACACCCACCACTGCCCTATCCCAGTGTCAGCAACACCCACCATTGCCTGGTCCTGGCATCACCAACACCCATCACTGCCGAGTCCAGTCGTCACCACCACTGCCCGGTCGTGGCGTCAGCAACACCCAACAATGCCCGGTCCAGGCAGTTCTGGAGGGGCCACTGCCCGGTCACTGACCATACATGTGTGACTGCTGGCCACACTCCTGACTGTATATACATGTGTGACCGCTGGCCACACTGTTGACTGTATACACTGTGTGCAGAATTATTAGGCAAATGAGTACTTTGATCGCATGATACTTTTTATACATGTTGTCCTACTGTACAGACTTGAGAGCCAACTACCAATTAAGTAAATCAGGTGATGTGCATCTCTGTAATGAGGAGGGGTGGGGTGTAATGACATCAACACTCTATATAAGGTGTGATTAATTATTAGGCAACTTCCTTTCCTTTGGCAAAATGGGTCAGAAGAGAGATTTGACGGGCTCTGAAAAGTCCAAAATTGTGAGATGTCTTGCAGAGGAATGCAGCAGTCTTGAAATTGCAAACTTTTGAAGTGTGATCACCGAACAATCAAGCGTTTCATGGCAAATAGCCAGCAGGGTCGCAAGAAGCATGTTGGGCAAAAAAAGCGCAAAATAACTGCCCATGAATTGAGGAAAATCAAGCGTGAAGCTGCCAAGAAGACATTTTCTACCAGTTTGGCCATATTTCAGAGCTGCAACGTTACTGGAGTATCAAAAAGTCAAGGTGTGCCATACTCAGGGACATGGCCAAGGTAAGGAAGGCTGAAAAAACGACCACCTATGAACAAGAAATATAAGATAAAACGTCAAGACTGGGCCAAGAAATATCTTAAGGCCCTGTGCGCACTTACCGGATTTTCCCGCGGATTTCCTGCGGTTTTGCTGCATGTTTCACTGCAGAAAATGTTCATAACATCTCTGCAGTGATTTACTAGCAAAACCTATGGGAAAAAAAAATGCTGTGCGCACTATGCGGAATTTGACAGCTGCATGTTTTGCTGCAGGATTCCCGCAGCAAAAACAATTGCATGTCACTTCTTTTCCGCAGGTCCCTGCGGGATTTCACTCCATTCACTGCAATGTTATCGTGAAATCCCACAGGGAAGTGATGTCATTACAGGAAGAGGAAGCGGAGCAGAGAGTAAACACACACACATCACAGACATAGAACACACACACATCACTCACACACAGACATATAGAATACACATACAAATCAAACGGAAATATAGGAAAAAAACCACGTGGGCTCCGCCGTATTTTTACCTTCCAGCCGAGGTAAGCACACAGCGGCGGCCCGGTATTCTCAGGCTGGGGACGACGGGGGGCAGAGTTAATGTCCCCCCTCCTCCTGCAGCTGAGAATATTAGCCGCAGCTGCCCCGGGACTGTCGCATGCATTATGCGGCAGTCCTGGAGTGTCCCCAGCTCTTCCAGATGCTGTGATGCGGTGGCTATCCAGGTAATAACGAGTTAATGGCAGCGCATCGCCGCCATTAACTCCAGGCTTGATCATGGCAGGGTCTATGAGACAGCTGACATGATCAACCCGTAAGTAAAGTGAATAAACACACACACCGAAAAATCCTTTATTTTAAATAAAACACAAAAAAGCCTCCTCTTTCACTCGTTTATTAACCCCCCCCGAAACACACAGCTCCGGCGTGATCCACAGCTCCGGCGTAATCCACGTCTTGCGCTGCTTGCATTCAGAAGCGAGTGACACGCTGCTGAATGCAGCCTCGCAGCGAGACAGCAGAGGTAACCACAGGGCATTTCCCACGGCCGGTAATGTGAACTCACATTACCGCTCGGGAGACATGCAGCGTGTGCTCACAGGGATTCTATCTATCCCTCTATCTACTCTCTATCTCAGAAGGAAATGACCTTTTTTTTTTTTTCTTTTTTCAATGTGCTTTATTGCATGGAATGCATTAAAGCACATGTACTAACCCGCACGCGGCGATACCTCGGTAAAACCGCGGCAAACCGCATGCAGTTTTTGGGTGCGGTTTGCCACGGTTTTTTACCGTGGGTGCGGTAATCTTTCAGTGCCTGTGGAATTTTCTTGAGAAAATTCCGTTTTCCAGTGCGCACAGGGCCTGAGACTGATTTTTCAAAGGTTTTATGAACTGATGAAATGAGTGACTCTTGATGGGCCAGATCGATGGGCCAGAAGCTGGATCAGTAAAGGGAGGAGAGAGCTCCACTCCGACTCAGACACCAGCAAGGTGGAGGTGGGGTACTGGTATGGGCTGGTATCATCAAAGATGAACTTGTGGGATCTTTTTCGGTTGAGGATGGAGTGAAGCTGAACTCCCAGACCTACTGCCAGTTTCTGGAAGACAACTTCTTCAAGCAGTGGTACAGGAAGAAGTCGGTATCGTTCAAGAAAAACGTTATTTTCATGCAGGACAATGCTCCATCACATGCATCCAACCACTCCACTTGATTTTTATCCTTTTGATATTTTTCAATCACTGTCTATTGTCTGGTGTTTATTTTTATATGATGGTAAGATATACGTTCATACGATTAAAATAAACTACTCCACAGTGTGGCGGGCCAGTAAAGGTCTAAAAGATGAAAAAATAATGACATGGCCCTCTTGTTCGCCTGATCTGAACCCCATAGAGAACCTGTGATCCCTCATAAAATGTGAGATCTACAGGTAGGGAAAACATTACACCTTTCGGAACAGTGTCTGGGAGGCTGTGGTGGCTGCTGCATGCAATGTTGATCGTAAACAGATCAAGCAACTGACAGAATCTATGGATAGTAGGCTGTTTAGTGTCATCATAAAGAAAGGTGGCTATATTGGTCACAAATTTTTGGGGGTTTTGTTTTTGCATGTCAGAAATGTTTATTTCTAAATTTTATGCAGTTATATTGGTTTACCTTGTGAAAATAAACAAGTGAGATGGGAATAGATTTGGTTTCTATGAAGTTGCCTAATAATTCTGCACAGTAAAAGTTAACTGCATAAACAGATATCCTCGTAACATAGCCCAATCTAAAAAAAAAAACACTCCAACTTCCAAAATATATTAAGTTTTGATATTTATGAGTCTTTTGGGTTGATTGAGAACATAGTTGTTGATCAATAATAAAAAAAATCCTCTAAAATACAACTTGCCTAATAATTCTGCACACAGAGTGTATATACATGTGACCCCTGGCCACACAACTGACTATATATGCAGATGTGACCGCTGGCCACACTGCTGACTATATATAGGTGTCTTCACTGGCCACACTGCTGAATGAATATACAGATGTGACCCCTAGTCACACTGCTACATGTGACCATTGGCCACACTGCTGACTGTATACAGGTGTGACCACTGGCCACACTGCTGACTGTATGTACATGTGACTGCTGGCCGCACTACTATATTTAGTACAGACCAAAAGTTTGGACACAGCTTCTCATCTCTAGGACAACTATTAAAAGGAGACTTTGTACAGCAAGCCTTCATGGTAAAATAGCTGCTAGGAAACCACTGCTAAGGACAGGCAACAAGCAGAAGAGACTTGTTTGGTCTAAAGGACACAAGGAATGGACATTAGACCAGTGGGAATCTGTGCTTTGGTCTGATGAGTCCAAATTTGAGATCTTTGGATCCAACCACCGTGTCTTTGTAGAAAAGGTGAACGGATGGACTCTACATGGCTGGCTCCCACCGTGAAGCATGGAAGAGGAGGTGTGATGGTGTGGGGGTGCTTTGCTGGTGATACTGTTGGGGATTTATTCAAAATTGAAGGCATACAGGACCAGCATGGCTACCACAACATCTTGCAGCGGCATGCTATTCCAACCGGTATGCGTTTAGTTGGACCATCATTTATTTTTCAACAGAACAATGACCCCAAACACACCTCCAGGCTGTGTAAGGGCTATTTGACTACGAAGGAGAGTGATGGGATGCTACGCCAGATGACCTGGCCTCCACAGTCACCAGACCTTAACCCAATCGAGATGTTTTGAGGTGAGCTGGACCGCAGAGTGAAGGCAAAAGGCCCAACAAGTGCTAAGCATTTCTGGGAGCTCCTTCAAGACTGTTGGGAAACCATTTCTGGTGACTACCTCTTGAAGCTCATCAAGAGAATGTCAAGAGTGTGCAAAGCAGTAATCAAAGCAAAAGGTGGCTACTTTGAAGAACCTAGAATATAAGACATATTTTCAGTCGTTTCACACTTTTTTAAGTATTTCCACATGTTTTTGTTCATAGTTTTGATGCCTTCAATGTGAATCTACAATTTTTAGAGTCATGAAAATAAAGAAAACTCTTTGAATGAGAAGGTGTGTCCAAACTTTTGGTCTGTACTGTACATCCTATTAAAAACTTACAAAATTGAGTACTAACTTCAGAGTATATAAAAAAAAATATTGTACAGTTTTACTAATCAAACAATGAAATATTCCAAACTATAAAATTGTGGATCAAAGAAGATCCAAAAAAACCTGCAGGATTGCTAGGTGATGATTATAAACAACTTTACAGTACAGTTATATACGAGGGGCTGCTGCTAAGTCTTTGGCTTTACCCAGAAAGAAACCAGATAGGATGATGAAACTTTACATTTATTACACATAGTCTCCACTGATGTCAACACACTTCTTACATCAATATTACAAGTTCTGGAAGCCTAGCAAAAAGGATTTCGGTTGTGCCTCAAACCAGGCATCCATAGCAGCCATGGCGTCAGTAGTTGTGTGAAATTTGGTACCCTTGAAGTGTTTCTTCAGGTTTGGAAACGGATGATCGTCAGAGAGAGCTATATCTAGGGAATAAGGTGGGTGGTCAGCCAGCTGGAAGCCCAGCTCTGCCAGTTTTGCCGTGGTCGCTTGTGCAGTGTGAGCAGAGGCGTTGTCTTGCAACAACAAGATTCCTTTGGAGCTTGCCGCGCTTTTTGGCCTTCAGAGCTGCCTTCAGTTGGTCCAAAAGTTCAATGTAATACCTTGCATTGAAGGTAGAACCCCTTTGAAGGTAGTCCACTAGCAGCACACCTTCCTTATACCAAAACACATATGACATCACCTTAGTGGCTGATTTTTGCACCCTGAACTTCTTTGGACGAGGAGAACCACTGTGCCTCCACTCTTTTGACTGGTTTTTGTTTTCAGGGTCATACAAATAAATCCAGGTCTCATCCATAGTGATCAGTTGATCCAGGAAGTTCTCATCAGTACAAAAACGCTGACCAATGGACCGGGACGTTTTCACTCGCATGCTTCTCTGATCTGTTGTCAAACATTTGGGGACCCACTTTGCAGATAGCTTCCTCATGTCCAAATGTTCATGGATAATGACACAAACACGTTCACAGGAAATCCCCATCATGTCTGCCATTGCTTTAGCTGAAATTCGTCGTTTCTCCAGTATGAGGTTGTGCACAACATTGACTATCTCCGGAACAACAACCACTCTCCGTCGTCCAGGACGTTCCTCATTATTTGTGCTGAAGTGTCCCGTTTTAAATTTTGCAACCCAGTTATTTACTGTGGAATATGAAGGGCATTGGTCCCCCAAGGTCTGTGATATCACCATGAATATCCTTCGCGGACTTTCCTTGCAGAAACAAGAATTTTATCACTCCTCTGCTCTCAGTTGCTTTAAATATCACATTAAACTCCGCCATTTTGTTTTCTCGCGTGCATAGAACACTTGCCATGAGAAACAAACACAAAATTTTGAAAACAAATATTAGACACATAAGGCTTTCATGTGATGTAACATTCGTTACCATAGAAAATAAAAAGATCACAAAGCCAAAGACTTATCAGCAGCCCCTCGTATACTCTAGCAGCAGCAAATTAAACAAGGCAGGTGAGTCAAACCAGTAGAATTGTAAAATAGCTCAATGATTCATTCACTAGTTGCGCATGCATAGCAGCATAATACACTACTCAGGGATATTTGGCTTTTGGGTGAAATTTATGTAAAATGTAAAAAGTTTGTGCTACAGTGATATTTTATCATAAAAGTAGGGCATTTAAGTAGAAGCATGCAATGGTGATTTCCTCATCTCAACCAATTTATTGAAACAAAAGCCAACAACAGTGGTGGGTATCCCCCTCTCCTAAAATGTTAATATCTCAATAACATCATGTGGCCTTCATCATCAATTACAGCTTGATAACGTCTCCTGCTGTTCACAAGTGGAATTCTTGTCACTGAGGCATGGCATCTCTTTCTTGAAGGGCGGCCCTCATTGAGGCTGTGGGGTAAAGAGTTATGAGCCTACACGGTGACTCAGCTGATCTCATAGGTTTTCTATGGGGTTCAGGTCTGGAGAAAGTGCATGCCTCTCCATTTGAGGTACCCCAGTCAAATGTCAAAGGATAGTTCGCACTGACACTGATGCAACCTGGGCCTGCAGGAAAGCTTAAATTTCTTTGGAACTTGTTTGAGGCCGCTTATCGATCATCCGGGTAATCTTGTGTTGCAACCTTTCATCATTATTTTCCCTTCAACACAACAGCACCACCAGAGAGACGTCCACCCTTCTTATGACAGGAAACCCACTGAAATAAATGGACGCTACCTCTCCACTGTATCAGTTTGGTTTCCTGTCCTAGGATGGGAGATCCAGAAGAGCTGTGGTGCTGCCACAGTAAAAGGCGGCTGTCCCAGTGCTGAGTCACCGGCTGGAGGACTGGCTGATTGCCACATCATCAGCCCCAGCAGTGACTCCGGGGGTGTTTTTCCTTCGGGACAGGATGCAGGGTCAGGGGATAGGTCCAGGGTCAGAGTCTCCTACCCTGTGTGTCTGGCATACTTGTTCAGCATCTGGTGACTGTTCCTGCAGTGAGTGCTCCAGACGAAGATCCAGGCTGCGTTCCTGCTTGGTGCCCGTCGTCTGTCCCTGAAGGAATCGCCCTGTCTTCCTCCGGGTTCGTGTTCCTGCTTGACGCCCGTGTGCTGTCCCGGAAGTAGAGCCATCCGGACAGAGTTACCTGCCTATGCCTGCGTTCCTGTTCGGTGCCCATCAGCTGTCCCCCCAGTGAACGCGCCGGGTGAAGATCCGGAATCAGCTGGCATCTGCAGTCGCGGCTGTATGACGTTGGCATTATGCGACCGGATGTGAGACACAACGCATTCCCGGGAGTGACAGGATGTTGCTGCCCACCGCAACAGCATGCTGAGGCACTGGGTGAAATTACGAACTACCAGAGGATCGAAGCAATGCAATGAGCGCAGGCTGGGTAACGGGCGCTCATGCCCTCCTCCAGCTATGGCAGACCAGCAGGATCAGCCAATCCAGGAATGATGCCAAACAATGGCAGCAGCGTCATGCAGTGGGCTACACCTGGACGGACAGCACCAAAGGACAGCACACCTTCTCCTATCTCCTATAGAGGAGAGGATCACAATGAGGTAAGGCTCCTACACCCTCCAGTGTTTTTCCTGTCCTTAAAAGAGACAGTCACATGAGAGGTGCTCCTGGGGCAGAGAGATTTTATCCTTTAGAATTTCATCATACATGGGGGATCAGGGGGTCTCTGCCTTCCCTTCTCTCTTTCAATGGTCTTGGGCTGACACCTCTAGAACAGAGGGCCCGCTGCCATTATCTTATTATCTGTAATGATGTGCTATTACTGGCCATGACTCCGCCTCACTCCATGGAGTGCTCTCGGTGAATGCTGCACAGGTAAGTGCACAGTGAATTTGCTGGGCCTCTGGACTGAATCAGGCTGTATGCCCTTATACAAATTTGGTAGATGTGGAAACTCGCCACTCAAAATAAATGTGAATAGTGTTTTATTGAGAAGAACTTGTAGGACCAGCACAAGCACAGACGTTTCGGTCAAAGACCTTCATCAGTGTGCGTACAGGGGGTCCTCAGAAGGTATAGCAACTTGGCAACTGGCCTCATGCCTTGCTCCTTTGGCCTCATACCGTGCACCTTTGGCCGTACGCTTTGCGCCTTTGGTTTCCAGCCTGGCGTCTTTGGCTGCATGCCTCGCATCTTTGGTCTTTAGCCTCGACTCTTGTTAGAGTTCCCCTCACTACTGTTTCAGAACAGGAGTCTAGGTTCATCTACAGTCCAGACTCTTGCTAGTCGGAATTCGCTGTGCTTAGTTGTTTAGGCCCAACCTCTCATTTATAACTTATTGCTGAAGAGAGAGGGTTATAGAGTTCATTCTTTAATGTGACATCTTATCGATCCTGAGAAAGGTGATAGCCCCATATTAAGGGGGAGGCTCCCTTTCTGATTCCACTTGTGGCAATCGAACTATTTTTTTATTTTTTTTTTTTAACCAAGGTCCTATTTACAGAATATAGTAAGAATAATCTGTGAGGTTTTTTCGGGTATCAGATAGTGCTGCTTTGGAGCACAGAGCTCCTTAGTCTATCTCATAAGCTCACTACTCACAAGAAAAAAAATCCATGGTTTCTATTGAACATGGGGTGTTTAGTCAGCACTATTGACTGGCAGTGGCATTTTCAAGCTAATAGAGTATAATCCAATCCTAGTTAGGCAGTTGCCCTGGTGATGAGAAGCCTCCAGTATAACAGGTCAGTTCTTTCCATATATATGTGTATTAGGTTTGGCCACCTGCATTTATCCAGGCCTTTTTTTCATCAGATCCAGAGTCCAAGTACCCTCTGTATTTAGCCTTAGCTCCTTAGGAATGATGCACATCGCTTCTCCCTCAAGCGGTCTGATGATGAACCCAGTTTGGTAATGCCAACAAACATGCCTTCTGGACTACAGTTCCACATGTCTTTAGTTTATGGGGTTTGCCTTATTATCCAAGACCCGGCGATTTATGGATAAAATTCTGTAGGCTTCTGAGTCCAGAATTTGACCTCTGGTGGAAGGGGGGCTAGTAAGGGTCTTCCAGCCCCTAAGGGTACCATGGCGAGTTGGATGAAGGAAGCAATCAGAGTAGCCTAAAGCAGGTTTGCAACAGATGGTATTATTGCACATTCTACCAGGTCAGTGACAACTTCCTGGTCTGAGAGGGTGGACGTACCTCTTGAATAGATTTGCAAGGCAGCAAGCTGGTCTTCTCCTTCTACCTTCCTTTATCACTACAGATTGGATTTGTCATTCACGATGGCTTTCCCTCTCGATAGAGGGTTTCTACAAGCTGTGGTCCCTCCCTAGATGATATTTTTTCTTCAGAATCTTTCTGGTGGCGCTGTTGTGGTAAAGGAAAAAATCTAGATTACTTGCCGGTAATGTTTTTTTCCAGAACCCACGACAGCACAACTACTTCCCACCTCTTCTTTTTTTTTTCTTGTGGTTCATTCTCTGGTGTTGTAAACAACAGTCTGCGGGTGGTAGAAGATGTTGGTGATGGTTTTTATTACTATGCTTTTTCACGTATTCCTCTCTGTCTCTGTAACCTAACTGATGCGATGGAGAGGTGCCGCCCTTTTATTTCAGTGGGTTTCCTGTCCTAACATGGATGGACCTCTCTCTAGTGGCACTATCGTGGGTTCTGGAAAAAAAGGTTACCAGTAAGTTATCTAGTTGTTCTCTGCCATCCACATCCAGAGACATTACTTACCAGTTCATGGGTTGTAAATGTCTTGATGATACTGCACACAGTGGACATAGGAACATCAAGATCTCTGGAGATGGACTTGTAACCTTGAGGTTGTGTATATTTCTCAACAATTTTGGTTCTTAAGTCCTCAGACAGTTCTCTTCTCTTGTTCTCCATAGTTAGTGTGGCACATACACACAATGCAAAGATTGTGAAGATTGTGTCAACTTTTCCCTTTTTTATCTGGATTGAGATATGATTTTCATATTGCACGCACCTGTTACTTTCCATAGGTGAGTTTGGACAAGCATCGTATGCTTGAAACAAAGTTGTTCACCCACAACTTTGGAAAGGTGGACAATTTTGTCTGGCCTATTTTGGAGGTTTTGTGTTAAACTACGTCCAATTTCACATTCTTTCTGTTGTTATTTTTTTTGTATTGTTCCAATACACACAAAGGAAATTGCAGTAATTTTCTGGGAGAAATACCTTATTTTCTGGAACAATTTCAAGGGTGCTAACACTTTCAGGCAGACTGTATAACCGTACTACAAAGTTGTTTATGATAACCGCCTATCAATCTGTTGGGGATTTTTTTTTATCTCCTTTTGTCCACCTTTGTACAGTTTTGTACATTTTAATTAATCAAACAATTAATTAAATTCTTTGATATACCCTGAAGTTAGTACTCCATTTTGTTCATATTTAATAGGATGTCAATTAGTGGGAGTTTTCTTCATGTTACATTTGTCATTATGATGTTTGGGGGGACTATGCTTATTCTTTGACTACATGCTCTCAGCAAGATTACTGCTGCATTGTCCTGTGAATATGGTAACAACCCAACCAATCCATACGGTCAAATAAATCAAACCATAGATCAAATTTAATAATGAGAAATGACAAAGGGAAAATGTATTGAACACGCTTACCAAAAAATGATTTGATACTTCATATAAAAGCCTTTGATGGTGATGATGACAGCATCAAGATGCCTCCTGTATGGAGAAACTAGTCACAAGCATTGCTCAGATGTGATTTGGTCAATTTTTCCAGAGAAACACTTCAAATCCTGAAGGTTCTGTAGGCTCCTTCTATGAGCTCTGAGCTTGATTTTGAGTTCCTTCCATTAATTTTCTTTTGAATTTTACCCATCATAAGATATTTCTTGTGTGGTGTCACGAACAGCTGGGGGAGTAACTCAGATATCCCGCAGCTGTTCGCTGATTTGTCACAAACACGACTACTCTCTAGCGCCCCCCTTGTCGCCTGGCCACTTTTGGTACTGCAGGACAATGCATAAGATGAGGCTGCTGCGCTGATGATGCCAAATATTGGAGGTCTCACAGCAAAGGTAAATGTATATATCACCGATTCCCGCTAATGGAATATATATATACCTCGGTACCCTTAATGATAGCACTCCAATAATTCTATGCAATCATAATTACGCTGCCACCACCCAGCTTTTTTGGGATAGCTGGGGACCCGTTTCAGATAGCATAAGGCCCTTCGGGTTTTTTGGATTCGTATATAAAGCATGAGGAAAGAAACTATTAAATTTTATATATTTAATCCGAAAATAGGCAGTGTTTAAAAAATATACAAGAATTTACAAAAGGGAACAATACAATTACAGTATAGACAGTTACATAAAAATAAAAAGGTATAAACGTGAAACTTACTAAACTCGTGCCATAGAAGTGACGTCCAAACTTAGAGAGAGAAGGTCTCCAAAGGAAGAAGATGTTAAGAGACAGCCAGCATCACCTCTTACGGATGCCTTCCAATACTGACTGACCCCCCTCAAGGAGCTAGTTGCTATTATTCCTTTAGCTAACTTCCCCTCTCTGTGACCTCATTTTACAGTTTTTTGTGGGCTGTGCTGAGATGGTCACACAGTTCCTTAATTCTAGCTTTTTACATATCTTTGCCCCTGGGCCACACAGGTGAAAGATATTAGTGTCATATTTTATATCTCAATTTTACATTTACATAGATACCAAACACAACGCATCTAGTACAATTTTACTGGCGAATACTAATTTGTCGTGATACTGGCGATCTCCCTGTCAAGTAAAACGGTGCGCTGGGTTCAGCACGCCACAGGGATTCTGGCAATATGTTTTTCATTTTGCTAGCATTAACGTAGCGCTTAAAAACTGTTTTGGAAGTTTTTCCCTCTAATAGAACAAAGGATTGTCTTTCTCTGCATCCCTTTGATGTAGCTGTACCATCACCCAAAGCCATAAATACCTAAACTTCCAGGCCGATCAGATAATCGTCATGACGATCTGTGGCTGATGGTGAAGACCCTTAAACAGTTTTACGTGACATGTGGCACCTTGGTAATGAGACACCTTTTTTTAAAGGCCATCAGGTGAACCTGCTGATATTTTTGCCAGTGCCAGGATTGGTTTCTAATTACTTTTAGATTTCAGCTAGTGTCATGACTTTCTTTGCCTCTCGTTTTCAATACTTTCTCCCTTTGTCATTTCTCATTTTCACACATAATTTATGGACATCTATAGTTTGATTTCTTTGCCTGTGTGGATTGGATGGGTTGTTACCGACATCTGGTTAGATATTCAAATCATATCACCCACTGTACACTGTGTGCAGAATTATTAGGCAAGTTGTATTTTAGAGGATTTTTTTTATTATTGATCAACAACTTTGTTCTCAATCAACCCAAAAGACTCATAAATATCAAAGCTTAATATTTTTGGAAGTTGGAGTGGGTTTTTTCAGATTTGGCTATCTTAGGAGGATATCTGTTTGTGCAGGTAACTATTACTGTGCAGAATTATTAGGCAACTTAATAAAAAACCAAATATATTCCCATCTCACTTGTTTATTTTCACCAGGTAAACCAATATAACTGCACAAAATTTAGAAATAAACATTTCTGACATGCAAAAACAAAACCCCAAAAAATTAGTGACGAATATAGCCACCTTTCTTTATGATGACACTCAGCAGCCTACCATCCATAGATTCTGTCAGTTGCTTAATCTGTTTACGATCAACATTGCATGCAGCACCCACCACAGCCTCCCAGACACTGTTCCGAGAGGTGTACTGTTTTCCCTCCCTGTAGATCTCACATTATATGAAAGACCACAGGTTCTCTATGGGGTTCAGATCAGGCGAACATGGTGGCCATGTCATTATTTTTTCATTTTTTAGACCTTCACTGGCCAGTCACGCTGTGGAGTAGTTGGATGTATGTGATGGAGCATTGTCCTGCATGAAAATAACATTTTTCTTGAACGATACCAACTTTTTCCTGTACCATTGCTTGAAGAAATTGTCTTCCCGAAACTGGCAGTAGGTCTGGGAGTTGAACTTCACTCCATCCTCAACCCGAAAAGGTCCCACAAGTTCCTCTTTGATGATACCAGCCCATACCAGTACCCCACCTCCACCTTGCTGGCGTCTGAGTCGGAGTGGAGCTCTCTGCCCTTTACTGATCCAGCCTCTGGCCCATCCATCTGGCCCATCAAGAGTAATTCTCATTTCATTAGTCCATAAAACCTTTGAAAACTCAGTATTAAGATATTTCTTGGCCCAGTCTTGACGTTTTATCTTCTGGTTTCAAATGTATGTACTGTAGATAAGATGCACTACCCAAAAATTGGAAGCCATGCTCCTATATGTACAAAGTACAAGAAACTAACGCGGGCTTTACATGCTACAACATCGCTAATGCGAAGTCGTTGGGGTCACGGAATTTGTGACGCACATCCGGCCGCATTAGCAATGCCGTTGCGTGTGACACCTTTGAGCGATTTTTGCATCGTCGCAAAAACGTGCAAAATCGCTCATCGGTGACATGGGGGTCCATTCTCAAATATCGTTACTGCAGCAGTAACGATGTTGTTCCTCGTTCCTGCGGCAGCACACATCGCTCCGTGTGACACCGCAGGAACGAGGAAGCTCTCCTTACCTGCCTCCCGGCCGCTATGCGGAAGGAAGGAGGTGGGCGGGATGTTACATCCCGCTCATCTCCGCCCCTCCGCTTCTATTGGGCGTCGGTTCAGTGACGCTGCTGTGACGTCGCTGTGACGCTGATCGAACCGCCCCCTTAGAAAGGAGGCTGTTCGCCAGTCACAGCGACGTCGCTAGGCAGGTAAGTATGTGTGACAGGTCTGGGCAATGTTGTGCGACACGGGCAGCGATTTGCCCGTGTCGCACAACCGATGGGGGCGGGAACGCACGCTAGTGATATCAGTACCAATATCGCAGTGTGTAAAGCGACCTTCAAGCAAAACCAAAGAAATGAGCCAAAACATTTTGAGGCTTGATAGCACAAAGCAAGGTGAACTACCAGCGTTAGAGACCATTCTGATTGGGTAGTCCGTGTTGCAGTGGGATGGCTTTAACTCTTTTCTGATCAAATAGTGTCAACTAAGTAATAGTGATGGGCTGTACTTTTGTCACACTAATTCCGAGAGCGATGTTTTATTTCCTGAGAGAGCCATTCAGAGACTGCGACTTGCTCTCCCTTGGGTGCCTGCACACATCATGCAGTGAAGCAAGCCTTTATATTATGGTCATTGGTTCACGGACAAAATATCCAAGCACCTGCTATATTCGGCCGAGCTCTGCGAGTACCCGAGCACTCTAATGCTTAATCAAGTAATGAGCAGCTCATTTTTTTTATCCACGGATCTGTCTATTTATCGCCACAGTGTGAATCTGCAACTAAACTATAAAATTATACCAACAAATGTGCTGGCCCATTTCTTCTCCAATCGTATATGCATACATTGTATTTATGCTAAAATATTAAAAACCCAATAAGATTACGCAAAGTAATAGTAAACATTAATCTCAAGCAAATGCGTATGTACTCAATTAAATTGACAAAGATTAACAGGTTTAATAAAAATACAAATTATCATGCTTGATAACTTAGTAAGTAGGTCTCATTTAAGTGCAACATACGCAAAATCTAATCTATAGTATACAGTTTTTCCATTGTAATAATTAAAAAAATGAAACTGATCTAGGATTTGCATATAAAATATATGCTGTTTAAAGAACTAAAAAAAGACGATTTCTATGTTGACACTGTTACTGTTTACTCAGTAGGAGATTATAAACAGAGAGCTATTACTGTGTGGAGCACATAGGGGGATGTTATTACCATCTGACACTCTGAATATTGTATTCAGTTGAGGAAAAGTGAGGAGGACAATGGAAACAGAGGAGCCAAAGATGCCTGGACAACAAATTCTAAAGAGTTAAGGCATACTCATCAGTCAAAGGGCATCTGGCGCCATCCATGTATCCGGGCATAATATTGCACGATCAGCAAGATTTTGCTCAGCAACATGGACGTCATCCATGTCAGTCATCAAAAGAGAACGGTGATCAGCGCCGCAAGGAGGGACAGAAGCCGCAACTTAGGACACCCATTGGACCGAATCCAAGGATTTACATACATGGCAGGAGATTTTATAAAGGTATTTGTGGAGTCTACAGAGGGAGTCAGGGGACAACATGCACCTTCATAGAATGCAGGACAGGCACTGCTTAAGGTCCTTGTTTTGGTTTACAACTCAAAAATTTGGTGAAAGGTTCCCTTTAAGAACATTGCACAATACTTAATTCTAGAGTCTTCATTCCGTCATTCATTTTAAAGCCCCCTAATATGTAGTTTGCAGCCAGATGAAATTTCCAATTTTTTTCTCTGGCAGGAGTAACTCTCCTAGCAATGTAGGCTGGATGTGAGGTCTGTATGTATCCAGGTTGCTTTCACTGACTATATGGACTTACGGTATTTTCTCTTGAACTTCACAGATGTAAATTGTGGAGGCTGCAGTTGATCACCGGTCAATGAATGGTTGTATGATATTTTTTATGTTAGGAGACCCGTTGGTAACAAAGAGCTGTGAGCAATTTTTTAATTAGTTTTAAATTGGCAAATAGTCTTATTAAAAATCATAAGAATTTTCTACCAGTTTGCTGTTCTAGAAAGTCTAAGGGGTACTTTGCACGCTGCGACATCGCTAGCATCGGCTAGTGATGCCGAGCGTAATAGTACCCACCCCCGTCGCACATGCAATATCTTGTGATAGCTGCCGGAGCGAACATTATCGCTACGGCAGCTTCACATGCACTTACCTGCCCTGCGACGTCGCTCTGGCCGGCGACCCGCCTCCTTCCTAAGGTCACACGGCAGGCAGCCAATAGAAGCGGAGGGGCGGAGATGAGCGGGACGTAAACATCCCGCCCACCTCCTTCCTTCCGCATAGCCAGTGGAGGCAGGTAAGGAGATGTTCCTCACTCCTGCGGCTTCATACACAGCGATGTGTGCTGCCGCAGGAACGAGGAACAACATCGTATCTCCTATTGGTGCGAGATTATGAAAATGACCGACGCTACACAGATCACCGATTTTCAACGCTTTTGCGATCGTTTATCGGCGCATCTAGGCTTTACACATTGCGCCGGATGTGCGTCACTTTCGATTTGACCCCGATGATATCGCAGTAGCGATGTCGCAGCGTGCAAAGTACCCCTAAAGGGTGCTTTACATGCTGCAACATCGCTACCAATATATCGTCAGGGTCACGTCAGTGACACACATCCGGCGCCGGTAGCAACATTGCAGCGCGTGACACCAAGGAGCAACGATCAACAATCGCAAAATCGTCCAAAAACGGTGATCGTTGACACGTTGCTCCTTTCCCAAATATCGTTGCTGCTGCAGGTACAATGTTGTTCGTCGTTCCTGCGGCAGCACACATTGCTATGTGTGATACCGCAGGAACGACAAACATCTCCTTGCCTGCATCCACCGGCAATGAGGAATGAAGGAGGTGGGCGGGATGTTACGTCCCGCTCATCTCCGCCCCTCCGCTTCTATTAGTCGGCCGCTTAGTGACGCCGCAGTGACGTCGCTATGACGCCGAACGCACTTCCCCCTTGAAGGAGGGATTGTTCGGCGGTCACAGCGACATCACTGAACAGGTATGTGCGTGTGACGCTGCCGTAGCGATAATGTTCGCTACGGCAGCGATCACCAAATGTCGCGTGTACGACGGGGGCGGATGCTATCGCGCTCGACATCGCTAGCAATGTCGCAGCGTGTAAAGCACTCTTAAGTCTTTTATATAATAGAGTGCAAAATGTAAACAAATCTGTATTGAAACAAATCCTTCTGCATGGTGAAGATGATAAATCTCCAGTGGACAGGAGAGAAATCGTGTACAGTCTCAGGGAGGGCAGAGAAAACACACAGGCAGTAAAGCAAAACATTATATCAGTTCTGCGTCACCTAAATTTCTGTCACTTTTTTATTGTAAGATGATGGAATGAAAGTCTGAAAAAAGAAAGAACTAGCAGAAGTATTTATTCTTTAAAATGCTTCATTAATCTTTCAGATCTATTTTCATGAGACATGGGAGTTTCAAAGAGTAAACAGTGTATTTCATTCTTCTATGAAAAATAATGAAATTACTTTTTTTTTTACCTAAATAAAACAAAAGTTGCAGCCAAGGAATATTATTAAGACACACTGAATTATTTCAATAACCTATAGCTTATCTTACAAAACTCTCTGTTATCCTAGAATAATACCAGTAGGAGACAATGCCCACTGCCTTCTGTCCTGCTGGCATTAATGAATTCCCATGGTTTGTGTAATTGTCCTTGCTGTGTATTGGCTTGCTGTATTTAAGCAATATTTACAGTGCTCCTCGATGGTGTCAAGTGCTCATTAAAACAAGGTAACTTTTTTTCATCCATCCATAAAGCCACGCTATTTATTGGGAAACTTTTTCTTGTATTTAATCTTGTGCTAAAGTATAAATTGTTGTACTTTAACAGTCGCAAGAAAAGCCTCACAAATCCTGACTCCTGGAATACTTTGAGATGAACTATTATTGACGAGAGAGGGTCAATCTGCAGAGAAGAAATATTCTGGCCTAGACCACATTATTGCATCAAAGGTAAATGTAGTCCTGCTTACTGTATTACACTTGGTCCAAGGGAGGAAGAGGTTAATATCTTATTAAACTAGCATAAACATATTCTTCTAATGACGGTATCCAATTCTAACCCAATTATTTTATTGTTTGAGCTTCTTACTTTAATGTTCCTTGAAAACTGGATTATTGGATAATAAAAATGTACTTCCAAACTTTTGCTCCCCTTTGCTAGTTACATATTGCAGATGAAGGATATACATTATAGCTAATATTACTTAATGGACGTGCTCTATAAAATCACTCAAAACGACTTACACTATTCAATTTGATTTCACATGTTGGACTGTATATCTGTCCTCAACGATTCTAGGTAAGATAGGGTCAGAATCAGCTTTTCCTGAAATGCTGCGGCAATGTTTATAAAGTGTGTCCACCCATATTCTGCCCACCGCCATTAACTTGAGAACGGCGGCAGCTGTAGGCATAGAAGTGGTGTCTAGGTATAGTAAAGTAGCCATGCGCTACGCAATGAAATCACCTATAGCGCCACCTGGTGGAAAACAACGGAGTTAACATTTTTATTTCGAAAACGGAACGAGATAGAGAAAAAAAGTGAATTACAAAGTTGTAGGGCATCATCAATTCAATACGAATCGACACCTCACATACAGAAATGCTATGATTAGAATGTGTAAAACTCACAAGGCTGCGGACATGAAGTGATACTTCATGGAGACCTTCCTACAAGTCATTGGGTATGGTGGCTGTATGGAGTGGCCTCCACGCTCACCTGACCTGACCCTATTGGACTTCTTTCTGTGAGGTCACATCAAACAGCAGGTGTATGTGACCCCTCCACTAACATTGCAGGACCTACGATGACGTATCACAGATGCTTGTGCAAACGTGTCACCTACCATATTGCACAACATGCAGCAAGATACAGTATGCCGTGCAGAGTCCAGATGTGCATTGCAGCTGACGGTGGCCACTTTGAGCATGAAAGTTAAATGAGCGCCATATGCGTGACCAGCATTCAATGTTTTCGGGGGTCATGGGCTTCATATTATAGCATTTTTGTATGCAAGGAGTCGATTCGTATTGAATTGATGATGCTCTGCAACTTTGTAATTCACTTTTTTTTCTCTATCTCGTTCTGTTATCGTAATAAAAATGCTAACTCCGTTGATTTCAACCAGGTGGCACTATAGGTGGTTTCATTGTGTAGCGCATGGCTACTTTACTATACCTAGACACCACTTCTATGCCTATAGCTGCCGCCGTTCTGAAGTTAATGGCGGTGGACAGGATATGGGTGGACACACTGTATATAAGTGAATATTACCCTTGTACTACGGATTAATGCATAGTTTGTTGAAAGTTTCCTCCATGCCAGTAAAGGAACGGGCAGCAGAAACGGTTGCAGAGAAGCTGGAGCAGTTTGCTACAAGCACAATGAAATTGACAGTGGATAGTGGGACTCCCACATAGCAGCAGGTAATTGTGGTGGAGGTAGCTGATGGAGTGGGAGTACAGGGATAACGTGTAGGCAAGATGGCGCTGCTCCCTCAGAGACAAATGCAGAGAGCTAGATAGACGCTCCAGCCGGAGGATGTCAGTTTGGAGAAGCCATATGAGATTGGAGAATCTGCAATTGAACTAACATTACAAGATGTATTCTGAGTTGATAAATCTTGCAAACTCCAAATTAGAAACTCTGGCAAATTATGTGAGAGGACTTAGAGAAGATACTGTCCTTATCAGAGTGGACATGAGAAAACTAACAAAGTGACAGAACCGGGATAGAAAGTCAGTGGAATAGAAGATCAAATGCCTTCTGTGCCAATAAATCTCAAGAGGGGTATACAAGACATCAATGCTCTTCTTACCAAAGCTGATGATCTGGAGAATAAACTCCAGTGAAATAACCTATGTATAGTGGGGGGAAAGTGGAGAGCCGCAATCCTGTTGACTTTTTGAGTTCTAGCTGATTGCAAAATTTGGCAAGGATGAGCTCTCTCTTTTCTTTCCCATTCAGAAAGCACACAGAACCCTATGAGATCCTTGTTGTCAGGTGCCTCTCCGAGGCCTACTCCATCTAAATTACTGCGTTTTCAAGACTGAGACTTCATTCTGCATAAAGCTACAGACCACTGTGCACTAACTATTGATGGACGGAAAATATCTATGTATCCTGATTTCTCATACAAAGTCCAGAAAAAAGGCACAATTCTTGGACATAAAAAGGAGCATACGAGACAGATTCCTTATTCCATGATTTATCTGGCCCAGCTCAGGGTAGCTGACATGGGTAGAGTACATATGTTCAAATCTACCTCTGGAGCCTTAGCATGATTAGATTACAATGAAAGTCCTAATGGAACTGGTTGAAAGGAATTTCCCTGCAGTGCTGTGTGAACAGACCTTTTCTGCAGCACTGAATTAAAGGACTTTTTCCTGTTGGATTGCTTTAACTAAGGATATACCCGAATATTTTTTTTCTCTGTATACTGATTGGCTAATGGCTGACCTTTTTCTGTTCCTTCTTCTTTGTGCATTCAGACTGGTAAGCCATTAGACATGGGGATAGTTACTGATAATGAGGAAGCAATCAACAATCTTCAAGTCTATTAAGCTGGGTTTACACACTGCAACATCGCAAAGGACATCGCTGTAACGTCACCGGTTTTGTGACGCAATAGCGAACTCCCTAAGTCTCTGTTAAGTCTCTAGTGAGCGTTCAAACAGGCAAACCTGGCCAACAACGCAACAGCGATCCGGACCTGCAGAGCGACCTAGCTGGTTGTTGGGGACGTTGATAAGCAGCCTTTTGAAAGGGAAGTTGCTAACAAAGTCGCTGCAAAGTCTTCACACACTGAAACTTCATGCTGCACAGCGGGAAACAAAGGACCTAGGAATGGTCCTGAACGATTTGTAACGATTACAACTTTACAGCAGGGGCCGGGTCGCTGATAGGTTTCACACACTGCAACATCGCAAACAACATCGCTATTGCGTCACAAAACCGGTGACGTTACAGCGATGTCGTTTGAGATGTTGCAGTGTGTAAACCCAGCTTTACACTCCAAGACCAACTAATTGGTAAGTGATGTATCCTCCTATCTGGATAGAATTACCACCCCCAGACACTCTGAGGCCACAAGGGAATTACTAGATCAGCCTCTGACCTTGTGTTAGATTGGGGATGCACTGAAATCAATGCAAAATGAAAATGCACCTGGAGCCGATGGTCTTCCAGCAGAGCTCTTCAAGTTACACAGAGATACAAGTGCATCTCAATAAATGATATCATCAAAAAGTTAATTTATTTCAGTAATTCAATGCAAAAATGGAAACAAATATTATATAGAGTCATTTATATAGAGTCATCACAAACAGAGTGATCTATTTCAAGTGTTTATTTCTGTTAATGTTTATGATTATGGCTTACAGCCAATGAAAACCCAAAAGTCATTATATCAGAAAATTTGAAAATTATATAGACTAACTGAAAAAATTATTTTAAACTCAGAAATGTTGGCGCCTACTGAAAAGTCTGTACAGTATGCACTCAATACTTGGTCGGGGCTCCTTTTGCATGAATTACTACATCAATAATACAGTGTGGCATGGAGGCGATCAGCCTGTTGCACTGCTGAGATGTTATGGAAGCCCAGGTTGCTTTGATAGCAGCAGACTTCACCTCATCTGCATTGTTGGGTATGGTGTCTCTCTTCTTCCTCTTGACAATACCCCATAGATTCTCTATGGGGTTTAGGTCAGGCGAGTTTGTTGGCCAATCAAGCACAGTGATACTGTGGTTATTAAATAAGGTATTGGTACTTTTGTTAGTGTGAACAGGTGCCAAGTCCTGCTGGAAAATAACATTTCCATCTTTAAAAAGCTTGTTGGCAGAGGGAAGCATGAAGTGCTCTAACATTTCCTGGTAGACGGCACTGACTTTGGTCATCATAAATCACAGTGGACCTACTCCAGCAGATGACATGGCTCCCCAAGCCATCACTGATTGTGGAAACTTCACACTAGACCTCAAGCAGCTTGGATTGTGGCCTCTCCACTCTTCCTCCAGACTCTGGGACCTTGATTTGCAAATGAAATGCAAAATTTACTTTCATCTGAAAACAACACCTTGGACAACTGAGCAACTGTCCAGTTGTTTTTCTTCTTGGCTCTAGAAAGCCACTTCTTGCGTTGTCTATTGATTATAAGTGGCTTGACACAAGGAATGTGACAGTTATAGCCCATCTCCTGGATAAGTCTGTGTGTGGTGGCTCTTGAGGCACTGACTCCAGCAGCAGTCCACTCCTTGTGAATCTCCCTCAAACTTTTGAATCGCCTTTTATTAACAATCCTATCAAGGCTGCGGTTATCCTGGTTGCTTGTGCACCTTTTTCTACCACACTTTTTCCTTCCACTCAACTTTCCATTAATATGCTTGGATACAGCACTCTATGAACAGCAAGCTTCTTTAGCAATGACCTTTTGTGGCTTACTTTCCTTGTGTATTCTGTCAATGACTGTCTTCTGGACATCTGTTAAATAAACATTCTTCCCCATGATTGGGTAGCTTACTGAATCAGCCTAAGGGACCATCTTAAACGCTTATGAAGCCTTTGCAGATGTTTTTTGATAAGTATTCTAATTTTCTGAGATAATGACTTTTGGATTTCATTGGCTGTAAGCCATAATCATCTATATTAACAGAAATAAACACGTGAAATAGATCACTTTGTTTGAAATCACTAAATATAATATATGCGTTTTACTTTTTGTATTGAATTACTGAAATAAATTAACTTTTGGATGATAGTCTAATTTATTGAGATGCACCTGTATACTGCTACCTAAAATTCTGGAGGTGTTGCATGAGGCGCGAGAGTTGGGTTCATTGCCTGATTCTATGAAAGAAGCTAATATAGATCTAATATTAAAACCTGTAAAGGATCTGTTACTAATGGATTCATATAGGCCAATATCACTACTCCCAATTTGATGTTAAATTAGTGGCTGAAAGCTTTAGCTAATAGGTTAATTAAGGTTATTAAGGAACTGGGTCATGAAGACCAGTTTGGGTTTATGCCTAACGTGTCCACTGCAGTCAATGTATGATGCCTACTCCTGAATCTGTAGATGAGTTTTCAGGGGGTTGGTAATACGGCAATTATGTCTTTGGATGCTGCCAAGGAATTTGACAGCATAGAATGGAGCTATCTCTGGGCTGTACTAGAAAATATAGGTTTTGGTTCTCACTTCATTGCATTAATTTGTTTATTCTATAGTTCTCTGTCAGCTAGGCTAAGAAGCAATAGGCAGGGTTACCCATTATCAGCTTTCCTTTTTGATCTGGCAATTGAGCCTTTGGCATGCCAGTTGAGAGAATCAACAAGTCCTGTCAGACTCCCGTGTGGAGAAATTGAGAAGCGAGTAAGCCCATATGCAGATGACATGCTACTCTTTTTGGATGATGCAATAAACTAAATAGGTCCAGTGGTTAATATGATAGCGACATTCTGCTGATGGTCCGGTGTGTTGATCAACTTGGATAAAATGGTCCTAATGCTCGTGGACCCCCTGCCCTCTTCTCAACCATTAGCACAGTCCCAAATACAAATCATAGACAAATTGTATATATTTGGGTATCAATGTTAGCACTAATCCTAAAGCATACACAGCGGTTAATATAGAATTGATTTACAATGAAGGTAAACACATCGATTTTTACAGAGTTTGTCGACTGTTATTGCGGCGGTGAGATCTGTTCAGACTACTGATTCTGACACTCCGCCAGAATAGCTTCTCTGTTGTCTGTGATCAATGCAGGCAGACTCTGGCGTCGACCTGCAGAGTATTAGTTCATAGGCAGGCTAGCAAGAGTTAATCTCTCTTAGTCTGCTTGTTAGTCTCCTTAATCACATATAGTGGGGGAACCAATCATATCTGCTCCCCTCCTATATATGCTGGCTAGATCCTTCCTTCTATGCCAACTATAGTTTATCTTAGCTGGTCTGGTGATATATCTTGTGATTTAGACTGTCTGGTGATTGTGGTACTTCATATATATCCTATATTCTGACTTCTATCTTAATTTTGTCAATTATGACAGATTTATTTCACAATTGAAAATGAAAAATGTTTCTCATGTTAATTTTTCAGTAAGAATGCTTTGATTTAAAAAAAAAAAAAAAAAAAAAAAAAAAAAGGAATCTTGTCAGTTGGATCAACCCTCCTAGACCATCTATATGGTCATGTAGGTCATAGAAACCTGAATAAAATGATACCTTGATATCTGCAATCCAATGTCTTATTCCCGAGAAAGTCACATTTTTCTTAATACAAAGCGAAATGTGTAATTAATCACACTTATATGTCTATTGTGTTCATTACATATCAAACAGGAATAGTCTAGGGCATGCACAGTAGTCTGAGTACAGCAGACATACCTGTGATTACATCTCACACTCCTGCACTAATAGTGGGGGTGTGTTCTTATGATTGGTGAGCATCATACAGTGGAAAAAGAACGCGTCTCTAGTGAAAGCTGTCTGATAACTTTTTTAAGTTCAAGTGGGTGTTAACTCATTAGGTACCAAATACTTTGATTGTATGATATATATGCAACGGAGAGGCAAAATTATTACATTACATTAAATATATCCTGAAGCCAGTTCAACATGAAAAAGTTGGTGAAAGGTCCTCTTTAAAAACAATTCTAGCGTTTACCGTACTTTTTTTTGTTCATCTCTCCTACCAAAAAAGTTAATGAGCAAAGTCATATCTTTCTAAAAGTAGTAACAATAAAAAGTGCTTGTCCAGTAAGAATAGTACAAACTTTTGTTTATATCCTTACCCATAAAGAGATAACATAGGTTTGTTAATAATTTGTTTGTAACCAAAAGTTATGCCACAGACAAATACAGCTCTTTTCTTTAAAAAAAACAAGTTTTTGAAAAATTAGAATGTTATAGCTACTAGAAGGTGTCAGTAAAAAAGTAAATCCCAAACTTTAGCGGGAAAGGGCTAATAATTTCTTTACAAGTAGGGATTGGAGACTATCAGGTGCTAAGTGCAAGTATATGTGCTCCACTCAATGATAAATTATTCAAGGGAACTAGTTGCATATTGATTTATTGTTTTAATCGTTTGGTTTTATTTTTAATAATTGGATTGCATAAATTTAGCACCAGCTTTTAGAGCGTGACTGAATAACTTAAAGATGCCCCCTGCATTTAGCTGAGTAGTGTTTAATAACTGTATTTTGATTCATTGCAACTATCCAATAGCTTGCATGGCTGAATGGATTAGTACATTGATGATATTAGAAGCACATTCGATGTATTGTACAGTTTGTGTTTGGTAATTGCTACTTTCTCCTGGCAATTACAACTGTCCTTAGTTACTTGTTTTAACTGATTTTGTAGGGTTTGTCTCAGTTTTCATAAAAAATGTTTTTAAATGTGCAAAGAAAAAACAAACCACGTGAAGGAGGGTTAAGATAACCACTAAGGAGGAGTAGTCTAAGATCAAAAACAAGGCTGCAAATTGGTGTTTATATTAGAAAAAGTTAAATATCTTTTTATTTTAAGTAGACTGTCAACCAAGTGTTGGTAAAGCACCAAAGTGCTTTACCAACACTTACTTGAGCAATAAAAGTGTTGGTGTATAGTGGTATCATTAACCCCTTTAAAAAAAGTAAGGAATGAAACACGGTTTAATAATAAGGGGCATATGTGTCATATTTTCAAAAATGAAGCATACGTTGTAGGTCACTGTTTACAGCATACCTTTCATATCATTTTAAGAGACATGAGGACATAATTAGATACAGCAGTGTTTTAGACAGGTAGGGAAGAAATGCTGCAAATTAGAATGGTTTCAAAAATAGCAGTCATAATAGTTTTTACATGCATAGTCAAAATGCATGTATAAAGTCCGTGGCTTACTCTCATGTGGGAGAGGTGTAACTAAGCACCTACTGGGTATTCACCAGAGTCTCAGATGGTGAGGTTGGACTTGGCTGCCTGTAGACACCATGTAGTCCTCGAGTCTGCAGTAGCTTGGTGGAGTTGGGTAATACCAGGCTAGATGTAGTTGGAGCCACAGACAGGACAGGTTCGGGTACAGGTGCAGACAGGACTAGTGATGAGCGAACCCGAACTGTAAAGTTTGGGGTCCGTACCGAACACATGGTTTTGTGCACACGATCACGAGCTTTACTGGGAAGTTCGTGTTACAGTTTGGGTCCAGTTCAGGTCCAGGGGCTGTAAAAACAAGCATATTATTAAAACACATTATGATTATACCTACTGCTCCCGCGATGCATCCTGCAGACTCTGTCTCCCGCCTGCTTCTGCTTCCTGGTCCAATCATTAACTTTTAGGGGTATACACTGCACTGCTGTCACTCGGCAGTCTTTGACTGTTTTCGGCCGTGTCCGCGGTGACGTCAAGGTTCACCCATGTCCATGGCTCATGTACTCAATTGAACTTTTGACTGTCACTGTGCGAGTTTCGCATCGGTATTATTTGGCACGGCGCACAATCTCCTGACGGGAGCGGGTTGGCTACATGTATTTCCATGCAGCTGATGCGCTCCTGTCAGGAGAGTGTGCACCATGCAGGGTGATGCAATGCAGGACTCGCATGAGACATACACAAGTGGAATCATACCCTCACTGTCAGCCTGCTTCTCGCTCTGTATATATATGTCTGTACAGAATGATGAAGCAAAGCTGACATTGCTCTCCCTGTTTCTCGCTCTGGAGAGACACTTGTTTGTGCAGAGTGATGAAGCAGAGCTGACATTGCTTTCTCTGCTTCTTGCTCTGTAAAGACGGTTGTCTGTACAGAGCAGTGAAGTAGAGCTGACATTGCTCTACCTGTGGACTACGTCGGACTAAGAATTTTTTCATAAATAAAGAAGGAGTCTTAAAAATCTTTTGTGTTTTATCTCTAATAAAAAAATATTTTCTATGTGTTGCGTTTTTTTTTTACTGTTTACTAGAAATTCATTGTGGCTATCTTTAATTTGGCTTAGTACCAGCTGAGAATACAAAGCTGGTATTAACCCCTTTACTACCCAGCATGCCACCACCATTAGTGCCGCTGGATGAGCCGGGTAAAGCGCCTGGAAATGGCACTAAGTAACAATGCATCTTCTCCAGGGGTGGCTGCGGGATGCAGATTTTAGCGTGGGGGCCCAGAATGCTTGGGCCTTACCTGAGAATCCCAGCCTCCAGCTGCCTGGTTTTACCTGACTGGCAATCAAAATACGGAGGGAGCCCACGCATTTATTTTTTTTTTAATAATTTAAAAAAAAAAATAAGAATAAACTTCCTGTATTTTGGTTGCCAGCCAAGGTGAAACCAGGAAGATGGGGGTGGCAGCCCGTAGCCGTCTGCTTTATCTGCGCTGAGAATCAAAAAGTTTGCGGAGCACTACGTCATTTTTTTTAAATTATTTATTTGTACACTACTATATGTGTGAGGGACCCAACAGCCAATCACAAACGCTGTCACACAGAATAGGCGTCTGTGATTGGCTGTTGGAGTAAACCTGACTCTGGCCATACATTCTAGATGCTAGAATGTATGGGCCGGTTTCAGGTTAAAAAAGGAAAAATTGTTGTCTCACCGATCAGCTGTTCCACCGGTCTCTGTAACGGTACCGCGCACGGAGAGGCTAGGCAACCTTGAAGATCTGAGAAAGGGGAAAAGGAAATCCAGAGCAGACCTGAGAATGTTAAAAGATTCATGTTTATTGATATTTAGTTAAAATTGTGTATCACATAGCAGTAGCATGGGACTATGCGTTTCGACTTTCTGTCTTAATCATGTTCCTTATCATGTTCATGAGTAAGACAGAAAGTCGAAACTCGTAGTCCCATGCTACTGCTATGTGAATGACTTTTGTGACATCTATTGCTGTATACAGGATGTATATCCGATTTTGACTAAATATCAATAAATATGGATCTTTTAATATTCTGAGGTCTGTTCTGGTTTCAGGTTACTCCAGCATCCAATCACAGACGCCCACTCTGTGACAGTGTCTGTAATTGTCTGTTATTTTAACAGTAAAATAAAACAACACTAAGAAAAAAATATTTTATTAGAAATAAAACAGAAAACATTTAGGATTCCATCTTTATTACCCAAAAAATCCCCTCCAACGTAGCCCAAAGGCGGACGAGCATCTTCAGCTCTGCTACATCTGTGTGAGAAGACAAACACAGGTCTGCTCACACAGACTCAGCTGAGAGCAGTCAGAGACTTCACCCAACTGCATAGCTGAGGCTGGTCAACTGTGCCCCCGGGTAACCTCCACTGACTACAGGACCTTCCATGACGTTATAGACATGTGACCAGTCTGTAACCCACAAGGTAATACAACATTCACACCAGACTGGTCACATGGCTGTGACATCATGGAAGGTCCTGTAGTCAGTGGTGGTTACCCAGGGGCACAGCAATGATTGGATCCGGAAACAGAAGCGGCCGGGAGACAGAGTCTGCACAATGCGTCGTGGGAACTGTAAGTATATTGACAATGTTTATTATTAACTATATTCTTTATTTTACAGCCCCCCACCCATCACATAATTGTAAAGTGCAAGTTCGGAGTTCGGACGCATGTTCGCGTTATCTCCGATGCCAAACACGAACTTTACAAAATGTTTGGGCGAGGCTCCCAATCCCGAACATCGGAGGGTTCGCCCATCACTAGACAGGACCACTAGCACAGGCAGGACTGGTATAAGTTCTGGTGCAGATAGGATCACAGGTCAGGTGCAGGATGGCTAGTGCAGATAGGATCACAGACAGGACAGGTTCAGAAATACAGGCTGGTCGGGTAGTGGAGCACAGACAGGATAGGTACTAGTGCAAAGGCAGGATGGCTTGGTATTCAACCACAACAGGATTCACCGCATTGTTTAATAAAAAAGCAATTTTTTTCACACTTTTGTGAGTGCTCGGATTACTTTATCTCTGTATTACGGGTTTGGAACCTACCGAAGCACCCTTATCTACACCAGAAGTGTCACGTTACATCTCATCTGGAACAGGAACACAGGCATGACTGTTACGGGACACAGGCAGGACTGATACAGGAACACAGGCAGGATTGGTACAGGAACACAGGTTCAGGAGAACTGGCGAGACCTGTACTGGAACTCATACTGGTGGGGTCCAGGAACTCAGGCAGGGCTGGTACTGGACAGGATACAACAACTCCAGGAACATGAGCATGATTGACACTGGAACACAGGCTGGATAGACCAGGAACACAGGTGGGACCGACACTGGAACTAAGGCAGAATGGGTTCAGAAACTCAGCAGGAACAGAACTAGTTATAGGCAGTACTGGAGCAGATTATAGGCAGACTGTAGCAACTAGCAGGTCAATCCTCACAGGAAATAGGGTAGAAATCTAATTCATTGGCTCAGGCCCATCCCAACAAGGGAGGGAGCCTTAAATACCTAATGCCGCCAAGCAATAGGCTGAGGACACCTATTCAAGGTGAGCGTCCTGCCCCTATAAGTAGCGGGAAGTCCTAGGCTAGTACCTTACAGCACGCGTGTGCCCTGGGACCTAGGAGCTGTGGCGGAAGCTGGAGACTGAGACACATGTAGGCAGCTGAGCGGGAAACCACGCAGCACTTGGATGGCCTCACAGGACAGCCAGGAACTACGCAGCACATGGGCGGACATGGGGAAGAGCAGGGAGCCGAGCAACACATTCACGACCACAAGGACAAAAGAGTGGCTGAGGAGGTTAATGTGATCATCTCCCAGCCAGGTGGAGGGAGTGGAAAGGGCAGGAATATCGGCATTAGAAGGGACAGGGATGCTGGCGTTACAGGATGACTTTGTAGCATTTTTTCACACCTGCCTAAAACGTTTGCACATGACTGTATTCACATAATCAAGACTATAAAATATAATCGTATGTGGCCATTATCCTTTTAATATCAGTTAAAGCTTATGAGTTCTGTTATTCTTCCATATCTGTATATTTCCATTACCAAATCATATATAGAGAATGTTATTATGTATTATTGTGTTTCCATATAATATTCATATCCTAAATATCTGCAGTTTTTTGTTCCTATACAGATGATACCATCTGCTATTGATATATCACTAGTGAGGCATATACTACAATAGCAGCTGACAAATATTGATTGTTTTCCAATAGCTGACTTTGGCATCTGTGCTGTTATAGTACGAAGAATATAACGTATATTATTAGTGGCCACTCTTTATAAAGCTTATATAGCTATAAATAGGCCTAAAATGGTAAATTGTAATGCAGGAATATTTAAAGGGGATCTGTCAGCCTGTTTCAGCAACCCAAAATGCTTATCTAGACATGTAGGTATTTGAAAAATAAGGCAAGCTATACCGTTATTTAAGCAAACCATTGCTTCATTATTGGAAAGAAAACATGTTTTATTCCATATGCAGATGAAGCTGAAGTGTTTTGGGAATGCCAGAGCATTACCTGGGCCTCTGCCTCTGGCTTTATTCTACACCCAGCACTACCTTCTTCTGCTTGACTGACAGCTGATTAGGGTGAATATACAGCCAATATTGATAAGTAGTAATATGAATCTGACACAATATGTTTCTCGCAAGTTCCTTGTGTCTATACAGTGTGTCCACCCATATCCTGTCCACTGCCATTAACTTGAGAATGGCGGCAGCTATAGGCATAGAAGTGGTGTCTAGGTATAGTAAAGTAGCAATGCGCTACGCAATGAAACCACCTATTGCGCCACCTGGTGGAAAACAACGGAGTTAGCATTTTTATCTCAAATGGAACGAGATAGAGAAAAAAAGTGAATTACAAAGTTGTAGGGCATCATCAATTCAATACGAATCGACACCTTGCATACAGAAATGCTATGATTAGAACATGTAAAACTCACAAGGCTGCGGACGTGAAGTGATACCTCATCGAGACCTTCCTACAAGTCATTGGGAATGGTGGCTGCATGGAGTGACCTCCACACTCACCTGACCTGACCCCATTGGACTTCTTTCTATGAGGTCATATCAAACAGCAGGTGTATGCGACCCCTCCACCAACATTGCAGGACCTACGACGACGAATCACTGATGCTTGTGCAAACGTGTCACCTACCATATTGCCCAACGTGCAGCAAGATACAGTATAGACATTACTGAGGTCAGTAAATGGCATAGACACTACTGGGTCAGTGGGGGGCATACACATTACTGAGATCAGTAAGTGGCATAAACATTACTGGGGTCAGTGGGGCATACACATTACTGGGGTCAGTAGGGGGCATACACATCACTGGGGCCTTTTGATCATACATACTGGCCCTGGTGGCCTGTGGAGCATACATACTGACAGTGGTGACCTGTAGGGCATAAGTACTGGCCCTAGGGACACTGAGTGCACAGGCTGGCAGCACTGGAAGATGCTGAGGGCCCAAGCTGGCAGCACTGGAAGATGCTGAGGGCACAGGCTGGCAGCACTGCAGGACCCCGAGGGCACAGGCTGGCAGCACTGCAGGACCATGAGGGCACAGGCTGGCAGCACTGCAGGACCCTGAGGGCACAGGCTGGCAGCACTGTGTCGGTAACTCTCCCGCCAGCGTTGTCTGAGGGTCATTTCATCAACTGATCTACAATGACCCTCTTGAAGGATTCCATTGTGCAACCCTTTGATGACTTCAAGGGGACAGAAGGAATTTTTCCTTGTACCGTGAGTCTAGAAAGGTGGTCAACCAGTATAGCTTGTTCGATAAAATGTGTATCACATGAGGGTTTTTCCACAGACTCTTATACATCAACTGTGCCATGTGGGCCAAGCTGCAAAGGTTCTGTGTCACCACCAGGAGGAACAATACCCATCCTCTCCTCATGCTGACTCACCTCCTCCTCCTCCTCTTCTCCAGCCCATCCATGCTGGACAGACATGAAGCTTGGGTTGAGAGTCCCCTATGTAGCATTGGGAGTCCCCTTGGTAGCACAGAAAAACAAGTCTTCTTCCTCCTCATCATTACCCAATGTAGCCTCAGAATATTGGCTGGACTGTAGTATCACCCATTGGGGGATATCTGGCTCCATAGCCACATATTAGTCACACAAAGATTCCTCTTTGAGATTATGCAGTGATTGTTTCAACAGACACAGCAGCGGGATGGATAAGCTGATAATAGGCCGATCACCGTTCACGAGCTTGGTGCAGTACTCAAAGTTCTCAAGGACCACATAAATGTCAGCAATCCACACCCACTCAAAAATTGTTATGTATGAAGGCTGACTCTCAGTCTAAAGAGCATGTTGAAGCTGGTATTCAGCTACTGGCTTCTGCTGCTCAGTAATCCTCACCAACATATAGAATGTAGAGTTTCACCGCGTGGGCAAGTCGCACATGAGTTGGTGACTTGGCAAATTAAAGTTCTTTTTCAGTGCTGTAAGATCAGCAAAAGCGGTAGAGGAATGGCATAAATGGGCACTTATACAGCGCACCTTCTCAAGTAGGTTCGGCAAGTCAGGGTATGTTTTCATAAATTTCTGAACAACTAGGTTCAGCACATGAGCCATGCATGGCACGTGTACCAGCTTGCTAGCCTTTAAAGAGGCCACCAGGTTACACCTATTGTCGCAAACAAACAGGCCAGGTTGGAAGTGCAGCAGGGAGAGCCACTGATTGGTCTGCTCTTTTATACCTTGGATAATTAAGCAGAGGATGGGGAGCAGAAGGAAGAGGAGGAGGGTAGACAGAAAGTTGCATATGATAAGGCGGAAATGCTGGTAGAAGATGGGCCTGCTATTCTTTGTGTGGGTAGGATGTGTGATGTTACAGTTTCCGACTTTGGCACATCCTTCACCAGGTTCACACAGTGTGCCATGACAGATTTGTTTTGTCCCTGTCCACAACAACTTGCCCACGTGTCTGTCTTTAGGTAGACCTTCCTCGTTACTGTGTTGGTCAGAGCATGGTTGAGATTAACACATGCTTGTGTAACGCGGGGATGGCACAATGGACACTGTATCATGGGGCAGCTACAGCCAAGAGATCACGGTAACACTGTTCACATAAGCCTAAACGGCAACATCTCCACGGCTTGCAATTTAGCAATGTGCGAGTTGAGTTTTTCTGCCTGTGAGTGCGTGGCATCCAAGATCTGAAGCATGGATAACTGAACGCTTTCCTGGGACTAAGAAGTGGATGTGGTTGATGTTTGCTATGTCTGTGCAATTGTACCTTGTGGGGAGTAGAGTTGAGCGCGGTTCGCGGTTCTCCAGTTCGCGGTTCGAGTGATTTTGGGAGCTGTTCTAGATCGAACTAGAACTTGAGCTTTTTGCTAAAGCTCGATAGTTCTAGATACGTTTGAGAACGGTTCTAGCAGAAAAAAGACAAGCTAATTACTAGCTGGCTTTCCGCTGTAATAGTGTAAGACACTCTGTGACTCACACTATTATTAAATTTCAGCGTATAGTGTGTGGGAACAGCGCATTCAGATCACTGCTGTATGGATAGTGGCGATCGCCATTTTTTTTTTTTCCTTGTCTTCCTTCCCTAAGCGCGCTCGTGTAGTGGGGCGGGCCAGCATGTCAGCCAATCCCAGACACACACACAGCTAAGTGGACTTTTAGCCAGAGAAGCAACGGCATGTGTGATAGGATGTCCATGTCACATGTCCCTGCATTCTAAAAACGGACATTTTCCTCCAGCACGCCATTATCTGCCTTCTGCGTCTTGGTGTCAGTCACCGCTGGCGTAGCTCCTGTCTCCGATACTGCTGTGTACGCTCTATACACAGCGCTATACAGAATAGGGATAGAAGTTTCTATTAGTCCTTTTAAGGGCTAATACCGGCAGGGTCAGAGCCATAGGTGACAGTCAGGTCCGTGAAAACATATTTTAACAGCTACACAAGATGACAGCATCTGTGTAGCTAAGGTCAGGGATTTCCTCGCTGCATTTCCCCATTAGGAGGGATAGAAAGGCAGGCTTCCTTTCCTCTACCCAGACCCACAACCCTGCCACTGTACCCTCCTGCCCTTTGCACACTCAAGCTCATTGTTACTAAGCCATTATACTAGCAAACACTGAGTAAACTTAGTGGCATCCTAAAAGTGGCTGTTGGACTTCCATTAGTGTCCCACTGGTGCAAATCTATGTGCAGCTACTCTGCATTGCACACTCAAACTCATTGTTACTAAGCCATTATACTAGCAAACACTGAGTAAACTTAGTGGCATCCTAAAAGTGGCTGTTGGACTTCCATTAGTGTCCCACTGGTGCAAAGCTATTTGCAGTACCACTGCATTACACCCTCCTGCTCTGTTTTTAAAAGCTATAATAATGGCAAAAAATGCTGCCATTTAGTGGCATCCTAAAAGTGGCTGTTGGACTTCCATTAGTGTCCCACTGGTGCAAAGCTATTTGCAGTACCACTGCATTACACCCTCCTGCTCTGTTTTTAATAAGCTATAATAATAGCAAAAAATGCTGCCATTCAGTGGCATACAAAAAGTGGCTGTTGTACTCCATTTGTGCCCCACTGGTGCCAAGCTATTTACAGCAACTCTGTATTACACCCTCCTGCTCATTTAGCTACTCTATTTTTATAACAAATTGATGGAATTCCTTGCTGCATTTCATCATTAGGAGGAATAAAAAGTGAGGCTTCTCTTACTGTCCTGGTACCCACAGAACACGGCCACTGTACTCACCTGCCCACTTTTGCCACGCTATTTTATTTGCCCAAAGAGCTGACTCTTTTTCTACCATCATAAAATTGTCTGGAATACTAAGTTATTGTTCGTTTGCTGCCAAGCAAGGTGCAACACCTGTGCATTGTTCACTCTTTTCCATTTGTGGAACGTAATTATTAACTGCAGGTAGTCCAGCCAATTTGTGACAAAGGTGCAGGCGTGGATATAATGTTTCCTTCATCCAATGGTGGTTCTCTCGATGTCTGACAGCTCAACAATAACATCTGTTTGCACTTACAAAACAAGTGACGACCTGCCAATCACACTCCCGCTTATGGGTAATGGGGTGGAAGTTCAGTATGAAAAAGCATGTGTGACTGCTGTTCCCACAGTCACAGAGGATGAAGAGCATGCAGATGCACGTGATGGGGCAGGCGGTGGTTGCAGAGCCCCGCTAGGCCGCATTGTAGCACAGTGAAATTCTCATTGCGACTTATGCTTCATTTTAAGTCTTGTATTTGGTGTGATCCCCAGTATGCAGCAAAACTACGCAACATGAAAAGCACTGTATGCAGTTGGGTTCATAAATGATTGTTTCACTTTCTGAAAACAAACAATAAGAACCATGCATTAAATTGAAATAATAGAACAATCTATTCAGTTGCCTACTGCTTGGTAAGCCCTCTGCGTAGCAGCAGTAATTGTGTGTTTGTGTGTGTGTGTGTGTGTGTGTGTGCGCGCGAAGACAACTTACTAGTGGTGCATCACAAGAGCTTCCCAGTTATCTACCTAAACATAGACAAAACACATCACCCACCCTGAATACCCTTGTTAGCTGAAGCCTCACAGATAAGGCAGATGATAACAGTGTGAATGCAAACCACACAGCTCTGCAACACAGTTATGCAAATCTTGTAAAGCAACATTCAATGCAAACATGTGTCGCTGTCCCTCTATGATTTAAACTGTACGTGACAATTTGACAGTGCAGAGGCAGCAAGTGTGATTGTCTATATAGTCGTCCTACCCAGAACACTTATGTGTTTTCATAATAAAACAAAGTGTTGCGTGCACGCATTACTGTCTGGGCACAGCCTACCGTACCCGGGTAATGTGATGTCCAGTTGCCATAAATACAGACTTTACGCTCCTATCATAGTTAACAGTATAGACAGCACCGGAAGAATGTTGGTCTGTAGCACAGGATGCTGCTCACTGGCGTTACGGTACTCCTCACCAAACTCCACAATGACTCCCTTCACAATTGAACGAAGTGTTTCCGCAGTTGCCCCTTACTGTGTGCCGATTTACCCCAGCCGCAGCCTAACTCCAGTGTTTCGCCAACTGAGCATGCTCTGTCTGACTGTGTCATTCCTGAGGCAAAGTCTTCATTTTGGGCTACAGCGCATACTCGTTTGGACTGTGCCTGAGTCATTCTGCGACCTGCGGCTCAACACACTTACACAGGGCCCTGGTGCTTGACTCACTCTCGGGAGGCCACTAAAACTAACTGCACCCAACATCAGCCCCAGGTGTCCCCTTACACTGCAGTGGCGGTCCCCACTGACCGCAATACTGAGAGTGGCATCACGAAAATACATATAAAGAAGCAACCTAAGTGTGACCAGACTCTTCCTCCACGTGGAGTCCCTGAAGGTAATGCACCAACACAACACCTGTGGGGCTTCACACTGACTGAGAAAATCCTCTTTGCACAGGTACTTGCACTTCGTGCCGGGTCTAAGTCCTGTGTTGTGCCTAGACAACATGCTGAAGCAGATAGTCTTTTTTTCAGAAACTGTATTTCATGCTACTGAGCATGCTCAGGCACTTACTGAATCAGAGGCTAGGTCGGGTAATGAACTCTTTGGCCCTGCCCCTGATGTGGGGAGCCCATATAGACCACAGGGAATCAGGTGTCCTGACAATTTGGCCAGGCTACTCCCAACAGGCTTGCAGAGGGCCGCCCCTATGACTTGTCACCTCATTGTTGTTGGTCAGACGATGACTGTTGAGGTGTTTTGGTTGTGGCAGCCATGAGGTCATCATTCAAGTGGCGGTTCAAAAGAGGACGCTAGTTATGCCACTCATGACGTGTCACTCTGCTTTTGTCTCCAGGAGGTGCATTGTGGTCCACCCTGGTTTGGGACGGACCCAGGTTATAAAAGGGGCTGGAGCCAAGAAGAAGGTGCCCAGTCTTCTATTATGCTCCGAAAGAGCACACCTCCATGTGTTGAACCCATTGCGGCTTTAGGCCAGAGGTAGGCAGGGATAGGTCATCGATGCAGGCCGCCACCACAGTTGGAAACGCAGAACGTTTAAGAACAGCTCCTCTCCTACCAGTCCTGCTAGTGCAGCCCAGTGGCATAAACAGGCCTGCTGCTGCTGATGCGCCTGCTGTCCACAGGTGTGTCCTCTACGCACACGGACTGCGTAACCAATGGCCCCTGTGTTGTTAACAGGGAGTTCCGGGGCTGGGTGGTCGTGTGGACCCTGTCACGCTAACAGGGCTCCAAGTCTCCAGATCCGAGTTGCGTCTAACTCGGTTCAGGCTACTATTTGTTTGAGAGTCAACCTGCTCTGTATCCTCCACCTAACCTTCCAGTTGCCAACCTCTCCTTTTCCATCTATGAGCACGGTGGACACCGAATGGCGATTGGGATATCTACCTTTCTCTTTCTTTTCTTCTTAATATTTTTGATATAGCGGTAACATAGTATGTACCACCTTATCCAAATCTGCCAGTCCCACCATACCAGGTGTTGTTTCTTCAGCAAATGTTAATGTTGCTTAACCACCAAACCCACGGACACAAACTTTTTTACCCTTTCCAACACACCTGTTCCCCTTTCCACCAGCATCTGTCCTTTTTCAACTCAGTTTGTATATGACCAAAAATGCAACTCTGCAGAGACACCGTACTCAATGCCGTCTCAGCACAGCAGCCAGCCCTCGGTCCCTCAGATGTGGACAAGTAAGACCATTTCCTCCTATCGATGAAAAAGCGTTGCGATTCACTCTGTGCACCACTGGTGTTTAGTGGAAAAGCAGATGTAAGATTGCGTAACACCTTCTGCTGATACTCCTGCATACGTGCGTCCCTTTCTATGGCAGGAGTTATTTCGCAAAATTTTGTGTTGTACCGGGGATCTAACAGTGTGGCAACCCAGTAGTCAGTATGACTTGTAATTCGTATAATCCGAGGGTCATGTTGTAGGTAGTGCAGCAAGAAGGCGCTCATGTGTCTTGAGCATCCAGGAGGACAAAGTCCTTGGTGTCTTGGTGGCGGAGAGGCGAGAATCGTGCCTCCTTCCTCTGCCCTCTCCCCACAACCTCGCACAACCAAAATGTGAGCAAGCTCTCACTAATCTGCTGAGTCTTCCATGCCCATCGCCAGTTCGTCCTCCATTTTCTTCCTGGGCTCCTGCACCTTCCTCAACTGTTTTGTTGATACTATGCTCTCTTGATAATCCCTCTCCCCCACCGTACCATGACTGCCGACAAGGTGCCGCTGAACGTCTGGACCTTGTAGATCTTGTTATCCCTTCCGCATATGACTCCTCCAGTACTTCCTCCCTTCCTCTTGGACCAACACCTGACTCCGAATAATACTTACAGTGTGTTCCATCATGTAGATGACCAAAATTGTCACGCTGAGAATGTCATCGCCAGTGTTAAACATCTGCATCGACATTTGTAAACTGTGTAGAAGGGTGCATATGTCCTTGATCTGACACCACTCCAGCAGCCTGATCTGCATCACCTCTGGATCAAGTTAGCCCAGGGTATACGTCATAATAACGTATTTCAGCTGGGCTCTGCGGTGCTGCCACAGACGCTGCAACATGTGCAGATTAAAATTCCTGCATGTCGGAACATCGCATTTCTGACGTTTAACCGCCAGACCTTAAGACTTCAGGAGTGATGAAAGTTGTTGAGCTGCTGGGTGCGAACGATGGAAGTGAGCACATAGCGAGCGTGCCCGCTGTACAAAGCCATGTAGGCCAGGATGTTGTTTTAAAAATTGCTGGAGAACCAGATTAAACACGTGAGCCATACAAGTCACGTGTGTCACATGGGCCTGACGAAGGCACGCTGCCATGTTTGCATCATTGCCGCACACAGCTGTTAAGTCACCACCGTAGTCCGCTACGTCAATTTGTACTCCTGTCGCACGGTGACAACGTGTTCCTTTCGTGCGTAGTGCTGATGATGGGAGAGGAGTCGACGCCAGTGGTGCAGGTGGACACAGGTTATGCTCACCCACTGGGATGCGTTACCTTTACAGATGCAGAACCACAGGCTGAATGCAGGTGGTGGGTATCTCACAGATGAAGTACCATCATTCAGCTACAACCAATGGGAAGACACAACACCCTTTTTTAGGCCCCTCCTGTCTGAAGACCACTGCCAGACATAGCTATGAACCTCTAGTTACTGTTACCCCCAGTTTAGTTTTATGAGTTTGTGTGCTTGTTACCTGACTACTTTTCCTGCTTACTGTTTAGGTACCTCGTTGGCCGATTTGCATTTCACCTCTGCTTGTTTTCTGATTAAGTCCTGTCCCTCCTATTATGTTCCTCTTCCTCAATTAATGTTTTGACCCTGCATGACTACTATTCTCTGGAACTGCAGCCTTCCACAGGTATTGATCAACTTGGGCCCTGTGTCATTCAACATCACTGTATAGCGATTAAAGGGTTTCAGGGTTCTGGGGGTCCAGCTTGGTGAGTGGGTTCCCTCTAGCCTATCCTTTACAGCCCGTCTGAGTGTGTCAATCCAGGCAGGCGTTACACCGTGCCCTTGACAGAAGGACATGTTGGCCGGGATAGTGTTTTAAAAATTGCTGGAGATTCAGATTCAACACGTGAGCCATACAAGGCACGTGTGTCACATTGCCCTGAAGAAGGGCCGCAGACTGTTTAGCATCACTGTCGCACCCGGCATTCCCTGGCTGCTGGTTGAGTGGAGACAACCATTGATGATACTCGGTCTCACTCTACAGAGCTAACCGTCCACAATTCCTCAGTGGTGTCTCACATTTCCCCTACATTTCAAAGTAAACATTTGACCGCCTGATGGCCTTGAGCTCTGCTGCCAGCATAGTAAGGAGGTGTGTGGGATTCCTTGGGCGCAGTTACAAGGAAGGGTGACCTGACCACACAGGGTTTGGGCTGAGGTGCAGGAACAACATGGGGTTGATGAGGCAGAAGCAGTGGAGGAACTTGTACATACAGAGGAAGGATTTAAACACACAACTCGTGGGGACGGAAAGACTTGTACAGCAGACACTTCTCCATCTATCACCATAGTTACCCAGTGCCCAGTCAGCGACATGTAACGCCCCTGTCCATGCTTACTGTTCCAAGTATCTGTGGGGAAATGTACCCTGTCACACAGAGTTTCTCAAAGAAGCGGTGATATTTGGTTTGACATGCTTTTGTTGCGCGAGCACGCCTTTGTTGGAGAAGGAGTGGCGCCTGGGCATCGGCTCTTGGGGCACTGCGATGGGCATAAAGTCTCGAAAATCCTCGGTTAAAAAGTTTGGAAAGGCAGCATTTTGGTAGCCAACATTTTGCAGATGCAGAAAGTCAACCTCTAAGCCATGTCATGCCCTTCTAAAAGCATGTAAAACACAGAAAGGGGACTCCAACCACAGTCTCCCTCGTTTCCACTAATTGGGCCACACACATCCCACTTGACTGGCATCAGTTGACCCCCCTTTTGAAAAAGAAAAAGATGCTTTGCATGAAGCACTCTCAAAAATACGCGTGCCTTTGGCCTCCCCTGGCTGACCCAGGGGAAGAAAAGTCCTCTGAGAGCCATGACTTGTTCATCTTGGTTCTTTTTTCAAAAGCGAGGGGACTCCAACTACAGTCTCCCTCGTTTCAACTAATTGGGCCACACACACCCCACTTGACTGGCATCAGTTGACCCCCCTTTTGAAAAAGAAAAAGATGCTTTGCATGAAGCACTCTCAAAAATACGCGTGCCTTTGGCCTCCCCTGGCTGACCCAGGGGAAGAAAAGTCCTCTGAGAGCCATGACTTGTTCATCTTGGTTCTTTTTTCAAAAGCGAGGGGACTCCAACCACAGTCTCCCTCGTTTCCACTAATTGGGCCACACACATCCCACTTGACTGGCATCAGTTGACCCCCCTTTTGAAAAAGAAAAAGATGCTTTGCATGAAGCACTCTCAAAAATACGCCTGCCTTTGGCCTCCCCTGGCTGACCCAGGGGAAGAAAAGTCCTCTGAGAGCCATGACTTGTTCATCTTGGTTCTTTTTTCAAAAGCGAGGGGACTCCAACCACAGTCTTCCTCGTTTCCACTAATTGGGCCACACACACCCCACTTGACTGGCATCAGTTGACGCCCCTTTTGAAAAAGAAAAAGATGCTTTACATGAAGCACTCTCAAAAATACGCGTGCCTTTGGCCTCCCCTGGCTGAGCCAGGGGAAGAAAAGTCCTCTGAGAGCCATGTCCACATTGTCAGTGGACAGACACGTGTGCTTATCTGCCAGCAGACCCCCAGCAGCACTGAAGACAGGTTCCGAGAGAACGCTGGCTGCAGGACACGACAAGATCCCCAAGGCGTACGTGGCAAGCTCAGGCAATTTATCCAGATTGGAAGCCTAAAATGAGCAGGGCTTAAGTTGCACAGTAATGGCATCGGTGTTTCCTTGCATATACTCATATATCTGTGTCTCCTCCTCTTTTTCCTTGTCCAGCTCTTTTGTTTTCGCATGAGTATATGTCCTTGTCACTTTCCCATGTGTTTGTGTTCTGTTATGAGTTGTTTGTCACCTTTTGGACACCTTTGAGGGTGTTTTCTAGGTGTTTTTATGTGTTTGTGATTGCCTGCCATTGTTTCCTATGCGGTTCGAGTTCGGTTCGTCGAACGTTCGCCGAACCGAACTCGAACGAGACGCCCGTTCGGCGAACCGAACTCGAGCCGAACCGCGACCGGTTCGCTCATCTCTAGTGGGGAGGATGTATGAATGCTACATCCTGGACAGCTGATTGTGAAGGACGTAGCAAAGGGGACATGGCAGTGTTTGACCCACAGACACAAATTTGGTACCCTGGTGATATGCCCACCCACTGGGGTGCTTGGCTGCCATGTGGTTCCGCATACTGGTCGTGCTCAGGTTGCCTTTGCCCTGACCTCTGCTCAAGTTAATATAGCAGATTACAATGTTTTTCTGAAGGACTTTCAAAAAAAATTCCTGACAGCGGCTGAACGCCCTCTTGCCCTGACTTGGGCCACAGTGTCGGGGCTATTGGGAACAGTTCACCCAGTTCTCACTCTGGGCAAACCACTACCCCTTGGTGCCTGTGTTGGTGCTACATATCCATCTTCCTCTGTGCTGCTGTGCTGGCTATGCATGTCAACGGTCCAGGTCGGATCAGTGGGCTCATCATCATCAACTCATCCTCCTTCCCACTTGAGATTGTAGGCTAACCTGATGGCAACTGTGTCTCATCATCATCAGCCTCCATCTCTGGAAACAATAAATCAAGTTCCTCAAAGTGGCTTTCTTCTGGCCATAGGTCCTCAAATACTTTGCCATCAACGCATGCCACCTCCTCACGTCCCTCTTCAGTGCTGCATGGCGAGAGGCCAGAGCCAACCAAAGGATGTGTACAAAACAGATCCTCAGAATGGCCATGCTTGGGGTCATATGTCTCCTGTGACTGATGTTTGGGGGAGGAAGGAGGACCAGGTTGAGAACTGGAAGGCCCGGCCTTCTATGTATACACACTAGGCTGTGTGGTCGTGGAAGATTGGTTGCTGCTTGACAAATGCAAAGAGGACTTGTCTGCCATCCAAGACAGAATCTGCTCTCGCTCTTCTGGCTTCCACACGTTTATGTTCCAGACTGAGAAATTTGGCAAGGAACATAGTGGATGCATCAAGCTTCATCTAACCTGACACAGACTCAGTTCCTTGTCGCCCAGCACTGACAACACCACGCTCACATCCACGTCCCTGTCCCTTAACAACTATCTTTTTTTTTTTGTCATTTTGGGTTTTGCTGACATATTTTCAGATGTTGATATCCCAAGCAAAGCAAACTTTGACCACAAAAATATTGTGGAGAAAGTACAAGTGAGTACTTTGTACCAGGCAGCACAAAATGATAGAGTTCTGCTTTTGTATTTGCAAAAGCCACTAGCAACGTATTAATGTGGCTGATGTGGATGGACGACACAAGTTAGGCTGTGAAGCCCTAAATATTGTGGAAACAGGAATGGTACTTTACTGTATCAGGCAGCAGTAGGTGCTAGAGTACTGCTTTGTAACTATTTGCAAAAGCGACTAGCAACATATGAATGTGGTGATGTTGACAGACGGCACAAATCAGGCTATGAACTCCTAAATATTGTGGAAACAGGAACGATACTTTACTGTATTAGGCAGCAGTAAACGCTAGAGTACTGTTTGTAAATATTTTCAAAAGCCACTAGCTACGTATTAATGTGGTTGATGTGGGCGGATGGCACAAGTCAGGCTGTGAACCCCTAAATATTGTGGAAACAGGAACGGTGTGTTTAATGTATCAGCCAGCACTGAATGGTAGAGTGCTGCTTTGTAACTATTTGCAAAAGTCAGTAGCAACGTATTAATGTGGCTGATGTGGACAAACTGCACAAGTAAGGCTGTGAACCCCTTCATATTGTGGAAACGGGTCCCGGTTCCCTACCTGGTCCACAATCTCTCCTTCCTTGCTGTAAATTTGTTCAGTGCTATCAGCTCTTAAAAGAGCTTTGGTGTTCTGGTTTCTAGATGGTACTATGGAGGTAGTGACACACACTGCTTCTAACAAAGTCCCTGCTCGGAAATGTGTCCCTCCGTATGCTACACTGACCTACACTGCAGGTAGGCCTTTTTGTATTATTAAGAGGCCTACACTCTCCCTAGCAGCTGCTGGCTCTATCCCTACACTGATACAGACGCAATGTGCACAAAATGGCAGCTGAAGGCTTTTATAGACCCTATGACACTGTGAGGCCAGCCAATCACAGTAATGCCATAACCATTATTACTGGGATTGGTTAAAAAGCCCAACATGTTTAGTGGCTGCAAATCAGCTGCCTAACATGCTGGGCGGGACATCCAAATATAGAGGCGAATACACTATTACTCGCTATATATAACGAATACCCCGCATACCGTACAATTCTGCGAATAGCGACGAATACATTCACTCATCACTAAATGTCACCAGTGTCACTTTCTGTGGTAATAAATGTGGACTTCTTCAACATTTCCAAGTGACTTTGAGACTTTTTGTGACACATTATACTTTATTTTACTGGTAAATTCAGGTGAATATGTTGTGCATTTTTTAAGAAAATATTTGAAATGTAACAAATTGTAGAAAAAAATGGCAATTTTCAAGATTTGGTGGATATTTAAACCCTTAAATTAGTCATACCACACAACACAGTAATTAACCAACTTTCCACATATGTCTAGTTTATGACAGAATATTTTTTAAGCGTTTTCTATTTTGTTAGGATGTTAGAAAGATTAAAATTTAGGAGCAATTTTTCATTTTTTCAATGAAATTTACAAGTTGTATTTTTTAAGTGACTTTCAGGGGCCTACATGTTGGAAATCCTCCAAAAGTTATACTATTTTAAAAACTGCACCCCTCCAATTATTCAAAACTGCAATCAGATAATTTGGTAATCCAGATAATTATAATAATTTATAGAAAGTAGCATGAAAAAATTATTTCTTCATTTTTTCCATTAAATATTGTTTTAGTCCAATAATTGTCATTTTCACAAGCGGCGGTTACCAACTTCTCAAAAACATGACAATATCATATTTGTGGTCCAAAACTGCCTTTTGGGAATATGGCAGTGCCTGGAGTGGAAGATTAATCATTTTCGGCACACAAATTTGGCTGGAAGAGATTGTGGATGCCATGTCACATTGCCAGAGTCTAAGTTGAAAAAAAAGAAACCCCCCACAAGTGACCTAATTTTGGATATTAGACCCCTCAAGGAATTCATTTAAGTGTATAATGAACATTTTGAAGTCACAGTTGCTTCACAGCACTTTATAACCTTGAGACGTGAAAACAAAAAGTTACATTTTTTCCCGTAAAATGTAGCTTTTGCCCAAAATGTATCATTTTTTCAAGGTTTTATAGGAATAATGAGCGCAACAATTTGTTAAGCAATTTTCAGCGGGGCTCAGAAGGGAAGGGGTGTTGTTAGAATAGTTTGTGGGTAGAGATGAGTAAACCCATGAAAGTTCGGTTGGGTGGGTTCATCCGGACTTTAGATAAAGATTGGTTTGGGACTCGGACTTGACCTGAACCCCAATGGAAGTCACTAATTGTCAAGGGCGGGTGAGTGGGGTTTTTCCAATTTTTTTTTGTACACACTACATCCAATCGCGCTGTTGTTACCTCCAGTGCGAGCCATTCAAACACTGCAGGCGACTCGCATTGAGCTTACCAGAGCAAAGTGATGCTCATGCGAGTGGATTGCATATGTAAAGCACCCAAACTCTGTTTTTTTTTAAACCCTGTGTTTGGTATGAACACCGAACCTCGCATTTGCTCATCTATAGTTGTAACCTGTGCTGGCACCTATACACTTATGCTTCTGCTGCTCTCAATTTTTATACATACTGTGATTTTATATATATATATATATATATATATATATATATATATATATATATATATACACACACACACACACAAATATATACGCTCACCATTTATTATTGTAAACGTCCATGGATTTTCTCATATCTAGTTGCAACTCACTGACCAGTGGTAATTATAAAATTAGCAACAAAAGGAAGTATTTTAGCTGACCTGTTAGACCCTCCTTATTATAGAGCCGAACAAGTCACTGTACCCAGAAGCTATTAGAAGTCATTGGGTTCCCATAACAACTATTGGGACATGCAATTGCAGGATGCTGATGAGGTGAAAGGGGTAATCATCTCCCTCTGTTAACCATGTAGATGCTGTTATAGTGATTTATAGTGACAGCTGGAGGATTAAACATCCGCGATGAGTGCTAAAACCAATCGTGGCTGATGCAGCAGGGTGTCAGTTGTAATATACTGTGACTCCCACTATATAGGCGGTAACTATTTACTTGAAGGGAATCTGTCAGATGATTTTTGCTACCTCATCATGAGCATCATGATGTAGGCAAAAAGACCCTGAATCCAACAATGTATTTCTTAGTTTACTGAGTGCAGTGGCTCTGACACAATAAGAGCTTTTAGATTTAGCATGCAGCAGAGCTGACAAAGCTAACCCTGCCCACATTACAGCTCTGTACATGCAATGTCATTAGACTGTAAGCTACATATTACAGGAGGAGGCATCAGACTATCAGGCTTGATGTTGTTGAAGTGGACCGAGCAATGATAATCTCCTGGTGCTAAAACAATCATTGAAAGTAAACAACAGCTCAGAGCTTAATAAGAGATGCATCGCTGAACTCTCTACCTTAATCCCTACAGATTGCTGTCTGCAGATTACATAGGAAAAAACAGCAGCCAGATTCCCTTTAATCTTCCATGCTATAATAAAGCGGTGCTGAGGATTAATGCCCCTCAATGACTGCTATAAAAATGCATATCGGCGGTCTTTAAGGGGTTATTATTTCTTTTCCCAATAACCTAATTTTCATTCATTTTATGTTTTTGTTAGCCTTTAAAGTGATTGAACTTCATTTGTGCTATGATAAGTGAAATATAAATAAAAGCAGTAATATGACGTAGCATCAAGTTAACATCTATATTTGATGTCTATACAGTATATGATTGTTCCCTTATAAGATGCAAATATTGTTCTCCAGTTCTAATTCAAGATTTTGAAGTATTTTATTATTGTTATTAATAATACTACGTTTTGCAGTTGAGCTGCTATTTGTCAGTCCTACATAAATCACTTGTGGAAGCGTAATAAAATGTTCTATTTGTTCTTTTACAGGCAGCTTTATTGCTTTGTTGACCTTAGTTTTTTCTAACATTGACTTTCTTTTACTTTATTGATAGCTTAAATAAAACTCTTTCTTACTTAGTAGATTCAGTTGAAACCAAAAGTTTATATACACTATCTAAAAAGACACATATGCATGTTTTTCTCACTATCTGACATGAAATCAGACTAAAGCGGGCTTTGCACGTTGCGACATTGCAAGTCGATGCTGCGATGTCGCACGCGATAGTCCCCGCCCCTGTCGCAGGTACGATATCTTGTGATAGCTGGCATAGCGATAAGTATCGCTACGCCAGCTTCACATGCACTCACCTGCCCTGCGACCGTCGCTCTGGCCGGCGACGCGCCTCCTTCCTAAGGGGGCGGGTCGTGCGGCTTCACAGCGACGTCACACGACAGGCGGCCAATGGCGGCGGAGGGGCGGAGATGAGCAGGATGTAAACATCCCGCCCACCTCCTTCCTTCCGTATAGCCGCTGGCGGCAGGTAAGGAGATGTTCCTCGTTCCTGCGGCTTCACACACAGCAATGTGTGCTGCCGCAGGAACGAGGAACTACATCGTACCTGTCGCTGCACCGGCATTATGGAAATGTAGGAGCCTGCACCGATGATACGATAACGACGCTTTTGCGCTCGTTCATCGTATCATCTAGGATTTACACACTACGACATCGCAGGTGACGCCGGAAGTGCGTCACTTTCGATTTGACCCCACTGACATCGCACCTGCGATGTCGTAGTGTGCAAAGCCGCCCTAAGGCCTGTTTCACACGTCAGTGATTCTGGTACGTTTGTGCTTTTTTTTAAACGTACCAGAATCACTGACATACGCAGACCCATTATAATCAATGGGTCTGCTCACACATCAGTGATTTTTCACTGAACGTGTCTCCGTGCGGCGTACCCGCGTGTCCCTGATTGCTGCACAGAGACATGTCCATTTTTTTCTGGCATCACTGATGTCCCACGGACCACGCAGTGGTGTGATCCGTGAAACACGTGCCAGAAAAAAATGTGCATATAAAATAAAAATCATTTTTACTCACCCGGCTCCAGCGATGTCCTCTGCAGCCCATGCAGCTTGCTGCTTCTGAGCCGGCTCATTACTGTCGTGCATATTCATGAATGCACGACACAGCCGACCCGGAAGCAGCTGCTGCGGAGGTCAGCGCCGGCCGGATGCTGCACTGCAGGAGCGTTCAGCGCCATAGAGAGCGGGAGCGGGCACAGGTGAGTTAATCTCTATGTGCAATCAAGGACCACAGAGAACGGAGCCCGGATTGCACTTAGACAACCCACATGTGCCTTGAATTACGGCACACGGAGGGACATGTACGTGTTTTACACGTCAGTGAAGAACGTCTGTGTTTTTCACTGACGTGTGAAACGGGCCTAAACCTTACTCGTTTTATGTCAATTATTTTTATTTGCCAAATGCCAGAATAATGAGAGAGAGAGATAATGTTTTAAGGCATTTTTATTACTTTCTGCAAAATCAGTTGTTTACATACACTATGCCTTTATACAATATGGGACAACCCATATGATGATGTCATGTCTTTGGAAGCTTCTGATAGGTTCATTGGCAATATCTGAGTTCATTGTACACCCCTGTGGATGTATTTTAATTCACACCTCAAACACACTGCTTCTTTGTCATCATGAGAAAGTTAAAAGAAATCAGCCAAGAAAGGGAATTGTAGACTTGCACAAGCTACCTGAAGGTTCCTCGTTTATCTGTACAAACAATTATATAGTGGGGTTATTTCCCCCACTGTATAATTGTTTGTACAGATGAACGAGGAACCTTCAGGTAGCTTGTGCAAGTCTACAATATTTGATTCCTTGCTGATTTTGTAAGTTTGCCCACTGACAAAAACATGAACTATCTGTAATTTTAAGGGTAGGTTAATTTTAACAGTGAGAGATAGAATATCCATAATAAAACCAGAAAATAACATTGTATAAATAGTATAAATTATATTAATTTATTTGCATTTTGCAGAGAGAAATAAGTATTTGATCACTCTGGCAAACAAGGCTTAATACGTTTTTTGTAGCTGATGATGAGGTTTGCGCACATTTCAGGAGGAATTTTGGTTCACTCCTCTTTGCAGATCATCTCTAAATCATTAAGGTTTTGATGCTGTCGCTTGGCAACTCGGAGCTTCAGCTCCCTCCATAAGTATTCTATGGGATTAAGGTCTGGAGACTGGCTAGGCCACTTCATGACCTTAATGTGCTTCTTTTTGAGCCACTCCTTTGTTGCCGTGGCTGTATGTTTTGGGTCATTTTCATGCTGGAAGATCAAGCCACCACCTATTATTGTTACGCCCCCCCCCCCCGGAGTCCTCTCCAGTGACTTCTACTTCAATCACCAGGCGACGCCGTGTTCCTGCCGTGGATAGTGCTGGTGATAGGAGAAGAGTCGATGCCAGCAGCGCTGGTGGGCGCAGGCTTCACTCATCCACTTGGCTGGGTTTCCTTGGGATCTGCAGTACCACTGGCTGACTGTAGGTGGCATGTGTTTTCCAGTTGAAGTTACCATCATTCGGCTACAACCAATGGGAAGACACCACACCCTTCTTATTTCCCCTCCTGTCTGCTGACCACTGCCAGAGATAGTTCTGTATTCCTGGTTCCTGTTCCGCCCTGTTCTGTTTAGTGATTCTGGTGTTCTAACTTCTGCTTCTTTCCTGACTACCCTCCTGCCTGCTGTTTATGTACCTCGCTGCCGATCCGGATTTGACCTCTGCTTTGTTTTCTGATTATGTCCTCGCCTGCCGATTCTGTCCCTGTTTTGCATTTCCCGGTTCAACCCTGCCTGACTACTACTCTCATTGGACTGCAGCCTTCCACAGGCAGTGATCACTTTGGGCCCTGTGTAATTCCAAATCCCTGTATAGGGGTTAAAGGATTTCAGGGTTCTAGGGCTCCTGCTTGGTGAGTGGCTTCTCTCTAGCCTGTCCATTAAAGCCAGTCTGAGTCTCTGGATCCAGGCAGGCATTATAATTATTAATGTCCTGGCGGAAGGAAGGAGGTTGTCACTCAGGATTTTATGGTACATGACTCCATCCATTGTCCATTGAAGTAGTCCTGTGCCCTTATCAGAGAAACAACCCCAAAACATGTTTCCACCTCCATGCTTGACAGTGGGGACGGTGTTCTTTGGGTAATAGGCAGCATTTCTCTTCCTCCAAACATGCAAGTTGAGTTAGGATACTTTCACACTTGCGTTCAGCGGAGTCCGTCACTATGGAGAATAGCGCAGTTCGTTAACGCACTGCGCTATTCTCCATAGACTTGTATGGACAACGCACAGTAACGCAAGTGTCTGCGTTGCATCCGCTGGACGACGCAGCGTCGTCATTTTGACGCTGCGTCGGGCGGATGCAACGCAGCATGTAATGTTTTTTTGAGCAGCACAATCCATAGGATTTCACTGCGCATGCTCTTTTTTTTTTTTCTTTTAAATCACAACCTTTATTTTGTCTCTCGGTGGCCGAACGTTCAGCTGAGCGCCCGCCGGCAAGTGACAGCGCTCAGCTCATGCCTGGTCGCCGGCAAGTGACAGCGCTCAGCTGAGCGCCCGCCCGTCGGCATGCCCGGCCGCCGGCAAGTGACAGCGCTCAGCTGAGCGACCGGCTGCCGGCTATTGAGAGCGATCAGCTGATCGTTCACAATAGTCTGCTGCCGGTAAAACTGTAAAGAAGAAAGAAGAAAAAGAAAAAAAAAAGCTTTCCGTTGTTTTGTATGATCCGTAGCAACTATATGCAACGCATCAGTTGCATCTGTCACACAATGCAATGCTACGGAAGCCGTCCAACGTAAGTGTGAAAGTAGCCTTAATGCTCAATTTTTGTCTGTGCTGTGGCACCTTCTCCCAATCATTCTCAGAATCATCCAGGTCCATTGGCAATCTTCAGACAGGCCTGCACATGTGCCTTCTTGAGCAGTGGGACTTTGCAGGCACTTTAGGATTTTAATCCATTATAGCGTAAAGTGTTACCAATGGTTTTCTTGACGACAGTCATCCCAGCTGCCTTGAGATCATTAACAAGTTCCACCTGTGTAGTTTTAGGCTGATCTCTCACCTTCCTCATATTTCTAGATACCACACAAGGTGAGATTTTGTATGGAGCCCCAGATCGATGTTGATTGACAGTCATTTTGTATTGCTTCCATTTTCTTACTATTGCTCCAACAGTTGCCTCCTTCTCACCCAGCGTCGTACTTATGGTTTTGTAGCCCATTCCAGCCTTGTGCTAGTCTATAATTTTGTCTCTGACATCCTTAGAAAGCTCTTTTTTCTTGCTCATGTTGTAGAGGTTGGAATCTGACTGATTACAATAATTGAGTCTGTTGACAGGAGTCTTTTATACAGGTGACAATTTATGACAGTTGTCTTTAAAGGGAACCAAACATCAGGATTTTCGGGTATGAGTTAAAGCCAGTGCAGTACTGGCACTATCAGGCACAGGCTGTAAATACCATTTGTGGGTAGCTCGGATGTTTAGGCTGTGAAATCCAAGTTTATAAAGTTTGAAAATTCATCCACTTTTTGATTGACCTGTGCACCTCTGTGATAATATCCGGGCGGGTTATTTACATGATTCCCCCCCCCTCACCCCCACCGCCTGTTCCTCCCTCTCACTGGCTGTATATAAATTTCTCTATTCAGAAACACGGCGTCGGAGTTAGCGCCTGCGCATAGCTCTTATCTCCGGTGCCGTGTTTCTGAAGCCAGCAGTACCTAGTATTGTGCATGAGAGGGCGGTGCACTGCATTTTGGTTACATTTTGGATCCATTCTTGTCAACAAAAACGTACGTCACCAACTTTTCTTCATTCTCTCTCTCTCTATCTGTCTCTCTTCTCTTCATACTGACCGATCACTGGTGCGGCTGTCACACTGCTCCCGTGTCATCTCCTGCTTTTGAAAGTGCCGGCCGCTCATTAGCCTCATCTCATATTCACTGATTCCTCCGCCCACCAGCACCTATGATTGGTTACAGTCAGATGCGCCCCCACACTGAATGAAATCTGTCTGACTGCAACCAATCATAGCCGCCGGTGGGCGGGTCTATATCATACAGTACAATAAATAAATAAATAATTTTAAAAAACGGCTTGCGGTCCCCCTTAATTTTGATACCCAGCCAAGATAAAGCCTCACAGCTGGGGGCTGATATTCTCTGGCTTGGGAGACCCATGTTATTGGGAGTCCCCCAGACAAAAAATAGCAGCCAGCAGCCGCCCGGAATTGCCGTATCCATTAGATGCCACAGTACCAGGACTTTACCTGGCTCATCCCGAGTCCCTTGGTGTGGTGGCAATCGGGTTAATGAGTTAATGGCAGCCCATAGCTGCCACTAAGTCCTAGATTAGTCATAGCAGGCATCTATGAGACACCCTTCATCACAAATCTGCAAGTGAAATGAAATAAACACAAACACCCAAAAATCCTTTATTTGAAATAAAAGACAAAAAAAACCCCTCTTTTACCAGTTTATTAACCCCCAAACACCCCTCCAGGTCTGACATAATACACACAAGGTCCCACGATGCTTCCAGCTCTGCTACATCTGACAAAGTGTGCTGCCATAGAGCATGACTGCTCGCTGTGAGCTCCACGCAGCAACTGAAGTGAGTCGTGCTATCATTGGTGATGTCACTCAGATTAGCTGCTGCCACAGCTGGTGTCCTCCTCCTGTGACAGCAAATCATCTGAGTGACTGAAGAGAGCTGCAAGATCTGCGGTGCCGTCACTCAGGTGATTTCCGGTCACAGCTGGAGTCCTTTACTTGTGACCACAAATCAGGCCGCGAAACAGACAGAGCCGTGCAATGACAATGACAATGAACTCTGGTGAACATCTGAAGTCACAGCTGCAGGCCCCACACTACTGCCTGTATCACAGCACTGATGTCAGAGGTTCACCTGAGTTCATGACAGCACACAGAGACAGAACCACGCGAGGACAATGAACTCGGGTTTTTTAAGATGCCTTACAATTGCCTTGAATAGCATACATACCAATTTTCAGCCAATTCTGTCCACTTGGTCAGTCTGCACATGTCTCCAAACACCTTAGGTTATTTTATGGCCACCTTGTATATATACAGCTCTGGCAAAAATTAAGAGACCACTGCAAAATTGTGAGTTTTTCAGATTTTTCTCTTTTCAGGTATATTTTTGAGTAAAATGTATTTTTTTTTATTCTATTAACTATTGACAACATGTCTCTGAATTTCCAAGCAATAAATGTTGTATTTATTTTCAGAAAATAAGAAATGGTCAAAATAACAAAAAAATTGCAGTGCTTCCAGACACCCCAAATAATGCAAAGAAAACAAGTTCATAATCATTTAGAATCAATAATATTAATGTTTTAACTCAGAAACAGTTTAGAAATCAATATTTTGTGGAATAACCATAATTTTTAATTATAGCTTTCACGTGTCTTGGCATGCTTTCCACCAGTCTTTCACACTGCTTTTGGGTAACCTTATGTCAATCCTGGTGCAAAAATGTAAGCAGTTCTTCTTTGTTTGATGGCTTCTGACTATCCAGCTTCCTCTTGATTCCAGAGGTTTTCAATGTCGTTCAGGTCTGGAGATTGGGCTAGCCATGACAGGGTTTTGATGTGGTAGTCCATCATCCACACATTGAAATGACCTAGCTGTGTGACATGGTGCATTGTCCTGCTGGAAAAAACAGCCTTCAGAGTTCGAGAACATTTCCTGAGCAGAAAGAAGCAACCGTTTTTCCAGGATAACCTTGTATGTGGCTTGGTGTCTACAAACTTGCACCGACCTGATGCTTCACCCCAAAATATCAGTTTTACCATATAGTGAACACAGTGAATAAAATATCTCAAAAACAATCATGCAGTCACACTTTTTTTGCAATTTGTCCGCATTTGCAATTTTTTTTGCTGTTTTCCATTACACTATATGGTTAAAATCAAGGTTTCATTTAAAAGTGCAACTTGTTCTGCAAAAAACAATCCCTTATATGGCTATATTGACGGAAAAATAAAAAAGTTAGGGTGGCAAAAAAAAACGGAAAGCGGAAAATCTGCCAGTCGTGAAGGGGTTAAGTACCTGCGACCTACCAGCTGTATGAGAAGCTATAATGGAGTCTAAAGTTCATCTCCTTCCTCCCTGAAGAGACAATTTGCATATTTCCCAAAGCAGCATTGCAGCTATAAGACTCCTCACTGGCAGCCAGATTGGTTTGTCAGTTTCCGCAAGGAGAAAAGTTTTTCCTATAGAAAATTGATCACACATTCGCTACTTATTTCACCCTTTGAATATACAGTATATAGTCCTGTATATTCTACACTTTAACTTCTACCATGATATCCTCAGGGTTATGGCCCCTTTACTGGGGATTTTATCTGCCAGTTCAAACATTTTTTTCTTTTTTTGTACTGAGCGAGTGAACAACCTCTTTAAGTAAAAGGCTTAAGGTGCTGAGACGCGAGAAATATATCAGTGAAAACTTTGGTCACATCATGTGGATTTTAAATTTTTGTTAATCTTTTATGGACCACTAATAGAGAAGTAACACAAAGTAACACTTAAAAAAAAAGTGGATGTGCCGTCTCCCTTCACTTTTCCATATATATGTTACAGGCAATGTATGAAAACCCGGCATTCTATAGAATACCTAGGCAATGTATACAATCCCCATTGTTTTCAGGCAAGGTATGAAATATCTGCGTTGTTCTATACTTTTCCTAGACATTACATAAAATGTCTAGGTATTATAAAGAATGACAAGAACTGCTCAGGCAAAGTCTGATATAATGCCCAGATTGGAAAAGTCGTCAGTGGCAAACAGTCAAAAAACTAATGAAAGAAGTAACAAACAGTCAAAAAACTAATGAAAAAAAGAAATCCTAAATGAACAAAAGGATATCTTTAGTAACAAACAGTCAAAAACATGAAAGAAGAAATGCAAAATGAACAACAGGATATCTTTGCTGGGGAAAAAAAGGAATCAGAAGTTTCATTCCTCACTATTTGTTGCAGCATGGTAGGCTAGAATGGCATTTTGAATTGCACTTTTTTTATGCAAAGGCATTTGTTAGTTTGGCACTTAGTCTTGCACATACACTTCAAAAATCCTTGGCCACTTCCTGTGGACTGAGCAGCAGCAGCAGATTGAAGAGGTATTTTGTGTTCAGGAACATCTTGAACCTTGAGCGAGCCCTTTTGACAAACACTGAATTGTGATCTTGCATAGAGTTGGTTCAAAATTCCTCGCACCGTTCCGAGTCGGTAAAAGCCGTCTTCTGTCACATCCATAACAACTGCTAACAGATTTCGCAGATCACCGCGTCTTTTGTCTACGTCAGAGATAGGAACCTGCACAGTGTCCCCCAAAGATGCGGGAGGAAATTTTTTGTCAGTGTCCATTTTCACTTTCTTGGCCTGTACTTCTAGATTCCTTTTCAATTGTCTCTTACTTTCTAGTGCATTCTGAATGTTGGAGCAAATAGGGCACCAAATATTGACCCCATAACCTTACATTCCCTCACCGTTAGCGTTTCCACAGATTGCATGAATGTTTCGTCCGCACTTTCAGCACGTATGGGCACCGCTGCTTTCCTTTAAGCACACACAACACGTGGCAGAGAAAGAAGATTCATCACCATGCACGTCTTTCCTGTTACTTTGGTTTCATTCATCATGGATTGAATTCTCGTCAGTAGTTTCCGCAGTAACCTCTGTCTCTTCTACAGCGTCATCTGTTTCTTCCATCTGTATTGATTGGACACTTTCTATTATATTTTCCAGTTCTTCCTCTGTCTGTATACCTTGTAAAATATCTAGGGGTAGGTGAGATATTGTGAGACCCATTTTAACTTTGCAGCCAAAGAGAGCTTCGTAAGGTGTTCTTTGAATCCCAGAATGAAAGGCCCTGTTTTTCATAAGTTGGACGAACCATATTCCCTCGCTCCAGCTGTCAGTTTATTCATCTTGCATCCAAGTAGACTGCATATTTTCGATGTCTTGGTTAGCTCCTTCAACACTTCCCTGGCTTTGCGAGTGGCGCAGCTTCCCATGTACAATCTTCAGAGTGGGCCAGTATTCCTTCAGGTTGATGACCACTTTATTCGCAAATTCCCGACCGTTGTCGGACTGTAAAATCGATGGTGCACCAAGCAAAGTAAATATGTCTATCAAGTTGTAAGCTACTTCTTCCACTGTCTTTGTTTTGAGAGGCCAGAGAACCACAAACTTGGTGAGATGATCTTGGTACACCATTATAAATTTGTAGTCCTTGTCAGGGTGGGACTGAAAGTCAATTAGATCCACCTGACAGCGCAAATTGAAATAAGAAAATACCATAGGCTTCACTACAATACCTTTCTTTACACCTTTTTGTTTTTTCTGACATGGCTCAAAAAGCTGAAGTTAAAGTTCAATATCATAACGGGTAATGTTCTTGTATTTGGGTGCAAGCTCTTTCATCATTCTGTCCTGTCCACCATGGCCAATGGCCAAATGAGCGTTGTGAATTATGTCAAATAGTTCTGAATCTCTGAGGTAAAACTGGATAGCACTGATGCCTTTTTTACCAGGATAAATTAACTTAACTTTTGTTTTCCAATACATCGTAACGTTTCAGCAGCCAATAGTCCCGTGGTTCCTTCTTAGTAGTCATTTTAGCCTTTGTCACATCATTCACTAGCTTTTCATATGTGGATTCCGTCAGGAAAACACAATTTTTAGCAGCATTGGTTCGCATGTCAGTCAGTTCTTTGTCGAACCGTTGTCGCATGTCAGAATATCATGATTCTTGCTCGTACGTTGCTCTCTCTTCTTCCATCTTACACCTTCACACAACACAATATGGCACAGTTTCTGGAACGGCAGTTCACCCAAAACAGTATATGGAAGTCTGCTGCTACGTCACAGCAATTCACCCAAAACAGTAAATGGAAGTCTGCTGCTACGGCACAGCAAGCACACTACTTCATTCCAGAAAGCATACAGGGTGGTCCGTCCAAAAGTAGTAGGTGGACAGGCAGCAGATGTGTGAAACTGGCTCAGTTGCCCTTAGCAACCAATCAGATATCACTTTTCAGCCCTTAGCAACCAATCAGATTCCACGTAACATTCCTCACAGACTCTTTGGAAAATGAAAGGTGGAATCTGATTAGTTGCTAATGCTAAGGGCAGCTGAGCCAGTATCACAGATCTGCTGCTGCCTGCTCTGTCCACCTACTTTTGGATGAACCCCCCCCGTAGTATTCTACACTCCGCCTGTTTGTCATTTAGGTATTATATGGAATGACTAGGAAATGTATGAACATCTGATGTATTTCATACTTTGACGACCCATTTCTAGGTATTCTATAGAATGCCTGTTTTTACACATTGCCGGTAACATATATACTATGTTGTATGTCCACAACAAGACGGCACTAATAGATTAAAAAATAATCATTTGGAAAACATAGGATTCAATTTTCTTTTATGTTAGAGATATTGCATGGTGTGCAATAATTTCCAATCTATCACTTTTTTGTGTATTCACTTCACCTTTTACATGTGGCCACAGCAACTACTTAATTTGTGTGGCACTTGAATGTGAGCACTATATTTGTTGCTTTGTAACTTTCTTAGTTATGTTTTTGACATGTTTGATAAATGGATATGAGGACAATCCGTGAATAGTTACATTAATTTTGAATATGTAAGTGTAATCTAACACACTCTGCAACACATTATGGATACGATTCATTAAAAAGCTTTTACTCCAGAAAACTGGTGTAAATTATATAACGGGAGGGCATATCAAGTTTCAGACTGAGAAGGTGACATTTTAAATTGGACTATTACACTTGCTCTTGAGACTTGGTTATTGCTTGCTCCTCCGATCAGATCACAAGGTGGGGATATTCTTGTTTTTAAGATTAACAGAAAGCTTTATTTCAACCACCTTTTCTAAAACCTTAAGGCTGCTTTACACACAGCGACATCGCTAGCGATGTCACTAGCGATAGCACCCGCCCCCATCATGCGTGCCTCACGGGCAAATCGCTGCCCGTGGCGAACAATATCGCACGTACGCGTCACACGAACTCACCTTCCTAACGACGTCGCTGTGGCCGGCGAACAACCTCTTTTTTGTGTCACAAGGACGTCACACAGCAGGCCACCAATAGAAGTGGAGGGACGGAGAGCAGCGGCATGAACGTCACTCCCACCTCGTCGCCGGAGGACGCAGGAATGCTGTTGTTCGTCGTTCCTGGGGTGTCACACGTAGTGATGTGTGCTGCCTCAGGAACGACGAACAACCTGCGTCCAGAACAAGCAACTCTACCGCCTCGCGCTCGGCCGCAGCCGAGCCTCTCGGATCCGGGCTCGTTGGTGGGTGGCTCGAGCGCCTCCGGACCCGGGGTCACTTCGCTCTGAAAGGGGATGCTGGCGCTTTCGGTGGGGGTTAGGTAGGTGCACTGCCGGAGTCGCGCTTGAGTTCGTGATGCCACCCATGGGATGTGGTGAAGGTAGACAGGGCAGTTTCAGGGCACCCGGGGGAGATGGTAGTGCAACCAGATGGTAACCCCTCCATGGGCAGGGATGATGGCCCCCGGGACCTGTTGGGGATAGCTGGGCGGTGCAGGGCGATGTGCGCAGCCGGAGGGCACTGTTGTACTCCCTGTTATTGACACACACAAGTCACTGGTAAACCAAGTTGATGGTGGTCGGTGCCCGCAGACAGCTGCGGTCGGGTCCCCCACCCGGATGGTGGTTTCTGCCTTTCTCCTGCACCTTGTTGTGTAGATGTAGACTGCCTGCGCTTCAGCGACGGGAGTCCGCTCCTCGGCTGTGTGTATGTCGGGAAAGCCCGTTTGCCCGCAGACGCTGGCTCGTGGGATCTCTCTGCCTGTGCGGTGGCTTTCTATCCCCCTCGGTGGGCTGTTGTCTTCAGTCGGGACTTGGGTGGGAAAGGACCTATAGTCCAGACTGCAATCAGTTAATTAACTCAGTCCAGTGGATTCTGGACCTCGTTTCAGGGTCTGAGTACCCCCCCTGTGTGCTCCGGTTTCCGAGTCGGTTCCCCGGGTCGGTACCGGCGGGCCACTACCCTGTCCCGGTCCAACACGGTTCCACCGAGCCGTCTTCCCGGCTCCTGCAAGCTGAGGTCACCGCTTGCCTCCTAGCCAAGGTGTTCGGGCTTCGACCCTCACACCTGTCAGTCTATCACCGGCCTGCCTCACAGGCCTCACCTCCTCCACTCCTCAACTCTACAACTGATCTGCTCACAACTCTGTTTTTCCTGCCTCAGGCCCTCTGACCTCCTCGGTGGGCGTTGCCAACTGCCTGGCTCCGCCCCTTGGTGTGTTCATCAAGCACTGAGGAAGGTGACTAGGGTTTTTGTGGTTGGCTGATGACTCCTTTTTAGGGGACAGGTGTAGTGAGGGGGACTACCTGTGACTACCTGGCTAGTCCAGGGCGTCACACAACGATATTTGGAAAATGAACGACGTGTCAACAATCAACGATTTTGTGAGTATTTGGGATCATTAGCGGTCCCTCATATGTGTCACACGCAACGACGTCACTAAAGAGGCCGGATGTGCGTCACGAATTCCGTGACCCCAACGACATCTCATTGTCGTTGCGTGTAATGGGGCCTTTTACTCTGTTTCCATCTCTTCCAAACTGCCAATTCACCTTTAGGACTTTATAGACATTTACAAACAAAAAGACCAAAACACTACCTCATGATTTCATTGCTCTTTTCCTCTTGTCCTTTGGACTAGTACACCTAAAGGAATAGCATATCCTCTATCTCTTAAAGAGATTGAATTGATGTCTGCCTACATTTAAGAGTATTTGGATAAGGGATTAATTCAGAGCTCTTCATCAATGGATGGTGCAGGCTTCTTCTTTGTAAAGAAGAAAGACCAGTCTCTTAGATCATGCACTGACTATTAAGGGTTTAAGTACAATCACCTTAAGGCTATGTGCGCACGTTGCGTACAGTCACTGCAGAAATTTCTGCAGTGATCTGAAGAGCACACGTGCGCTTCTAATCGCTGCAGAAAATGTCCGTAGTGAAAAAAAACAAAACGATTCCATGCGCTCTGACTGCAGCCCCTCCCATAGACAGAGCAGGAGCTGCAGGCAAAGCGCATGGAAGAAGTGACATGTCACTTCTTAGAACGCGCGCTTCGGGCAGCAGCCGAAGCGCTGCGCTCTAAGACGCCACGTGTGCACGGCTCCTGCATAATCTTCATAGATTATGCAGAGGACGCAGGACGCATGCAGTTACGCTGCGCTACAAAGCGCAGCGTAACTGCATGTAATTACGCAAGGTGCGCACATAGCCTAAAAGACCACTATCCATTACCCCTTTGTCTCTGAAATCATTGATCAGATTAAAGCCCCTGTCACACATAGCGATGTCGTTAGCGAGATCGCTGAAACGACACAGGTTTTGTGACACAACATCGACCTCGCTACATGTGACACATAGCAGCAACCGGCCTCCCGCTGCAATATCGCCAATCGTACCTGAACGTCTTGGTTCATTTTTTGATCATTAGTGTCTCGCTGGGCAGAATGCATCGCTGTGTTTGACGCCATAACAACGACGAGTGACCTCGTTGGCGACTCAGAACTCAGCGTTTAATCGAGGTCTGAGTCGTCAGAATAGCTGCTGTGTGACAGGGTCCCAACGACCACTGAGGTCGTTATACGGATCGCCATATCGTTGCTGCATCGTTAATTGGATCTGCCTGTTTGACAGCTCACTAGCGACCATGTAGCGATATACCAGCGATCCTGACCAGGTCGTATCGTTGTCGGGATCGCTGAAACATCACTACGTGTAACGGGACCCTAAGAGTGCCTGTATCTTCGCTAAACTAGAGAACCAACAATCTGATTATAAAAAGGGGACAAATGGAAGCCCTCGTTCAGTACATGAGATGGTCATTATGAATATCTTGTCATGCCTTTCAGATTATTCAACGCTGTGGCTGCGTTCCAACATTTCATTAATAAAATCTTCCGTGACCGTTAATGAAATCTGTACCAGTCTGTCTTAATCTATCAGAATGACATCCTAATCTTCTCAAACTACCACAATTCACACCGTCTTCATGTCTGCTCATTGTTAAGGAGACTGCAACAAAATAATCTTTTTGTCGCATAAGAAAAATGTCTCTGAACCAAGGTTTCCAACTGTGTGGAACTTCTAGGACAGTCTATAAAAATAGGGCACATTTTTGCCCCACGTTTAAAAAAATGTAAGATGTCCTTATTGAAGAAATTTATACAGATTATTTTGATTGTAATTATCATCATGTTACAGTTTATAGTAAATTTAGCTGATGTCTGCATATCAGAATGATGGGCTGTAGACATTTATCACTTATTTATTAATCAGAATGATTTATTATTATGGTTTTCTAATGTGGCCGTAAAAAATACTGTATGTCTGTGATATTTTTGGTAAACTGTCCAGAATAAAAAAGTCAAGACAATCCTGGTCTGAACTCCAATTTCTGGGATTCATCACTTTTTCTGGAGGTCTGTGTATGGTTCTAGGGAAAGTCTGCTGTGCTGGACTGGCCACTTCCTATGGACCTTAATGCCCTTAAAAGATTCCTTGATCTTGCACACTTACCTACAGTTCTTCAAGAACTATTCGCAAGTTTTAACTCTTTATGGTATTCATTGGAAGTTGCTGGATTCTGCAATTCAAGACTTTAATCTCCTTAAATCATGTTTTTTCTCTGCTCTGGTTCTATACTACCCAGATATTGACAGACTATTTTTCCTTTAAGTGCATGCCTTTTCTTTTGGTGTGAGAGCAACTTTATTCCAAAATTCTTATCAATCTAGAAACCATCCCTTTTTTTTCCTTTTCAAGATAATTTTTTCTAACAGAACAGAATATTTTATGTACTTGCACTATGGCACTTTTTATACATATTAATGATGAGCCAGCGTGCTCGGCACTGCTCGTTACTCGATCAAGTATTGGGGTGCTCAGGTAGTCCTGGTGCTTGGCAAAGTATCGTGGGTGCTCGGATGTGTCATCCATGAAATCACAAAGCACAGGCTTGGTTTACTTCATGATATGTGCAGGCACCCAAGGGAGAGGAAATTTGCAGTCTCTGAATGGCTCTTCCCAGTAATAAAGCAACGTTCTCAGATGTAGTGTGACCAAAAAGAAGAAAAAAAAAACGTCCTTCCAGAAATTCTCAGTTTATGGCTTGCTGTATTTGAGTAGAGACCCAAATGGGCCAATCATTGATTTTCCATAATTCTTGATACTCGCGTCGAGCTCATCTAAGCGTCTGATCAGCTTGAATTGAATAACTAGCATTGGAGCATTTGGGTGCTCGCCTGTCACTAATATGTATACAGTGGAACCTAGGTTAACGAGTAACCCAGTTAGCGAGTATTCAACTTAACGAGCAAAGCTTTCTGTACATTTGTAAATCACTTTACGAGCAAGCTTTGCCGTACGAGCAAAATATTCACCGCCCACACTTCCGGTTCCGTACATCCACCACGCTCTGACCCGTTTTTACAGTCTACACAATCGCACACAAACACACACAATCATACACAAACACACACAAACACACACAAACACGCATGCACACACACATATTATGATCACCTTACATTCCAATCCATCGCCGGCCTCACGGTTCTTGTAGTTTGCCGCTACAGAATGTTCATCGGTAACCCTCGCGACGAGGGAGGAACTTACGCTGTCAGCCGCTACTCAAAGGCAGCACAGACTCTCCCAGAACAGATTGTTCTCGTTAACCAAGGTTCCAGTGTATTTACATCTAGAAACAAAGCACTCAGTATTTCCTTTATATCAGTATACCAGGCAATGTTGGGGAACTAAGTTTTTGTGATCAAATTGAATTGGAATAAGTAACAAAAAGTAAATTGTAGCGATTATCACAGAGAAAATATAACATACACCCATCCACAAACAACTGGGACCACCATGCTGCCCCAGCAACACTTTCCAATGTATCTGGAGATCTCAGGACAAATATACTTATCAGACATTCTACCTAGTACAAGAGTGCAGTACTACTTTATGTGGGAAGTGAGGATCACTGGGTATTCAAAAGAAAAAAAAAACATTGTTGGGTCAGCACAATGGCTTACAAACTTTACATTTCTAACCTCACTAGCCACACACACAGCAACATGCTACAGGGTTCCAACCTTTAACAGTAACTATAGTTTTACAAGAAAACAAGGTGGGGACCGGGACACAAGTGAGATTAAGCCCACAAAGTAGGCAGATGGGAAACCAAAGCTGTCACACAGCACACAATCACAGTGGTATAAGACAATAAAAAATAAGGAGAAAAACAAGAGCAATGAAGAAACCACAAGACAACAGGTAAACTCCACAATTACACTAGGCAAGAAGCAACACTTTCCACATAGTCTGGGACTACAAAACACACAGACCAACACAGTATAACCTATTGCTGGCATGGTAGAAGATTTTGTTCAGCTTAAATATAAGAGGAGCAGATGTAATAGGCTTCCTCACAACATGTGATCAAAGGAAATTATAGAAGTTTTTATTGGTGAAAAAAACAACACACGCAAGTACAGCAATGAATCACATATTAAAAACAACTACCAATAAATCAAGGGGGCATAGAGTGTTAGAGATCAATACAGGAACTCATGTCTGTCTCAAATAGCCGTGGGAGAGGTGAAAGAAGTTCACAGTAGTATTTGGAGTAATACAATGAACACAATGGGGTGGTCAAACTCCATCAGCACATTGTTCCTAGTAGTAGTAATAAAAGTATATAACAGTATATAACAGGGGGACCACGGACAGGCCGGGTATATAAAAAAAACTCACCTGCTCGCTAAAAACAATACTAACATAGTATATGTAGTGCTGAATATGTCAAATTCCAAAGCAATCCAAAAGAGCAGGGGTGCCAAGGGAGTTTGATCACAACCAGAGTGTATAGTAATCAATGCAAAATAGCACCGAGAACTACGGCCATAAGGTGCAACAAAGTGCAGTTACCAGGGTTGACCAAAAATACAAGTCATAATGACAGGGGGTACCTGAATTACAATTTTATTATAAAGAGTAAAGTGCAAGTGCATCTAGCCAACAGAGGATCCTAATGACATCATGTAAAAAGAAGGTAAAGGTCATACCCACGGATTATATAACTTAGGTAATACAGACAGAAGAGGCTAAGAAGTAATCAACACAATATGCACATATCCAAAAGGGGAAGGATCACCACCAACGCATGTTTCACGGAGGTATTGTTGCTTTCTCAAGGAGGAAACCCTTTAATATGTGATTCATTGCTGTACTTGCGTGTGGGTTTTTTTCACCAATAAAAACTTCTATAATTTGCACAGATACTCGCTTTTTCTCCTCCTTTTGTACTAATTGTGAGTAGTGCATACACGCTACCAATATACATATGCTGGCCGCGTGTTCACCTTATGGCTTGTATGTTGGGAATTTTTCTCATGTGATCTAAAGAGCTTAACAAGCAGGCTAACAGAGGTTAACTCTTGGTAGCCTGACTATGACTGAGCACACAGCAGGTCGACACCTGAGTCTACCTGTGTTGATCAGAGACACCAGAGAAACCATTTGTAGGCGTGTCAGAATCTGCAATGTGAATAGAGTCTGATGCCATCATGACAGTTGTCAAAATTAATGCAAAACTCTGTATGACACATGCTCAGCAGACAGTCTCTGTCAGATCCAGTATGCTTGATAAATGGCAAGAAAACAGCTCACCACACGTTTTCACTCTGAAGCCTGGTCCACACACTCTTCTGTAGCTGACCTGACCACACAGAGTCTTTTGTCCAGCCTGCACAGAGACCACTTTATTGGATTGGAGGAGACACTGCAGGCATCAGCTCCACACTCTCACATGCCACCCCTTTTGACATTGGTGTCCTTGACACACCAAATAAAATCATCCTGTGCACAACAGGGGAATAATCAGCAGGCAAGGGAGCGGGTACAGTCCACCACTCTACATCATCAGTGGTGCTCACCTCCCTGGGTACAGGCTCAGGAGCCTTGAGACTTGGCACAGGGTCCTCAAACTGACACCATCATAGCATATTATGCTGGAGGTTACCAGTCGGTACCTCAGTTCTTACAGGTTCCACCTCATACACCTCCCATAACCTTGGGACCCACCGTCCTTTTTTCCATATAAGGTGTCAATCCCCACAGGTTCTCTAACTTGCCAGATTGCTGTTTGACTCTGCCCGTACCCCGTCCCCCAGAGAAAACACTTCAGGCTGCATTGATTTCATGTCCTTGTGAGCTACTTGCCTTAACTGCTCAGCCTCTACCCAATGTACTGTGCTTAGGCCCCACCAGTTCCCTTGAGCCCCTTCAGAGCCCTGATTGGCCTGGACAGGGGTTCACTGTTCCAACCTTCCACTCAGCCCCATGTTCGACATGGCTGGTATGCTTCAATGACCATCATTTCTAGGTCTGGACAGTACAGTGTTATCTGCAGTTTTCTATAGATCTTATTTCCACGATGAGATCCCTTTCCATGGGCTTCATGAATAACTTCAGAACCTAAATTTATTGGGATTACAGCTTGGTGCTGTTCTGACCTCACCTATACCTTGCAACGTTGGAGACCCTGGACCACACTCAAGTTGGCTCATTGCTGTAGTAGTTCTTGCCCCTCTGGGGAAAACTTTGCCCACTCATTTGGACCAGGTCACACATTATTCTGGTTCCAGTACTTTATGTGCCCTATATCTCAACTTTCATCCTGGGACTTCTTCCAATCCAGGGAGAGATTCCAGTCTCTGCAGACATCCTGGAGGCTACCCCACTTACTGGTACCATGTCTGCATACAGGCAGTGCTCTTCGTGTCAAGAGCTTTTTGGAGAATAATCTATTGCAGGTCACCCCTCAACTGCAGCAGTTGGTAGTTTAATGGTGTCTCTTCCAGATGTGGCACAGCATAACAGTCTTGAGCCATATGGCCAGGCAATCAACAGGTCCAAAATATATGCATTCCGAAACTTCTAGCACCGTACACAGCTCTTCCGCCCTGCCCTTGCATCTGGAATTAGGTGAGGGGACGCAGTGAGGCTCCCCTCTGCATCTGGGACACCTCTGCAAGTGCCTCAACTCAGCCCTTAGAGCTTGAACTATATCCTTCAGTGTTTCCATTTCACTCAGATCTTTTCATTTCCCAGTCACCAGGGAGCTCTTTACTGTCCTCTCAATAAGGGCGTGAATGCTGTTTCCCTCTCGAGTGCATCAGAATGTCAGTTTAGGTGTAGTCTGAGCCATTTCCTGTAACTTATCACATATTTGTTCTCCAGCCCAGGGATGGTTCCGTAACGCTCACATGGTCCCGGGGTCCAACCACCACACCTCATTCAGTGTCTCTTGTAGGGCATTGGCGTACTGCATGAGGGACTCATGTTCCCTCTGGCCAATTAAAAATAGGGCATGTAGTTGTGCCACTCTGGCGCAGCCTCTAAGGTTAACTTCTAATGACACAAGGACCTTTTCTAACATGTCCCTGGTATGGTATGTCTCTGACTCCAGGCATACCATCACTGTCCGCCTAGTATCCTCCTCTAAAGCCTTCAGCGCTACCTTGGCTCTCAGCTCAGTGGCAAGATTACACATTTTAAGGACACTTCGCAATCTCTCTGTCCAGCATCATATTTTTCTTGTCATACTTGGTGAGTTGTTATATGAGCACCCCCAAGGTATATATTCCCCAGAAGCTGAAGCTGCGACTGGCAGGTTCACTACCGGTACCTGTGCTGCTGGCGCAGATGGATAATTTCCCTCTATATTCCTGTCCATGACAAACACAGTATCCTGCTGACTATGCCAAAAATGTAATCTGGTAAGGGTACATTCAGATTACAGTGGGTCGCAAATCATGAACAAGATCAGACAATGTCTGGGAACTAGATTTTTATGATCAAATTGTATTGGAAAAAGTAACACAAAGTAATTTATAGTGATTATCATAGAGAAAATATAACCTACAGCCAGCTGTGTACAACCGGGACCATAGTGCTGCCCCAGCGACACTTTCCAATGTATCCGGAGATCTCGGGAAAAATTTACCTAACAGGAACTCTGTCTAGTACAAGAGTAGAGTTGAGCGCGGTTCGTGGTTCGTGGTTCTCCAGTTCGTGGCTCGAGTGATTTTGGGGGCTGTTCTAGATCGAACTAGAACTCGAGCTTTTTTGCAAAAGCTCGATAGTTCTAGATACGTTTGAGAACGGTTCTAGCAGCAAAAAACCCAGCTAATTCCTAACTGGCTTTCCGCTGTAATAGTGTAAGTCACTCTGTGACTCACACTATTATGACATTTCAGTGTATAGTGTGCGGGAACAGCGCATTCAGATCACTGCTGTTTGGATTTTTTTTTCCTTGTCTTCCTTCCCTAAGCGCGCGCGTGTAGTGGGGAGGGCCAGCATGTCAGCCAATCCCAGACACACACACAGCTAAGTGGACTTTTAGCCAGAGAAGCAACGGCATGTGTGATAGGATGTCCATGTCACATGTCCCTGCATTATAAAAACGAGTATCTGCCTGTACGGACGCCATTATCTCTTCTGCGTCCTTGGTGTCAGACATCACTGGCGCAGCTCCTATCGCCGATACAGCTGTATACGCTCCATACACAGCGCTGGACAGCTTAGGGATAGCACTTTCTATAAGTCCTTTTAAGGGCTCATACCGGCAGAGTCAGAGCCATAGGTGACAGGTCCTGAAAACAGAGTTTAACAGCTACACAAGATGACAGCATCTGTGTAGCTAAGGTCAGGGATTTCCTCGCTGCATTTCCCCATTAGGAGGGATAGAAAGGCAGGCTTCCTTTCCTCTACCCAGAGACCCACTACCCTGCCACTGTACCCTCCTGCCCTTTGCACACTCCAACTCATTGTTACTAAGCCATTATACTAGCAAACACTGAGTGAACTTAGTGGCATCCTAAACGTGGCTATTGGACTTCTGTATAGTCCCAGTAGTGCACAGATATTTGCAGCACGTCTGCCTGCATTGCATACTCAAACTCATTATAACTAAGGCATTATACTAGCAAACACTGAGTGAACTTAGTGGCATCCTAAACGTGGCTGTTGGATTTCTGTATAGTCCCAGTAGTGCACAGATATTTGCAGCACGTCTGGCTGCATTGCACACTCAAACTCATTATAACTAAGCCATTACACTAGCAAACACTGAGTGAACTTAGTGGCATCCTAAACGTGGCTATTGGACTTCTGTATAGTCCCAGTAGTGCACAGATATTTGCAGCACGTCTGCCTGCATTGCACACTCAAACTCATTATAACTAAGCCATTATACTAGCAATTTATGCTGTCAGTTTAGGGGCCGTAGTTGCATTGTCAGGGATATTTATTCTTTATTATTCTGCTGTTAATAAAGCTAGACCACCGCTGCAATCTACACCAGCTCTCAATTTTTACTACCACATTTTCAGTGCACAATCTTGTCGCAATCAACATGAGTGGCAAAATGACAGATGCTGGTGGAAAGGGGAAGAGGCGTGGTGGAAAAGGAAAAAAAGGGTTTGTCCGTGGGGAAGGTGGCAAAGCTCCATTATCATCTGCTGAAGATAGACCATCTACCAACAAAAGTAAGATGTCTACTACTTACCGTGGACAATCCGATGTGCTCCCTTTTTTACGGACACGAACAACAGGAACAAAGGTAGATGATGGCCAAAAAAGGAAAATGCTTGAATGGATCTCAAGTGGTCCAACAAGTGCCCTCTCAGCCACTTCAAGTACCGCATCCAAAAAACACCAGTCCTCTGAGTTGTCATCCCAATCAAACTTGCTTTCTCCCAGCTCTGAAGTCTCCATCAGCCCTGCACAGTATGGTGGAACTGAGATGGCTGAGTCTGCAGGGCTGTTCAGTCACACTATAACCTGGGAATCAGAGGTCTGCTCCCAAGCTACAGTGAGTACAGACCAGGAAATGGTCTGCAGTGATGCCCAGAACCTTTGTGACTCTGATTCAGGCCGTGAGGACCAAGTTTCTGAGCATAATGTTGACCCTTTGTCACAAACTGTAACACCTGTGGTTATAGACAATGAGGAACATACTGATGACGATGAGACGCAGATACCAGATTGGGATGACAACTTAAATATTCGGTCAGGGCAAGAAGAGGCTCGGTCTGAGGGGGAGGGGAGTGCAAACACAACAATTGATGATGAACTTCTAGATCCCACCTACTGTCAACCCCCAGTCAGGCACTCGAGGAGGTCAACAGAGGCGGTGGAGGAGGATGCAACCGACGACGAAGTTACCTTGCGCCTTCCTGGACAGAGTCGGAGCACTGGTAGCACGTCTACAACTGCATCATCAGCCACCACTCTGCCTCTGAGCACTAGTCGGGGGGGCTCAGCAGGTCGCATGCTCTCTAAGCCTTGCCTAGCCTGGTCCTTTTTTGACATAGAAAAAGATCGCCCAAATTATGTGATGTGTAAAATTTGTTGTGATTCTGTTAGTAGAGGTCAAAACCTCAGCAGTTTGACAACTTCTTCCATGAATCGTCACATGAATAAATATCATAGGTCCCAGTGGGAAGTTCACCGTGCTGCAATGCGGCCTAGCGGAGCGAACCATTCACGGCCTGCCCTTTCCAGTGCATCCGCGCGCTCTTCATCTTCTAGGACTGTGGGGACAGCTGTCACACCTGGTTTTCCACGCACAACTTCCACCACTGTAACCGCAACAGGCAGTTTGCTTGGTAGGTCGTCAGTTGGTTTGGAAGGGGAAACAAGTGAGTGTGTACAGCTCTCTCAGACATCGATAGCACCAACGTTGGATGAAGGCAACATCATGTCTCCGCCTGCACTTTCCTCACAAACCTGCATTTTTCCAGGGACACCCTACTCAACACCGTCTACACACAGCAGCCAGATCTCTGTCCCTCAGATGTGGTCAAATAAAAGGCCATTTCCTGCGACACATGACAAAGCTAAGAGGTTGACTCTATCCCTCTGTAAGCTCTTGGCTACCGAAATGCTGCCTTTCTGCCTAGTGGACACACAGGATTTTAGAGACCTTATGTCTGTCGCTGTGCCCCAGTACCAGATGCCTAGTCGCCACTACTTCTCTAAGAAAGGTGTGCCCACGCTACACCAGCATGTCGCACACAACATCACCGCTTCCTTGAGAAACTCTGTGTGTGAACGGGTGCATTTCACCACCGATACTTGGACCAGTAAGCATGGACAGGGACGTTACATGTCGCTGACTGGGCACTGGGTAACTATGGTGATAGATGGTGAAGGGTCTGCTGCACAAGTCTTGCCGTCCCCACGACTTGTGTGTCAATCCTCTGTCTGTCCAAGTTCCGCCACTGCTTCTGCCTCCTCCACCTCATCTGTGTCCTCCACCTCCGCCCCAAGCCTGCCTGGTCAGGCCACCAGCGTTCTCACTGCGCAGAAAGAATCACGCACCCCTCATTACTATGCTGGCAGCAGAGCGCAACGGCATCAGGCGGTCTTTAGCTTGACATGTCTTGGTAATAGGAGTCACACAGCTGAGGAGTTGTGGTCAGCTCTGTGGTCCAAGTTTAATAAATGGTTGTCTCCACTCAACCTGCAGCCTGGTAAGGCCGTGTGCGACAATGCTGCAAACCTGGGTGCGGCCCTTCGCCTGGGCAAGGTGACACATGTGCCTTGTATGGCTCAAGTGTTGAACCTTGTTGTCCAGCAATTTTTAACACACTATCCCGGCCTAGATGGCCTTCTGACCAGGGCACGAAAACTGTCTGTTCACTTCCGCCGTTCAACCGCCGCAGCTGAGCGACTTGCATCGCTCCAGAAGTCTTTCGGCCTGCCAGTTCATCGCCTGAAATGCGATGTGCCGACACGCTGGAATTCAACTCTCCACATGTTACAGCGACTGTGGCAGCACCGCCGAGCCCTGGTGCAATACTTCATGACGTATAGCCTGGGCCAACGAGATGCAGATGTGGGATAGATCACCCTGATGGAGTGGTCTCAGATCAAGGACCTATGCACCCTTCTGCACAGTTTCGACATGGCGACGAATATGTTTAGCGCTGACAATGCCATTATCAGCATGACAATTCCAGTCATTTACATGCTGGAGCACACGCTAAACACTATTCGGAGTCAGGGGGTGAGACAACAGGAAGGGGAGGAACTACAGGAGGATTCATATGCGCAAGACACAACAACATCACCAAGGTCCAGACGTTCATCATCACCAACGCGGCAGGCATGGGACCATGGGGGACAGGGATCAACAAGGGCGCATGGTAGCAGGCGAAATGTTGAGGAAGGTTCAGGAGAACATGAAGAAATGGAGGACGAACTGTCCATGGACATGGAAGACTCAGCGGATGAGGGAGACCTTGGTCAAATTTCAGTTGAAAGAGGTTGGGGGGAGATGTCAGAGGAAGAAAGAACGGGTAACACCTCTATGCCACAAACACAGCGTGGACTTGGTCCGCATGGCTGCGCAAGACACATGAGTGCCTTCTTGTTGCACTACCTCCAACATGACCCTCGTATTGTCAAAATTAGAAGTGATGATGACTACTGGCTTGCCACACTATTAGATCCCCGGTACAAGTCCAAATTTTGTGACATAATTCCAGCCATAGAAAGGGACGCACGTATGCAGGAGTATCAGCAGAAGCTGTTACTCGATCTTAGCTCGGCTTTTCCACCAAACAACCGTGCAGGTGCAGGGAGTGAATCTCCCAGTTGTAACTTGACAAACATGGGACGGTCTCGTCATCTTCAACAGTCTACCCGTACCAGTAGGACTGTATCTGGTGCTGGTAACAGCAATTTTATGGAATCTTTTCATAATTTTTTTAGACCCTCCTTTGCAAGGCCACCAGAGACAACAAGTCTGACACATAGTCAACGGCTGGAGAGGATGATACAGGAGTATCTCCAAATGAACATCGATGCCATGACTTTGCAAATGGAGCCTTGCTCATTTTGGGCTTCAAATCTAGAAAAATGACCAGAGCTCTCCAGTTACGCCTTGGAGATTTTGTCGTGTCCAGCTGCCAGCGTTGTCTCTGAACGTGTCTTCAGTGCTGCTGGGTGTGTGCTGACAGATAAGCGCACGCGTCTGTCCAGTGACAATGTGGACAGACTAACGTTCATCAAAATGAACAAGTCATGGATCCACCAGGAATTTACTACCCCTGTGTCATCCTGGGGAGAGTAAATGCTTGTGGATTTGGAATGTGCTTGATGCAAATCTAGCTGTGAAGTGTACAACTAGGGCACAAGTGCTGCCACTGAATGGGTGGGTGTGTGTGGGGCACAATTTTTGGAAAAAAAGGGAGACTCCGCTTGGAGTAACCCTTGCTTGCTGTGTTTTTTAAAAATGATCCAAGATGAACAGAGCTGGGATCAGGAAAGACTTTGCTACCTACCCCGGTGTCATCCTGGGGACGGTTAAGTATGGCGTATTTTTGAATGTGCTTGATGCAAATCTAGCTGTGAAGTGTACAACTAGGGCACAAGTGCTGCCACTGAATGGGTGGGTGTGTGTGGGGCACAATTTTTGGAAAAAAAGGGAGACTCCGCTTGGAGTAACCCTTGCTTGCTGTGTTTTTTAAAAATGATCCAAGATGAACAGAGCTGGGATCAGGAAAGACTTTGCTACCTACCCCAGTGTCATCCTGGGGACAGTTAAGTATGGCGTATTTTAGAATGTGCTTGATGCAAATCTAGATGTGAAGGGTACAACTAGGGCACAAGTGCTGCCACTGAATGGGTGGGTGTGTGTGGGGCCCAATTTTTGGAAAAAAGGGAGACTCCGCTTGGAGTCACCTTGCAGTGTTTTACATGATTTTAGAAGGGCATGCCATGCCTATATCTGTGTCTCGTCCTCTTTTTCCTCGTAACGCTGTTTTGTTTTCACATGAGAATTTGTCCTTGTCACTTTCCCATGTGTTTGTGTTGTGTTGTGAGTTGTTTGTCACCTTTTGGACACCTTTGAGGGTGTTTTCTAGGTGTTTTTATGTGTTTGTGATTGCCTGCCATTGTTTCCTATGCAGTTCGAGTTCGGTTCGTCGAACGTTCGACGAACCGAACTCTAACGGGAGCTCCGTTCGGCGAACCGACCTCGAGCCGAACCGCGACCGGTTCGCTCATCTCTATACAAGAGTGCAGTACTACTTTATGTGCGCTGTGAGGATCACTGAGTGTTCCAAAAGGACCTGTCTTTGGGTCAGCTCAATGGCTTACAAACTTAACTACATCTGTAACCTCCTCTTCACCTGTAGCCACACACACAGCAGCAGGGGTGTCTAGCTTTAACAGTAACTACAGTTTTACAAGAGAAAAAGTTCAGTTCCTGTCTAAATGGCTGCAACCTTTCTGACCTTTTAAACCAAAAAAGAAGATATAGATCCATATCTGTTTAGCTAAACACTGAAAAGCGCAGATCCCACCATATTAGGCTATGTGCGCACAGTGCGTTTTTCGCGGCGTTTTTGCGCGTTTTTCGGGTGCGTTTTTGGCCTCAAAACTGCAGGACTTTGCTTCCCCAGCAAAGTCTATGAGTTTTCATTTTTACTGTCCGCACACATCTGTTTTTTTTACCTGCGTTTTTGAGTTAAAAAAAAAAATGGACATGTCAGTTCTTTCCTGCGTTTTTCTGCGTTTCCCCCCATGCAATGCATTGGAAAAACGCAGCAAAACGCAGAGATCAAAAACGCAGCAAAACGCATCCAAAAACGCACCAAATCGCGGCAAAAACGCATGCGTTTTTTGATGCGTTTTTTCGACGCAGGTGAGTTTTTGTGCGTTTTTAGCGTCCAAAAACGCACAAAAACGCAGCATCAAAAAGACAGTGTGCGAACCTAGCCTTAAGCATATATAGAACCGAAAAAAAGGGGTATTCCTCAAGTATGAATATTCAATAATCCATAAAGCATCCATCATAGTCAGAAAGTTTATCAAATTTTATTCCATCATATTTACAGTACAAAGTTCATTAAATGCTGGTGCACACAGAATTTTAAAAGAACCTGTTCCACAGCGCACCAGTTTTTTCTGTGAATGTTTTTATGGGGTAGGGTTCTTTTAAAATTCTGTGTGCACCAGCATTTAATAAACTTTGCACTGTAAATATGATGGAATAAAATTTGTTAAACTTTCTGACTATGATGGATGCTTTATGGATTATTGAATATTCATACTTGCAGAATACCCCTTTTTTCGGTTCTATATAACCTTTCTGACCTTGTTTGGTGTAACGGATGTAGTCACACTACACGCCAAGAATGTCCTCATCTGGCATGAGTTCAGAACTTACAGTTCCTCTCATCATATACAGGAATAAAAGGCTGGAAGGGGGTTATCGGAAGGTTTCAATGGGGTATCTGTGTCTTCAGTGGCCCACAACCAACTGGAAAGAGTCACCAAAGGAACAGATTCAGCAAAGGGGTTTTGTGCTGGCAACTCCCGAGGATGTTTTCTGTAATATAGTTCTTGGTACAAAAGAAAATGCCTGCTTTTTCCCGATGTCACACTAACACCTCTCACACACTCAGCAGTCTCTATCAGATTCAGTACTCTCGATAAATGAGCCAAAAGCAGCTCACCACTCGTGTGCACACACTCTTCTGTGTCTGATCTCAGAGAGTCTTTTGTACAGCCTGTGCAGAGACCCCTCTGGTGGACAGGAGGTTACACTGCAGGCGTCAGCCCCACATTCTAACATGTTTGCTGTCTTCAGCATCAATATGGTGACTGAGACAACTGCTTGGAGACATTGAGGATGGTTGTGCCTGGTCAGAAAATAAAACGCCAATCACATATTATGGTATTCAGTATAAGTGAGCAGATGATTATAGGTTCAAGTCCTCTAAATGCTATAAAAATAGAAAGTAAAAACTTAAACAAAGTTTTAAAAATATCTTAAACAAAAGGTCTGAGTTATCTGTGCGGTAGTGGATCAACAGAAAGATGAGCCCAGCTACTACGCATTTAGGATACATTTGAGAGAAGAGAGTTTGCAGATGAAAGGGCCGATTAGTTGTGAGTAATGCCACTCACAACAATAAAAGGTTTGTCCATTTCTGTGCTTTAAAAGCGGCAGACTCTGGAGTTGGGTTTGTTTCTGATCTGCAGCTAACATGAGTTTGCACAAGATTTAATATAAAGATGCAAATAACAGATTTATGGAACTTACCCCAAGACAGCAGACATGTGATAAGTTATACTGAAACCATACACGAGAATATATTATACGTTAACCCTCCTATTTGTTTTTTCCTTTGAGGCCATATGTGATAGCAGGCAGCTGGTCAGCTGACCAAATGTTTTACTCCTGTTTAACGCAATATTACCACTAGGTGGCAAGATATTCCCCAATTCTCAAGGAATGGGGATATGGTAATGTCTTATTAAAATCAGTGATGTATAAAGAAATCCATTTGTCGGATAGTTAAGTGATATATGGGGAAGTACTAAGCAGGACTTATTAGTATAGAATATTTATAGTTCAGTTGCAAAATCATTTGACACTATATATCACAATTTACATTAAACACAGAACCAGGAGTCTCTTTTGTAGCAAAAATAAATTAAGTTAAATAATGAGTAGAATATGGTAAAGATCTGTATTTAGAGCTTTTACAATTATCTATAACAGTTATGTAATTTGGCACCTATTATTTAACCCATAAATTACTTGAAATTAATTTTAAAGAAACGTAATTTGTAAACTGGTAATTGATATCTTACAAGAAAAAGTCTAGAAGTAATAGTATAGATAACACACCTCGCATTTGCACTCAAAATGTAAATAAGGCTGCTTTCACACTACATTTTTTTAACATGCGTCCTGAACGTTTTTTTGCTGTAAAAGCGGATCCTGCTTTTACAGCAAAAAAACGCATGAAAACGCATGTATTATTTTGCAGGATCCTGTCACTTTAAGTTTATGGGCGTGCATTGGAGTCATGTGATCGGGAGTCAGTGGAACTGAACGTGATAGACTGGGAGCTGGCTCGTAATGAAGGTAAACATCGGGTAACTTGCTTGGATACCCGATATTTATCTTTGTTACGAGCGTCTGCAGCTGCTAGGAGCTGGGCTCCCTGCACACGTAACCAACGTAAACATCGGGTGACTAAGAGAAGAACTTTCCTTGGTTACCCGATATTTATCTTGGTTACGAGTGTCTGCAGCTCTCAGGCGGGGGAGAGGGAGGTGGGGAGAGACAGAGAGGGAGGGGGAGAGAGACTGATCACCCGAGGCTGGTATCTGGGCATGCTCAGTAGAGCAAGCAGGATCTTGTCTATCAGCATGCCAGCGTTCACATCCGTTTGCATGCTGTTTAGTCAGGATCCAGCAATTTGCAGTATTTGGACGCAGCTCAAAAACGCTACAAGTAGTGTTTTTGAAAAATGTTAAAAAACTGCAAGTCGCTGGATCCTCACTATAACGCACGTGAACGCATGTTGACGTGAGTCCATTGCAAATGCATTGAAATGAAAACATATTTGCACTGGATCCGTTTTTGCGTTAAAAAAACATTCATGACGGATGTTAAAAAAACGTACTGTGAAAGCAGCCTAACATGGACATTAAGGTGGCTCAGTGGTTAGAACTGTTGCTTTGCAACGCTGGGATTCTGGATTTCAAAACGATCTTAAAGGGTTTGTATCTTCTCCCAGTGTTTTCATGGATTTCCTCCAGGCAGGGGCTGGTGGGCAAAATTTGGCCAAGGGGGCAAGCATACAGGAGTGGCCCATGAGTAGCGGCCCATCCTTAAAGGGAGCCTGTCATCAGATTTACCAATATAAAGTACAGCCACAACCTTTAAGGCTTCATTTACAGTACTCTAGTAAGTTGTATTTCCCAAGTCCCTCTGCATAGTACAAAAAAGGAGCTTTTATTAAACTTGGTCCTACAATCACTATCGCCATTGGGCAGAGCAAAGTATTGTAGTGCACATGTGCCAGCTTTAGTTCTAAGTAATCGTCACTCTTTGGCCCTACCCAGCGCTCGGCAGAGCAGAGAGAAGTGCATCTGTGCTGAAGTGTGATTGCGAAACACTGTTTGGATGATGTAGGACACATCATCCACATGAAGTAGGAAAAGACAATGGATATTGCAGGAAGAGAAGAGGCCCCAGATCAGAGATGCCCATTGGACTGGACCGCAGGTGTGGGTATGAAAAAAAAGCTCTTTTTTGTGCTATGCAGAGGGGCTCGGGACATTCAAACAGCTTACTAGAATTCTCTAAAAGCAGTGTTAAAGGTGGTGGCAGTACTTTATATTAGAAAAACATGGTGACAGGTTCCCTTTAACATGTTTACTTTTGTCTGCCTGTGGAAAAAACGGACAGCACTCGGACCAGTTCATATGAGCACTTGTACTGGTCAGGCATAGTACATATTGTGCATATTGTGCTTACATATTCTCTAAAGGGAATCTGTCAGGTGCAATATGCACCCAGAACCACGAGCAGCTCTGGGTGCATATTGCTAATCCCTGCCTAACTGTCCCTGTATATGTGACGCCCTGGACTAGCCAGGTAGTCACAGATAGCGCCCCTCACAACATCAGTCCCACACAAGATAACACCAGCCAAACCATAAACCCATGTCACCTCCCTCAGAGCTTGATGGACGCACCAGGGGGGCGGAGCCAGGCGGTTGGCATGCCCACCGAGGAGTTCAGAGGGCCTGAGGCAGGAAACAGTTCAGTTGAGTTGTAAGTGAGTCTAGTTTGAGTGTTGAGCAGTGAGGAGGTCAGGCCTGTAGTACAGGCCTGTGACAGACTGACAGGTGTGAGGGTCGTAGCCCGCACACCTTGGCTAGGAGGCATACGGTGGCCTTAGCCTGCAGGAGCCGGGAAGACGGCTCGGTGGAACCGTGGTGGACTGGGACAGGGTAGTGGCCCGCCGGTACCGACCCGGGGAATCGATTCGGAAACCGGAGCACACAGGGGGGTTCTCAGACCCTGAAACGAGGTCCAGAACCGACTGGACTGAATTAATTCACTGATTGCAGTCTGGACTATAGGTCCTTTCCCACCCAAGTCCCAACTGAACACAACAGCCCACCGAGGGGGATAGAAAGCCACCGCACAGGCAGAGAGATCCCACGGGCAAGCGTCTGCAGGCAAATGGGTTCCTCCGACATACACAAATCCGGGGAGCGGACTCCCATCGCTGAAGCGCAGGCAGTCTACACATACACTACACGATGCAGGAGAAAGGCAAAGACCACCGAACTGGGTGGGGGACCAGATGCAGCCGGCTGCGTGCACCGACCACCATAAACTTTGTTTACCAGAGACTTGTGTGTGTTAATAACAGTGAGGACAACAGTGCCATCTGGCCGCACACCGCCCTGCAACGCCCAGCTACTCTCCCCAACGGGTCCCGGGACCATCATCCCTGCCCACGGAGGGGTTAACATCTTGCTGCATCACCATCCCCCCCCGGGTGCCTCGTAACCGCAGCGGTGGTGTCCACCTTCACCACAACCCGTGGGTGGCGTTACGAACTTAAACACGGCCCCGGCCTTACACCTACCTACCACCCCCCTAAGTAGCGCCAGCACCCTTTCAGAGCGAAGTGACCCCGGGTCCGGAGGCGCACGAGCCACCCACCAACGAGCCCGGATCCGAGCGGCTCGGCTGCAGCCGAGCGCGGGGCGGTACATATTCACTAGCATAGATAAAGAGAACTTTAGAAGAAGTATTACTAGTCCTCCCTCTTAGCATGTTAGCATGTGCACTAGTGCGCCTGTACTAACATGCTATTCAATGCCCATTGCCCAGCCTCATTAGTAGAGATGAGCGAACTGGTCCCGGTTTGGCTCGAGGCCGGTTCGCCGAACAGGGGTCCCGTTCGAGTTCGGTTCGTCGAACGTTCGACGAACCGAACTCGAACGTATAGGCTATAATGGCAGGCAATCACAAACACATAAAAATGCATGATAAATGTACACAAACAGTTAATAAACATTGCCATAACACTTACCGGTCCTCGCGATCCCTTCTGCACTCTGTCTCCTGCCGCTATTCCATCCGATGATCGCTGAATCCTCCCGGTGACCTGCACTGCCAGCAGAGATGCAGGACCTATCGTGACGTCAAAATAGCCATGTGACCAGTCACGTGGCTATTATCTCATTGGCTACAGACTGGTCACATGACTATGACACATCATGTAGGACCTGTGAGTGCATCTCTCCGGTACACGGTGCACATATGTGTATCGCCGTGTACCGGCGACATGCTCTAGCACACGGTCGACTCCCCGTTCCGTTAGGGACCGGCTGACACAGCCGGTCATTAACGGAGATCACCGTTGCCATAGCAACGCAGTTAGCGGTGACGTCACCGCTAACCGCGGCTCCGAGAGCACCGTTGCTATGGTAACGCATCTGTCAGCGTTACCGCTAGCAGCCAGCAGTGATCACTCACGGAGTGAAGGCTGCACGCTGCTTCCCGATTGTAGTGATGATTGTAGTGAGGATGGAGGTTCCCCAGCCCCAAGTGATGAGCTGGTGAATCTCATCCTTCCTCACTACAATCGTCACTACTACTACACTAGTGATGATTGTAGTGAGGATGGAGGTTCCCCAGCCCCAAGTGATGAGCTGGTGAATCTCATCCTTCCTCACTACAATCGTCACTACTACTACACTAGTGATGATTGTAGTGAGGATGGAGGTTCCCCAGCCCCAAGTGATGAGCTGGTGAATCTCATCCTCACTACAATCGTCACTACTACTACACTAGAAAGAAAGAAGACAGAAGAGCAGGATCGTGGAGGGCTGACAGGGGGTAATAAAGATGGAGTCTCTAATGTGTCTGTGTATTTATTTCTATTAAAGTATTTTTTCTCTGTGTGGTGTCTTTTTTTAACCCTTTATTGGAGATTCTTAATGGCCGGGTCAAACGTGCCTGACATTAAGAATCTCTGGCTTAATACTGGCTGGTAAAACAAAGCCAGTATTAACTCATGATTACCCAACAAGCCACCCGGCTCCAGGGCTGTTGGAAGAGTTGGATACAGCGCCAGATGATGGCGCTTCTATGAGAGCGCCATTTTCTGGGACGGCTGCGGACTGAAATCCGCAGCAGAGGCGCCCACAAACCTCGGGCTAACCTGTGCTGCGGATTCCAATCCCCAGCTGCCTAGTTGTACCCGGCTGGACACAAAAATGGGGCGAAGCCCACGTCATTTGTTTTTTAATTATTTCATGAAATAAGTGAAATAATTAAAAAAAACGGGCTTCCCTATATTTTTGGTTCCCAGCCGGGTACAAATAGGCAACTGGGGGTTGGAGGCAGCCCGTGGCTGCCAACTGTACCTGGCTAGCATACAAAAATATGGCGAAGCCCACATCATTTTTTTGGTGGGCAAAAAACTTCTGCATACAGTCCTGGATGGAGTATGCTGAGCCTTGTAGTTCTGCAGCTGCTGTCTGCTCTTCTCCATACAGACAGACAGCAGCTGCAGAACTATAAGGCTCAGCATACTCCATCCAGGACTGTATGCAGAAGTTTTTTGCCCCCTGAAAAAATTATGTGGGCTTCGCCATATTTTTGTATGCTAGCCAGGTACAGCAGGCAGGTACGGCTGCCCCCAACCCCCAGTTGCCTATTTGTACCCGGCTGGGAACCAAAAATAAAGGGAAGCCCTTTTTTTATTATTTCATGAATTTCATGAAATAATTAGAAAACAAATGACGTAGGCTTTGCCCCATTTTTGTGTCCAGCCAGGTACAACTAGGCAGCTGGGGATTGGAATCCGCAGCACAGGTTGGCCTGAGCTTTCTGGGCCCCACTGCTGCGAATTGCAGTCTGCAGCCACCTCAGAAAATGGCATTTTCATAGAAGCGCCATCTTCTGGCGCTGTATCCAACTCTTCCAGCACCTGCCTGCTATACCTGGCTAGCATACAAAAATATGGCGAAGCTCACGTCCTTTTTTTGTAGTTTTTTGGCAAAAAAAATAAAAAATGCTTCCCTGGATTTTCCATTGCCAGTGAAGGTAACACCAAGCAGTGGGGGTTAGCAGCCAGTAGCTGCTTGGATTACCCTTAGCTAGCAATACAAAAAATGCAGCGGGAGCCCATATATATTTTTTTTAATTATTTATTTAAATAACTAAAAATAAAATGGGCTTCCCTGTATTTTGATTGCTGGACATCACAGTGCTGTAAAAATAAATCTTTAAAAAAATGACGTAGCGCTCCGCGGTATTTTTGATTCTCAGCGCAGATAAAGCAGACAGCTATGGGTTGCCACCCCCATCTGCCTGCCGTTACCTTGGTTGGCAATCAAAATACAGGGAAGCCCATTAATTTTTTCTATTTAAAAAATAGTTAAAAAAAAAAATGACGTTGGGTCCCCCCATTTTTGATAGCCAGCTAGGGTAAAGCAGACGGCTGTAGCCTGAAAACCACAGCTGGCAGCTTTACCGTGGTTGGGGATCCAATGTGGAGGTCCCCTCAGGCTCTTTTTTATAATTATTTTATAAATATTAATAATTACACAATAAAAGTAGGGTCCCCCCCAAATTGGATCACCAGCCAAGGTAAAGCGGACAGCTGTGGTCTGGTATTCTCAGGGTGGGAAGGTCCATAGTTATTGGGCCTCCACAGCCTAAAAATAGCAGGCCGCAGGCACCCCAGACGTGGCGCATCCACTAGATGCGCCAATCCTGGCGCTTCACCCCAGCTCATCCCGTGCCCTGGTGCAGTGGCAAACGGGGTAATAAATCGGGTTGATACTAGCTGTAAAGTCACCTGAGATCAAGCCCAGCAGTTTGTGATGTCATGGCGTCTATTAGATACCCAACATCATAAACTGTCAGTACTAACAAAAACAAAAAATCGACAAAAGAAATTTATTTGAAAAAACAGTCCCCAAAACATTTCCTCTTTCACCAATTTATTGTAAGAAAAAAATAAAGGGGTCCCACGACGACTCTGGACCGTCTAGAATATGGGGGGGAGACACTCAGGGAACGTATCCCCCATTTTCTAGGAGTGCGGACCCTTCATGTGAGGAGTGTGGGTGCAATGAATCTGCACTCACTCTCCCCGGGTCCACAGCAGCAGAGTCCATGTCGTAATGGTTGCTACCAAAGCTGCAATGCCCTGCTCATGAGGTAAGGGCATGCCTAATCAGGAGAACTACTGTAGAGGAAACTCTGCTCACTGGTATATAGGTGCTCAGAGGTAATAATAGATAAAATTAGTGAGTAACCTCGGCACTCTAAATCTCCCAGACTAAGTCAGTAAGTCACAATGGATAGTAATGCAAAATCACTCTTTATTGGTCCATATTAAGAAAATTTTTTTTTTCATAAGCATATATGTTTTTGTCCAAAACAAGTTACAAATGACTTTCGGCCTGAGCCTTCGTCAGATTGGACTTATCTGCATGTAATCATGAAAAATGACAATAATCAGTATCACATAAGAGTGAGAGAACAATAACATAAACTCGAACAATGTAGAGGTACAATTGGGATGCAGCAAAAAAATTGCAACACAGCAAGAAATGAAACACATGATACAAATGTCATAATACAGTACAAGGACAATATAGTAATGACAAATATGGGGTCAGAGTAGACTTAGACAGCTCTGGTACGAAAGAGATGTCAATCATAAAGTAACATGTGCAGTAGGTGTAGAGCTACAGTATGCATGGCAGAGCTAATGGGTAGACCGACCATAGAAAAAGAACGGAGAAAAAGTGGAGAAAAAGTGGAGAAAAAGTAGAGCATAAGAGGAGAAAAAGTGGAGAAAAAAGTGGAGAAAAAAGTGGAGAAAAAGTGGAGCATAAGAGGAGAAAAAGTGGAGAAAAAGTGGAGAAAAAGTGGAGAAAAAGTGGAGCATAAGAGGAGAAAAAGTGGAGAAAAAAGTGGAGAAAAAGTGGAGAAAAAGTGGAGCATAAGAGGAGAAAAAGTGGAGAAAAAGTGGAGCATAAGAGGAGAAAAAGTGGAGAAAAAAGTGGAGAAAAAGTGGAGAAAAAGTGGAGAAAAAGTGGAGCATAAGAGGAGAAAAAGTGGAGAAAAAAGTGGAGAAAAAGTGGAGAAAAAAGTGGAGAAAAAGTGGAGAAAAAGTGGAGAAAAAGTGGAGATTAAGAGGAGAAAAAGTGGAGAAAAAGTGGAGCATAAGAGGAGAAAAAGTGGAGAAAAAGTGGAGAAAAAGTGGAGAAAAAGTGGAGCATAAGAGGAGAAAAAGTGGAGAAAAAAGTGGAGCATAAGAGGAGAAAAAGTGGAGAAAACGTGGAGAAAAAGTGGAGAAAAAGTGGAGAATAAGAGGAGAAAAAGTGGAGAAAAAGTGGAGCATAAGAGGAGAAAAAGTGGAGAAAAAGTGGAGAAAAAGTGGAGCATAAGAGGAGAAAAAGTGGAGAAAAAGTGGAGAAAAAGTGGAGCATAAGAGGAGAAAAAGTGGAGATTAAGAGGAGAAAAAGTGGAGAAAAAGTGGAGCATAAGAGGAGAAAAAGTGGAGAAAAAGTGGAGAAAAAGTGGAGAAAAAGTGGAGCATAAGAGGAGAAAAAGTGGAGAAAAAGTGGAGAAAAAGTGGAGAAAAAGTGGAGAAAAAGTGGAGATTAAGAGGAGAAAAAGTGGAGAAAAAGTGGAGCATAAGAGGAGAAAAAGTGGAGAAAAAGTGGAGAAAAAAGTGGAGAAAAAGTGGAGAAAAAGTGGAAAAAAAGTGGAGAAAAAGTGGAGAAAAAGTGGAGATTAAGAGGAGAAAAAGTGGAGAAAAAGTGGAGCATAAGAGGAGAAAAAGTGGAGAAAAAGTGGAGAAAAAGTGGAGAAAAAGTGGAGCATAAGAGGAGAAAAAGTGGAGAAAAAAGTGGAGAAAAAGTGGAGAAAAAGTGGAGCATAAGAGGAGAAAAAGTGGAGAAAAAGTGGAGAAAAAGTGGAGAAAAAATGGAGCATAAGAGGAGAAAAAGTGGAGAAAAAAGTGGAGAAAAAGTGGAGAAAAAGTGGAGCATAAGAGGAGAAAAAGTGGAGAAAAAAGTGGAGAAAAAAGTGGAGAAAAAAGTGGAGAAAAAGTGGAGAAAAAAATGGAGAAAAAGTGGAGCACCCTTTGGTACCTTTCATGTGGCACTAAGGGGTGCTTAGCTTTGTATTTAGCCAAAAAAATGAAAAAAAAATGACGTAGGGTTCCCCCTAGTTTTGTAGCCAGCTAGGGTAAAGCAGACGGCTGCAGCCTGCAGACCACAGCTGGCAACCTCACCTTGGCTGGTAATCCAAAACTGAGGGCACCCCACGCTGTTATTTTAAATTAAATAAATATTTAAAAAAAAACACGTAGGGGTCCCCCAAAATTGGATCACCAGCCAAGGTAAAGCAGACAGCTGGGGCCTGATATTCTCAGACTAGGGAGGTCCATGGTTATTGGAATCTCCCCAGCCTAAAAATAGCAGGCCGCAGCCGCCCCAGAAGTGGCGCATCCATTAGATGCGCCAATCCTGGTGCTTCGCCCCAGCTCATCCCGCGCCCTGGTGCGGTGGCAAACGGGGTAATATATGGGGTTAATACCAGATGTGTAATGTCACCTGGCATCAAGCCCTGGGGTTGGTGAGGTCAGGCGTCTATCAGATACCCGACATCACCAACCCAGTCAGTAATAAAAAAAAATAGACGACAAACACATTTTTATTTGAAAAAACACTCCCCAAAACATTCCCTCTTTAACCAATTTATTAGATTGAAAAACAAATCCAGGTCTGCTGTAATCCAAGGGGTTGCCATGACGATCCACACTGTCCCAGTCAATGAAGAGCAGGATGTTCCCCATTGGCTGGGAGAGCAATGCAGTGACCTGAGCTAACATCAATGGGTCAGCCCAGGTCACTGCAGGGGGGTGACAAGTGCTGCTGTCAGCGAGGTACATTACCTGCGCTGATCTCCAGCACACTGACAGCCCCTGTCACTGAGGTCAATGACCGGCGCCTTCACATCAAGTATCGCGAGAGGTCCGTGACGTCACCGCCAGTGTCAGTCTCGGGTCGGAAGCGATAGGTGATGTGACAAGCGGCGGCCATGGAGGACAGTGACAGCGCTGAGGTTGGGATGGCGGGACTTCATCACCGCAGGTAAGCCGAGCGGGGGGGGGGGTGCGTGTGTGAGAGTGTGTGTGTGTGTGCGTGTGTGTATATGTATGTATACATGCCGCGGGCAGGAGGGGGCGGAGTGAGCTGAGCGGGAAGTGTGGGCTTCCTGCACGTAACTAAGATAAACATCGGGTTACTAACCAAAGCGCTTTGCTTGGATACCCGATGTTTATCTTGGTTACCAGCTTGTGGCAGGCTGCCAGCGATGGCTCCTGCACACTGTAGCTGGGAGGGGGGGGGGGGTGTGCGTGAGTGAGAGTGTGTGTGTGTGTGTATATGTATGTATACATGCCGCGGGCAGGAGGGGGCGGAGTGAGCTGAGCGGGAAGTGTGGGCTTCCTGCACGTAACTAAGATAAACATCGGGTTACTAACCAAAGCGCTTTGCTTGGATACCCGATGTTTATCTTGGTTACCAGCTTGTGGCAGGCTGCCAGCGATGGCTCCTGCACACTGTAGCTGGGAGGGGGGGGGGGGGTGTGCGTGAGTGAGAGTGTGTGTGTGTGTGTATATGTATGTATACATGCCGCGGGCAGGAGGGGGCGGAGTGAGCTGAGCGGGAAGTGTGGGCTTCCTGCACGTAACTAAGATAAACATCGGGTTACTAACCAAAGCGCTTTGCTTGGATATCCGATGTTTATCTTGGTTACCAGCTTGTGGCAGGCTGCCAGCGATGGCTCCTGCACACTGTAGCTGTAAAAAGCCCTGCTTTTTTGCAAAAAGCTCGAGTTCTAGTTCGATCTCGAACAGCCCCAAAAATCACTCGAGCTTAGAACTGGAGAACCTCGAACCACGAACCGCGCTCAACTCTACTCATTAGTGTACTTTGCGACCTCCTTAGACACCGGGTTTAGGTTCAGTGCGCATGATCAGGTCACCGCACTTCTGGTCATTCGCACTATGCAGCTGGGTATATGCGTCTTGGCTTCAGAGAGGTCTAGTGCGCATGATCGGAAGTGCCAGGGATGTCTGATCATGCGCACTGACCCTAAGCCCAGTGACCTGAAGCGATGACAATGGACACAGGTACGCGCATCACTGTCGATGATGATGCTGGGCAATTGGCATTAAAAAGCGTGCTAACATTCTAAAAGGGCGTAATGAGCCCACGAACTAACACTCTTGTGACTAGTCACTGGCCTCATTAGCATATCATAAAGGATCTTTAGAAATACAGGGACAGTTAGGCAGGGATTAGCAATGTGCACCCAGAACTGCTCGTGCTTCTGGGTGCATATTGCACCTGACAGGTTCCCTTTAAGCTGGATATACATTTTCAGATAGTAAATGCTGTGATTTTCGACACTCCTAAAAATGAAACATATCCCTGGAGTAAAGTTCATCATACCTAAGCATAGGTCTGCAAGATAATAATAATAATAATAATAATAATAATAATCATCTTTATTTCTATAGCGCTAACATATTCCGCAGCGCTTTACAATTCAGGAGGATCATATACAAACAAGTAACAGTTATAGAAAATACAATACTTAGAGGGAAAAAAAGACAACCCTGCTCGTGAGAGTTACAATCTACAATGAGATAGAAGAGGCAAGGTACAAGTGCTTATTTACAATGACTATCCAGCCATCTCAAAGAAATGGGGGATAAATAATGGCTTCCTGGACCAGTTGGCCGGAACCTTGAGATGCATTTGGGTGCCATGGAGTTTGACGTGGGGTTATGTTTTGAGAGGTTGTGGAGGGACTAAGTGAATTTAATTTGGCTAGGGAGTGTGATAGGCCGCCCTAAAAAGATGCGTTTTTTAGGGAGCGTCTGAAGCTTAGTGAGTTTTGATTCATCCTAACTTCTTGGGGTAGAGCGTTTCAGAGGATTGGTGCGGTTCGGGAGAAGTCTTGGATCCGGGAGTGGGAGGTTCAGATTAGTGTGGATGTTAGTCGAAAGTCATTTGCAGAACATAGAGAATGGGTGGGGTTATAGACAGAGAGGAGGGTGGAGATGTAGGGGGGTGCCACACTGTGGAGAGCTTTGTGGGTGAGAACAAGCAGTTTGAATTGGATCATGTAATATATGGGCAGCCAGTGTAATGACTGGCACGGAGCAGAGGCATCCGAGTAGCGGTTAGTCAGATAGGTGGCCCTGGCTGCTGCATTAAAGATGGACTGTAGAGGAGAGAGTCTAGTTAGTGGGAGACCAATTAATAGAGAGTTACAGTTGTAAAGGCGATAGAGGATCAGGGCCACAGTGAGGGTTTTTGTTGTTTCCATTGTGAGAAAGGCGCGGATTCTAGAGATGTTCTTGAGGTGCAAGCGGCAGGAGCGGGCAAGAGATTGTATATGGGAGGTGAAGGAGAGATCAGTGTCAAATATAACACCCAGACAGTGAGCTTGCTGCCTAGGAATTATCGTTGTGCTGCACACAGAGAGGGAGATGTCAGGTTTAGGAAGGTTGGAAGACAGGGGGAAAAGAAGTTCAGTTTTGGAAAGGTTAAGTTACAGATAAAGAGCAGACATGATGTTGCAAACTGCAGTCAGGCAGTCACTTGTGTTCTGTAGTACAGCAGGAGTGAGCTCAGGGAATGAGGTGTATAGCTGTGTGTCATCAGCATAAAGATGGTACTGAAAGCCAAATCTACTGATGGTCTGTCCAATTGGGGCAGTGTAGAGGGAGAAAAGAAGAGGGCCAGGGACTGAACCTTGAGGGACTCCAACAGTGAGAGGAAGAGGAGAAGATGTGGAGCCAGCAAATGATACACTGAATGAGCGGCCAGAAAGATAGGAAGAGAACCAGGAAAGCACAGTGTCCTTTAGGCTCATAGAATGGAGCATAGAGAGAAGGAAATGGTGGTCAACAGTGTTGAAGGTGGCAGAGAGGTCAAGAAGAATAAGCAGAGAGTGGTCACCGTTACATTTTGCTGTCAATAGGTTATCGGTCACTTTGACAAGGGCAGTTTCTGTTGAGTGTAAAGGGCGGAAGCCAGACTGTAAAGGATCTAGAAGAGAGTGAGTGGAGAGATAGCGGGTGAGGCGAGAGTAGACCAGGCGCTCCAAGAGTTTAGAGATGAAGGGGAGATTGGAGACTGGTCTGTAGTTGCTTGTGCAGGATGGATCAAGAGAAGGGTTTTTTTTAATAATGGAGTAGTGATAGTATTTGAGGGAGGAGGGGAAGATAGAGAGAGAGATTGAAGATTTTAGTTAGGTGAGTAGTGACAACCGGAGAAAGGGACTGGAGTAGGTGTGAGGGAAAGGGATCAGTAGGGCAAGTGGTAGGACGAGAAGAGAAGAGGAGCCTGGAGACTTCCTCCTCTGTGACTGGGTCAAATGTGGAAAGTGAGCTGGATGGGATGTGGGGAGGGATGGGATTCACATCGCTTGGTGGCTGGGAGCTGATGTTTTCTATTTTCTCTGTGAAATACGAGGCCAGGTCATAAGCATGAAGGTCTGTGATAGGGGTCTGTACTTTGGGACTGCGGAGGGAGTGAAAGGTGTCAAAGAGCTTTTTTGGATTGTTGGATAGTCAGGAAATAAAGGTGGTGAAGAATGTCTGTTTGGCGAGGTGAAGGGAAGAGTTGTAGGTCCTTAACATGAACTTGTAGTGGATGAAGTTTTCTGGTGTATGGGTTTTCCTCCATAGGCGTTCGGCACTCCAAGAGCATCGCTGGAGAAATCGAGTTTGGAATGTGAGGCAAGGCTGTTTTACTCTGTGTTTGGAGGTTCTGAAGGTGAGGGGTGCTACTTGGTCCAGGGTGCTACTTAGTCCAGGGTGCTTCTGAGTGTTTCATTGTAGTGGTTTACAGCCAGATCAGGACACGAAAGGGAGGGGATAGGGGACAGTGATGAGTGTAGAGAGTCTGTAAGTGTCTGAGAGTCCATGGCCTGTAGGTTTCTGAATGTGTGATAGGTGGGAGTGTGCTAAGGTGGACGAGGGTTTGTGAGCTTGAAGGAGAGGATGTTGTGGTCAGAGAGGGGAAGAGGTGAGTTGTCAAAGTGAGAGATTTAGCAAAGGTGGATAAAGACCAGGTCAAGGGTGTTACCATCTTCATGTGTTTCAGAGGATGAGAGCTGTGAGAGGCCAAGGGAGGTGTGAGAGATAGAAGCTGGGATGCAGATGGGGAGGAGGGTCTGTTCATGGGGATGTTGAACTCTCCTAGTATGAGGGTTGGTAATTCTGAGGACATGAAATGCGCCAGCTAGACTGAAAAGTGGTCAAGGAACTGGGTGGGTGAGCCTGGTGGACGGTATATGACAGCTACTCTGAGGGAGAGGGGATGGAAGAGACTGATGGTGTGGACCTCAAAAGATGGGAATGAGAGTGATGGAGCTGGGGGGATGACCTGGAAAGTGCATTGGGGGGACAGGAGTAAACTGACTTCACCAACATGTCTGTTCTCAGGTCTTTGTGAATGGGAAAAGTGTAAACCACCGTGAGAAATGGCAGCAGGGGAAGTAGTGTCAGAATCCTGAATCCAGGTTTCAGTGAGGCAGTGAGGCTAGCAGATTAAGAGAGTTATTGAGAAAGAGTTTGTGGATGTAGGGAAGCTTGTTACATACAGACCGTTGATTCCAGACAGCACAATTAAAAGAGGGAAATGAGGGTGTACAACTAATGTTAATAAGGTTAGCCGGGTTTCTATAGGAGGTGGGGGAGGGGGTAAAGTTAGCATGGGGTGGACCGGGATTAGGAGAGATATTGCCTGAGAGAAGTAGCAGTAGAAGGAGAAAGATTAGATGGTTTTTGGACTTGTGGTATGGCTTTTTCTGCAAGACCCTGGAACATGAAGGATTGAGATTATTCAGATTTTTATTCAGATAGGTGAAAAGAGTCTGGGAGCTGTACATAGGAGAGGGGAGGAGAGAGGGACTGATGTGGATGAGTGGTGATGGAGGGGGTGACAGGGCGGTGAAAGTGGACAGTAAAAGCATATAGAATGATAGAGATAGAAATAATGGTCATGGTTGAAACAGAAGGTGTTGAAGATTAGTTTACCTGATTCCTGCCCTGACTAACTGCCATTGAAATAACTGCCCAGCACTTAACAACTATGGCACTTTGCATAAGATGGCACATGCATGCAGGCACCCCACACGCGTGGACCCCCTTAAGAAAGCCCCAGATATATAGGGAAAGCTAGAGGAATAGGTTAGGGGGATTGTGGGAGGTCAGCTTGTTGAGGGAAATTAACAAAAGGTAATCACACCAGGGAATAATTAGTGAATCAAAGGCAACAGGACACATTTTACATCCAGCCTGACTCCAGACTACACAAAATCACACCTTCCACCATCAAATAACATTTTCAAAGAGGAAAATAGTCATACATTAGTGAGTATTAAACTTAATAAAAAAAAAATACATAGCAAAAGTTACAGCAAGCAGGGTTATAGTTAAGTATAAGTATACTTATACATATAAGTATAGTTATGATACTTACCTATGAATATTTTTAATGTATTGGCCAGCAAACTCTCCTGACCTAAACCCCATAGACAATCTATGGGGTATTGTCAAGAGTAAGATGAGAGACACCAGACCCAACAATGCAGATGATCTGAAGGCTGCTATCAAGCAACATGGGCTTTCATAACACCTCAGCAGTGCCACAGGCTGATCACCTCCATGCCACACCTCATTGATGCAGTAACTCATGCAAAAGGAGCCCCGACCAAGTATTGAGTGCATTTACTGTACAGACTTTTCAGTAGGCGACAACATTTCTGAGTTTAAAATCATTTTTTTTCAGTTGGTCTTATATAATATTCTAATTTTCTGAGATAATGACTTTTTTTTTTCATTGGCTGTAAGCCATAATCATCAGATTAACAGAAATAAACACTTGAAATAGATCACTCTGTTTGTAATGACTCTATATAATATATGAGTTTCCCTTTTTGTATTTAATTACTGAAATAAATTAACTTTTTGATGATATTCTAATTTATTGAGATGCACTTGTATATGCATTTGAGTATTTTACTTTTCACTGTTATTGCAATGTCATTGGTATCTTATGTCACTGTTGTATATCCAGGCAGCTTACGCTGCGTCTCTTTCAATCAGGCATTTCATGTTATTATTTTAGGCTTTTTAATATAGATTTTTTCCAGTAAAATTTTATATTTTTATAATATTAATTCATGGTTGTCTTCTTGCCTTGGGAAGATATTTACATATATATATATCTTCTTATTCTAAGACTTTGGTTTATCTATGACATATTGAAGTGTCTACATGATTGAAGGGACATTATTAATGATTGAGTCATTCTAAAACAGTAAAATAATAAGTGATCATAAAAATAGTTTAAAAAATGATGTGAAAGTGAATGTAGAGAAATTCATAGTTCAAATTAGTACAACAGAGGGTTTGATCATTTCTAATTTCTTTTAAAGTCCTTTTACTTAATTGATTTCTTGTACTTAAAAAAAATAATGAAAAATAAATACTACATTTCTGTTTCTGAATGTGCTTAAGTGTGCACTTACAGCTCAATCTCTTTGTATATGAAACAACATAACTTCTCATGGTTTCAAAACTTTTACTTTGTAAATTGCGGAAAGTTTCTGTTCTTTGTCTCGTATTAAAATATCCCTTAACAATAAGTTTCTTCACTCTTCAAGTTTTTGTCCTGTCCGAGATGGGATTCCCTGTCCCCTCTTCTCTTTGTTATAGCACCTGTTGAGTCGCCAGGTGGCAGTCTGCCTTCACTGGAACTTAAAGAAAGTGAGAGGGAAAGGAGAGGGGGAAGGAAGAAGAAGAAGGAGAGGGAGTCAAGTACTTTCATCAGCTCTGAACTCTTTCCCATTTGTTGCAGCTAGGAGCAAACTTTAAACAGACACCCACACTAAGCTCTCAGACTCCCAGCTAAGGAATTGTTTCCTTTTCACTCCTGAGTTTTTCAGAGGCACAGGAATCCCACCAGCAAAGCAAGCAAACCCCTGAGTGACCTGCAGCCCTATTAAGCACTGGAGGATCACCCTGCTGGCTGGAACCTGCTGCCAGGCGGAGAACTCGCTGGCTCCATTACTTTCATGCTGTTGGGTCACTGCTCTGATCTGCAAAACAGTGTGAGGAAGTTTGGTGCCAAGCCAAAAAGTAAGGTAAATAATCAGCACAGCAGTGGAGCACAGACTTTGATACTGCCTAAAAAAGGAACTGCCGGTGAGAAAAAAAAGGGAGGTGTATAGAGACACGTTCCTATCCCACAATGTCCTGAGGGGACACGTTTGCTGACTATCACATTGTTTTCCCACAGTGTGTCAAGCTACAGATTCCCATTTTTACAGCTCTGGATGAAAGCTCTCACTTATAACGCTAATTTCTCCAGTAGTCACCGAGTTTGGTTTGTTTATACAAGGTGAACTGCTCCTCGAGGAAGGATTCTTTTCTTTCTTGAAGCTCGGTGTAACTTTTTGTACACTAATTTCGATGTAAGGCTCGCAGGTGTTTTTTTATATATTTATTTTTTAGAATTTGTATTGTTAGTTTTTTTTCCTTTTAGTATTTTGTTTTTCTGTTGTTGGCGTCTTTGCTTGAAGGATTTAAAACTGCAGAAGATCTTCGTGGAATTGATCGTTTTATCCTACTTTGATTTCCAAACTGGAGACAGAAAAGAATAACAGAATCAAAGAAGAGTTGACTTTGCATGGGATTATGAAGGATCTACCCAGTGGTCATCTGCCACCAATGTTACCCAAACCGGCTCAGTGCTCTCTGGTGAAGGGTGCAGTTATCATGCTCTGCTGAGACTGACCGTGAACTTGCAAATCTCAGTTGCCATTAGTATCTGTGCTCACCCCTATTCATCCAAATGATCCTCCTATTGTTACTTCTCAGAGTCCTCACGTGTACCCTGGACTTTCAGCCACATGGAGTACAAGCTGAATCCAATCTCAGCAGCAAATTTCATTTTGAAAGTGCTAAGGAACAGAATGGTAAGACAAAGTTTGCTTTTTGTACACTGTGATAATTTACAGCTTTGAAAGGTCACTTGCCTCTCCTGGAGGCCCATTAATGTTGGATAATTGATGTGGCGTAGTCATACCAGCACAAGGCAAATATTTAAAAGGTACCACAAAAAAGGAACTTAAAACCTGGCACCAAGGTTAAGGAGGCAGAAAAATAAACTTAGCTCCTTTTTTCCATATCTATTTATGTTTGTGCCTGTAGACCTAGATCCGTTGTGGTTTTGCGCTGGTGAATGACTTCTATTTCTTTCTATCCTGGAAACAAGCTAATCCCACATAGGAAATGAGAATTACTTTCAGCTTTCAAGTGTACCTGAAATGTTTAGAAAACCCTTAAATGAAAGATCCCAAGGGCTGGAGCTCGGTGAGTGTAAAGAAAGGATTCTTTCATGTAAAAGGGCAGCTTCAGGGTGTGTAATTTGCCTAGCCTCTGAACTCCATAGAACTTGCATTATTCAGATTTTTAAAGTCTTGTGTTGTTGATCTTAGATTATAAAGTCATTTTTTGTTTGAGCATCTCGAAAGAATAAATGAGTTTCCCGCACAGAATGGGAAGTATAAAAAGTGAAGTTGTTTGATGACATCGAACATTAAAAAGCATGTGTATAAATAGTCCTGGTCTATCCGCATGAGTTGTGGTGCCTGCGGTAATACTTTGGCACTAAAACACTGGCCATGTGAATTTCCTCACGTTTATGTCAGCTGAAAATTGTAAATCAAGCTGACTTTTACATTCATTTTTTATTTGCAGCTATGAATGGCCTTTTCTGTTACTTTGTTGTTTTCTTTTCCTTTCCTCTGGATGTGACTTTTTTTTTGCTCTTGTGGTAGAAGGCAAAATCTAGAATGGGTTAAAAGCTAGTAAAGATAAGGAACAGGACACAACTCTTTATCACAGGCACTAGACTTGTGTGAGAGAGCTGATATTGTTTTTGCATGCTGCTTGCTAATGTGTTGACATATGGCACCTGCAGACTGCCAGAGAGCCTGATCAAAGAGACCAGTCCCTAATCAGACTCCAAGGACCAAAGGAAACTGATCAAACGGCGGAGGATCCCTGCTATGTTGTGACGGGAACCCTTCAAGATGACCTTTGTCTATCCTTTTTGGTGTTGAAAAATAATGCTCTTTCTTAAAGACATCAAATCGAATGAAAATAACCCATGTGTTTTGTAAGACAAGTATAGACAACTGGTAGTTTTCTACTTGTTGTCTTGGACCTGCAAGTTCTTTCACGTCTTACCAGTTAAAGGGCAGGGCAAATTATATTCTAAGATGGTGCCAAAAATACTTCTGGTGCAGAGTGTTTTTGTACGATTCATGTTTTTTTAAATGTCTAGACTGTAGACGACGTCTAGACTCAGGAGACGACAATGTTTAATATTCTATACTTAAAGTATTAAAGGGAAAAGTTATACGGTTATCAGATTAAAAAAGAAAAAACAGCATTCTATCCACTGAGTATTCGTTTTATTACATTGTTACTGATTCACCGTTATGTTTTCTTTTATAAACATCCTTACAATAAGGCTCATTTATACAGATGGTTTACAATTCAGTTAGATCTTAAGAAATAGTAGCTAATATGATGTATTGATTGAAGGCATCTAAAAAGCCTGAGCTTGGAAAGTCATTGTTTCACTCAACTATATTCATAAAAATAGCACTTTGGAGATAAGTATGGAAAATGCAGGGACAATAACAAGAAATGTTCTGTTATGATAGAGTTTATTAACGTGAAGTCTGACACCATGCCAACAAATGACGTCTTCATTGTCAGTGTGACTAAATGTAATCTAATTGTCAATAAGAATCTATTTGTCAATGTTTCAAGTATTTGCTAGGTCAATCTGTTAACAGTACACATAGGTCTAACCTAGGATATTTTTTGCAGTCCAGAACTTGCATGTGACCTTAAAATAACTTCACCTTTGATTTACAAGGTTAAAGAGATAGAGCTGAAGACAAGTCAGTTCTGTCAGCAGAGACACAATATACTGAACCCCACCACTAGCACCATTATAACAGTCTCCTCACAACTAGGTTTTGGTGCGAGAATGTGACAGATATATATTGCTATTTAGTTTATGGTAGTTATGTAAGTAGTTATTACTTGAATGATCTTCTTTGATTGGATTGATTGGATTGGAGTAAAATAAACATATTATGCCAATTAATATTACATTAAAAATGTCAAGGCCCCCATTAAAGCGTCACTCCAGCCTTTTTCTTAATTTTACAATTGGATTGGTGCTTTAAATCTAAGTCCCCTGAACCCTGTTTTAGGCTATGTGCGCACGTTGCGCACTAGTCCTGCAGACATTTCTGCAGCGATCTGAAGAGCACACGTGCACTTCAAATCGCTGCAGAAAATGTCCGTAGAGAAAAAAAAGCCGATTCCATGCGCTCTGCCTGCAGCTCCTGCCATAGACAGAGCAGGAGCTGCCGGCAAAGCGCACGGAAGAAGTGACATGTCACTTCTTAGAAATCAGCGCTTCGGGCAGTAGCCGAAGCGCTGCGCTCTAAGACGCCACGTGCACACAGCCCCTGCACCATCTCCATAGACTGTGCAGGGGACGCAGGACGCATGCAGTTACGCTGCGCTACAAAGCGCAGCGTAACTGCATGTATTTACGCAACGTGCGCACATAGCCTAACACTCACACTCTGACGTCTTTATCTGTTATCACCGCTGCTCCCGTCAGTCAGTCTCCGGTGATTTGTGACCTACTAGCTGCACCAGTGTTTCACAGAGCACACCGGAAGTCACAACTCAATGCAAGTCTATGAGGGCCTTGTTCTTGCCTTGTTTTGACTATCATAGAGTTGAATTGAGAACTTGTGACTTTTACTTCTGACTTTGGCACTCAAAAGTTACTGTCACGAGACCTGAGCAGCATTGATAAAAGATAAAGACACTGGAAGGTGAGTATATGAGTACGGACCGTAGGTTATAAGCACCACTCTAGTGCTGACCCAACCTCCCTCCCTGGAATGCTGCTTTAATCTTTAACCAAGAGTTGCCATTTGAATCTTTTACCAACAGTCTAGACTACCCATATTTTAAATCAAATACATGGTAGAGATCCATATTTTCATATGATGTAATTTTCAATTCTGGAAACCCAATTAGTAGATACCCTGACCAGAATCTCAGCATGACCTGATGACATGGCATTGTAAACATAATACAGGAATTTATTAAAACTTGATGCGATAGCAACCAACAATCTGATTTCCAAATTAATATCATATCATCTATAAAATGTTTATTGATAAAACTGTTAGCAGATAAAAAAATAATTTTGATATATGAAAACTTCTTCAAAAGCTCCTATATAAAGATTTGTGAATACCAGTGCACATTGCGGTACCCACTGCAGTGCCCATTGCGGTGCCCACTGCAGTGCCCATTGCGGTGCCTTTGTTTTACAAATAAAAAATACCACCAAAAATAAAATAATTGTGTTATAATATGAATTCTAAAGGATCCATTATGAATTGTTTATAGGATCTTGATTTAAGCAGATACGAAGATTACCGATAACCTATGGTCTGAGGTCCTTTTTCATGTTGTATAGTCATATAGAGGGTATTGACAGCATTCTACCAGATAGGACAGCCCTCATACCAAATATTGATGGGGTGGGGTGGTTGTAACAAGTTCTTTATCTACAAAACTCTTTACCAGTAGGGTATGTTGACATATTGCAGCATTTTTATCTGCACCAAAAAACAAGGTAATGGCAGTCCATAAAATTCACATTTCTGTCACATTTTTTCATTCATTTTTACAGTACTCTTACTTGTGTTTTTCATCCATTTATTTTAACCAAAAATGCTGAAGGAATTGACATGCTGAGTGTTGGCAATAATGCAGCGGTGCTCAAACTATGCACAAAAATATTTTAAAAAATGCTGCAAAAATGCCACTTGTAAACATACACATAAAGAAAAGTGAAATGTTTCTGTGAAACATGGAGGTGGAGATTTTTTTTTACCCTGCATTGTTAGTTTCTTTTAACTATTTCCTCTATTTGTTCCCCAGTGCATTGAACAGTAAGAAGTTTTTGCTTTGGTCATGACCTAATTCTACATCAGGTCTACAATCAGTCATACATAACAGTGAAGCACTACCCAGGGAAATGCTGTGCATTATGTTTTCCTGTCTTCTTTTTCGAGTCGGAGTGATTGTCTGTATACAAGTTAAACAAAAACATATGTCCATCAATTTCAATCAGAAACAAAGGCCATGGTAAATCTGGCCTGAAATAGAGATTTGAGGTAAAGAGCTCACAAACTGCAGTCTAATTAACATTATTAAGATGTGTATTTCTTCAGGACCCTTATATTTTCATACTTTGATTTATCAGACAATGTAGCGGAATTCATGACATATGTTGGCTTTCTGCTTTGTCTTGCCAGACCATAGTTGTAATGGAGTTCAAAAGAATTTTACCTGTAAATTCAATGTGGGTGACTTTTCTGCTGACAACAGTCGACCTGTATAAACCCATACAATTCCTGATCCTCCTAGTACCTGCTGATATAGATCATGTTCTGTGAATACCATCCACCAGGACAAACCTCTGAGGCATAAAGGGAAATGTTGTTGACACCACAGTTTAGAGAAGATAAGGAATCATTTAGACATGAGTATAGATGGTTCCCATTATGTTACTGGTAAAACCTTCTAATTTGTTTGTACAAGATGAGTAGACAAGACACATCAATATCTAAAGGACACGGATAAAACAGTGTACAACATAATATATAATCATGTACTGGAAAACAAAGTATGTTAGGTAAAGACCCAGTCACACACAACAACTTACCAGCGATCCTGAAAATGATGCGACCTGATAGGGATCGCTGGTAAGTCACTGGGAGGTCGCAGGTGAGATGTCACACAGTCAGACCTTCCCAATAATGCAGGAACGATACAGGTCACAGTAGCGACCTGTATAACGATCTCAGCAGTCACTGTGACCCTGTCACAGTGTTAAACACAGCGATGTGTCCTGCCCAGCGGGACATCGCCTTTGAAGAAAATGGCCGGGACCATTCTGCAACGACTAGCAATCTCACAGCAGGGGCCTGATCGCTGGTAGATGTCACACATAACGAGATCGCTAACGGGATCGCTACTGTGTCACTAGCTAGTGATCTCGTTATGTGTGACAGTACCTTAACTCGTACAAATCACAACCACAGGTAAGCCCATATGCATTGCTATGGAGATTAAAGAACAAAAGACAAACAAGTGTAGACATAATATTCAGAGTTTAGCATATATGACTTTGGAGATTTACTCTGATACCATAAAATAAAAAGAACCTGGAAAAACATACATAGATGTATCTAGACTAAAGCTAATATTTGGTATACTTGCTTATTTAGCGCCATCTTACTCAACAGGGCTTTACAGATATTATCATCACTGTCCCGATTGGGGCTCACAATCTAAATTCCCTATGTCTTTGGCATGTGGGAGGAAACCAGAGTACCTAGAGGAATCCCACGCAAGCATGGGGAGAACATAGAACTCCTTGCAGATGTTGTCCTTAGTAGGATTTGATCCCAGTTATACTAGTTCTGCAAAAAAACAGTGTTAACTACGGAACCAAGAGTTTTCCACATGGAATACTTTCATTGTTACACCCCTTGCTTATGTGTATGGATACAGGTTAACCAATATTTAAAGTTAGGAATGGAAAGCAAACTGTGAATAGTCAAAATACGTTATCTAGTTTAAGTTACTGTATGACAGGGATCCCCAACTGTGGCTCAAGAGCTACATGTGGCTTGCAGGACCATAATGTGTGGCTCACGACTGTCTACCAGCTTGGTGTACTAGCACCAGGTCTAGCAATGGCTATGAAGAACAGGTGTACACCGTGACTTTTGTGAGTAGTCTTACATAGAAGAGCAAATCTGGAAGTGTATATAATGGCCTTCAGGTTATAGAGATAAATTAAAGTGGTTACCCACTACTTAGACATCCCCTTCTCATTCCCCATATTTGGCCCCACTAAAATAAAAAAGTATATATTTGCCTCCCATGCTATTGCCTTTCCAGCTGTGCCAGCGCTTACATTATTGGGGATCACATGAGGTGGTAACATATGTTTCCCGCACCCAATCATCGCCGGCTTCTCTATCCCCGGATTCAGACAAATGACTAATTAACAGGAAATGAAAGCTATGGCTCCTGCTCACTAAGGGGATGAGAAGGGGATTTCCAAGAAGTGGACAATCATTTTAAGTAAATGCTAAGCTGGACATTTAACAATACTGCCAGATAAAGGGGGTGCTGCATGTGATATTATGGAGGGAGTGCGTTAGGCAAGACTATCGAATGAGAGTAAAGTGGGAACCCCTATATCCAAGTACACTGCCTTGGTTTGATTTCTGTGGGGAAACTTTGGCTGTCATTATACTGAGTATGAAGACTCTGGGTGATACTACTTTAGGGAGGCAGTAGTTGGATGTTACTATTTGGGAGGTCTCTGGATGTGGCTCATGACCCTTTCTCAGAGCTGAATATGGTAAGAAAGGTTGGGATCACTGCTGTATGACATGCCATCAGCTAAGAACCATACACTTAAGATTTTTGGATTGATGTTTTGATGGGCAAAAAAAGCTTCTTAACATATTGCATTAGTATAATGCATTGTAGAGGACACATAGGGCACCATCAGGCAGGTCATTAATCTGTCACTGCAGGATAGTAGGTCTGCAAATCTCCTTACCTCCCTGCTTTCCTGGCTTTTCTTTTGATTAGCCGGCTGGCACGATGTCATGTGTGCATCAAGTAACAATGATGACATCGTGCCAACCCAGCTAATGGACCAGAGTCCTGAAAATCGATTCTCCCATCTCTGTGCTAAATGACTTGTAATGTGTCTGGAAGAATTTCTTTTTTGTTGGATCCATATGAATTGGAAAAATACTTGTGGTTTGGGTATATGAGGCATTGCATGGAGCAGTATGGCCCCGTAGATGTTTATGAGTGCCATGTGGTAGACGCATGGCTCTTTATAGTCACAGCTCTGTAACAAGCTAAGCCTCCACGTGACAATCACATGGCCATTACAGGAAGTAAACAATGATGAATTGCTACAAGCAGAAATTTAGGAAACTGCAATGAAATTTATATAGGAAAATATACTAAAAAAAACCCCTCCTTTTGCAGAAACTACACTGTCCATTTAAAATCCCTTTTTGCAGCTTTATTTCAGAAAAACAGGCCTCTTGACCAGCTTTATAGATGACTCTGAACATCAATTATTGCCAACAGCTCAATCAGTGAGAAAGCCGTCGCTCCAATATACTTGACAGCGCAATTTATCCTGATATTTATGTGCTTGTCTGCAAATTGTAAATAAAGATTTTTTTATTATTTAAAGGAAAAAACGAGGATCTTGATAATAACGGTGATTTCTGCAGTTTATGTCATCACCTTATTAAGTTGTATCATTCAATTAAATGGATTTTACATGTATTCTATCTACATTCTGTCAGTATGCATGCACGTGAATGAAGGGCAATTTAGTATAACTGCTTTTATACAAGGATAATGAGTCCTCAGGCATTTTATAGCCACTCGTAAATACCGTAAAGACAGGGTCTTGTGTTATTTTTTTTATCCAAAAGATGCATCAGGGCTTATTTCCAAGGTATGTCTTATTGTTCCATGAATAACAATCTACATTTCTTAACAATAAAAAAAATCAACATTTATTCAAATATAGTCATGACCAAAGCCTTTGTTTTCCCGTTAGCAACCCATTCGCAGATCATGTCTTCCAGCTCCTGATCCACACTTGCGCTTCTTAGCATTTCCCTTCTAATATCCATTTTTAGACCATTCGGATATCCAGCATCTTCTTTTTGCGGAAAGCAGCAAGATTTTTGCTGAGAGTCCTCCACAGTTCCTTTTTTGTACTCAATGCAAAAGCTTTCTTTTTGCCCTCATGTTTTGCAGGGGTCAATATACTAGTATGGTATATTTCTTTCTCATCTGTTTACATATGGTACTATACTGTAGCAATAAGGGATGTGTCTGGCACTTGCCAACCCTTAATGTTTTGCGTTTCGTGGGGTCTTTTGAGTGCTACTCCTTTGGGATGTCTGCTTTCCTTTATTGAAGGGTCCAGCTGCATCCTATTGCCAGTTGATTTTACGTTTTTACATGTGTAGCTGCCTGGACACTATTTCAATTACCGTTTTTATCGTTTTATAAGACACACAGAATTATAAGATGCATCCCAAATTTAGAGGTGAAAAATAGGAAAAAATAGTTTTTAATGTTATATTGAGGGTCCGACTTGCAATCCTAGTGTGTCTTATATCTCACCAGGGGGAGCGGCGGTGGTGGAGCAGCTCAGGAGTGTCACAGGAGGCAGGGTCATCGATGCTTCGGGCCCAGAGGCGGGGGTGTTGTGGCTCAGGAGAGTCAGTGGACGGAGGGGTGGTGATACTGCGGCCTTGGGGGTGTTGTCGCGACAGGCGCCATTGATTTGCTGGCAGACTGTGGGCTCCATTGAATTGCCGCGGTTGAAGAGATTTACTTCAAGAAAATGGCCACGGAGGTAGGACTCCACAGCCATTTTCTTGATGTCTATTGTGTCAATCTGTGCACGCACCACCTCCGCAGCCATTTTCTTGAAGTCCATCGCGTCAACCGCGGGCAATTCAATGGAGCCTGCAGCCCGCTGTCAGATCAATGGCGCACACCGCACTGACGACCCTCTGTCCTGTGACCCTCCTAAGCCACTCCACTGCAGTGACACCCCATCCTCCAAGCACTCAGTATCACAAACCCTGCCTCCTGTGACTCCGCTCCACCACTGCCGATTTGGTAAGCCATATCCAGATCATAGGACGCAGTTTTTGGGGGAAAAAGTGCCTTTTATAATCCATTAAATACGGTAACTTATTTTTATGAACTGTAACTAGGTTTTATTTTCACAGTAGGGCTTATATTTTAATCATATGCAAAAATTAAAAAAATCATGCTAGGATTTATTTGAAGGGTAGTCATTTTCAGAAAAAAGACTCTTTTCTATTCATTTCCACACCCATAATGGGATTTTCTTGACATTTACTTTAGGTTGTTCCTTGCTTTTGCAGTATTTTTATTCTAGCTATGCTTGTGTATATCCGTACCTGTAGACTGTAGCAGTTTAAGAACACCAATCCATAAATGAAAGGTATCTACCTAAATTGTCATTATTATTAAATAATATACACCATTGAAATATGAAATTATCTTTGCACAGTACGTATTTCTTTTTAATAATGACAATTGAATTTGTGGTTTCTTTGTGAAGTGTTATATTTATATTGCTTTGTGGGATACTATATGTCTATTGAAATATTAAGAGGATGTCGCTAGCAACATCATTCTCAAAAGTATTTACCTCTCTAAATCTAAAGGTATATACATAGACAGAAGATTGCCCCTGGGTAAGAACAATATATGCGACCTTTTCGATCCAATTTACAATTGCAATAAACCCAAAATCTGACCACAATGGAATACAATAGAAGGCCCTCCTGAATTAGGCAAACCTACACACAGTGAAGTAAAGTTGTATAAATAAATCAATTTTTAGCCATAAAATAGGTTACAAAATATAAAATCAACTAGAAATCGAGACCTACACAGAAATTACTAAGCGGAGTAGCTCAACAAAAACATTGTTAATTGAGCAGAAAATATATTCATATAATGCCTGACGATGATAATGATTAGTCACTGGTGCAGTATAGACACATAAAGAAATTGGCTGACAAATAGCAGAGCAATGCACCACAGATAGAGAAGGCAAATGTGAGCCGAGAAAGATAGAGGTGGGAAAAAAGAGAGAAGGAAGTGTCCAGGCATACATCGGTAGCTATACACTGTCAGAACGTAAAAAGCCCAGTGGCTGTATGGGCTAGTGAAGTCTGATATTTATTACAACATGGTAGGAGGACACCTCAATATAGATTACATGGCTTAGGATGCATAAGTAATGAAAGTGTGGGCTGAGAACACCACAAAGAGCAATAAGGAAGCACCCCAACTCACGTTTTGCATTTAGTTTCTTCCAAGGGATCCAATTTCACCTGTATTGGAGGTGAAAGTGGGGCCCTTACTTGTTGGGCCCCTGTACGGCTGCCCAAATTGCACCAGTTCCATACCTGGTACATATATTATATAGACAAAAGTATTGTGACATCTCATAATTTTTAAATTCAGTGCCATTTGTACAGGTGTAGAAAATACAACCCCTAACTCCGCAATCTGCATTGTCTAATATTTGTGAAAAAATGGCTCATTCTAAAGAGCGTACTGTATTTGTACACAAATTTCCTTACACTCTGACTTCCAGGCTTTCTTGTGATTTGCACATCATCGTCTGTGTGCCTTATACCACTTAGATGATTTCATGCCATGCCCATAAATTAAATAACGTAACAGGGAACCCAGAACCTCAGGAAATTCACACAGCTCCTGTCCTCATCTAGAAGTCACTGATCTAGACCGTAGACAGGAATTGCGTCAAGCAGTCCTCTCTACTCCTAAACATTCCATGATCAACTGTTGAATTATTTAGATGAAGTTACCTAGGGAACTAAGGTAACCAAATGCTGAGCCGCACAGTGACTAAAAGTCACTAATGCTCCGCAGAGCCCATAACTTCAGTGTTGCATACCTCTGAAATTAACACAAAAACTGTGTGACATAAGCTACATGCCATGGGTTTCCATGGCTGAGCAGATGCATGCAAGTCTTACATCACTAAGCACAACACTTAGCATTGGATGGAGTTATGTAAAGCACACCACCATTGTAGTCTGGAGCAGTGGAAGCATGTTCTGTGCAGTGCTGAATCTCACTTCTCTATCTAACAATGTAATGAATTTGTCTGTATTTGACTGTATTTGCCTGACTGCATTGTGCCACCTGTAAAGTTTGGTGGATGATGGATAATGCAACAGGGTTGTATTTTAAGGTTGGCCTAAGCCCCTGAGCACCAGTGAATGGAAATCTTTAATTCTTCAGCTTCCCAAAAAAGTTTGGAGAATTTGATGCTTTAAACTTTCAAAGAACAGCTTGATAAGGGCCATTTCTGTTCTAACATGACAGTGCCTCTAGTGCACACAATAAGGTCCATAAAACCATAATTCAACAAGCGAGGTGTTGAAGCACTTGACTGACCTGTACAGAGCCCTGACTAATCCCACTGAATTATTTTGGCATGAACTAGAATGGAGATTGTGAGCCAGGATTTCTCATCCAACATTAGAGTCAGATCTCACAAACACCTCCAAAAGCTTGTACAAAGGGGGGAATTATTTTAGCTGCAGGAGGTGAGGTAGGTTTTATGAGATGTCATAGAAGCTGCTTAGATGTAATGTGTAAGTGTCCCGATGCATTTGTCCATACTGTGTATAATAGCAATGCAAAAAGTTTTCATTAAAAGAAATTCATCAGCTGGTTTTTGCTATGCAATCTAAAGATAGCAGGCTGTAAGGGTTAACAAAGAGATTTCAACAATGTGTCTCTTGTCATGGTCTGTGTAGTTGCTTACCTGCAATGTTTGTTTAAGCTTGAGGAGATTATCAATGCTTGGACTAAGGGGTATTTCTCACATAGCGAGATCGCTAGCGAGATCGCTGCTGAGTCACAGGTTTTGTGACGCACCAGTGACCTCATCAGCGATCTCGCTGTGTGTGACACTAAGCAGGGACCTGGCCCCTGCTGTGAGATCGCTGCTCGTTACACACAGTGCTGGTTAATTTTTTGCTCATTGCTCTCCCGCTGTGAAGCATACATCGCTGTGTTTGACAGCGAGAGAGCAACGATCTGAATGTGCAGGGAGCCGGTGTCTGGCAACTGCGGACGCTGGTAACCATGGTAATCATCGGGTAACCAAGCGAAGCGCTTTGCTTGGTTACCCGATATTTACCTTGGTTACTAATGTACGCCGCTCTCAGGCTGCCAGTGCTGGCTCCCTGCTCCGTGCACGCATAGCCAGAGTACACATCGGGTAAATAAGCAAAGCGGTTTGCTTAGTAACCTGATGTGTACCCTTGCTACAAGTGCAGGGAGCCAGCGCTAAGCTGGGTGCGCTGGTAACCAATGTAAATATCGGGTAACCAAGCAAAGCATTTTGCTTAGTTACCAGATATTTACCTTACTTACCAAGCGCAGCATCGCTTCCACGCGTCGCTGCTGGCTGGGGGCTGGTCACTGGTCGCTGGTGAGATCTGCCTGATTGACAGCTCACCAGCGACCATGTAGCGACGCACCAGCGATCCTGACCAGGTCATATCGTGGTCGGAATCACTGGTACGTCGTTTAGTGAGACGGTACCCTTAGTCATCTACAGCCCTAGTCTGACATGCCCCATTCTGTGATTAGCAGCTCACTGTCTATAGACAATTTACGTAGCTAGCCAGCTCTGCTGCATTGCTAAATCTAAAAACTCTGATTGTGTCTTAGTTTACTGGGTGATTACTGCACCTAGTAAACTAAGTGATACATCACTGGATTCAGAGTCTCTTTGCTTACATCATGCTTCTCTCAGATGAGGTAGCAAAAACCTGCTGACAGATTACCTCTAAATGACATACAATTGTACAATTGTAATATTGAAGCTGATTAAGCAATTAGGTCACAGGTCTGTCTTCAAGTGTAATGTAATTAATGTAAGTATAAAACAAAACAGGTAGCTAGCTTACCTCCAATGATCCTACCAGCAATGTGTGGAGAGCGATTCTGGGAGCTACGCCTGGATGAGGGAGGGAGCTTCAACCGCACACTGAAGATATAAAAACAAGAGTGGAAATCCTGCGAGCGCTCCTGTAATCTTGTTAATGGTCAGATACTTTAATTCATCTTTTTAATAATTAATAAATGTAGGCAGTATAAAAAAATCCATTTAAAAAACAGTCACATAGGTCACATAAGAGAACGCTTTTCGGCAACATGAAGAAGGCTAGCGTGCCGAAATGCGTTGTCTTTATGTGAACTGTGTGACTGTTTTTGAAATAGATTTTTTTATATTACCTGCATTTATTAATTTTTTAAAAAGATGAACTAAAATATGACTTTTAAGCTCTCTGGATTTCCACTCTTTTTCTCAACTAATGTAAGTGATTTAAATGATTAATCAACAAAGTAAAAAAAGTGAGGGACATCCTTCATTTAAGGATCCGTAACTCTTTAAATATTGTTTGCTTTTTACACATACATATGAAATATATAGCTTTTTAATACTTGTATCTTAGCCATTTCAACTAGAAGCAAATATCATGTGTTGGCTATGACCTCTAATCTAGAAAAGTCGCTCCGTTAAGACACCACTTCAGAGGCTAATGGGATTCTATTTTTCTTAGTCTTAAAATCAACAATACTGTTTCCAATTTAAGACTGAAAAGGCAAATAAAATGTTTCAGTCATATGCACAGCTTTAGGGTGGAAGGCATGTTATTAAAGAGAAATCCTTGCAGCAAAAGACATGGGAATGAACTTGGCCTGAAAACTGTTTATAGGAAAGAGTCACATTCAATTTATGTAAGACTTTGATAATTGATCATGACTTCAATGCTAATAGATATTTACTCTTTCCACAGGATCATTAATGAGTTAAGTATGATGGAAAGAGACCTGAAATAAGATATACAAGACTGTTTATAACAATGTCACAATCCATGATTAATCATGGACCTATTTATCTGAAACTTCACAAATTATATTTCAGATGGTTTTTCTAATGGCCATTTAGCCGAATGTGGCCCGATTTGTTTGTGTATACACTGCTGGCCGTGATGTTTGTAGTTATAGGCTAGTTATCCACCTCTACATAGGTAGAGTAGTCTTATGAGACATCCGTTCTACATTTCATCAGAAGTAATATAACATGTCACAATTGTAAACACCTGAAGAATTGCTCTGTCTTTACAAGTAACAGCATAAAAGTACAAGCCTGAAGATCTTAATGTAAGACACCACACGGCTCATAGGCAGGTGTCTAACATCTCGGAACCTCCGGGCTTGTATAACTGATGCCCCCGGCACAATCACTTAAACTGTAGCTATTACAGAAAAAAGTCACAAATGATAGACTTATAACAGAGCACTCTTTGTAGATTTGCTGCTGATCTAGTGATTGAAATCTGCTATACTGACAGTACTGATCCATTTTAGGAAATCCCACCAGGACTGCTAAACATTTACCCCTTTAGGTTCATTTACACTTTCATGCTTCAAGGATTCTTGATGGTTGACTAGACAAAGTTTTATATTCTACGAAGCTTATATCACATTGCTTTTCTTTAAGGCTATGTGCCCATGGGACGGATATATCTGCAGGTACGTCCCGCAGGTTTCCCGCAGCAGCTCCCCGGAATCCCCAGCTATACATATCTGCGGGATTCTAGCGAAATAGCTGCGGTAAACCTGCGGACATTCATGTGACTTACATGTGAAAGTCCCGGCCTCTATCTCCATAGTGGAGGGCTGGGAATTCCATAGGTATTTCCGCAGGAATAATTGACATGCAGTTATGTGTGGCTGCGGGACATCCGCAGCATATTCCACAGCCGCACATACCGCAGCATTGACACAGACACTCCCCATGTCCCATAGAGTAACATGGGGAGTGTCTGTACTTGCTAAAACCTGCGGATTTATCTAGAAAATCCAGAAAATCTGCAGGTTTTCCGCAGCAAAATCCACGGGTACATAGTTCCGTGGTCACATAGCCTCACAGAGGCTAACTTTCTGAATTTGTTCTTAACTCACATTTCTTATGACATCATATTTGAAAAGAGAATTTAGTTTTGTTAAAGCACCATTCCTGCACTTTTTTTTTGGGGGGGGGGTGGGGGGGCGCGACTTTAGATCTAAGCCCTCTGCTCTCTGTTTAATATTCACCTCCTAGTGTCTTCACCTTTTACCGATGTAGCTCCAGTCCATCTCCACCATCTTGTGCTAGTAATTTTTCACTGGACAGAAGTCATAAGTTACATCAGAAGCTCCCAATTTAACTCTATGAGAGACAGAACGAGGCCAGAACAAGGCTCCCATAGAGTTTTATTGTGGTGTGACTTCCGTTTCGTTCCAGAAACACTGGAGTTGCCAGCAGGTCACAAAGCACATGAGACTAAACTGAACAGCAGCAATAGATGAAGCCGCCAGTGGGTAAGTTTAAAACAGGGGACCAGGGATTTAGATTTAAAGCACCACTGCAGTGGTGCAATAAAAAAATTCTGCAGTGGTGTTTTTAAAATAAAAAATAAATATAATAATAATTTTATTCATTTATATAGCGCTATTAATTCCACAGCGCTTTACATACATTGGCAACACTGTCCCCATTGGGGCTCACAATCTAGAGTCCCTATCTGTATGTTTTTGGAGTGTAGGAGGAAACTGGAGTACCCGGAGGAAACCCACGCAAACATGGGGAGAACATACAAACTCCTCGCAGATAGTGTCCTTGGTGGGATTTGAAGCCAGGACCCCAGTGCTGCAAGACTGCAGTGCTAACCACTGAGCCACCGATATATATATATATATATATATATTATATTGTGAGACATCAACCGGCTGTATTATAGATGGCCGGTATGTTTTGCAGAAGCGTTGGTGCTTTGCAATGTGAATATTGGCTGGGACCTGTGGTTCCACAGGATTACATTACATTCAGAGTCATGGAAGGGTGTGTGAGGCTAATTAAACACTCCATACCACCTGTGGGTGTGGCTCCAAGGGTTAAATCAATCCTGTGTTTCTGAACCTGGAACAGAGTATCTAGGGCAGTCTAGGGGAGACTGGCTCTAGACTGTCAGTGTGTGTTCTGAAGAGTCTGAGCGCAGAGCAGGGAGCTCTGGATGTATCAGCCTGTGTGGAGGCTGAACACAGGGCTCTGGAATTCAGTCTGGGTTTGGACTGGAAGTAGTGTGCAAGCCAGGCTGGTTAGTGTTGTATCTACAGGGCCGAACCTCTCCTGAAGTGGAGAGACAGTCTGCAGAGTGTCTCTGGGTTCTTGGAAGGAACCACAGCAGTTTTTGCCTTAAGCCAGGAGAGGCCTGTTATGTTTAATGTTTGCCGTTTATGACAAGTTTTTTAGTAAACGGCTGGAATTTTATGAAGATACTGTGTCGTCCTGTGACCCTGCCTATGCCTACATGAGCAATGCCTTACAATATATATATATATATATATATATATATATATATATATATATATACACACACACACATTTTAAATTATATAGACATTTAGATGTTTTTGCACACTTGTTCAAAATTGACATATACTTTGGCCTACTGCATCATTTTTGATTTGTGTGCACCTACTTAGCATTTTGTGTTATGTCCTCTTCAGCATTAGTGCTGCAGTTGTACAGCACATTCTGTCTGTAGTATTTGTCAAACGTTTTTAGGTTTTGTCTTCCTATCTATTTTGTTGAGTTTTGAGCCTTGACATCCTCTAAGTATCCTAAATCACTCTAAGGCACTGTGCGCACTTGCCTGTTTTTGCCGTGAATTTCCTGCAGTTTTGCTGCATGTTTCGCTGCAGGAAATGTTCATAACATCTCTGCAGTGATTCACCAGCAAAACCTATGGGAAAAAAAATGCTGTGCGCACTATGCGGATTTTGACAGCTGCATGTTTTGCTGCGGGATTCCCACAGCAAAAACAATTGCATGTCACTTCTTTTCCGCAGGGAGCTGCAATGTAATCGTGAAATCCCGCTGGCAATAATGCAGGTAGCAAATTCTGTGCGGTTCATTGCGTTTTCCCTGTGGTATTTCGCGGTTTCGGTACATAATGTTCATCACTGCATTGCGGTTTGCAGGGAAGTGATGTCATTATGACAGGAAGAGGAAGCGGAGCTGAGAGTAAACACACACACACACACACATCACAGACACAGACATATAGTAAACACACATATCGCACTCACACACAGACTTAGAAATATAGAATACACATAGAAATCAAACATACATATTACAAAAAAAAAGTGTGTGCTTCGACATATTTTTACCGTCCAGCCAAGGTAAACACACAGTGGCGGCCCGGTACTCTCAGGCTGGGGAGGGAGAGGGCCAGGGTTAATGCCCCCCTCCTGCAGCCGAGAATATCAGCCCGCAGCTGCCCCGGGACTGTCGCATCTATTATGCGGCAGTCCCGGAGTGTCCCCAGCTCTTCCCGATTGTCGTGATGTGGTGGCAATTTGGGGTAATAACGAGTTAATGGCAGCAGATCGCCGCCACTAAAGGCCTTGTCACACACAGAGATAAATCTGTGGCAGATCTTTTCATCATTTCTGTAATATTTACATGGGGTGCCTATTGCTCCCAATCAGTAGTGCATATACATGCATGTGTAGCTATGTGGTGTGTGTGCGCATGCATGGACATGTATGTGTATGTATATGCAATATATATATATATGTTTTATGGCGATCCAACTATGCCCTTTGTCCTCGTCCTAAATGATTATTTATCTCCCATGCATGTATCATACATGATATACTCTGTTGTGCCTTCCCCTTGTTCATCTTTTATGTCTGCTATGTGTTCACGTCCGTACATGCCCATTGGTGTTGCACACGTACCTATATGCACCTATATATATTTTTATCCTCTTCTCCTGCTTAATTTTAATTTGTGTGTTTTTATCTTATCTCTGTTTTTAGTGCGTCCTCATGGTGCCGATGTCTTTGATTTCTGTTTCCATTGCCCGGTCCTCCATTAAAGCCAGCTTACAGTGGAAAATCCGTTCTTAATTAAATTAAATGTACATATGTCTGAGTTTGGCTTCTATATATGTGTAGCCCTGGAAGGGTTGCTGTATTTTACCATCAGGTGTTGGGATACTCCGTACACTATGTGACGTAACGCTGACCTTCCTGACATGGCGTCTTGTCACGTTCATTTTTGTCGGTCTTTTCCCCTTCCAAGATGGCGTTTGTATGATAACCAAACCCACCTGTTGGAATGCGCACGCGCGGCCCGTGATTGGCGGACGAGTGCTGCTGACGCCCTCCTATGGCCACGGACTGTTGTTGACGTCACAGGGGATTTCCCCTTCTCAGTTCCGTCGCTGGATGGCTGACGCGGCTTCCGCCCGCCGCATACGTGCGGACTGCGCATGCGCTAAACCCTTAATGGCGGTATGGACGGACCTGGGGTACTGGGACTATTTAAACTCCACTGAACACACTAGCCATACGACCCCCGGAAGAAGCCCACGCGAAACGTGCGTAGGGGTCTTGGTGGGACTCATATCGCTGGACACACAGGGAATTATGGGTAAGCTTTCAACCTTATGATGCAAATTTTTGCCCTCTGGTTGAACTCTATCTCTTTTTTGCACTTTACCTTCAGCGGTGGGTTGGTAATACTTCTCTCCATTACATATACTACATATCCTGCTGCTATATGTTGTTGCTGCTATTTGCATGTGCACTTTATACCCACCCTGTTGATATATATGTGTCCTGTGTTATGATGTCCCCCTTATCTTGGATTCCTCTTTGAGCACCCTTTGTTGTTGTTGTTTATATTAATATGTATTTAATAAATGATACTTTTGCATTCAATCTTGGTGGATCTCTGACTCACTTTCTATAGGTTTATATATAGCAGATCTATGGTTGCAGTGAAATTGTGGACAATCAGTGCAAGGTTTGTGGCTGTGTACAAATGGAAAAATATGTCCATGATTTCACTGCAACCACAGATCTGCCAAAGATTTATCTCTGTGTGTGACAGGGCCTTAAGTCCAGGCTTAATCATGGCAGCGTCTATGAGACAGCTGACATGATTAACCCATAAGTAAAACACAAAATAGCCCCCTCTTTCACCCCTTTATTAACTCCCCCAACACACAGCTCCGGCGGAATCCACCGAGGTCCCACGACGCTTGCAGACTGCTACAGCCGCGACTCACACTGTACTGAATGCAGCCTTGCAACGAGCCTGCAGAGGTAACCACAGGTCATTTCTCACGGCCAGTAATGTGAACACACTACCGCTCGGGAGAACTGCAGCGTGTCGATTGTTGATTGATCTGTCCTCTAGCTATCCCTCTAGCTATCTATCTATTCTTCTATCTGTCTATTTATCTATTTATCTATCTATCTATCTACTATCTATCTCAGAAGGAAATGACTTTTTTTTTTCAATGTGCTTTATTGCATTGAATGTATTAAAACACATGTACCAACCCGCGGCAATACAGCGGTAAAACCGCGGCAAACCGCATGCGGTTTTTGGTTGCAGTTTGTTGCGGTTTTTTACCACGGGTGCGGTAATCTTTCAGACCCTGCAAAATTTTCTTCAGAAAATTCCATTTTCTAGTGCGCACAGGGCCTAAAATGTCTGCTATCCTGCATTAGCTTTTATACAGGCTAAGATAATTTGTATTGATTGATTGCACAACACTATTTGATGTGATAGCTGCAAGGCATTATGGGGAAAACTGTGCGGTCATACTTGAGGCCATGTGAACCTTCTGTAGCTGATCTAATCTTCTGCAGTGAGTAAAATAGAAGCAGGCACTTTTTGACTATTCACACTAATTAAATCACATTTTTTTTTTAATTCGTTGGGGCCCTGTGATGCATCTGGATTCAAACCCTTGAGTCCGTGCTTGACTTCTCTGTCCACTAGACTACAGCTGATACACCTTTTCTTTTGGTGTTTAGTTTCAGCTATCCTTACTTTAGTTCTATTTGGGTAACAGGTGTATTCATTTACTCATTGGCCTGCCCCATCACCTTTTGGGTGCTGCTTTAAATACTTTCTCTCTGCTGGTATTTCCTGTTTGTGATATTCTCATTTTGAAGTCCAGCCATATTGCTGTTAGTTTCTGTCAGTCAGTGGAAGACCAGCTAGGATACCTCTCTCTTCTGTTTATCTTCTCCACTCTGCACCTACCTTATGTTTGTGGTCAGTAAGTAGGGGTCATATTCTTTAGCAATTTTCACCCTCTCTGGTATTTGTATTTTGTTGTTTGTCTTACTCATTTTAGGATCTCGTTCTACTTCAGCACACCTTCCCTTCTGTAGGTAATTTGCCCTCTGCTCTGCCCTCTGGTTCCTTAGGAGAAATGTGAAGTGTTTGACAATCGATTAGGGAGAATAGGACCAAGTTGCCATTGTTTAGCCTATGGCAGGGCTATTCCAACTACCGCAGGAACCACTAGGCACTTCAGGGTTGGGATCTACAGTCTGCACAGGAACCAGCAGGATCAGTTCTAGCTTTATATTGTGTTACCTTTATCCCTTTATGAGTTGCTATACGAACATAACAGACCCACAAATTTTATAAATCTCAACATTAACTCAGTTCACATTGGATCAATTTGCTCGTCTTTGGGGGTCAACCTTCCTAAGCAACAGCATAAGTACCATTGTGCATATTTCTCAAAGTTTGTCCCGCCATGTTTCTTCTTATGGTTTTATATCCCTTCACCCTTGCTTTTTTCTAGCTGAAGACATGGGATTTCTGTAAAAATTCCAGTGCACGCCTCTAATTTTGTGACCTCAAATGCTTTCCTTTTCGTTATCAGTAATGCTAAGTTAGTATAAAGACCTGTCCACTGTGTTTGAATAAGCTATCAAAAGAAAAGAGATGTCTGTACAATATGAGTACAACCTTAGAGCCATGTGGACTGGAATGTAGAACACATAAAAGCCTTAAAGCATAAAGTTTGTGCTCAGAATCGCATATCAACATCAAGGTTCATGTTCAGTTTATTACTTAAGGGCTTAATAACACATTTGTCACCACTAGGAAATTCTTTGTACTGCCAGAAAAGACAGTGGTTTGTATTTAGAAATTCTTTCGGGGGTGCTAATCATAACTGTGTCATGTTCTCTGCTTAATTGGATTTTATGCAGCTAATATACACTAAATATGTTTATGTGAGTAGCAGATGTTGATAGATGATTGTATGAAGTTATGGAAATGCAACATTTCTTTTATTTATTGCATTTATGATATTAAGATTCTTTAAAAAAATAAATATAGATTGATAAAATAGACAAGGTCAGATGTTCGGATTTAGAACAAGAGAAAATTTGTACCGGCACAAATATATGTAAGGGCTTGTGCACATGGTAGTGCGCGGAGGCTGTACCATGCAATAACACAGAGAACAGCAAAACTTATAGGGGAGAACACTTATGTACATAAGTTATCAGATTGAACATTGAAGTAGATTGAAGTACATTAAGTCTCTCAAGTCAACATGACAGCCCTACTATGGCTCCATACAAAACTGACACTGAACATAGGATCAAACAGGATCCTGGACGGCTCCCATTAATCCCTTCATGAACTTGAATGTACCTATACGTCCAAGGTCATGTCTGTCCCTTTAATGCGGGATCTGCTGACATGTACAGCTAACATGCGCGGGTGGATCGGAGAAATCCCAATGTCAATCTCTGACAGTGGATATTGCGAACTCCAGAAGGAGAGCGCGCCATTACCTGCCGCCATCAGTGGCCCCATGATGCAATCACAGGGTGCCGATGGGCTGTCATGACACTGGTATTCACAGGACATCAGCATTTCTGCTGTTCAGAGCTGAGCTAAAGCAGAACTCTGAACGGCAGAAGTGATCGAACAGTGTGAGCTTCAAGTTAGGGGCCTAGTAAAATCCATTAAAAAATTAAAAAGTTATTAAAAAAATGAAAAAACAAAAAACACAAGTTCAAATCACCCCCATTAAAAATAAAACAAAGTTTAAAAAAAAAAAAAAAAAATACATATTTGGCATTGTTGCATTCAAAAATGCCTGATTTATCAAAATATAAAATAAATTAATCTGATCGCTAAAGGGTGTATCGAGATAAAAAATCAAAAATGCCAGAATTAAATTTTTTTGGTCTCCGCAATATTGCAATTAAATGCCATAATAGGTGACTAAAACATTGCATCTTCCCAAATATAGTATAATTAAAAATGCCATATCAAGACGAAAAAAAGTAAGCCATCACACAGCTCCAGATCAGGCTATGGGTCTTAGAAAATGTAAATAAAAAACCTAAAAAATTATTGTAAAATTTCATTTTCTTGTAATTTCACTGCACTTGTAAAATTCCAATATGCTGCAGAATGAATGGTGTAATTCAAAAGGGCAGTTCGTCCCACAAAAAAACAAGCCCTCATACAGCTATATTGATGGAAAAATAAAAAGTTATGAGTCCTGGAAGAAGGGGAGGAAAAAACAAAACCCAAAAACTAAAAAAGGGATTAATCCTCACCACAAATGAAAGGAACCGGCTCGTTTTGAAGTACAATCATAATAAGCAAAGATCTCTAGCCAATTCAGAATAAAATTGCACCATATTTAAGGAGTATTGGCCCATGTGGAAAAGCTAACTTCTTGAAGTTTCCAAATATTAGATATAGGTACTGACATGCTTTGAACAGATTATCGCATTCTACCTTGTCTCAGAGATGTTCTGACAGAATGGAGAAGGTGGAGAATGTTGTTTTTTTTCTTTCCATGTGCAATAAAAACTGATGCCACTTTGATCAGAGTCTGATCAAGGTCTGATCAGAATAACTGGAGTATTTTTCTCAGATGTGAAGAAAATGGTCATATGGACCTACCCTTAGGAACAGGCGTAACCAAGAAATAACTTATTTTTCAGATTATAAGACGCACTTTTCCTCCCAAAAATTTCCGGTGAGGCATGGGCCATTCTGAAAATATCGGAGGTAAGGGCTTTCAAATAATGGAGTCCAGAGTAGGCACGTGCGCAGATGGCTCAAGCTCTCACCTGTGCACATGCCGACTGCGGCTGCCAATTCTTTGAAGATTTCACTGCACACCTCTTCAGAATGTTAGTTCCTCACCGCCCGCAGCGAGCACCAGCATCGTGCAGCACTGGCTGCCCTAGGCTCATGCAGTGCCGACTTCCCCAGGATCGTGCAGCGCCGGCTGCCCCAGCATCACGCAGTGCCAGCTGCCTCAGCATCGAGCAGCACAGACTGCCCCAACATCGTGCAGCACTGGCTGCCTCAGCATCGTGCAGTGCTGCAGCCCGCAGTGAGTATCTGGGTCACCCCTGCACTGCCGATAGCATCACCGCTGTGTTCTTATACCAACCCTGCCTTCTGTGACCCCCGCTGCTGTCCCATTTCCCCGGTAAGACACCACTGGAATATAAAACGGACCCGTATTTTTTTTTTTTACCTTTTTTTAATCTCTAAATTTGGAGTGCGCTTTATAATCCGGGGCATCTTATAAAACAAAAAATATGGTATTTGCTGTTTTGTTCCTGGATCCAACCCGTGACTACATGACCATATGGCATGGTACTTCATCCTTCTGAAAGCATCCTTTTGCCATAGGGTTTACAGCTGCCATCTAGAGATGAACTGATAGGTTATATTGCTTACTTGGGTCCTACTATCCAAACTTCCATCCAGAGGTTCATTTGACTCAGGAGTCAAAAAGAAAATTCCCCACTTTATTACACTTCTACCAGAACTTTTTAAACTTGATAGGAAGGGGTCATTGAATTATGCTTCTTGTTCCAAATTCTGACCCTTCCATGATCATGATACAACAGTAATCTGGACTCACCTATGGAATATTTTTCCATTAGTAATCTAAATTTCTCTCATTTTTGTCTAGTAGAGTTTTACTTTTATGACATCAATGGCTTTTGAATTGGCCATCTGTTGTTGTAGGCCATCCGTTCTAAGGAATGAAAACTTATGCATTAAGGGGCATCAGTTGAACAACAGTGATGCAATTTGCTTGACTGAGCACTGCTCGTTTAGCTGGATGTTATTAAGTATTCCTCTGTGACCAATCATGGAAAGATATTCAGTATGTGTGGTTTTATGTGTAGAAAGATTGACACATAAAAACTTACTAAAGAATGTCTATTGTCATCATTTTGCTGATTTCCCATTTAGTAATACATTGCTGTGCTCTGGACATTTCAGTGCACCATGTGAATAATTGTGGGCTGGAAGTGTGATTTCGGTAAAGAAGTAAGCAGCCCGCCTTTTCAATGATCGTGTGTTACATTACACTGAATTTCCCAAACCATAAACATGATCCATAGTATGCCACTAACTAAAATACTGCGTGTCATTTATATACCGCTGCTAGAAATAGCCGAATCAATCTTAATCAAAAGCAATAATACCAATTTGGCTTAATGAGAATAGCACAATTTAAAAATTAGTGTTAATAGTCATTACAAGTGCGATGCTTACAAGTCAGCACACGGGCATGTTTTTGGAACATTGCTCAGACCTGCTTAATTAATGTGCCAAGTAAAAAAATAAAAAGCTTCTAGATAACTATCACGAATTTAGAAAATAGAAGGAGTGGAGTAAGTATGTCTGAAGTTTTCTATATTCCATTGTAAGTTTCTCTGCAGAAGTTTATACTCTCATTTCCAGTGCCTTTGTGAATGCCCAATTCCTACTACCCCAGGTGAGCGACATTCAGCCCTTTTCCACCTGGGTAAGACCCAATCTGCACCTCTTTGTCTCTCCAGATTCCACATTCTACTTTATGCTGCTCTCAGATTAGGTGGCAAAAACCTGCTGACAGAATTCCTTTACTTTATACCTCCAGGATCAGACTACTGTATATAGAAACTTTTTGTAATCCGCTACTATCATGGATGCTGTATATGACTCGCCCACCCCAGGGCTATGGGACACCCGGTGCCGGGCCGGACTAGTCCGGGGGTCGTCAGTGGTGGCGGGGCCCGACTCCGTGGCCCTGGTGGGTGTCAATTAAATATGGCTGGTGACGTAGGGGTAATTAAAGTGTATATTTGTCGTGACGCCACCTGTGGTTTGCGGCTATTAAGCCGCCGCTGCTGTGTGAGGCCTCCGGGGTGATGGAATGGCAGCAATGGTGGTACTGCTCCCCACAGGTGGAGCGGTGCCCCGGGGACACTGTTGATGCTCGTGAGAGTCTATGCAGGCGACAATAACTGAGACAACACCAGAGGGTGCAATTCCAAGGTCTTTACTCACACTTCATGGGCTTAAGCACACTGGTGCCTCTGGACTGCTGAGACCCACTGTCAGGGACCTCCGCTGATCCTGGGTAATTCCTGGAAAGAAAGCCGGTACCCTTCTCTCAAGTGTCTCTGTCTGCAGCTGTCTCCTTAAACCTTGCCTTTGTAGGATGGACCTGGCTCGGCCTCCACAACAGCCTCCGGGCTGGCAGCTCGCCTGACGGTTATTTGCCCCCTTTCTAGAGGTTCTGCTGTGGGCTGTGGCCCGGGGAGTTTGCAACTTTCCCTGGGCCTCGGTTTTTACTGTTGGAGATGATTTTTCACTCCTCCGGTTTCTAGGGACCGTCCCCTGTTGCAGCTTGATCCCTCCACCGATGTTCCTGTGGAACAGGCCACCAGCTCAAAAGCTCTCTGTGGCCCTGAAATCCCTTCTCTTCCTCTGCTTGGTGTCACCTGGACCCTCTGAGTCCCAGGTTCTTCACCAGGAAGCGTCACTTTCTTCTCTTAGCTCCTGTCTGACTAGAGCTTTCTTTCTGCTTCTCCTTCTCGTCTGCCTCCCGCAGACCTCCTCCTCCTTCCTCCCTCTGCGACTTCAACTTCTCACTCCCCACACTTGACCTTCCTTTCTCTGTCTACTCTCTGGTGGCTCCTCCCACCTCCCCAGTTGCTAAGCTGTACCCTATAGGAGCAGGGATGGGTCTTACGGCCCCTCCCAGCATGCAGCATGGGAGGTTTCTGCCACTGTCCCTGGTCCCAGTGTGTACCTAACAATGGGTGTTGTGTAGATTTGCCTGGGGACCGGCGTTCACTCCTTTCCTTACCTAGAATGGGACATCACACCGCTGGATGGGGTGCAATGTTCCTGTGGTGACGGAAGCCTCAGGGGCGCCACATATACAAATAGAGCTATTTGCATTTAAATACAATGATAATATTCAGTAATAATATTCCCTACAAAAACACATTTATAACCATGTTATTGAAGGGAATATTAAAGGCAACCTGTCACCAGATTTGGCGACTATAAGCTGCGGCCACCACTAGTGATCCCTTATATACAGCATTTTAGAATACTGTATATAAGTGCCCAGGCCGCTGTGTAGAATATAAAAAACACTTTTATAATACTCACCTAAGGGGCGATCTGGTCCTATAGGCGTCGCTGTTCTCCGGTCTGGCGCCTCATTACTCTCGTCCGGCGCCTCCTCTCTGCAGCGATCGCCAACATCATTCTTCTGAGGCCTGTGTGCATGATGCATCCTATGTCATGCTGACTAACTGGCACTGAGGTCCTGCGCAGGTGCACGTTGATCTGCACTGCATGCACGAGCGGTCTTTAACTTTTCCTTGCACCTGCACATTACAGTACTTTGATCTGTCCTCAGCAGGCCAGATCAAAGTGCACCTGCGCAGGACCGCAGTGTCAGCTTGTGTGGATAACATAGACACGTCATCCACACTGGGTTAAGTAGAAGGAGGATGGAAATCACAGCAGAGAGGAGGAGCCAGACTGGAGAGAGGAGCCCCCGGACTGGAAAGCAAGGACACCCATCGGACTGGACCGCCCCCTGGGTGAGTGTTACAAAAGTGTTTTTTACATTATACAGCACATCCTAGGCTCTTATATACAGCACTCTGAAATGCTGTATATAAGTGCTCACTGGTGTTGGCCCCAGCTTATAGTAGCCAAATCTGGTGACAGGTTCCCTTTAAATAACAGCAGGACCTTGAAGAGTGGACTAGATCTTATAAAGAATTAAAGGAGTCTAAATCCACAAGTCTGCAGTTCTGTATGTGACTGAAGACTTGAATAGTCAGATCACATTCACTCTGCACTGTGAGGATTCTCAGGGGTCAGCTCTAGGAACAGTGGTCATGTGGCCGCGGGTATGCAATATGCATATTCCTGGCAGAATCTGACTAGATACAAGTGTATTGATAGAGGCCACCCCCATCTAGTCAGAATGTGGCTGGTAGGATGCATATCACACATTTGTGACAATGTGACCGCCGTCCCCGGCGCTGACACTGGAGGATCCTCACCATGCACAAGGTGCACAAGTCTATAGTCAGTAGACCAATGCGCAACCAGCTCTGTCCCCACCTATTGTACCATCACCCATTCCCTGTAGACTGTAAGCCCTCGCGGGCAGGGTCCTCTCTCCTCCTATACCAGTCTGTTTTGTACTGTTAATCATTGTTGTACATATACCCTCTTTCACTTGTAAAGCGCCATGGAATAAATGGCGCTATAATAATAAATAATAATAATAATAGTCACATGAAATGACTGTAGACTTGTGGATTTAGACCAGACAACCCATTTAAACCTTTTTTACATCAATACTGACATATTTTGTGATATCTCAGCAGCTCAACTAAAGGAAACACAATTTATGATGTTACAGCAGCTTAGGCTACAATCACGTAACATTATTGCCAAACAGCTGAAGCATAGGGTAACTGCAAAAAACATACTACTAAAACAGGATGCAACCAGATGCCTATACAGTTAGATCCTATTTCCAATTACTTCTATTGTAAAAATAACAGAATATGTCTGTACAGGTTTTTTTGGCAGGACAGAAAGTACAGCCTGCTATTCTATTCTGTCTAAAAACAGTAGCCAGACATTTTTTTCACAATGGGAGTCAATAGCAACAGAATTCATCTATATAGACATCCAGCTGAATCCTGACATTTAGCTGAATCCTGTTACATGGCGTTACTCAACAGTTGTGTCATGGGTGTCAGACAGTCATTGGGTTTCAGGCAATAGAAGGTCATAGCATTTGGCTGCACAAAATGCTCCTTGACTTCTATTGTTCCTGTTATCAGTATTCATTGTGATAAGTAGCTTTCCTGCTGGATTTTCATCCCCCCCCTTTGGACCCAGCAGGAGCTCTCCTTTCACCAGCTGCTGATTATCTGTATTCTCTTGGTGCTTAAATATTCCCATCTTCCTTGGACTTGTGCTGGCGATATTATTCAGTTCTTTCTAGCTCTAGTTGCAAGCAGGTGGCTTGTACTCCTCTGCTGTATTGTTGCTGAAGCTTTGCTAAACTTCTATCTGTGTTATCTGTGGATAAGTAGTTTATGCTTTTCCCCCATGTGTCCCCCTTATGTTTTCCTTTAACATTTAGTGGGGCTGACAAAGTGCTCTTCCCACCTGTTCCCTGCTCAGCGCATAGGTGCAAAGCCTATTTATTGTCGTGAGGGACCCCAGGAACATATAGGTATGGTCAGGGGTCACCATCTTCTCCTTCCCTAGATGCAGTGGTCCCCTTTATTTACCTTTTGCCACTCGCTTGGTACTTCCTCATACCTAGCGGGACAAGTTGTGATGTCACAGCAGTGTACATAAATTAAACCCATGACTTGGCAAACCTGACAATATATATGCTTGAGATTTGATAGTTCACTCGACAGGAGGACATTTATGATTTCACAATTACCTGTCAAATGAAAACAGGTCTCACAAGAGGACACAGCAGCTAACTCACTTAGATGGGAGCAAAATTAGTATACGGTCCCCATATTTCATGATGCTCATTTGATGATAGACCATATGTGAAGTAACTAGACATTTTCATTCTATAAAGTTCTCCTGTCTTTATTAACTGTTCCTTTATTGAAGAAGATGATGCTGCAGTCTCAGTGCTGCATGACTAAACTCTTCACCTTGTGTTGGTATGTTGCCATCACCCTCCATGTTTATTGTGGGAATGGAATGGTCCCTTATTGGATGACAGGACGGCACTGACAATTGTTTTAGGTGGTCTGACATTGTGCCCTCTCTTTTAGAGAATTCTTCTAAGTGTAATCCAATAATCAATCTGTTCTTGCGTAAATGTCAAAGAGCATGGATTGCTTGGATACGTACAGACACGCAGATGTGAACTGCAGAGCTAGTCAGCTTTAATTGGATCTTGTGGACATTTATGCACCAGATGATTAGTGCTGAAATATCGAGAAGAAAAAAAATGTACCACCCAGTGGGATGAAGACATTTTCTCAGCTACTTAGCTAAAATTAGCTTTTTATAACACTTACCGAAAAATTGTAATGTATTCTTCAACAAGAGGAGAAACAATTAGACAACTTTTCTCACGTGTTGAAATTACCAGCCACATATCTTATTGTTTTTGCCTTTTTTTTTAGGTGCTTTAACAACGTTACTTTACAACTAACATCATTCATTTCTATTTTAATTTATATCTTATATGTAATTATCCCTTCACTACCTTTGACGTACATGTAAATCAACGGTAGTGTCCCTAAATTGAACTTGAATGTGGGCTCGCACACTAATCCCGCATCATTGCCCGCAGATGATGGCTAATTTAATCAGCCATCATCTGCCTCTAGTAGCCATGGGGGGAGCAATGATAAATCTAAACCTGTTAAATGTCGCTGTCAATCTCTGACAGTGGCATTGATCATGCGTCAATAGTGGGGTCATCCTTCTTCCTGGCCATCGGCGTGCCCACAACGTCCTCGCGGGGCGTCAATGGGTTGTCATGACAGTTGACAGTCTGCTGTTATATATACGGATAAGGCTGCACATCAAACTTAGATAATGGTATAATGCCTCAAGCATATGGACAAATATTGGAATATACAATGAAAAATGCTACTTGCTAATTTGAACATGTGAATAATGAATTGCATACCTGCCATGAATATTAGGAAAAAGGAGATATTTAGCAATCGCATTGATCAATGTAACTGTTGGGGGTGTAATGTAATGGGGGTGTGACGCCCTGGATTAGCCAGGTAGTCACATACATAACAACATACAGTTACATTGATCAATGCGATTGCTAAATATCTCCTTTTTCCTAATATTCATGGCAGGTATGCAATTCATTATTCACATGTTCAAATTAGCAAGTAGCATTTTTCATTGTATATTCCAATATTTGTCCATATGCTTGAGGCATTATACCATTATCTAAGTTTGATGTGCAGCCTTATCCGTATATAGTATGTAATTTTTGGCTTGCACTCATAATATATATATTAGTGCTCACTTCAGTTATCCTATTCAGTTATAGGCAGTCTGCTGTTAAGCCCCCTTGTCTGCCGTTATGAAACTCCTGTGAATGCCAACCATGAGCCGGCGTTTACGGGAGAATGTGATTTTAGCTATAAATAGCTGAGCTCTAGCACTGCTATGTGTAGCACAAGCAAGCAGAGGATCACAGGTTCAAGCACCTTAGGGAACTAATAAATACAGTGAAAAAAGAGGACATTTTTTTTAAAAAATATTAAAACAATGAAAAAAAACACAAATTCATGTTTGCCACTTTTTTCCCATTAGAAATAAAACTACAAAAAATACACATATTTGGTATTTCGTTTGTAAAAGTCTGAATAATCAAAATATAAAATAAATGAATCCGATCGGTAAACAGCATAATGAGAAAAAAATAAAAACGCCAGAATTATGTTTTTGGTCCGCCACAGAATTAAAATAAAATGTAATAAGAGGCGATGAAAACATAGCAGTGCTTCCTACTGTTCAAAGTCCCCTGACCACCAGCAATTACATGTTGCTTAGACATGTGATCACTGCAGCCTATCACAGACTGTAGCACCTACATGTGATGACCTGGTGTACAAAGACCGGTGGAGAACTAGGGAGATGCTGCAATGAAAGCTCCACAGCAATTCCTTCAGATGTCTGCAACAAAGTCCATTCAGTTTACTGCAGATTTATTGCTTGTTTTTTGTTTGTTTTTTTTCTTGCATTTTCTTTCTTTTTTTGCTGTGTTTTGACTTTCTCTTTCATGTTTAGTAGGAAGACCTAAACAAATAAGGCCTCACACAACTCCATGTTGGAAGGTAGCAAAGGCAAACCATTTAAAAAAAAAACCAAACAAAACATTTTTAAAGCAGTTATATTTAAAAACTATATAAAACAGTAGAATTTAGTTCTTCTCATCATTTAACCCCATGCAATTTTTTCCTGTGTTTCAGTAAATTATATGTAAAATGATACTTGTCCTGCAACAAAACAGGGAAGGAAAAACAAAATTTGCAAAATTGCCAATGCCAGAAAGGGTTACACTAACTGTATTTGTAATAGTTGCTACTGCTCTTTAAGGGTACTTTCACACTTGCGTTTAGCGCAATCCGCCACTATGGAGAATAGCGCAGTCTGTTAACGCAATGCGCTTTTCTCCATAGACTTGTATTGACGTCGCACTGTAATGCAATTGTCTGCGTTGCATCCGCTGGACGACGCTGCATCATTAATTTGATGCAGCGTCAGGCGGAGGGAACGCTGCAATGTAGTGTTTTTTGGGTTGTTAAAATATCGCACCTTGACGGATTCCGTTAGGATCCGCCATGGTTTCTAATGATTGTCTATGGGGGTGTGACGCCCTGGATTAGCCAGGTAGTCACATACATAACAACATACACACCCCCCACCCTAGACAGTTACAACAGTCAACCAAAAACCCTTGTTGCCTCTCTCCAGGGTCTGATGTCCCCACCAGGTGGGGCAGAGCCAGGAGGTTGGCCCCACCCACCGAGGAGTTCACAGGCCTGGAGGCGGGAAAAAGAGACAGATCAGTTTATGAGGTGAAAGTGAGAGGAGTAAAACGTCTGCGTGTGCCTGGGTAGGAGCCCAGGCACTGACAGCAAGGTTGGCAGACGTGGTGGCCATCTGCAGGAGTTAGTGGAACTCTGCAGAGCCGTAGGGACCGGGGTCGGGCGTTGGCCCGCCGATACCGAACCGGGGAGCCGAGTGAAGCTGAGCACACAGGCAGGGCCATAGGACCCAGACCAGGCTTGGAGCCGCCGACAATAGTCAAATCCGAGTGTGACAGGAACCCCAGGGGTTTCCCAACAACCAAGACCCGACAGAAGGCAACAATCCACACCGTGAGGATATACAGCCACCGCCATAGGCTAGAGATCCAAGGGCCAGCGCCTGCGGGCAAAACGGGCTCCTACGGCACCTATACGCCAGGGAGCGGACTACCGGTGGGCAACCACAGGAGTCAGAACTTTCTAACAGGTGCAGGGAAAGACAACCACCATCAGCCGTCCGGGGAGAGCACAACAACACTGGGACCCGTCCATCCAGCCGTTTTGGTTTACCAGAGACTCTGTCATTGATTGTCTGAGTGAGTACACCAGTGCCGTCCAGCACCGCGCATCGCTGTCCCTGCAACTCTGCACCCCAGCCATCCAGCCTCCCCGTTACATCACCGGGCCCCGGGATCACCAACCCCCTACCCACGGAGGGGACAACATCCTAGCTGCTCCCTACCATCTCTCCCGGGATCCCCGTCACCAGCAGCGGTGGTGCTATCATCACCACGTCCCGTGGGTGGCGTCACGAACTCTCTCCCCAAACAAACCATCCCTTTTCACTCACGGGTGAGGAGCGCTGCTCGAGTACCCGGGTCCGGCCCACCGCTCGAGCCACCGAGCAGCAGCAGCAGCAGAAGCCCCCGACCCGAGCGTGACGAGCGGGTCCCTTCCGCCCGCGACAGATGCGAATTCCGCCGCAATGCACTAAGCGGCGGAATCCGCTGACTGATCCCGTCATGTTCTACAGCGCATGCTCAGCATGTCCGGCATAACGATCTAAATCGTTTAAAATCACTCCTAGTTTCTCTTTCCCCTCTCCCCCCTCTCTCATACTCACCGATCACCGGCGCGGCGCTGCACAGCTGTCACACTGCTCTAGTGGCTTCTCCTGCTTTTGAAAATGCCGGCCGCTCATTATTCCATCTAGTGTTCACTGCTTCTCCCGCCCACCGGCGCCTATGATTGGTTGCAGTCAGACACGCCCCCACACTGAGTGACAGCTGCCTCACTGGAACCAATCACAGCTGCTGGTGGGCGGGTCTATATCGTGCAGTACAATAAATAAATAATTGAAAAATGCGGTCCCCCCTAACTTTGATACCAGCCAAGGTAAAGCCACACGGCTGAAGGCTGGTATTCTCAGGATAGGGATCCCCACATTATGGGGAGACCCCAGCCTAAAAATATCAGCCACGAGCTGCCCGGAATTACCGGATCCATTAGATGCAACAGTCCCGGGACTCTACCCGGCTAATCCCGAATTGCCCTGGTGCGGTGACAATCGAGGTAATAAGGAGTTAATGGCAGCCCATAGCTGCCACTAAGTCCTAGGTTAATCATGGCAGGCGTCTCCCCGAGATACCTACAATGATTAACCTGTAAGTGAAAGTAAATAAACACACCCGAAACAATACTTTATTTGGAATAAAAGACAAAAAAACACCCTCTTTCACCACTTTATTAAAATCCCTAAATATCCCTGCAGGTCCGGCGTAATCCACGAGGTTCCACGACGCATCCAGCTCTGCTACATGAAGCTGACAAGAGCGGCCGTAGAACATCGCCGCTCACTGTGAGCTCCACGCAGAAACTGAAGGGAGTCGCACTGTTAGCAGGGATGTCACTGAGGTAGTGCCGGTGTGTGCGGTGATGATGAGTGCAGTAGTGCCGGGGTGTGTGCGGTGATGATGGGTGCAGTAGTGCCTGTGTGTGCCGGGATGATGGGAGCGATAGTGCTGGTGTGTGAAGTGATGATGGGTGCAATAGTGCCGGGGTGTGTGCGGTGATGATGGGTGCGGTAGTGCCGGTGTGTGTGGTGATGATGATGGGGGCTGTAGAGCCGGGGTGTGTGTGGTGATGATGAGTGCGGTAGTGATGGCGTGTGTGCGGGGATGATGGGAGCGGTAGTGCCTGGGTGTGTGCGGGGATGATGGGTACAGTAGTGGCGGGGTGTGTGCAGTGATGATGATGGGGGCAGTAGTGCCGGTGTATGCGGCGGTGATGATGGGGGCTGTAGTGCCGGGGTGTGTGCGCGGATGATGGGGGCTCGCTCTCTCTCTCGACTTAACGCAACGCGTTATTTCAAAGGAATCTGTTGCCTTTATATGACACTATTTACAACACATCTGTCACATGCGTCACACAACGCATTGTGACTGATGCAGTTCAACGCAAGTGTGAAAGTAGCCTTTAGGGAATCTGTCAGCAGGTGTATCGCTGTATTGCTTAGATTACTGGGTGCAGCCATTCTGGCACAATCTGAATTTTTAAATTTTGACATCTAGCAGAGATGAGAAATCTATACCGCCCATACTCTTTAGAGACTGAGCAATGGCATTGAGGTGTCAATCAGAGGAGGGGGCATGCCAGACTGCATGTGATATTGTACTCCGAGCAATGATAAGTCCTACTGCTTAACCAAACATAGCAAATAAATAAAAGATCGGACCTTGACAAGACAGGTATGCCTGAATTCTATGTTTTAACCCTTGCAACATGCTGTCTTCAGATTACATAGAAAAAACCTGCTGAAAGATTTTCTTTAAAGCTAAGTTTCCACTGACGAAGAAAAAAAAATCGACTTATTTTCATCCAGAAAAAAGTGGATGATTTTTAATGTGTATTGTCATCCGTTTTCATTCCATATGACATCCATTTTATATACCAGCAGTTAATAAAATTTACGAGACAAATATGGGCTCCTACGTTAAGAATTGCAATTGATCCGTAAAGACTGGATACTATACAGATGATCCATATGGAGTCTAAGTTTTTGTGCATCTATATACTTGAATAGGCAAATTTCATCCAGAAAACAGAAGAGACCAGTGCATGCTGTGATTTTTTTCACTTGGACCCTGTTCCATGTGAAAAAACTGTCATCTTAAATACACAACTGGATAACATTGGATGATGGTGTGAACATACCCTAAGAAGAAGGGATACAGCACACAGCTGAGCACTTGGGTCTCTTTGTTTTAGTACTCCGTGTACCCTCTGGGCCTGAGTCCCATTTTGCAATATACTATGCAGTACTGGTAAATAATTACTTACAATTAATCTTTTTCTTAATACTGCATGCACACAATCAGTGTTTACAGTGTATTGGATGCAGCATGTTTCAACTGCGTCCAAAACATTGTGTTGTACAGTATACGCAAAGTGGATGGGATTTCTAGAAATTCCATGTCCACTGTACATGTACGGCCCACAGCGTAAACTAATCTGCAGTGCGGCTTTTCGAGCTGCAAGCATATCAATTGTTTGCTGCAGAGTTGCAAGCGTTCTCCGCAGGGAGAACAGAAGAGAGAGAACGCAACTGCCCGAGCCCGGATCGTGGGCATGAGCAGCTGTGGTCTCCTGTGGAGGAGACTCGCAGCCCTGCAGGTCAGGACCCGCTGCATCCAGGACGCTGCGGGTACTGATCATTGGCACGTACCCTAATGGTGTTTATTCTTATTTTCTGGTTTGAATGACTAAATTCATGAAAAGCAGAAAAGTCATTTCCATTCGGATAACCCAATAATATTAACAAATGTAATAACTTATTAAAGTTCGTAAAACCTTTTCACTCCTTATCTACATCGCATTGTATCCCACATTTTCATATTTTGATACGCTAGACTTTTTTTTTTTGTTATAATTTCCACATCCCCTAGCCTTTTAAGCCAAATAACCTGTGGGAACTTCAGAGGCCAAGACCAGAAATCTGACATTTCTGGTACAGTAGAATGGATTGTATGCCGGTTACAAGGGCCGGGAAATGTCTGGAGTCTACAGGCACCATTCATCCTGAGACTCAAACATTCCACTGATTATTATGCTTTAATATTACTTTTATATATTTTTTTACCTGCTAGCATCAGATTATATGAGGTAACAGTCTAATTCACTTACGGTTCTGGGGCTGCTTCAAGCACTCAAAAGTAAAATAAATTGAATGGATGTAGTAATGTCTTTATGTAGAAAACCATAAAATGCTACACAGCCATGTAAGCAAATTAAGTAATTTTGTAACTTTTTTTTATAATGGGTTTGCCGTCCAGAACGGAGGGTGTGGGTTATATTTATTATGGGCTCCCCATCAAAATATTACACTCCAAATGAAATTCTGTGTCAAAACAGCTGATTTTGGCTGAATTTATATTATTCTGTGGCTTCTGACTGTAATAAAGAACTTTTTTTTTCTGCTTAAATCAGTCTGCCCTCCGGAGAAAAAGCTAAAGTCTACCAATTTCATAAAAGTATGCATAAACATGGAATGAAAAGAGTGATATAGTGTTTTATGGAGAAAAGGGTCTTACATCACTGCCGCAATTACATCATAATGCCATACTGCTAGAGAGGGCTGTTCCACTGGATCAGGATCATCAGTTCTGAGTTTTCCTTTTAGGCTCATACATGTCTGGACTAGTCACAAAATAATCCTTTCATAGTTTACTTCATTTTGTACATGGGAGATTGCCAGAACACAGCATAACAGCAAAATAGCTAACAGAGAGATTCATGTTGTACTTGTCAAGCTCTCTGTAATGCCAGAATTATTGCGCTATTTCTCCTTTGATTCAATAGGTGATTCTTGTAATGATTTGTAGCACTGGTGAACACAGACAGAAAGGGGCCCCGTGTGAGAACAGTATATGGGCCCTTTGCAGCCCAATAGCTCATTATAATGCACAATTTCACCTGTTTTGGAGGTAGAAGTGGGCCCCCTTACCTCTTGGGCCCCTACAGGGTCCACCAATGATATGTGATTCCAAACGAGGCAATAACATAATGACCTGTAATGCTGAGAAGTCAAAAGAATATTTACTGCAATGATAAAAATGTACTGGGTTTTCATACTCCACAAATACACTGAAGTGACCACAAAAATGCTTTTGGGTCTGTCAACTTCTCTGAGTATTAAACTACACAATTAAAATCAACCTGTTCAGTTTTATTCACATACGACATGTTATGTCCATTTTTTTTCATATTCAGGAAGAACGTTTCTCCATGAGGAGAGACTTATAGGCCAAGCAGAGCTTCTCTTGGAATTTAAATATACAAATAGCTGTCCCGGGGATGAGATGATTGGACAAGGACACCTAGGCTGGCCCTCAGACTGGGGTCCCTGCACTGTCACTTAGTTTAGAGGTACGCTTTATGGTAGCAAGGTCTGGGTTGCCAGCATGACCCTAACTTCTGTCCTAGCCCTGGTGTAACTCCCCTCCGCCTCCTCCACCCAAGGGGTGAGCCGAGGCCGAAGTCACAAACCCTACAACTAAACTTGGACAGGGAAGAAACAATACTTGTACACACAGCAATCAAACACAAAGGAGTAACTAAACGTGCAGAGGGGAAAATAACATAAAAGAGAGCAAGTAAACAGGCAACTGGGAAACTTCCACGCCGCACAGTAAGCACTCCACAGATTGGATCACCACAATAAGACCGGAATCGTTGCACAAGCTGGAGCTATTATCGGCACTGAGTAGCAGGATCCAGTACATTATATAGGAAGGAGAGAGCTGTTTAATGGCCAAAACTCTAGTGTCTGAAGATAGAAAGAAATAGACAGCATAGCTCCTATATAACTTGTACTGAATGGCTTAAACTTATGTGAACTATTTCTCTGGTTTAACTGACTATTGCGATTGAGACCATTCCAGCATATGTTCCTATATAATTGTTAGATCTTGTTATATGAAATAAAATATCATTTTAGATACACTTAAAACTCCTGCCTCTTCTTCTTTTTGGATATACTTGATCTTAAGGAGTGTGCTATCTTATGGCCATACTTAAGGGCCTTTTTTGTGCCCTTTAATAAGTATGACCTCTTTTAAACACTGTCTGTAGACCATGAGTCTGTTTTGTTGGATAATTATTTAGCCCTTCCAGCTATTGATTTCACAAAAAAAAATGTATGCATTTTTTGGTGTGTTTTTCTACCAGAAGGTGCAGATTTGATGCAGAGAATTTCCACACCAAATCTGCTGTGTGTGCACATAGCCTAACACCCAGTTACCCATCTATTCATACATGTCAAGCAGGAACCTCAAAGAAACAGCGCCGTCCTGTGAAGAATTCTCCAAATGCTCCAGAAGTGTTATTTAGGGTAAGTTCACACGAGCGTGAAAAACGAACGAGTGCAATGCGAGAAAATCTCTCATTGCACTCTGACCAATGTTAGGCAATGAGGGCGAGCAGGTGGTTAGCTTTTCTCTCATCCAGATTCTGGATGCAAGAAAAGTCGCAACATGCTGCGATTTTCTGTGATAGCTGTATCTCTCGCACCCATTCAAGTGAGTGGGTGCGAGAGAAACATTGGACTGCACTCGGATGTTATCCCAGTGCAGTGCAATATACGCACAGGCTGACAATGGAGGAGATAGGGGGATTAACCCCTCCCTCTCCTCCGCAGCACCCATCCTCAGCTTCATTGTAAGATCGGGTTACAGTCACATGACACTCGGCTCACACTCGCAGCAGAGCCTGAGCCGGGGCTCATTAGCATATCGCATCTGATGCTCTTGCATCAGATGCCATACATTCGTATGAGTCCAGCCTTAATAAAAAATACTTAGTAATACTTAGGCGGACTTTACATGCTGCGACATCGCTAGCAATTGCTAGCGATGTCGCGAGTGATAGCACCCGCCCCCGTCGCACATGTGATATGTGGTGATTGCTGCCGTAGTGAACATTATCACTACGGCAGCTTCACATGCACATACCTGGTCGGCGACGTCACTGTGACCGCCGAACAATATCTCTTTCAAGGGGGAGGTGCGTTCGGCGTCACAGCGACGTCACCGCGACGTCACTAAGCGGCCGGCCAATAGAAGCGGAGGGGTGGGGATGAGCGGGACACAACATCCCGCCCACCTCCTTCCTTCCGCATTGTCGGCGGAGGCCTGTAAGGAGATGTTTGTCGTTCCTGCGGTGTCACACATATCGATGTGTGGTGCCGCAGGAACGTCGAACAACATCGTACCGACAGCAGCAGCGATATTATGAAAAGGAGCAACCGATCAGCGATTTTTGACGTTTTTGCGATCGGTGATCGTCGCTCCTATGGTTTACACGCTGCGATGTCGGTAACAGTGCCGGATGTGCGTCACTAACGACGTGACCCCGACGTGACCCCGACGATATATCGCTACCGATGTCGCAACGTGTAAAGCCCGCCTTAGAGTCCATATATGAAAAGGTATCCAGCAACATATCCAAAAGGAAAAAAGGGTAAAACCAAGAAATTAAATCATCTTTAAAAACAAGATAGTCAGTTATCCCACGCAGCTTACGTGTTTCAAACAGAAATATTCTAATTCTTAGCATAGTCCATAGTCCCATATACTCCATTCTATAGCACCAAGGCAAGAAATGACATGTGGATTGTGTTTGCGCACTAAGGCTATGTGCGCACTAGAAAGTGCCATTTTCTGCAGAAAAAAACAGACCCTCTGAAAGAATCCCGCACCCGCGGTAAAAACCACGTTAAAACCACACCCGCGTTTTTGCCGTGATTTGCTACAGTTTTGCTGTAGTTTGCCGCAGAATTACAGCAGATTTACCGCGGATTTACCGCAAGTTGATCCCCACAGTTTTTACCATTATCTATGGCAAAAACCGCAGGTACCTGCGGAAAAGAAGTGACATGCTCATTAATTCCGCAGCGGAAAATTTGCGGGTAAATCCGCGGATATGAAAAAACGCAGTGTGTGCACAGCATTTTTTCAAACCCATAGGATTTGCTGGGGAATAACTGCAGCAATGTTAGACACATTTTCTGCAGCAATTCCGCTGCAAATCTGCGGCAAAATCCACGGTAAATCCACAGCGTGTGCAGGTGCGGGATTCTTTCAGAGAGTCCATTTTTTTCTTAAGAAAATGTCACTTTCTAGTGCACACATAGCCTTAAGGAGTAATTTGTATAAAACATTTCAATATTTTTGAAATACCAAAAAGAACTACATTTTACAAAATCAATAGATATTACATTTGACATGCTTCCTTTGAATGAATACATTTCTCCTGTTTCCTCTTGGATGTGTTGCCGGATACCTTTTCATAGATGGCTCTTTTGCTGGTCACCGTCACACAGCGGCCATCCATGCACCGCCCGATATGCCCGCTAATCTGACATATACACACGGCGAGCTGAAAAACTTTTTGCTTTAGTAATACTTAGAGTATTTAGTAAATTGATATGTAGGAAAAGCTGGCAACTTCTCATAACTAAGAATTTACTCTTGCCAAAATAATTTAAGAAATAGCATATAGAGCAATGAAGAGCACATGTTAAGTGTTTGATTTACCAATACTAATCCGAGCGATACATTGCTCATATAATAAATGCAACACCAGAGTGTGAAGGTTAAACATTTGGGTTAAGTCCACAAATTGGAGATGTGTTGTATTTTCTGAAATCTGCAATGTGCTCACAATACACAGCTTTCTTGGAGAGGAGACTGCACCCAATATTTAAAGTGTAACCTTCCTTTTAATTATTATTCCATAAATCAATAGTACACATGAAAATTAGCAACTTTGTAATGTATTTTATCAGAAAAATCTGAGTCTTTCTCCTCCTGGACTGATCTTTCATTCTCAAAATCTTCAATTCCCAGGTAAATCTGTATATAGTGAAGACAGGCTTTTCTATTACTGTGATAAGAGATGGCAGTTGCTACTGACAAGATTTGATTGTAGAAGGCAGGAGCAGGGAGGGGCTAGAGGCAGAGGGAGGAGTTAGATGTAAAGAGAGGTGCTAGAGGCAAAGGGAGGAGCTAGAGGCAGAGTGAGGAGCTATAGGCAGAGTGAGGAGCTGGAGGCAGAGTGAGGAGTTAGAGATAGAGGGAAGAGGTACAGGCAGAGTGAGGACCTAGAGGCGGAGGGAAGAGCTAGAGGCAGAGGGAGGAGCTAGAGGCAGAGGGAGGAGCTAGAGATAGAGGGAAGAGCTACAGGCAGAGTGAGGAGCTAGAGGTAGAGGGAGGAGCTAGAGGCAGAGGGAGGAGCTACAGGCAGAGGGAGGAGCTAGAAACAGAGTGAGGATCTAGAGGCAGAGCTCCCCAGATCTAGAGGTAGAGCAAGGAGTTAGAGGCAGAGGGAGGAGCTAGAGGTAGAGGGAGGAGCTACAGGCAGAGGGAGGAGCTAGAGGCAGAGGGAGGAGCTAGAGGCAGAGGGAGGATCTAGAGGTAGAGGGAGGAGCTAGAGGCAAAGTGAGTGCTAGAGGCAGAGGGAGCAGCTAGAGGGAGAAGGAAGAGCTAGAGGAAGAGGGTAGAGCAAGAGGGAGGATCTAGAGGCAGATGGAGGAGCTAGAGGCAAAGCTCCTTCATCTTTCTCTCTTCTATTTTCTGCATAAAATCTTTTAAAAACCAACCGACATCTCCTATCTCAGCAATGGGAAAGTTTTCACTGAAGACATGGAATTGAACATTTTGAAAGTGAAAGATCAGTCCAAGAGGAGGAAAAAAACCCTTTTTTCTGATAAGATATATTACAAAGTTGCTTATTTTCATGAACACTATTGATTTATGAAACAAAAATTAAAACAAAGGTCACACTTTAATTTTGCATTTAAAATTACCACCTGAAAATTCATCACCTAAATATCTATAGAGGTAACATTTTGTGTGGTTACAAACCTCCATTACATTGCCTGTGGATCATTGACAGGGTATGGTGATGACTAGATGCTAAATAACATATGGCACATATGCAAGTTCCATTTTTTTACATCCTATTATATACTGAAGACATCGGAGGGTGAGTATATGACAGGGGTCAGGGGACTCCAGGGGGAAAATGAAAAAAAAAAGCTAGAGTGATGCTTTAAAGAAGTACTGCTGTTATTTTTTCATTCCTTAATCCTGTGTAAAGGTTAGTATAGAACAGTGTCAGTATGTTAATATACTCACTCATATACAACACCGTTCCACTCCTCTTCTGAGTCACTTGACAGCAATTTCCAACACTCAAGTAAGATTTATGGCACAAGGAAAACTTCCACTCATTATGAATTTGACAAGCATTGGTTACCATTGTGCTATTAATTACACAGCACTTTACAGACGTGATCATCACTGTCCCCATTGGGGCTCACAATCTATATGCCCTACCAGTAGATCTTTGGAGTGTGGGAGGAAACTAGCCCACACACAGTGAGAACATACAAACGTCTTGCACATGTTGTTCTTGGTGGGATTTGAACCCAGGACCTCAGCACTCCAAGACTACAGTGCTAACCCCTGAGCCACACTACTGCCTAGATTTTGTGATGAAAATGCTAAAAGTTGCAACATTTGTGAGAAGGGTAACATTTTGTGACTTTTCATAGCTTTTAATACCAGAATTCTGGCATAAAATCTTTGTTGAATTGGAGCCAATAGTCTTCTTTCCAGTGTAAGGGGTACTTTGCACACTACGACATTGCAGCTGCACATTGAAAGTGACGCACATCCGGCCTCGCTGTCGATATCGTAGTGTGTAAATCCTTTTTGATACGATGAACGAGCGCAAAAGCGTCGTAATCGTATGATCGGTGTAGTGTCCGACATTTTCATAATTTTGCTGCAGCGACGGTACGATGTTGTTCCTCGTTCCTGCGGCAGCACACATTGCTGTGTGAGAAGCCGCAGGAGCGAGGAACATCAGCTTACCTGCGTCACCGCGGTTCACGCCGACTATGCGAAAAGACGGAGGTGGGCGGGATGTTTACGTCCCACTCATCTCCGCCCCTCCGCTTCTATTGACTCACCTGCCCTGTGACGTCGCTGTGATGCCACACGACCCGCCCCCTTAGGAAGGAGGCGGTTCGCTGGCCAGAGCGACGTCGCAGGGCAGGTGAGTCAATGTGAAGCTGCCGTAGCGATAATGTTCGCTACGGCAGCTATCACAAGATATCTCTGCTGCGACGGGGGCGGGGACTATCGCGCACGGCATCACAGCATCGGCTAGTGATGTCGTAGTGTACAAAGTACCCCTAAGTCTATGAAGTTTCATAGAAGAGGAGTGGAACAGTTCTGAAAGATGATGATCAGTGAGTATATTAACACACTGACACTATAGTACATTGACATAAAGATAGCTTTAGAGAATTTAAAAAAATAATGGCAGTACTTTAATAAATGCTCCCTAATTTGGGTTTGTGGAGAAGACAATGGCCCACAGTTATCGTAAGCGATTGTTCTTGGAAAAAAAAAATACCATTGTAATAAAAGAAACCAAGTTACGCTGGTTATCATTATTTGAATTGTTGGTGGGATTTGTTTTTAATTTACAAAGAGTACTTACAAATATTACTCATTGTGAACAAAGGACAGTTTTTACAGTTAGGATTTTGGTAGTTCACGCAGGGCAAGTATTATACTTGGTGACTGTAAATTGTAACCCTACAAACTGGGGATAGAGTGCGATGAAATTCGGCTAATTCCATCTCACGTCTGACCCTGACTGTTGGAGACAGCTGTTTGAGTGTCTTTTGTAGCTGTATCCCTTTACTATGATTCGCATTCCAGTCTGCTTCTTGAGTAGGCACATAGCTGAAAGCAATAGCTATACTGCCCAGCTCATTCCAGAGTTTTACCACCATGAGAATTATGAGGCATGAACTAGACTTAAAGAGGGTTTACATGGAAATGTATATTCTGTTTAGGAATTAACCCCTGGGTCACCATAGTCCAGGAGCTAAAGCTGGTTCTCCTAAACATCATGTCCATCGTTTAACGCTACACTCACATGAAGACCTACTGTATATTGCAGACGAAAATTCACACACAAATAGAATTAAGGCATGCACTCGCAAGTTTACAACTCTCACCAACAATAACAACAGACTTAGTTTTAGGTTTTCAATGGTGTAATACTGGGGGTCTTTTGATTAAATTTAGGCTAAAATGATCAATTATTTCAATATTGTAAAACATATTGGCGTCCTATGAAATTGACCATCATTTGTGTAAGTATACAGGCAAATGAGACCATGTTAACAATCCAATCACTTCTTTTTAATTGGGTTCCATTGCTTTTTGATGGGCAATGAAGAGTAGTATGGGCCGCACCACTTCAGTTGTGTTTTTTTCCACCTGTGGGGTATTGCTTTTAACCCAAGGTACCTGTCTCTATGCTTATATTCACCCTTCAGCATCTTCCCCTTTATCAGCGTCGCTCCAGTCACACAACACCCTCTTGCCATCGTAACGCCTGACTGACCGGAAGTCAGATGTTACGACATAAGCTCTTAATGCATTTCTATGAGAGCCAGAATGAGACTTTCACAGACTTGTATTGAAGAGTGACCTCCGGATCATTCCATTAAACACTGGAGCTACTGGCAGGTTACAAACTGCAGAAGATGGGAGAGCCGCTGATAACAGATGAAGACGCCAGAGGGTGAGTATAGGGCTGGAGTCACACTTGCACGTATCTCACGCGAGTCTTGCATCATATCACCCGGCACGGCCGCATACTCTCCAGACAGGAGCGGGTCGGCTGCATGTATTTCTATGTCTGGAGATCATCAAGTTGTGCCGGGTAATGCCGATGCAAGACTGACACGAGATATATGCAAGTGTGACTCCGGCCTGAAGGCAGGGGACTTAGGTTAGGAGCACCACTCCAAAATAAAAAAAAAAAATACAGCCATGGTGGATTTATTATTTGCCCAGGCACAGCACCCTGCATTTAATTGTGACTGTATCTGTGTCTAAAAGCACTCAGTCTCATTCAAGTTAAGAGGCTGAGCTGTAGTATTAGGGTACTTTCACACTTGCGTTAATTTCCTTCCGTCACAATCCTCCCTTTTGGAAATCAGCAAAATCCGTTAATGTTTCCCATAGACCTGTATGGATGACGGATTGTGCCAAAAGTACCTGCGTTGCTTCCACTGGCCGACGCTGCGTTGCGTCCGCCAGGCGGAAGGAAAGCAGCATGTAACATTTTTTGAGCGGCAAAATCCTCTATTTTTCACTGCGCATGCTCATATTTTTTTTTTTTTTAATCACAGAAACTTTATTTTGTCTTTTGGTGGCCAAACGTTCAGCTGAGCGCCCGGCCGCCGGCTATTGAGAGCGCTCAGCTGAGCGCCCGGCCACCGGCATGTGAGAGCTCTCAGCTGAGCGCCCGGCCGCCGGCTATTGAGAGTGCTCAGCTGAGCGCCCGGCCACCGGCATGTGAGAGCTCTCAGCTGAGCGCCCGGCCGCCGGCTATTGAAAGCGCTCAGCTGAGCGCCCGGCAGCCGGGTGATCAGCTGATCGTTCACAATAGTCTGCTGCCGGTAAAACAGTAAAAAAAAAAAAAAACAATAAAAAAAAGCTTTCCGTTGTTTTGTACGATCAGTTGCATCCGTTGTGCCATTATATGCAATGCATCCGTTGCATCCATCACACAATGCAATGCAATGGATGCTGTTCAACGCAAGTGTGAAACTAGCTTTAGGCACAACGTGCACTGAAGACCCTTCATTCTGGAGAATCTTGATGCTACCATCCAAAATACATTGTCATCATAATATTGGTGGCCTATCACTAGATAGGCAATCAATTTCAGAATGGTTGGAGTCTGATTCTTGGTATTCCTGACTGCTAGCTCTCAGGAGGGGCTGCAGGGTTTGTGTGAGTGCTTACATTGCTTAGCGTTCCTACACACTATAAAGTTAGAGGATATGCTATAAATTGCTAGTTATCCTAGTTAGGTGAAAGGAACAGGGCAGTAATATTATTTATTTTGAACCTTTCTAATTCTAGGGTATTCTCCATGTACCTAACAGGATAAGACAGTAGATTAAATGAGTGACTGGTACTGTACACAGACATAGAAGACCCTTCCCATGAGGGCTTACAATGTACAAGAACATGCAGAATAGCAGCTACTAAATAGATGGTCAGCAATAAGTAAACATTGAAAAATGTGCCACACTGACACGAGTGCTAAGACATCTCAAAGAGCTGATTAGCAGGGTCAAGTTAGAGATGGACATTCATTGATCTGAAACTGATTGTTTATCTAAAGATAGGCCATCAATATTGGGATTCCAAAAAACCTATAATGAGAAATGTACTCTCAACAGACTTTACATAGATAGCGCAAGCAAATGCAAAAAATGTTGTAATATATCAGAGATATCTGTTTCTTTTGCCAAATATGAGCCACCTCTCTCCATCCCCTTGTCTCCAGAACTCATAATTCACTCTAAGGAAAACAACTCAAATCCATTTCTCTCAAGGAAAGAGGCACTGCCGGCACAGCGAGATATCAAGATAAACAGCATATTGAAATCTATAGAGATGGGAAAGATTACGAGGATAGAGGAGCAAAGTGAGAGGCAGAAAAACAGATCAGAGTCCAATTAAGTTTCCCTAGTGCTGGATGCTCAGCTGCACCGCTAAGTACAACTATATAATTTCCTCTATGGCTCTGTTGCTTCTATCTGAGTCCTAACAAATAGAAAAAGAGCAGAAATCTCTACGTATGAGTTTACTGTGTAAGGGACAGATAGCAGATAGTCTCTACCAACTACCACATCATGGGGCCTCCAATGGGCATGGGGAATGGCATGCTCTAACCAGTGTGTATTAAATCTCGCCATCAGATATTGCCCACGTGATTTAACTGGCCAAAAACCGTGGGTGGGTCTCCGATCTGCCCACTACTGTTAGAGGCACATGTCCGCAGATCAGATCAGCCAACTGGTGCAGGGAAAGATACGGGCTTTAAGGGACACGACCTTGGACATGTCAGTATGGCCAAGATTACTATGAAGGGGTTAAGGATTATTGGTAATTACATGATCTCTCTGTTCCACTGACTACATAGAAAAGTATATTGAAGCGTTAAGTAATATCCCATAGTATAGTATCAGTGCATATAGCAAATATTTACCTAGAGCTATTTGCTTTTTCAGGCAATGCAAGTGTTATATAACCAAAACTCATCTAAAGAGCAGACTTCAGAATTCTTGTCTGTGTTTTAAATCCTTTTTAACTTTAGGAAAACAAAAAGCTTTAAAGCCCCACTCCATTGTTTTTGTTTTTTTATTCCACCACTGGAGTGGTGCTTTAAATGCAAGTCCCTTCCCCCCTGTATGATACTCACCTTCCAGCGTCTTCACCTGCTATCGCCACCGATCTGGCGGTTTCCAACAATTTGTGACCTGCCATCGCGCTCCAGTGTGTTACATGTCACAACTCAATACAAGTCTATGAGAGCCTTGTTCTAGCTCTCATAGAGATATATTGGTGTTGCTTGTGAAAACTTCCAGCATGTCAGAAGTTATAGTAGGCAGGACCAGAACGGCCTCGGTAAAAGGTGGAGATGCCGGAATGTGAGTACATGACAGGTGGCAGAGGGCTTAGGGCAGATTTGCACGTTGCAACATCACACGTGCGATGTCGGTGGGGTCAAATCGAAAGTGACGCACATCCGGCGTCACTTTCGACATCGTTGTGTGTAAATCCTAGATGATACGATTAACGAGCGCAAAAGCGTCGTTATCATATCATCGTTGCAGGCTCCGACTTTTTCATAATTATGCTGCCGTGACAGGTACGATGTAGTTCCTCGCTCCTGCGGCTGCACACATCGCTCTGTATAACGCCGCAGGAGCGAGGAACATCAGCTTACCTGCCGCCGGCGGCTATGCGGAAGGAAGGAGGTGGGAGGGATGTTTACATCCTGCTCATCTCCACCCCTCCGCTTTGATTTGCTGCCTGCCGTGTGACGTCACAGTGACGCCGCACGACCCGCCGCCTTAACAAGGAGGTGGGTCGCCGGCCATAGCGACGTCGCAGGACAGGTGAGTGTGTGTGAAGCCTGCGTAGCGATAATGTTCACTACGCCAGGAATCACAAGATCTCGCTGCTGCGACGAGGGTGGGGGTACTATCGCGTGCGACATCGCAGCATCGGCTTGCGATGTCGCAACGTGCAAAGCCTGCCTTAGAATTAAAGATCCACTACAACAGTGCTATAAAACCGATGTAATGGTGCTTTAAATCCTTATTTGACAAGAGGACATTTTATATGATGTTTTGAAATCTTTTTTTCTTTTACCACTGTCAACAAATTTGCTGAGACGTTGGGTGGGAAGTGCAGTCTTTTACTCTTTTCTTTGCCAATAAAATAGAAATCATTTTGAATCATTTTCTGTGCTTGAGCTGAAATGGCTTTCCTCTCTGAAAGAGCTGCACTTCCCAGCGCTGGCATCCGGACAAAACAGAAGCCTATTCCACTGGGGGAACGCTAGAGACATAAGAATAAGCACATGTGCAATGTGTTAGATTCCAGGCTGTATAGTGCTGCGAGGAGATTACACCCATGGCTTTTCTATTTGTTTATACACTGCCAAAGCCTGGTGTGCAAGTATTTTGACACACAACCTGGTATGTTTAACATGTATGTTGTATGGAAGAAAAACTGGTGTTCGTTTTCTGTCCCTGTAGTTTTCTTTGCATTGTGGCCAACTGCTGCTTAACATTCTTAGGGAGCGATGTGTTCTCTGAATTTACAGAAAAGAAAATAACGTCACCACTTTCATTTTTTTAGTGCTGTACTTTCAACTGAAAGCACCAAAAGCGTTCATAGAGCCATATTAGAACCAGTTGTGATATGTCCTCCCTCAGCAGATGCATCACCGTTGTGCTCTTGTTCGAAGCAGATGCTGCCCTCCTAAAAACAAATGAGTCTACAGATTTTACCTATTTATTGAATATCAATATGTTTTCCTTGTAAAATACCTTAACGGGAACCCGGCAGGTTCCCAAAGCACCCAGATGCTCACTGCCCATGACTGGAAGTCGTCCGCACTTCTGCTCATGCACACTACTCCTCTCTGAAGACAGGACACATACACACAGCTTCTGAGTAGTGCGGGTGACTTCCGATCATGGGCACATACACCCGGCGTCAAAGGAGCTCAATACTAATAGGTAAAAAGCCATGTGGCTTTGTATCGCGTTGTCATGATGCTGGCAATTGTAAAACAGATTGTCACGGTCCCATGGGCATGCTAACATGCTAAGTGGGTAAGTGGGTCAACTAGCCAGGGAACTAATGCCCCCACGACTGGTCACAGCCTTGATTAGCATCTCATAAAGAATCTTTAGAAATACTTTCTCTAAAGACCTCTTTACCTATGGTACTATATGCTGGGACAGTTAGGCAGGGATTCTAGATATGCACCCAGAACTGCTCATGGTTCTTGGTGCACTTAGGACCTCACAAGTTACCTTTATTGGGGAAATAAACTTATGGTACTTGTATTTTTACCCAGGTTCATTATTAACGCTGCGTCATTTGCTTTCGGACTGCAGTGTTACCATCCAATTTGCCTACCATCCAATATATCTAAATGGTCTGATTTAGACCAACCTGACAGTTTCATCTTCCTTACCTGCCAGGAGCCTTAAGATCGAATTTCGCTGTCTGCAAGCTCTCTGTAAGTGTATGTGCACACTACATGTTTTTCAAGCTGGTCTGCCAAAAACCTGTCTAAGGCCCCCTTCACACGTCCGTGATACACGTGCGTGTTTGGTCCGTTTCCGTATATACCGGAGACACGGCCAAACGTGCACCAATGTTAATCTATGATTGTGGTCACACGTCCGTTATTTCATTTTGTCCGTGTGTGCGTGTCCGTGATCCGTATGTGTTTGCGTTTGGCACGGATGCATGTCCGTTATCTGCACGGAGCACGCACACGTGGACACAATGAAAGTCTATGGGTATGTGCACACACGTTAGTAAACACGTATGCATATACCTATAGTCCGTGTCCGTTTGGTGTTTTTATTTCTAGTGATGTCGGCTATTCTTTCTATTTCTGTGTATGTCGGTCAATCTCCCTGAGTCCGTCGGTCAGTCTCTCTGTCTCTCTGTCGGTCTCTCTGTCTGTCTGTCCCTCTCTCACAGTCTGTCGGTCAGTTTCCCCCCCTCTCTCATACTTACCGTTCCCCGATCTCCGGCGCAGCGCTGCACGGCATTCACACTGCTGCGGCGGCTTTTACTATTTTGAAAAAGCCGGCCGCTCATTAAACAATCTCCTATTCCCTGCTTTCCCCGCCCACCGGCGCCTATGATTGGTTACAGTGAGACACGCCCCCACGCTGAGTGACAGGTGTCACACTGCACCCAATCACAGCAGCCGGTGGGCGTGTCTATACTGTGCAGTAAAATAAATAAATAAATAATTAAAAAAAAACGGCGTGCGGTTCCCCCCAATTTTAATGCCAGCCAGATAAAGCCATACGGCTGAAGGCTGGTATTCTCAGGATGGGGAGCTCCACGTTATGGGGAGCCCCCCACCCTAACAATATCAGTCAGCAGCCGCCCAGAATTGCCGCATACATTATATGCGACAGTTCTGGGGCTGTACCCGGCTCTTCCCGATTTGCCCTGGTGCCGTTGGCAAATCGGGGTAATAAGGAGTTATTGGCAGCCCATAGCTGCCAATAAGTCCTAGATTAATCATGTCAGGCGTCTATGAGACACCTTCCATGATTAATCTGTAAGTTACAGTAAAAAAACACACACACCCGAAAAAATCCTTTATTTGAAATAAAAAACACACACAAATTCCCTCATTACCAATTTATTAACCCCGACAAACCCTCCATGTCCGGCGTACTCCACGGACCTCCAGCGTCGCGTCCAGCTCTGCTGCATGGAGGTGACAGGAGCAGCAGAAGACACCGCCGCTCCGGTCACCTCCACACAGCAAATGAGATGAGTAGCGCGATCAGCTGCTGTCAGTCAGGTAACTCGCGGCCACCGCTGGATCCAGCGGTGGCCGCGGGTAACCTCAGTGACAGCAGCTGATCGCGCTACTCATCTCATTTGCTGTGTGGAGGTGACCGGAGCGGCGGTGTCTTCTGCTGCTCCTGTCACCTCCATGCAGCAGAGCTGGACGCGACGCTGGAGGTCCGTGGAGTACGCCGGACATGGAGGGTTTGTCGGGGTTAATAAATTGGTAATGAGGGAATTTGTGTGTGTTTTTTATTTCAAATAAAGGATTTTTTCGGGTGTGTGTGTTTTTTTACTGTAACTTACAGATTAATCATGGAAGGTGTCTCATAGACGCCTGACATGATTAATCTAGGACTTATTGGCAGCTATGGGCTGCCAATAACTCCTTATTACCCCGATTTGCCAACGGCACCAGGGCAAATCGGGAAGAGCCGGGTACAGCCCCAGAACTGTCGCATATAATGTATGCGGCAATTCTGGGCGGCTGCTGACTGATATTGTTAGGGTGAGGGGCTCCCCATAACGTGGAGCTCCCCATCCTGAGAATACCAGCCTTCAGCCGTATGGCTTTATCTGGCTGGCATTAAAATTGGGGGGAACCGCACGCCGTTTTTTTTTAATTATTTATTTATTTATTTTACTGCACAGTATAGACACGCCCACCGGCTGCTGTGATTGGGTGCAGTGTGACACCTGTCACTCAGCGTGGGGGCGTGTCTCACTGTAACCAATCATAGGCGCCGGTGGGCGGGGAAAGCAGGGAATAGGAGATTGTTTAATGAGCGGCCGGCTTTTTCAAAATAGTAAAAGCCGCCGCAGCCGTGTGAATGCCGTGCAGCGCCGGTGATCGGGGATCGGTGAGTATGAGAGAGGGGGGGACACTTCAGTCAATCGGGGGATTAGCGGTCACCGGTGAATCCTTCACAGGTGACCGCTAATCAGTACTCGACACAGACAGAGCCGCGGTATGAGGATGAAGTCGGGTGAAGTTCACCCGAGTTCATTCTCATCGCGCAACTCTGTCTGCTGTCAGCCGACATTTATAAACGACATTGTGCATCACACACACGGACATTACACACGGACATTACACGTACACATACACGTTAATTCCACACGCACACACGGACGTTCTGCACACAAACACGGCTAGCATACGCAATTCACACAGGTGCCACACGGACCATAAAAACGGACACAAAAACGGGACACGGACCCGAAAAACGGCCCGTAACACACGTGCGTGTTTTTCACGGACGTGTGAAGGGGGCCTAAAAAAGTGCTTCAGAAAATGCTCAAAAGAAAGAACATAGAAGCATTTCTATGGAAAAACAAGTAGCCAGTGGTGTACCGCTAATAGCAGCAGACCACTTGGATGCTATGGGGCTCGTAAGATAATGGGGCTATTATAAGGACTACCTTCCGCCCCCTCAGGCCTGACATCACACTTTCACCTTTATCCACATTTTGAATGCAAATAAAATCGAAAGCAATAATGGAATAGGGAGTCACAGTGCTGCGGGCGTAATTAAACCACTACATTGCAAGCACTGTGGAGAGCACTGCAGACCTTCAGACCATACTCTACAGAGACCTGTGCAGTGGGAGAATGGGGAGAGGTGAGTATTTTTTTAATCAATAAATACTTTGTGGAGGCCAAAATTATATTTGGATAGCTAATTGGAGGACATCATAGTATTTGGAGAGCTGTGTGGGGGCTATTATACTGCTTAGAAGGCCGTGTGTACGTCAATATACTTTTTGGAGGGCTATGTAGGGACAAATTTTACGGTGTAGAGCACTGTGTGGAGGCCAATTATACTGTTTGGAGAGCTGTGTGGGGGTCAATTAGTCTATTTGAAGAGCTGTATGGAAGCCAATTATACTCTTTGGAGGGCTGAATGAGGGTCATTATACTGCTTGCTAAGTGGGGCCATTTTAGTTTTTGAAGGGCTATGGTGGGACCACAACACTGTTTGGAGAGCTATGTGAGGGGGCCATTATACTGTTTGCAGGGCTGTGTAGGTGCCATTATACAGTATGGAAAGTTGTGCGGGGGTCAGTATACTGTGTGTAGAGTTGTGCGTGGCCATTATACTATGTGGAGAGTTGTCCAACTGCTATTATACTGTGGAGGGTTGTGTGGAGACATTATACTTTTTAAGAAGACTATTGGGGGCCATTATACTGTTTCAAGGGCTAATAGAAGGCATTATAATGTATGGGGGCCATTATACAGTGTGGAGGGTTGTGTAGACCACTATACTGTATGGAAGGCCCCTATATTGTATGTAAGGCCACTGGTTCAAGCCTTGTTACAGGGTCGATTTCACACATCCATGTTGCAGCGTTCTACTATTTGTAGTATGTGTCAATTCTTGCCACTTTTTTTTTGTTTTTTGACCTAAATTTTTGGAAATGTGGAGACTCCAAGTAGGGTTTCCAAATTGTCTTTTGCCTGTAGTGCCAGGGGTCTGGGAGCCATAGCCCTACGCCTGTCATTCATCTTGCTATCTCTGGTGAAGGTATCAATGCTGGTTCAGACCTTCTTACAGGCCCGGTCCCACACATCTAAGTTGTAGCCTTCTACTATTTGTAGTCAGTGCCTATTGATACCACTTTTCCTGTTGTCTTATCTTAATTTTTGGAAATGGGGAGACTCTAAGCAGTGTCTCCAAATTGTCTTTTGCCTGTAGTGCCAGGGGTCTGAGAACAAGAGGTCTAATTCTGTCACTCATCCCCCTCTTGATTTTAAAAATGGAAATGCCAGTCCACAGCCTGTGTGTTGCACGGACAATACCTGACTGAAAGATTGGCAAGCCAAACTTTACAAGGTTCACTCATCTCTAATGGCCATAAAGCTTCTTTAAGGCATTAGAAATGTATTTGCACTTTAGCAGGCATATAATAGCTGCTGTCGCTTAATTCTCAAAGTTCTTCAGAAACAAATTTAAATATCTGTAGGATCCAGTAGAGCAATGGAAGATCTAGGCATTGCTAATCATATTCATTGGATTCACCAGAATTAGAGCTTCCTTATATTAGTATAAAGTGTCATCTCATTCACTATCAACCCAATGAGAAAAAATTCCTATTTGAGCAAGTCGGTTAAGCAACATTTTTTAAAAAAGTTTCTTTTTCTAAGTAGAGTCTTTTGGAATTGTTCTTAAGTGGGAGTGAGCCACTGCCTAGATCTCAGGTGTATTCTCCATAAACAGTAATGTAACATAATTTATATTAATCATTTTGTGATACAAACATTTCCTTTGCCACTTGTGTTTTGAAGAATAAAGTTTCTCTCAGAATTCTGACTAAGTGAAAACTATATGTATAAGACGATGGAGAAAAATGAGACTAAATGTAAGAAAAAGGTCAATGAGTCAATGACCATCTGCAGGAAAAGTATTCTGATGTTATCAGTACAATGCAATAACAAAATGTCCTTTTCGTAATAAATCCAAGGGGAAATATGCTATTCAGAACTGGTCCTGAAGTTTTACTCCACTCTTTAACTAAAATTTGTGTTAAAGGGATTTTTTTAAAGATACTTCCCGTAAAGCTTAAAAGATCTCAGTGCTAGTATGTATGTGTATATATATATATATATATATATATATATATAACATATATATATATATATATATATATATATATACAGTATATAGCATAAGGAGCCACCATCATTCCTAAAACTACCAATCCACCATAATTCTTAAAAGTTCAACCCTCTACATAGGCTTGGTTTGGCTTTCGACATTTCCTATGTTAGTAAACTGACCTGTAACTGCTGGGTCTATGTTGCTTTGAACTTCTTCCTAATGCTGGGACATCACAATCCTAAGAGATATACTTTCACCCACTGTTATCCTTTACTGAAATGGAAGAACTCTCAGGATTCTGTGATGACAGCTTCCCAAATACCATCACATGTAAACCAAGTTAAAGGGGTTGTCTACATTTGGGAATATTTTTTTATTACCTAAATGCATGTGTTCTGGGATAAAAATACTTTTTGTAATTGGGATTCATTAAAAAGTTTTCCCCGTTTGCCTTCTTTATCCTTCATGATGCACTGTCTAATGCTGGCTGTGGAATGGGTTAACTAAGAATTAATCAATGAGCTGATTCTGACAGTCCAATGGGAGATTTTCTAACTTATTTGTGTCAGATGACATGAAGGTTGAATGTGCAGAATAAGTCCGTATAAACTTAATGGTGTAAAATTTTTAATGACTCAATAATAATGCAATAATTATTTTTAAGCCCTAATACATGCATTTAAGAATTTAAAAAAATAGTCACCAAAGGTGGACAACCCTTAGAAGGCTTGCTTCATAGGCATCCAGATAAGTACCGGTATTGTTTTCTGATGCATCACTTTTCTATCTCTTCATAATTTTATTTTGTTACTTGAATACTTTTGAGCATCCTATGAAATAACATCCCATTAGAGTACAAATTAGCTATGTAGAACTGCTATATGTGACTACTTCCATGTAAAATAGGGTGGTTTGGCAAGTAAATATGTGGGAAACTATTGTCCTAAAGGCGTAAAGCAAAATTGTCTCTATTGAAAGTTATAGCCAATCCATATGATAGAGGATAATATCCAAATCGATATGGGTCTGGCCAGTGGGACCCTCACAGATCCTGAGAACAGGGGTCTTGGTGATTGGAGCAGATATCAGTCATGTGCAGTGCCCAGTGGTGTACCGCTAATAGTAGCAGACCAGTCAGCTGCTATAGAACCAGTAAGTCAGGAGAGCCTGGTGATACAGCCATGATGGAAGAGAAAGCTGTCAGCTCCCTTCTTCCTTATTCTTCCTCTCTTCACAACACATGCTGGAGAGACTGGAGGAGCAAAGAAACAAGGAGAGGTATTTTATTTTTATTTATTTATTTAAATTATTGAGGTTATTAGACTGTGCAGGGGTTATATGGGGTTATTATACAATTTATCAGGTCATATATGGACATTATACAGTTTACAGAGCTATATTGGGGCCATTATACTGTTTGGAGGGCTATATAGGGCCATTATACAGTTTACAGAGCTATATTGGAGTCATTATATTGTTTGGAGGACTATATGGGGCCATTAAACAGTTTGCAGAGCTATAAGGGGGCCATTATACTGTTTGGAATGCTATATGGGGCCATTATACTGCTTGGAGGGATGTAGGGGGCCATTACACTGTTTGGAGGGCCATATCGGGCCATTACACTGTTTGGAGGGCTATATGGGGGGCATTATACAATTCGGCCAGGTCATGGCCATTATACAGTTTGCAGAGCTATATGAGGCCATTATACTGTTTGGAGGGCTATATGGGGCCATTAAATATTTTGCAGAGCTATAAGGTGGCCATTATACTGTTTGGAGGGCTATATTGGGCCAGTATACCTTTAGGAGGGCTATATGGGGCCATTTAACAGTTTGCAGAGCTATATGGGGCTATGATACTGTTTGGAAAGCTTTGAGTGGAGCCATTATTTTGTTTGCAATGCAAGTGGGGTCCATTATACAGTGTGGAGGGTTGTGTGGGGGTATCATACTGTGTTCAAGGGGCACCTTTGTTGGCATCATACTTTATGGGTGCAATGAATATGGTATCTTAATGTGTGGAAACACTAAGGGGCTTCAATAGGAGGGAAATTACTTTGTAAGGTCTGGAAAGTTGTTACATATGCTCTTTTGGGACCCCGACGTATATTATTTAATTTTTTCTGGTAGGGGAGAGGGGGTAGACCAATTTGGATTTTTGTTATGGGGCCCCATTATTTGTATGTATTCCCCTGGCAGTGCTCCTCCATTTATCTATCTCCAGTGGACCCTATAAGAATGACTGGAGCGACAGCTCGCATGTTTGACCTCCACACCACAAATTCTGACATATCTAATGTTATCCATTTTATATGTTTTATATGTTTGACAATGCAATGTTTGACATTAAAGGGAGCTAATCATGCGCTTCCCTAGTGAAGGATGAGCAAAACAGGCTGATAGATAATATTATTGGAAAATATAGAGTAATTTGAATTTTTAAGTGTAAAAAGTATGTGAACCTTTACAATTAGCAGATAATTAAGGTGAAACTCGCCAGATGGAATACACTGATGATAAACCTCTGTTAGGATGGTTTCCCATCATGAGCTTTTAGTGAGTTTTTGATGCTGGGTATTCTTACATAGTTACATAGTTACATAGTTACTAAGGTTGAAAAAGACCTAGGTCCATCTAGTTCAACCTTCCACCACCAGTTCTACATTTGGTCACTAAGTCATTTATAACCAACAATGTTGTGTGTACTGAGGAAATCATCCAGCCCTTTTTTAAAAGCTGTTATAGTGTCTGCCATTACTACCTCTTGTGGTAGGGCATTCCACAGTCTGACTGCTCTAACTGTAAAGAACCCTTTCCTATTTAGCTGTCGGAATCGCTTTTCTGCCACTCGCAGTGAGTGCCCCCTGGTCCTTAGTATTGTCTTCGGAAGAAATAAGTCATGTGCCAGTCCTTTATATTGACCACACATATATTTATACATATAAATGAGATCTCCTCTGAGACGTCTTTTTTCTAAGCTAAACATATCTAACTTTTTCAACCTGTCATCATATGGGAGGCCTTCCATTCCTTGTAGTAGTCTAGTTGCCTGCCTTTGAACTGACTCTAACTTCTGAATGTCCTTTTTAAAATGTGGAGTCCAAAACTGGATCCCATATTCCAGATGTGGCCTTACAAGTGATTTATAGAGGGGTAATAATACGTTGGGATCGCGGGATCTAATCTCTCTTTTTATACACCTTAGAATCTTGCTTGCTTTTGCAGCTGCTGCTTGACATTGAGTGTTGCTGCTCAGCTTATTTGTAATGAGAATACCCAAGTAAGTATATTAGATTTTATGACAGGGTATTGATCCAGGGAACTAGTCTGATTGCCGGATGTGGAGTCAGGAAGGAAATTTTTTCCCCATTGGAACTTGTTTGCCAAATTGGGTTTTTTTTTGCCTTCCTCTGGATCAACATGTTAGGCTACGGGTTGAACTAGATGGACTTAGAGTCTCCCTTCAACCTTAAAAACTATGATACTATGATACTATGAAGTCCTTCTCCTGTTCTGTAGTCCCGAGTTTACTTCCATTTAATGTATACGCAGTTATAGGATTACTCCGTCCTAGGTGCATTACTTTACATTTATCAACATTAAATCTCATTTGCCAAGTATCTGCCCATTCTGACATCTTATCCAGATCTTTTTGTAATATTATACTATCAAGGTCAGTTTTTAATATCCTACATAGTTTGGTGTCATCAGCAAAGACTGACACTTTACTATCAATCCCATCCACAAGGTCATTAATAAAGAGATTAAAAAGAATTGGTCCTAGCACAGATCCCTGCGGCACCCCACTGCTGACTATGGCCCATTTAGAGAATGTTCCATTTATGACTACTCTTTGTTTCCTATCTTTTAGCCAATTCCTTACCCAGTTGCATATAGTTTCCCCCAGTCCTTGCTTCTGGAGCTTTAGTATAAGCCTATTATGTGGTACAGTATCAAATGCCTTTGCAAAGTCCAAATAAATCACATTAGCTGCATTACCAATATCCAGGTTTGCACTTACCCCCTCATAGAACCCCAACAGGTTGGTTAGACACGACTTATCTTTCATGAATCCATGCTGTCTGTCAGTTATTATATTATTTTCTGCAACATATTTTTGCATATCATCCCTTAAAATGCCCTCAAAAACTTTGCATACTACTGATGTCAGGCTTACTGGACGGTAGTTGCCTGGATCTACCCTCTTACCTTTCTTAAATATTGGTACCACATCAGCAATCCTCCAATCCTGAGGCACCAACCCTGTTACAAGCGAGTCTAAAAAGATGAGATACAGCGGTCTGTCAATTACGGAGCTCAATTCCCTCAATATTCACCTTGTCAAAAATGCAGCATTTTATAGTTCCAGCAAAGTGGATGGGATTTATAAAAATTTCATGACCACTGGGCTTCTTTTTTGCTCAGCATAATTTGACCTATTTCTGCACCATGTCAATTTATCTTGTTGGTACGCTGAGTTTTCTGTACAGATTTCGTCCAAAGACTTGCATTAGATGTGGAACATCCGCAGGTAAAAAATGCACGTACGCTTATAGTAGTTTAGTAGTTGCAGTAGAAACTCATCAAAAGCTCATGCAAACCACATGTAAGTATATCAATAACATTTTCTCAAGGCTAAATGCCAAAAAGTAGTAAAAACAAACCAGCTTTATTTAAAGCATGAGACCAAAATGAAACAAAAACTGCAGCGTCAAACCGCATGTGAAAAATCTGCACACAAACATGAAAGGGAAAACACAGAAATTCTGCAACATCAAAAGCTCATCGTGGGAACGTAGCCTTAAGCGACATTCACATGGCAGTATTTTAGTCAGTATTTTCCAACAGTATTTGTAAGTGGGTGAAAAATGGATGTGTTTCTATTATACTTTTGTCTGATTGTTTGAGGCCACGAATTTTGGCTACAAACACTGAGGTAAAATGCTGCCCAAATACTGAGGTAATATACTGACCAAATACTGAGGTAAAATGCTGCCCAAATACTGAGGTAAAATGCTGCCCAAATACTGAGGTAAAATACTGACCAAATACTGAGGTAAAATACTGACCAAATACTGAGGTAAAATGCTGCCCAAATACTGAGGTAAAATGCTGCCCAAATACTGAGGTAAAATACTGACCAAATACTGAGGTAAAATACTGACCAAATACTGAGGTAAAATACTTACTAATTACTAATACTGCTGTGTGAACGTGGCCTTATCCAGGTTTTATTCATATGTTGTGTATTTTAACAAATAAATCGGGGAGTTTCCTTAATACTTGTGAAGCTCTGGAGAGGGACAGAAGCGTACACAGAATAGGGCAATAAATTCTGGCAAATGATAAATATAAGTAGATTGGTTAAAAGCGCTAGAAGAGACAGTAAGTGCAAATATGGTCTTATCCTAAAACACTGTTAGCAAAGGTGTTGTAAGAGTAGACTCCCCTGGTGTGGTTGTGAGAGTCACAACCACTGTAATGACGTAAATATGGCTGAAGCAGACCCCACATGGAGATGCAGTTCAAATTTGGAGAGAAAAGGGTTAATAAACCGCGCTGCCATGGAAAGGAGGATCCTTGTAGAAGGAATGATTTTATTTTTCTATGCGTTTCAAAGCCTCATGGCTTCTTCCTCAGGACAATCATATACATATATGATTTGTCCTGAGGAAGAAGCCATAAGGCTTTGAAATGTGTAGACAAATAAAATCATTCCTTCTACATGGATCCTCCTTTCTATGGCGATGTGGTTTATTAACCCTTTTCTATCCAAATTTGAACTAAATATAAGTGGATGGTAGCGCTCCCCTAAAGGTGTTATGTGCAGACCCATACCTATAAAAGGTGCCGCTGCCTCATGTGTAGAGGAAATGGTTCTTGCAGATGTAAAATAGCAAAAATGGAAATTATCGTGACTAGGTGAAATGCGCTGCAGGAATGTAGAGCCTTGGGATTCCAAACAGTTGTTATTAATATTAACACATTTTTATAGGGTCCAGGGATTGCAGGGTACAACAACTGGAAGCTTTAAATTGGAAAAAAAAAAGCTCCAAAAAGCATGAGAATCGCCTCTAAATGGGAGGAGGGGGGGGGGGATTTTCATTGACCTCCTCCCTCTCCCCTTCAGGGGGGTTTCTGATGCTTTTTGGGACCTTTTATTCCTATTTAAAGCCTCCAGTTGTTGTAACCTGCAACTTTGTTTTATACCTTGAAAAAGGTGTCAGAAACACATGGGTTTTAATAAAAAACGTTTTGGAATCCAAAGTTTCTTTATTCCCATAGTGCAGCCCGCCTGGATGTGACAATTTCCATTTTTACCTCTTTAATGCTTGTGTTATTCGGGCATTCACGTGGCCCATAATCAATGCCATTCCTCAGTGAAGAGCATACTGTATACCTAATAGGAAATCATGCCTGAGATAATGTCAGGTTAGTGCCTATGTGCTGGAAACAAACATTTGAGATTATTGTTTGCCTTCTATCCTTGGTACTGTTTATTCTTCTGTATTTCTCGGATATTTTTCTCGTTTTTAGAATAATATGACCTCTTCATTCTGGGTCTTGATATTCACTGCTTGTTTACCCTTCGTCCCGGACACCACAGAAAAAACATTAATGATAGGCTGTCAGCATAAACCTAATTCCCTACCAAGTGGGCTTCAACATCTCTTCCCCTTCCCTTCTACATTGACATCTCAATAATCAGCATTCAGTTTCTTCCGTTTACATTGATGCCACAATATGGATTTGTCAAACGTTGTCATCTAAAGACAAGTCAATGTGAACAAAACATTTAGTTTGTGATGAGCTAAAAAAGGATAAATTCAATAAATCAGTAATGTATGGGTATATATAAAATGTTTTAGAGGAACATGAACAAGGCTGGCTGCTTTGTTACCTATTCACCCTTCATTAATAATTTCCTGAAGCTAGTTATAAAAAAAATATCTGGCCAAGAAAGGCAGTGGTGTGTTCCTTAATTGCTTGTAATGGGTAACGTATATGCTGGAAACTCATATGGGCTTAGTTTAGAGACTTAATCAAGGATTCCCTTAATATTCCAAGTAAAGTGCACATTTGTTTGAGCTTTTATTAGAAGAAATTTACATGCTGGTTTTTCCCCATTGTCTGGACTGTTAGATTTCCTTGCCTTAACAGCTCATTAAATACTCATAATTTCTTTCGAGAAATTTCATGCTAATGATTCTTTGCCCAAAAGTTATCTGTAAACCTTTACATTGGTTTATGTTATTCTCTACTCCTGTTCTATGTCTGATTCCTTACTAGATATGGTGTCATGATCATACCAGTCATGATTCCTACTGAGATCTTATCTATACAGGGTTCCGATAGGGCCTGGCCTACGTGATGTACCTACCAGCATCTCCAATTGTTAACGTCAGGAGCACTGTACTAACAAGCATTAGAATGAAATGAGTGTGAAATACTCGTACAATTTTTATGGAAACCATGTTCTGTAGTGCCTAGTGTAGAGGTCTTTTCTGTAGAAATTACACATTACATGCACTCTAGAAGCAATTTGCTATCCTAAGGCCATGTTCACACATTCAGTATTTGGTGATTTTTTTTACTTCTGTATTTGTAGCCAAAACCAGGAGTGGATAAAAAAATGCAAAAGTGGTGCCTGTGTTTCTATGATACTTTTCCTCTGATTGTTTCACTCCTGATTATGGCTTACTGAGCTACTGAGATACTGAAGAAAAAAACTCACCAATAGAGATGACAGGACCCATGGAAGCTTGAGTTCTACGGGTTCAGACGACTTTAGCTAAAGCTCTATTATGGACCCAACCTGATCGATCCTCATTAGAAGTCACTGATTGGGTAGTTAGGCTGTCCACCCACATACAGCCAACCATAAACAGAACACCTCCGGGGGTGATAGGGTTTGGGGTTTTTTTGTACACACTACATTGGATGATACTAATTTTATCCCAGTGTGAGCCATTCAAGCACTGCAAGTGGCGTACCCAAACACATCGATACTCGATTGAGTGGTCAGCTCACGTAAAGCACCCGAATTCTGAACTCGAAAACTGATTCTTTTTGCAAAATCCGTGTTTGGTACAAACCCAAAACTTTACATTTTGGGTCCCCTCAGCTCTACTCACCATACTCAATGTGTGCATGTGGCCTAACTGTATAAACCAGTTAGTGTTTGCTATAGGAGATTCATAGGATGTAGTCTCTCCTGGGCTTTGAGCTCCCTCTGTTACATCAGAAGATATCAGTACTATAAATTAGATTGGTGGTAAAGGCTTCATAAAAATGCACAATTCAGGTGCTGGAGTTTCAATCTTTGACCACGGGACCCCTTTGAGCACAAAGCTTCATATACATGTCTGTGTGAAGTGTTGCTGTCCAATATTTTCTTATTTTCTTGGAGTTCACACAAACCTATTGAGAGTACCTTATTTTGATCCTGAAACTTTGATCAAAATAGGACATGATTAGGTCTTACGGATCCCACACTTGGATCCATGATTTTCATAAATGTGTGAATAGATCAATGAAACTCCAAGGGTCGGTGAGGCATCTGATAAAAAAATCAGGCAGCACATGGACATTTCACTCGGATATGTATATGTAGCCTAACTAATTTCTAAAATACAAATAATATACATTACATTGTTGTGATTCTTGAACAGAAACAAATTTATCGGATCTGTATGATACTGTCTGGTAAAAATAGCTCAAATGTTTTCATGTTTGATTATATTGTTCTTCCTATAGTATAGTAATCATTCACTACTGATGGTTCACAACATTAAAGGGAATCTGTCAGCAGGTTTTTGCTACCTCATTTGAGAGCAGCATAATGTAGACAAAGAGACTTTGAATTACAAGGAAAAAAGTTCAGCTCACCTATTCCATTGAGTGCAACAGAATAGGTTCCAGCAATGCAGGAAATCCTGCTCATCAAAAAGGGATAGGGTTTTATTATATAAAAAAAAACATCATCTACAAAAAACGACAGAGATGGGTAGTAAAAATATACCCCAATGCGGTTTACGCGTTTCAAGGTTACACGCCTCTTAATCATAACCAGGTTATGATAACTGGTTATGATTAAGAGGCATATAGCTTTGAAACGTGTAAACCACATTGGGGTATACTTTTACTACCCATCTCTTTGTCATTTTTGTATATGATTTTTTTATATAATAAAAGCCTATCCCTTTTTGAAAAGAAACTGTGAATCCAAAGATGTGTCACTTAGATTACTGGGTGTAGCAGTTCTGACACAATCAAAATTGTTAGCTTTAGCCATGTAGCAGAGCTGACATAGCTGTCTCTGCCCATACCAAGCTCATTATAAAGATTGTAAATTTATAGTAAGGTGTCAATCAGAGGAGGGGGTGTTGTGCATGTGACATTGTAGTCCGAGCAATGAGAAGTCCTGCTGCTTAAACAAACATAGCAACTAAACAACAGTTCAGACCTTAACAAAACAGGCTTCCCTGAATTGAATACGTGTTAACCCTTGCAGTATGCTGTTTTCAGCTTATATAGCAAAAACCTGCTGACAGATTCCCTTTAAAAGTATTTTCCAATATACACATTTATTTCCCTACCAATCCTGGGACAATAGATATCCACTTACCAAGCATAGACAGGATACCATTGTGACACATGAGTCTAGAAATACATTTAGTTTCAAATTTTTTATTTCCTTATGGAAGACAATAATTGGTGCACCCCAATATGAGTAAATGAGGGGTTATCTACTACTGGAGAACCCCTTGCGCTCCATCGTCAATCACAAAATAAAGACATGGACAAATTATTTCCAGGAGTGGCACCATTCCTTTTCTTTTGAAATTAGCCATTTGTCTCTCAACTGTCACATGACTTCTTTATGTCACATGACTGTGGTAACCAATCTTTAGTCACTGATTGTCTGCAGCCTTCATTATTCCGTTAGAGCACATAACCCCTTTAAAGTAAATGGTTGTATAGTCGTATCTATATTTGAATAATGTTTATAGGAAAAAAAACATGTTCACGCTGAAAAGTTAAGAGTAATCACGTTTGGATCGTATTTTGGATGTAATCGATGATAGATTATTTAGTTAATTCTTTCATGTTGAAATAACAGCTCTTAACTTGCTAATTAGTTTTTCTATCTTTAGTCTTTCCCGAAAGGTGAATATTCAGCAAAACTCCCACTATTCTGTGTAGATTGCGAGATCATTCAGTGTCTGAACTCAAAATACCATGTCACCATTAGAAAATGCTTTTCATTTTTACTGCTAGGTCTATAGATAGAGGTGGGCACACAGCTCCTAAGGTCCAATTTAATATGACCACTTTAGTGTCACTCTTATTAAATAGTCTCTTCTTACAAATTGTACAATTAATCTACATTTCATGTTGCATCATATGGCACACATATAAATACATGATCACATATGATCCATTCATAGGAAAGATTGGATAAACTAATTCTTGTTATAAAAATGTGACATTTGTATAATACATGAAAATTGAGTTACATTATTTATATGTAGGTACTGTATATACCGTAAGTGCAGCATTGTGCTCTATGGCAGCAATAATGTCTTTGATACATAATAATACAGTATAAAAGATAAAGTACTGCCCTTAACATTTGTGTTTTGTATTACTATCATACCTTATGTATGTTTACAGCAATACAGTAGAGCATTCATCTGAAATCATAGTCCGCACCTCCCCTTATGATGAGATGACTCTGCCACTACAGCCCTAGTCTACACAGCAAAGCTATGCGGAAGGAAGAAGGGTCCCGCTCATCTCCGCCCCTCTGCTTCTATTGGCCGCCTGCCGTGTGATGTCGCTGTGACGCCGCACGACCCGCCCCCTTAGGAAGGAGACGGGTCGCCGGCCAGAGCGACGTCGCAGGGCAGGTAAGTGCGTGTGAAGCTGCCGTAGCGATAATATTCGCTACGGCAGCTATCACAAGATATTGCATGGGCGACGGGGGCGGGTACTATCGTGCTCGGTATCGCTACACTCGGCTAGCGATGTCGCAGCATGCAAAGTACCCCTTAGTGTAGCAGGGTGCTCTATGGCAGCAATAATGTCTTTGATACATAATACAGTATAAAAGATAAAGTACTGCCCTTCATATTTGTGTTTTGTGTTAATATCATACCTTATGTATGCTTACAGCAATACAGTAGAGCATTCATCTGAAATTATAGTCCACACCTCCTATGATGATGAGATGACTCTGCCACTACAGCCCCGGTCTACACAGCAAAGCTGAAAAGTGAGCTAAAGGATACTGTAAAAGTTAGAAATGTTTGGATTTTTTTTTTAAAGATTAGAAACATAAAAAAAACATAAGTTGACATATTCAGTGGCTTTTACTCTGTTTACTGTCCAGTTATAGTTTTCTATATCAGGGTATGTTTTCATGACAGAGTGTGAATAATTAGTTCTTTATTTGGTTGAAGAAGTCCACATATATAAATATGTATAGTATACAGATATTCATATAACAAAGCAACACTGTTTCAAAACATTGGTGGGATGTTAGTGGTAGCCTTCAACTCTATGGACCCGCAGACCATAATATATAATATCTAAAAGTGGGAAGTACTTAGCAACAAAATCAAAATACAAAATGTATAAAGCTGCCCAGTACACCCTGTACTCACCTCCTGAGCAAGGCTCACCGTTACAGCCGAAATGTTTAAACACTTTGCATGGAATAGACATATTTTGTCACTTACCGTATATATTTACAGATGTCTCATTCTTCAACCAAGTACACAACAAAGTAATCATACCACGTTAATTTTTTACAGCATTTTCCTATTTAAAAAACATTTTTTACACTTATTTACATGTCTTTCAAGTGCATCCATACTATAAAGCTGAAAGAAGATCAGACGCCTTTGTGAGTCAATGTCCAAACTGTTTGATCCATTTTGAAAGAACTGCAAATTTGATTGTAATTCTGGTGGGTTGCAGCTTCCATAAAATATTATGTACTGTTAGATGCGCCAGGTGTTTCCCAAGGCAAATTTCACACTTTCATTTTGAAAAGCTTTATGATGCTGTTTGTAACAAAGAAAACCATGGAAAAATGTGCATATCTAGTCACTTCAGTTCTTTTTTTCCTATTTGGCATCAAGCCTACATGGCATGCGTGTATTTGTGTAGAATTTTCTCAATAATATATATCACATTTAAAGGAAAAATACCAATTGCTGGAGCCAATGCACTAATTTTTTGAAATAGGGAAAAGTAAAGAATCAGTACAGCAAACAATCTAACATTTTCAGAACTTGTTTTCTTGATTGGGAACTGTGGTTGTCACACATGTTACATAGACATACCAAGAGGTCAGAGGATCGACAAAAAGTTGGTATTAGTGTTCGGGTATAAATAACTATTGTAGTAAAGCTTGGTGTGAATAAAGCCTAATGGTGAAGCATTCTCACATTTATGGACAACTTTTAAAAATAAAGGCGAGCCATGATCTCCAATGTAACTGACAGATTTTTTTTGCAAGAGAAATCCAGTTTCTCTCAAGCTTATTGGGCTCTCGCTGTTACTAATAGGGAACCTAACTAAAGAATGTATGTCTGGAACACCAATGGTGTGAAAAAGGTGCAAGACTCAAAATATATAGCTATACAATTGGATAAAGAGTTGCACACTAGTCACAATGTATAGGGGAATAATGAAAAGCAGAACTGCTATGGAAATACTAGACTGAAAAATACAATGAACTATCTGAAAAAAATGGAAAACATGAAAATGGAATATGCATAACTGCTATGAATGATAGGAATATAAGAGATGTTTAGCCATTGTATTGATCAATGCAAAAGAGCCTCAAAACCACGCGCAGGTAATCTCTATTTTTGGGGTCCCTAACCTATGTCTAACCTCACCTGCAGTTAAAAAAAAAAACTTGCTCTGTATGGGAAGCAAAGGACCAAGCTATATATGTGATATACCTTGGCGTGGGTATGGGTCTCTTTTGCATTGATCAATACAATGGCTACATATCTCTTACATTCCAATTATTCATAGCAGTTATGCATATTCCATTTTCATGTTTTTAATTTTTTCAGATAGTTCATTGGATTTTTCAGTCTACTATTTCCATAGCAGTTCGACTTAAAGGGAACCTGACATCAGATTTGTTCCCTATAAGCTGCAGCCACCACCAGTGAGCTCTTATATACAGCATTCTAGAATACTGTATATAAGAGCCCAGGCACCTCCTATTTCCAGTCTGGTGCCTCGTCTCTGCGGCGATCACTGTCCTCCTTCTTCTGAGGCCTCTGTGCATGATGCATCTACGTCATGGACAGTAGCCGACATTGAGGTCCTGCTCAGGGACACTTTGATCTGCCCTACTCAGGGCAGATCAAAGTATTGTAGTGTGCATGCGCGGGGAGCATGTAACCTTTCCCCATGCCTGCAAATTACAGTACTTTTATCTGCCCTCAGCATGGCAGATCAAAGTGCGTCTGTGCAGGAAGACATAGGATACATCATCCACACTGGACTGGGTAGAAGGAAGAAGGCCATCGCCGCAGAGAGCAGACGCTGGACTGGAGAGCAGTAATACCCATTGGATTCGACCGCCTCTATGGTGAGTATTATACTAGTGTTTTTTTACGTTATACAGAATGGTTTGGGTTCGTATATCCAGTAATCTAGAATGCTGTCTCCAAGAGCTCACTGGTGGTGGTCGTAGCTTGTAGGGGCCAAATGTGGTGACAGGCTCCCTTTAAACAATTCAAAATAGGCTGTTCTACTTAATAAAACTTTAAAATCTTCTTGGTCTTGTAAGTGATGGCTTTGATAAATGCCACTGGAACTTCTATTGTGAAATTAGAATAGTGATAAGCAGAGTAGCATTTAACGGAAGTAGGGACAAGGACTGATCTGATGCATCTACTGTACAATATCCCCACTAGGCCAGACACCCTGTCAATTTTTTTGCACCAGATAGGCAGACGAATGCAGATTCCTGTAGCACTACTAATAATCGGTTTTCGATGTGTCACTTTTCATTGTCATCTTTAGCGCATCCTAGTCGCCCGTATAGGTTTATGCCAAAATCACATGGTGGTTTGGTCTGGAAATAAAGACTATGTAAACAATTGTTTTCTAGACACACCTAAGCATTGTGATACATTAACAACAACCAGGACAGTTAAAACAGACTTATATAAGGTAAAAGGCAACAACTTCAGGAACATATTGAAACAGCAGAAAGAAAGTCTTTAAATTTGCCTTATATTACATCATATCCCATGGCCCAAGAACCACCAACACCGAAGTAAGTTGCACATAGAAAAAACTTTAATTGGTTGGGTCAAGCATATAAATATTACATGGGATATAAAACATTGTGACAAGTAGAAAGGTTAAATGACACATAAGAGCGAATAAAGAACCCCATGTGGGGCTGCATGGATCAAATTAGGTGCACACAAGGGTATATTCCCAGCAGGGCCAGTGTAAGTGCCTTTTACAAAAGACAGGTTCACAGTAAATGACAGAATAAACCCTAATCAAGAACCCTAGGCACATTACGGATAGATAGACAGGAATATACTCCCAGCAGGGCCAGTGTAAGTGCCTATACAAGAAACAAATTCACAATAAGTGACAGAATAACACTTTAGTAAATAACAATAGGCATGTTACCCACACACATAGTCCGGTGGACAGGGGTATATTCCCAGCAAGGCCAATGTAAATGCCATTGCAATAAACAAGTTCACAGTAAGTGACAAGGCAACACTTTAGTAAATAAACACAGGCACATTACTGTTAGGGCCAGGTGGAAGGGCAGACCCAGGAGGTGGATCCACTGGACCGAACTCCCTGATAATGGTAAGGGGTCCGGTAGCTGGAACACTACAGGTAGCAGGGCAGTCCGTGCACAAGAGTATAATGGAGAAGTCCCTGGGACCACGGAGTCACTGATGGTAGTCCGGGTGACGGAGCTCAGGTTCGGAAGCCGAGATGATGTCAGGCGGAGTCCGGAACCGTTGGAGCGAGATGACGGGTCACCACAGGGATCCGAGATGGTACGGACTGTCAGGATGGCAGATAAGCAGCGTTCGGGGTGCGGGATGCGGCAGGACCTGATGGCGAGGCAGGATCGGCTCTAGAAGAGAGATACGTAAGTATGGCAGAGAGACACAAGGAGACCTGACTCCTAGCTTGGGAAACACGAAGATCAGGCCCCGCCCACTTGGACATTAAACCCCTTTATACCCTGAACCTGTGTGCTTCATTTCCTGTCAATGGACGCTGGCCCTTTAAGAAAGGGTCAATGACCGCGCGCGCGCCCTAATGCGCATGCGCGCGGCCCGGGTGCCAGAAGCCAGAGCAGGAAGCTGAGAGGAGGAAGCAGCAGAGCTGGGCTGGGGCTGAGACGTCGACGGGCGCCGGGAGCGGGGACCAGGACGCCTGGAAAGCGCCTGCAATGGATGCTGGAGAGCGGGGAGCGGTGGAGACCGGACTGAAGAACCGGGGAGCGAGGCAGGGGAGCCGGGGAGCGTGACAGGTGAGCCGGGGAGCAGCGCAGGGGACCTGGGGAGCGTGACAATTACCCAGACACCTAGTCTGGTGGACAGGGGTATATTCCCAGCAGGGCCAGTATAAGTGCCTATACCATAAACAGGTTCACAGTAAATGACAGGGTAACACTTTAGTGAATGACAATAGGCACATTACATGAACACATATTCCAATGGACAGGGAAGTATTCCCAACAAGACCAATGTAAGTGCCTTTACAGGTTCACAGTAAATGACAGGATGAACACTTAGTAGATGATCATAGGCACATTACCCAAGCACATAGCCCGTTGGAGATTCCACCAATTATAGCACTCACATGCAGTCACACAAGGGGAAAAAAAGTCCCAATTAAATTGTGATACATTACGTTGCAGGCATCATTTTCCGAGACTCCTGTATCCCCACTCAAGGTAAATTGCTGGAAGTGCTTCAGGTGATAGGACCCTAATCCTTAGAATTAAATTTTGGCAGAAAGTATATGATTCCATCCAAACAGTTGACTTGATATCACTATTTCTGAAAATGTAGGTTAGAGTCACTTCAAAATGAAGTCTTAAGGTTAAGAAGTGAAACATCTATGTAATATACATTGCTATATGAATGCTACACTCTTGCCAACTTTACCCTTGTAACTAGTTTTCCTAAAATCTCAGTTCAGAGGCCAAATTTCTTCATACTATAAATGTCAAAGTTTCCACTGAATCAAATAGTTATATTTCATAATTTAAAGCCTACAAGGTTAATGAGAATGTTTTAAAAGTATTAACGGGAAGGTAGAGTTGCATGTGAACCTTGTTTTAAGAAGGTAATGCTTCTGAGGAAGATGATGAGCCTTCCAGAAACCATGCCTTTGAGGTTTACTAGGTCTGTGGAAAAAAAGGTGAATAACTTGCTTTTTATGTGTAAAGTATGAAAATAACAGCTATCATTAAACCTGTTAAAACAAGCTGGACAAAGTGCAGGATGTTAAATGCCTGTCATGTTACTAGAAGGAAAGCTGATTTTGATGTAGAACTAGAATATAATATTATAATTGTTATTGGCGAGAATGAGGCAATGTCTATCCAATCTGCTCTGTCTAAAATGACTGCAATATCTAATTCTATAATTTCTTCTATCCTTACATTACATTTCAAACTTGTGAACCCAACATTAAAGGGGACCTGTCACCAGGTTTGTCCCTTATAAACTGCAGCCACCATCAGTAAGTTGTAGAATACTGTATATAAGCCCCCAAGCCAATCTTTAGAACATGAAAAATACCTTTCATTATACTCCCCTACGGGGCGGTCCGGTCTACTGGACGATGCTGATCTTCATCAGGTGCCTCCTCTCTGCTTCCATCGCTGTCCTCTTTCCCTGCTTCCGTGGATGATGCATCCTACGTCATCCCCACACAGAGTCCTCCATTGATCTACTATGCACGTGCACAAACCTTTCCCCGCACCTGCGCAATCAAGATGAGTCGAGTAACGTGCCGGGATTGTTGTATCTAATGGATGCAACAATTCTAGGCAGCTGCAGGCTGCTATTTTTAGGCTGGGGGACCAATAACCATGGGCCTCCCCAGCCTGAGAATACTAGCCCCAAATTGTCGGCTTTATCATGGCTGGATATCAAAATTGGGATGGACAGCACATCATTTTTTTAAATTATTTATTTAAATATTTTTTTTAAAAAAAGCTACATGGAGTCCCTCTTACTTTGATACACAGCCAAGATAAGCACATGGCTGGGGCTGCAGCCTGTGGCTGTATGCTTTATCTGTGCTGGTTATCATAATATCGAGGGACCCTATGCCAATTTTTTTATGTATATATTTATTTTTACACCACTTTAAGGTGCGGTTCCAAGTAGTCAGACTGCAACCAATCACAGACGCTGGGACTACTGATGGGTGGGAGAAGTAGTTCTTATGCAGGAGATTAATGATTGGCCCCAGAAGTAGTATTACAGCTGTGGGGAGAGTGGTTAGTATAAGGCGTTTGCTTTATTCTTAGTTCATTCTTCTTCCTTTTTTTTTTTATTTACCGAGTGGGCAGATCCGGATAGTTAGTTACCTGGATTTCCCTGAGAACTCCGGGCCTGGGATCAGTGCACAGGTACTAGGTTACCAACGCGGATACAGACTTTTACATCACGGGTTCACCCATCATTAGTTGTCTGGAATTTACAAAAATTTGCAGCAAAGCAGGAATTGTGGAAAATAATAAATTAACCATTACTTTCCTCTTGCATCCCCCTGAACACTAGCACCATTACTTTAATGATTACTTGTCCTGCATTGATGAGGTCACATCTATCAGTCATGTGATCACTGCAGCCAATCCTCAGTTTACGCAGACTTGTGCCATAAGTGCATTCCAGCCTCAGTCTCTTATTCTTTTAGAGCAGTTTCTAATTTTTAGTATCTTTTGAATGTCATGGACAACCTCTTTAATTGTGATTATACAATTAAAGAGGTTGTCCACTAATTTTACATTGATGGCCTATCCTTAGGATAAATCATCAATGTCTGATTGGTCGGGATCCGACACGCCCGCTGATCACCTGTTATCTTTGCCACGGCGATAGCAGGCGGTCGGAATTGCTCAGTTCTGGAGCTTCTCTGTCTTCTGATAGTGGCTGCGGCTGGGTACTGCACATCTGTCTTGATTTGAGTGGAAAGCCGATGAACAGTACCCACCTGTGACCATTATCAGAAGAGTATTTCCAGACACCTGCTACCTCTGCCGAGAACAGCTGATTGACAGAGTGTCAGACTCAGGCCCATCTGACATTGATGACCTATCCTAAGGCCGGCATCACACGCTACGATATATCGGGCAATATGTCGTCTGGGTCACGGATTCCGTGACGCACATCCGTCATCGTTTGACATATCGTAACGTGTGACAGCTACGAGCGACTGTTAACGAGCAAAAATACTCACCTTATCGTTGCTTGTTGACACGTCGCTTATTTTCATAAAATTGCTCCTCCTTCTGCGTGCCGGTTGTTCATCGTTCCCAAGACAGCACACGTCGCTCCGTGTGACACCTCGGGAATGACGAACTGCAGCTTACTTGCGTCCCGCTGGCAATGCGGAAGGAAGGAGGTGGGCAGGATGTTACGTCCTGCTCATCTCCGCCCCTCCACTTCTATTGGGCGGCCGCTGTGTGACGTCGCTGTGACGCTGAACGTTCCTCCCCCTTCAGGAAGAGGATGTTCGCCGCCCACAGCGAGGTCATTCGGGAGGTAAGTATGTGTGACGGGGGTTTAACGACAATAAATTGCACGTGACGCACAAACGACGGGGGTGGGTGGGATCGCTCGTGCGATCGTACGATAGATCATCCCATGTGACACCACCCTAAGGATAAGCCATCAATGTTAAAATAGTGGACAACCCCTTTAATCTACCATTTTCCAGAATATCTAAAGTTTGACTCATGTTGGTGATTAGGGCCTCAGTAGAACTTGTGCTAAGTGCTGTCTCATAGCTGTTTCGAAGGAAAGACACATTTATTTGGAAATTTAGGCATTGCCTCCTTCAGTGAGGCACACTATAATTTATCTCTCCTCATCATATTATTATATGGTGTCATGAGTATTTTGGCTAATGTGCATAGACTATAAGCAGATTACAGATTTTATGTAATGATAACGTGTTCATTTTGTCTTTGACATAAAGTGCCATGGTGGAGGGCAGCAGTGTTTAGGTTGTGATGGACTATTTAGCTGCTGGCAAAATCTCAACAATGTGCACAATGAAATGTATTTTTATACATCTGTAAATAAGCTCCTACATGTTCCATTGCAGAACATTTACAGTCCTTGTACGGTCAACATAGATTTCTTCATCTGTAGGCCTTTGTCTTTAGTTTAGCTGGTTGGGTGCATGATTCTGATGCCGCACATTAATATATGTATTTTCTAATATGAATTGCTAGTATAATGAATTGTGCGTTCTCTTATGTAGAGCCAGACACTGGTATATTGTACTCAATTTGCTCATGTCCTTTGTTTTTTTATATTAAAGTTATTTTGTACTGTGCAACTAAAATCTCTCTATAAATCATATTCTCAGTTATCATCTTGCCGATCAGCACATTAAAACCCCAACAGTATTAGGTAGTCATGTGTTAAAGGGGTTGTCCAGCCTTTTAAAGTTGATGGCCTATCATTATGACAGGCTATCAATATGTCATGAGATCTTTGGGAATCTCTGTTTTTTAGCCAATCAGCTGATTTGGGAGAGGCGAGTGGTGCCGCGTCTTTCATACTTGCATTGTTTTAAGGCTGATTCCTACTTAAATATGATGCACTTTTAGTAATGGTGGGCAAGGCATTGTCCCATTCACAAGAAGACAGCTAATTTTCAAATAGAGGCAACTGAGGTGTTAATCATCTGATCACATTATGTCAGGAAACCTCTCACAGTGGACATATGAGATTCAGAATAACTTGGATATTATTTATTGAAATTGCCAGTGGTCTATTGAGCGGTCCCATTCAGTGACTGACATCTATCTCTGCAACCACAGTCATACACAGTGGACAGTAAATCACTAATAAGATCATGGACTGGACTCATATGCATTTTAACATCAGGGATTCTCATGACTAAATATAAGTTATACTCAAAGTTTTCCCATTAAAAATGTATATCAATATGAGCAGTTCCTCCTGCTCTATAACTGTAAGTCGGCAGCAGGGATGTCGACATAGTTGCTGCTGCCACCAGCCTGCTCAATCTCCCGCCTCTGTACAGCCATCCACGTGTCCTTCTGCTGCCTCCTGCTCCCTGGACCTGCGCATGCCACACCGGTCCCCTGGGAGTGTATTTAGGGCACCCTCCCTGCTTTTAAAGGGCTGGCACCTTTTTACCCAGAGGTGCCCCTAAGCCTATGGCTGAGAGGCATTAGGTACTTAAGGCATCCTCCCACTAGGGGAAGGGCCTGTGCAACATGGTCAGTTAGTTAATGTCTGCCTAGATAGCTAGTTATCAGGTCCTATTTGTCCTTTATCTGCTACCTGTGCCCGTTATCTGTGCCTGTGCCCGCCTTCCCATACCTGTCAATATCTGCCATCCTGTCTGCATCAACTGCCTGCACTAGAGACTGTACCTCCCTGTTCCTGAATCCATCCCTGCTCTTGGAGTCAGCTGCCACAGTCCTGGACACTGCCCTTGGAGAGGCACCTAGCTTCTACCATCAGCCAAGCCCATCTTCACCATCTGGAACTCTGGCATGTACTTGGTAGGCACTTAGTTAAGCCTCTACCATGTCAGGGTAAGCCCAGGTTTCTCCTGTGGTTCAGTGGGTCCAATCTAGCTTGCTGCCTCAATGCCAGCAAGCATTAAAATAACATCCTGCCTGCAGATCAGATAGCATCTTAGAAAAGACAGGTTCCCTTTAGGGCTTTTGTCCAGACATGTAATGAATGGTCTTCCATGTAACAGATGGGTCAGATCTCGATTAAAGCCACGGCTCAATGCAAGGGCTACACCTGTATGATATTCTTTAGAACAGCTTATAGGCAGGGATTGTCTTCACAATGCACCCTGATTAAAGTTAGATTGGTTTAAAACTATGCACATTAAAATATTGGATAAACTGTATGTTTAGTTTTAGTAGTAGGATTCATTGAGTAACACATATAGTAGTTAATATGTGACATAATCATATGAACTTTGCTCAGTTCTTTGTAATTACTGAAAACAATACCAGGCTGAGAATGCCACTGTAATGGTTGGAATGTCTCTACGATGATCATTACTGAGATGAATGTAATAGCTCATCATTGAGTAATGCAAATATAAGACGAAGGCTTTAACCATCCATACTATAGCTGCAGGAATGGGACTCCCCATAGTTCTTTGGAACTAAAAATAGGGTACAATATATGAACCAAAGAAAGTAGGAGTGCTACTATCTACGATATAAGATCATAATGCTAAAACAATGATGGATATTACCTATTAAGGACAATCTACAGTGGAGCTGAATACACGACCAGAGGAAAAAAAATGATGTAGCATAACCCTAGTAATAATGAAAATAAAACTACTAAATGTAAAACCCCCAGAAATACTAACTGTCAGTGAAGCTGTAACTATGTACATATACAATACATAGCATGCATTGTGCAATGTGGGCAAAGAGAACAAAATGGTATTAATATAATAGTCTAACTTGCCAAATAATTTCCTCTAGACTAGAGATGAGCAGACCCATAGAAATTCAGCCTGATTTTAGATAAAGTTCTGTTCTGGACCCAGACTTGACTTGAACTTCGTCCCAAAGCCCAAACCTGATTGGAAGTCACAGATTGGGCAGATTGGGTCTTGCCGACATACAGCCAGCCATAAACAGAACATTTCCGGTGGAGGGGTTGTTGTTCTTTTTTTGTTGTATATACTACATCTGAAAACATTGTTTTTACATCCAGTGAAAGCAATTCGGAGACTAAAAGTGTCTCACACTGGCCAAGCACCAAGCATACATGAGTACCCTGATGCTCACTCAAGCGTTTTGCAGACGTAAAGCCCCGAACTTGAACACTGAGTTTTTTTGTATAGTCCTTGTTTGGAACGAATCCCCAACCTTGCAGTTCGGGTTCGCTCATCTCTACTCTAGACGTGTCTTTCTACCTCAATGTGCATTTTGACATTCGCTCCCGATGAAGATCGGATGATTTATGGCAAGGGACAGGTCATCTTTAAAGCCCGTTTCTCACACAATATTTGGTCATTATAGTTTTGCACCAGGAATGATAAGCCAAAGCAAATACTGATGCAAACTATTGATCAAGTATTACAGGCTGAAAGTAGATTATGTCTAAAAAACAGAATTGAAGGGATGGCACTCATTGGTAAAATAGCTCTTTTTATTTTTTTCATGCCACATAGATAGACAGGCGTGAGGCTAGGCAAATGAAAACATATAATTGAAGCGCCATGTGAAGAGTTGTGTGTGTGTGAGAAATGGCGTTTGTCTGTCTGTTTGTCCCGCACCTATCCTCCTGCCTGTCTATGTGACATGAAGAAAATAAAAAGAGCTGTACTTTATCAGTGAGTAACATCACTTCAATTCTATTTTCTGGACTGTGTTCTTCTATGCTCTGGATTGAGCAACACCGACTTCAGCTAGTCTTCACTGTCCCATCTCTTGCCTTCATCTTTAAAGGGAACCTGTCAGGTGAATATGCACCCAGAACCACAAGCAGTTCTGGGTGCATATTGCTAATCCCTGCCTAACTGTCCCTTTATACAGTAGCATAGATAAAGAGATCTTTAGAAAAAGTATTTATAAAGATTTTTTATCATATGCTAATGACGCCAGCGACTAGTCGCAAGGGTATTGCTTCTCCCAACTAGTCTGCCCTCTTAGCATGGTAGCATGCCTACAGGGGTGTGCTAACATGCTACTCAATGCCGTATTACCAGCGGTGATGTGCGTACCTGTGTCCGCTGTCTCCACTGTTCAAAAGTGCATAACCGGAAGTAGTGGGGCCTTCTGAACAGGGGAGGCAGTGGTCACAGGTATGCACGTCACCACTGGTGATGCTGCATTGCGCAACAAGTCAGCACACCCCTGTGGACGTGCTAACATTCTAAGAGGGCGGATTAGTCGGGGGAAGTAACGACCTTGCGACTAGTTCCTGGCCTCATTAGCATATTATAGAGAATCTTTAGAAATACTTTTTCTAAAGATCTCTTTATCTATGTATACAGGGACAGTTAGGCAGGGATTAGAATATTCACCCAGAACTGCTCATGGTTCTGGGTGCATATTGCACCTAACAGGTTCACTTTAAGGACTTGATGCAGTGCATCAGTGCCGGTATCTTCTATTAGAACTACTGAAGGTAGATTATGTCTTACAATTTAGTCCAATATTGAATCCAATGAAGTCTGCATGATTTATTAATGAGCAGATCAATTATATGTTTTCAGTCATAACGCCATTTATTCACATGACATTCAAAGGAATCCGCAAGTGAAGGTCTCCTGCTAGATATTGTTATAGATTTGTTCTCAGGGCTTTAATTCTCTCTAGACTAGAAATTCTACAAAAGGATCTTATTAAAGGGCAGATTCTCTGGTCTGGCTGCTGGTGCCACTTGATGTAAGTCTTTTCACAGCTTCTCTAGGTTGCTAAGGTTAGCTTTCAAGTCCTGCCAACGAGGAGGGAACCCCTGAGGTGGAATTACAGAGAACACATGTCAGCTCTAAAACCAGCGGTCTCAAAAATAATACAAAGCCACACAATTAGTAAATGAAATGAATATAGATAATTAAGATTTTCCATCCAGCATCTTGTGTTGTGTAAGTTTGTAACAATTTCCTGTTCTCTCGTCTGTTCAATGTATTTCTGGGATTTTACTGTTGTGTCACATAACAAAAAGAGTGGCTGCTGTGAATTATACTCAGGAAAGGCACATTTTATAGAAAGTCAGTTGGTGGCCACTGAGGAGTAATGTAAACTTTCTTCACAGACATCCATTCACACAGCGGTGATTGAAGTGCAGGACTTGAACTTGCTGCCTCTACTGTGTCAGCTGAATGGGATGTTCAAGTGTTCAACATCCCCCTAAAGGCCATAAATCTTTAAAAAATATCAAAACATTTCTACGAAAATGATTTTTCAGGCCCCTATTCCTAATCGCTGCTCGTCACTAGGACTCCATGACTATTAAGGTGGTTTTTTACATAGTGAATGTTGGACGTCAAGGCCCCTTGACGTTCTTCACATTTCAAATCAAGAGACCTGCTAAATATCCAATTCACAAGGTGACTAAGTATGCGAAAATAATTGAAAAGCATTATAATATATTTGTATTTCTCTATTTCAGCCATATTTATTGCATTTAGGGGAAATGTTGGAACCCTGGACAACTTCTTTATATAGATAGTTCTCTTAAATGGCTTGGTCACACTGGCGTATAACTGGGATGAATGTAATGCAAGAAAATAAGGAATTGCACACGGACCCATGTTATTCAATGAGAGAGCAGATCTGCACATTTTTATATGTATTCGGACTGAGGAAAAAAGTAGCAGCATGCTGTGTATGGTCACGACAAGACCCATTAATGCAGGTCTATGAGTGTGAGAAAAATAATGGATGTCACATGGACCATCCTATTGGCATCTGTTTTTTATGGATACATTATCATTCTGTAGCACAGAACACTGTAAATGGTGCTGCAAATGAATAATAGCTGTTGAGAAAAAAAACGCATTGCATATGGAAGGCATATGGATGGTAGGTGAAAAAAAAAATCACACACTCGCTTACATACGGCATACCAAACGGATTTAATTCATCTCACTTGAATTAATGAGACCGATTTTTTTGTTTGCCAGGGTGCATGAACTCTAAAGGTTGCTTTACACGCTGCGACATGGCTAGCGATAGCTAGCTGTGTCGTGCGCGATAGCACCCGCCCCCGTCGTTCATGCAACATTTGGTGATCGCTGCCGTAGTGAACATTATCGCTACGGCAGCATCACTCGCACATACCTTGTCAGCGAAGTTGCTGTGACCGCCGAACAATCCCTCCTTCAAGGGGGAGGTGCATTTGGCATCATAGCGACATCACAGCGGCGTCACTAAGCGGCCGCCCAATAGCAGAGGAGGGGCGGAGATGAGCGGCTGGAACATGTCGCCCACCTCCTTCCTTCCTCATTGCCGGTGGACGAAGGTAAGGAGATGTTTGTCGTTCCTGTGGTGTCACACATAGTGATGTGTGGTGCCGCAGGAATGATGAACAACATCGTACCTGCAGCAGCAACAATATTAAGGAAAGGAGCGACGTGTCAAAGAGCAACAATTTTTCACGTTTTTGTGCTCGTTGATCGTCGCTCCTTGGTGTCACACGCTGCGATGTCGGTAATGGCGCCGGATGTGCGTCACTAACGACGTGACCCCGACGATATATCGTTACCGATATCGCAGCATGTAAAGCACCCTTTAGAGTAACTCCACCTTAAAGTGAATCTGTCAGGTGATTTTCTAGTACAATACCAATGTTATCTTTAAATAGGGCTGAAGGAGACCTTTCAAGATCTGTAAGTTTTATTGTTCTACCTATCCTGCTATAGGCTCTATAGAAGTTCCTTATGCACCCATGTCAAGTGTATGTTAATACAATTTGCATATGCACTGCTCTCCCACCTCCCAGTGCATTCATCATCACTGCTAAAGCCCCCATCACATTTAATGACTTACCAGCGATCCCGAAAACGATGCAACCTGATAAGGATCGCTGGTAAGTCGCAGGGAGGTCGCTGGTGAGATGTCACACAGTCAGATCTTACCAACGACGCAGTAACGATCAGCGACCTGTATAACGATCTCGGCGGGCGTTAGCACTGTGTTAGGAGGTCGTTGGTAGGCGTCAAACACAGTGATGAGTCCTGCCCAGCAGGACATTGCCTTTGAAAAAAATGGTCCCAACCATGCAGCAACGACTAGCGATCTCACAGCAGGGGCCTGATCGCTGATAGGTGTCACACATAACGAGATAGCTGCTGCGTCATCTGCGATCTCGTTAGTGATCTCGTTGTGTGTGACAGGGCCTTAAGAGGTATAAGGGAGTATAGGTGGTGGCAGCAGTGCAAATTCAGTAAGGATTTATTATCACTGATGCCAGCACTGAGAAGAGGGAGGGGGTAGCAGGGCATATGCACTTTGTATTTACATATGCTTGACTAGTTACTACATCACACTGAATTCTTTACAACTAGATAACAGGATAAGGAAGACCGATCCTGAAAGATCTCCTTAAGTCCTATTTAAAGATAACATTAATATTGTACTGGAAAATCACCTGACAGATTACCTTTAAGAACATTTTTGACAATCTAGATTTTAGAGACATGTCAGAAGTTTTGATTGGTTAAGGATCAGGTGCTGAGACCACCAACAATTGTACAAATTAAGAAGCTAAAAGCTGCCATCCTCCCAGTCTGAAGATAGACTCTGACCATATTTTAACTCCTTTTTCAGTCTAGGAGAAGAATACTGTAAGATATGGCACAAATCTGCTCTGCCAAATCTCATAGAAAAGGAAAGTTAGATTTTCTTCTCCTGTACATATGAAAGTCTCAATGGTTTCTAAGTTTTTTTGCAAAGTGAACCTGAATGAACACACATCAGCCGCTGTATGATGAGGATGTTTGGCTGTATAGTTTCATTTTTTACTGCAGCTCAATCAGCTTTAATTTGAGCTGTTGACCTTTTCCCTTTCTACAAAAGGAACTCAATGCAACATTTGGTTGATACCCGAAAAGGAAATGTAAAAGTAATAACTAATATAAAAGTCTCTGGATGAGGTGACTGGACAGGGACACCTAGGCTGGCCCTCAGACTGGGGACCATGTGCTGTCCCTTAGCTCAGAGGTTCGCTTGATGTAAGTGAGGTCTGAGTCGCCAGTGTGACCCCAAGTCCTGTCCTAGCCCTGGTGTAACTCCCCTCCCCCAGGGGTAGGCTGGGACCTTAGTACAAACTCCACAACTAAACACTGACATGGGAAAAACCCAAACCCATACACATGGCAACCAAACACAAAGAAGCGACAATATGTGCACAGGGGAAAATAACATAAAAGGGAGGAAATAAACTAACAAATGAAAAAATTCCGCAACACACAGTATAGCACATCACTTATCACCAAAGATTGGCTCATCACTATAAGACCAGAATCATTGCAAAAGCTTGAGCTATTAATAACGTAGGGACAGAGATCCTGATTCTAGCAGTGTGTCAATTACTGGGCTGCTTAGTGTAGTTTTGTTAAAATCACTGATTAATCAGCAGCAGATTATCATTAGAGGACTACTTGGCATGCTGCTAGGTAGTCCAGCGTATTCATGAACTCTTTATAACTGCTAGATCTGCAGCATAGAAAACATTGAATTTAGCAAAATGACAGCAAACAGCTCAGTAAGTGACACATCGCTGGAATCAGAGTATCTGTCTCTATATTATACTGCTCTCAAATGAGGTATCAAAACCCTGGAGACAGTCCCTTGAAGGCCAATTTCAGACATTCGTGTATCTTAGTTAAAGTATACACTGCTATAAAATCCTTGATTAAAAGCTGTGGATCGCCTCACACAAACGGAGGTTGTCAAGTTCAGTCATGAGATCCATAGACAGTCGGTGCACTGCGGTCCGTACTTAGAACATGGTAGATGGATGCATGAATGTATTGTCAGAAGTTAAAAACATGCAAGAGTCAACAGAGTGTGTAAGGATTATAGCTGTTTTGCGTATAGACACCTTTGGTATCTATACACGAACCAGCCATCGTCCTTACATGACCTGCTGCCTCCTGCATGTGTTACCAATTAATCATGGTCTTCTATGGATGGTGAGTGCCACTTTATTTTTTCTATTTTTGTTGGACTCGTCTAGGACTTTTTGAAGTGCAGCACCTCAATTCCTCTTTGTCCAGGGAGCATCCGATACTGGTTTACGGATTCGTATGTGAGTAGTGCCGAAGTATCTTTCACATTTGTTTCTGATGTCTGAATTTGGCCTTGTGGGACCATAGCCTTACTTTCTCTATATGGCTGCTTGTTTCATTTAGTCATAAATCATTTTAAAATGTAATTTAGGAGAGATATAGGTTACAGACCCAGCCATCAGGCAAGCTTACTGGTGAATTCTACCGCTGGCTATCAACTGTTTAGGCCGCTTTACATGCAACGACATTGCTAACAAGATGTCGTTGGGGTCACACAATTTGTGACGCACATCCGGCCTCGTTAGCGGTGTCGTTGCATGTGACACATACGAGCGACCGCTAACGAGCAAAAATACTCACCTTATCGTTGCTCATTGACATGCTGTCCAGTTCCCAAATATCGTTGCTGCTCCAGGTACGATGTTGTTCGTCATTCCTGCGGCAGCATACATCGCTATGGATGACACCACAAGAACGAGGAACCTCACCTTACCTGCGGCCACCAGCAATGAGGAAGGAAGGAGGTGGGCGGGATGTTACATGCCGCTCATCTCTGCCCCTCCGCTTCCATTGGGCGGCCGCTTAGTGATGTCGCTGTGACGCCGAACGAACCGCCCCCTTAGAAAGGAGGCGGTTCGCCGGTCACAGCGACGTCCCTAGGCAGGTAAGTAGTGTGATGGGTCCGAGCGATGTTGTGCACCACGGGCAGCGATTTGCCCGTGATGCACAACCGATGGGGGCGATTATGCACGCTAGCGATCTCGCTAGCGAGATTGCAGCGTGTAAAGCGGTCTTTATACAAAGGGGCCGCAGAAGCCAAATGACCCATAATTTGGAAAATAGTCTAAAATTAGCATTTAAGTAAAGATAAATGCCCCCAATGGTGTCTAAATTCTCTAAAGACGGACAGGATTGAGCATGTATGCAGTTGTCTGTCTTGACTATAATTAAATTCCTAATATTTAGTATTTTGCATAGTCTTTAATAAAACATTCTCCTGCAGATCAAAAGGTTGCTGCAAGCATTTCTTGTTACAGTAAATACTTTGCTATGATACCCAGCTAACAATAAGAGTCATGTATTGGTCACACATCTGGTTTCAGATGACAAAGGTTATTCTTTCTGTGCCATAGCATCTTTTTCCTTCACAATTCCTGTCAGCTCAGCTTGTAGACAATGCCCTTGCTTGGATTTCCTATATTCTGCGGCTGCATTTTCTTTCTGGGATTCAGGAAGATGTAATTATTGTGTCTCTCAGCAGGAAAATTAGTGAATTATGGTGAAGCTGATGAGACAGAAAATGTGACATGATTGCATTGTAAGATATTTAATGGGCTTTTCCTTCACTGCTGTGCTATGTGCTTTAGAGAAGAAGATGGAATTATATAATGAAGGGAAGTGCTTTTTATCATGATGTAGGAGGTAGCCATCATTAATCCTAGATTTTTCTAGAAAGTTTACGGTGTATTCAATATGGTATGAATGAAAGAAATAAGTACTGATGGCAAATGAGTATGAGAAGCTAGTGGGATAAATATTAAAGGGAATCTGTCATCAGATTTGTCCCCTATAAGCTGCGGCCACCACCACTAAGCTCTTATATACAACATTCTAGAATACTGTATATAAGAGCCCAGGGCACTCTGTATAATGTAAAAAACAGCTTTTATTATACTCACCTGCGGGGCAGTCTGGTCTGATGGGCGTTGCTGCTCTCGGTCTGGCGCCTCCTCTCTTCCTTCCATTGCCATCCTCCTTCCCAACTCCATGTGGATGACGCATCGTAAGTCATCCACATAGAGGTCTCATTGCTTCTCTACCCTGCTGAGGGCAGAGCAAAGTACTGTAATGCCCAGGCACGGGGAAGGTCAAAGACCGCCTGCACATGCACACTAAAATACTTTGATCTGCCCTAAGCAGGGCAGAGAGAAGTGCGTGAGCGCAGGAGCACAATGGAGGCCTCTGTGTAGACAACATATGATGCATGATCCACATGGAGCTGGGAAGGAGGATGGTGATGGAAGGAAGATAGGAGGCTCCGGACCGAGAACAGTGATGTCCATCAGACCAGACTGCCCCGCAGGTGAGTTTAATAAACGCTGTTTTTACATTATACTGAGTGGCCTGGGGTCTTATATACAGTATTCCAAAATGTTGTATATAAGAGCTTAGTGGTGGTGGCCGCAGCTTATAGGGTACAAGTCTGATGACAGGTTCCATTTAATACTTATGTTCTTATATCAGAAAGGTTTTAATATATGCCGTGTTATGCACAGTTTACACCACACCTGCAAAAAAAGTCATACCAAGAACAATCATTTCAGAACTTTTTCCACCTTTAATGTCACCCAGAATTTGTACAATGCAATTGAAAAATTAACTGAAATCTTTTCAGGTTGATAAAAAACTAAAATAATGAATTTGCATAAATATGTACACACAAAATAATACTTTTTCTGAAGTAACCTTTGCATTTATGACAGCATTCTGTTTTTTTGGGTAGGAGTCATCATGTAGCTGGGCTTAATTGTTTTTTTTTTGTAAGAAGAAGTTTCCATCTTACTACTCTGCTCTATAGGCTAGAGAACAAAATTCTTCACTGTGGGTATGGCGTTCCATTGTAGATGCTCACTGTTGGCTATGCAACTAACATACCTTTTGGAATTATGGCCAAAAAGCTCAACCTTTGTCTCATTAAACTATAACATGTTTTTCGACATGCTTTTGGCAGATAAGATATAGGTTTTGGCAAAACATAGATTTGCTTGGATATCTTTCTGTGTAACAACAGGCTTTTATTTTGCCCCCCTACTCCACTGACCAAACATATGAAGATAAGGGAAAATTGTTGTCACATGTACACAACCATTACTTGTCAGAAATACCTGCAGCTCCTTTAATACTGTCAGAAATTCCTGCAGCTCCTTTAATGTTGCTGAAGGCCTCTTAGCAGCTTTCGGTTCAATTTTCTTTATGTATTTTCATAAATTTTTGAAAAAAAACAAAACAATTTTAGGTAATGTTACAGCAGTGCTAAATTTATAGGGGTTGTCCTGTCTTTTCCTAAAAGTTAACAGTTACTCTATGTGTTTGCAGAATTCTTAATACTTATAGCATACTTATAGCATGTACACCATATGCTGTGTGGGTTCTCAGCCGTGTTGTTGCCGAGAGCTCACAATCGCATGACTGCAAATGTGTGAAATGCATACTTACAGCCACATTCTGACTAGACGTTCTCGACCTCTCTTAATACAAGTGAATTGAGTGAGGGCAAACACAGCTAGTTTGCATATGACCAAATTTATGCAAATCACATACTTGCCGTCACTTAACCGCCTTCTCTCGGCAATAAATCCTGACAGAATACTGGGTGCTTGCTGAAAGAATTCAGAAGTCTGCAGTCAGACATTTAGCAGCCATTTCTTGATACCCTTTACAGTGTTATAGTTAATCAAACTGGTTGTTAAGGGCTAAACCCTGAAGATACTACAAAGGGAAACAAGTGATTGAAGTTTTACTGTCTCGGCTATGATGCTGCATGTAAAAAAGATAACATCAGAGTTGTGCCAGATACATTTGTACTAGCTATAAACCTATTTACTCAGCTCACATATAATTTAGCAATGTTTTCTGTGCCTATAACTATTGGCTTTAAATTTGACTTAGTGCACATAGTTTGCACTGGTATAAACCTGAACGTGTTGATCATGTAGCATATTTTTGTGTGAGGTGAGCAGCACTGATTGCTCTCTCCACAGTAGAGTCTATTTATAGGGTCGCTAGATGGCAAACAAACGGAAGTAAAAATCTTTCACTAATTTATAAAAAACAAAAGCTGTATAGAACAACTAATCTGTTTAGATTCAATCGCTTTCTAAATACTGATAGTTTTCAGCTGGTATCACTTTCCATAGCTTTTTGCACCTCTTTTTCTTCATGTGTTCAATACTTTGTCCCTGTGTTATTTCTAATAACTAGACATTACAAAATTTATGGACAGCTATGGTTTGATTTACCTGCTTGTGTGGATTGGATGGGTTGTAACAGACATCTAGTGAGAATTTCATGTCAATAGCACTTTTAGAAATATATTTAGTTCGAAAATTGGTTACACGTTCAATACTTATTTCACCAACTGTACAATGGAAATATTAGTACATATAAAGACTAACAATCTCTATGATGATTCTAGTAGCTACATGTGTTGAAATTCAAAACAGTGTGAAACCTATAAACATTCTACAGTGAATAAAATGAAATCAAATCTCACCTTTCAAATATGAAGATGCCGAAAGCAGTCTAAAGGGTGCTTTACACGCTGCGACATCGCTAACGATATATCGTCGGGTTCATGTTATTAGTTACACACATCCGGCGTCATTAGCGTCATCGCAGCGCGTGACACCAAGGAGCGACGATCAACGATCGCAAAAACGTCAAAAATCATTGATCGTTGACACGTTGCTCCTTTTCTTAATATCGTTGGTGGTGCATGCCGCTGGTTGTTCGTCGTTCCTGCAGCACCACACATCGCTATGTGTGACACCGCAGGAACGACGAACATCTCCTTACCTGCGTCCACCGTCAATGAGGACGGAGGAAGGAGGTGGGCGGCATGTTCCGGCCGCTCATCTCCGCCCCTCCTCTGCTATTGGGCGGCCACTTAGTGACACTAATGGCTATTGGGCAGCCACTTAGCGTTTAAAGCACCCTTAAGGCTATGTACCCACGGGAGTTTGTACCTGCGGATATATCCGCAGGTACGGCTGCAGGCGTCCTGCAGCTGCTCGCTGGTATCAGCAGCTATTTTTAGCTGCAGTAGTACAGCGAAATAGCTGCGGAAAACCTGCGGATATTCATGCGACTTACCTGCGGAAGTCCCGGCCTCCATCTCCATAGTGGAGGGCCGGGATTTCCGCAGGTAATTCCGCAGAAAGAATTGACATGCAATTACGTGCGGCTGTGGGACATCCGCAGCATGTTCCGCAGCCGCACGTATCCGCAACATGGACAGAGCACTCCCCATGTCCCATAGGATAACATGGAGAGTGTCTGTACATGCTGAAAGCTGCGGATTTATCTGGAAAATCCAGAAAATCCGTGGATTTTCCGCAGATAAATCCGCAGGTTTAATCTCCAGTGGGCACATAGCCTAAAGCTTAAGCAGTATTAGTGAGGAGGTGATAGCGACAGCCATGTCCAGAAGATATATGCTTATGATTTTCCTGGCATCTGGTAGGAATATATGAGATAGTGAAGGGTCAGATCTGGTCCCGACACCAGAAGTGATATATTGCTAAGCCTACAAGACCACATCACAATAATTGGCATTAAGTGACAATGTGTAGTACTCTCATGTGGGGCTGTGCGGAGATCACATCACCAAGATAGAATGAATTCTTTGCGTCTTGGTCATGTGATCTCCACACAGCACCACGTTGGGGTATTGAACATTGTCACTTAATGCCAATTATTATGCCAATTATTCCATCTATACACAGCTGTGATTGAATAAACTCCCTTTTTGAGTGCTGGATTCCTATTTATTTCTACAAGCTTCTAGTTATGTTTGATCTGTTTAGTATGTGGAAGATTTATCAAGCATAAATAAGTACAGTTACATCCTTTGGTAACATTTCACAGAGTATAAAAGATTGGCATTTAGTGCCAGAATAGGTAAGATAACATAGACATGCGTAAAGAGGAGAGCTGTGCAGTAACAGACATACACCTGCGCCGCTACTAGCAAGCAAGTGGGGGTGAGTAATGATCATTATACATAATGAGCTAACCCAGAGCTTTAAGGCTTGCAATAAAGGAGCATGCTGCATGCTTGAACTGTGATTAGTATAGATTGTCCAAGGCGAATAAGACCAGCCATCCTGTATTAGAGTAAAACTCAAGGATATCCAATATAAATAGAAGCAGAGAGACTTTATTCTGTGATTAAAGTGTGTGTCTACTATAAGGCCAGAGACTAGCCATCAAGAAAGGAGAAAAGATAGCCACATAATGGTGTCACAATTTGACTTGTTGGATAATAAGGGATAGGGGCCCTTGTGCCATCCATCACGCTCAAAGGCCCTAATATGCTATCCCAAATCTCAGGGGATACTCCTAATGGTGGAGACGCCTAAGTCCAATTCCTGGCCTTGCTCCTGACCAGATTTAGTCTGATTTCCGATTTCCTCTCCCCGTCCCAGCAGGGAATGACAGGGCAGGAGTGGGATATTTAACACAGATGAAGACAGACAAGGGAAAACCAAAATTCTGACACACTGTGCACACACACACACACACACACACACACACACACACACACACACACACGATAGAACAATAAGAGATTCAGGAGGAAGACAAGAGCAGGAAGAAAACTACAAAAGACAACTAGGGTAAACTCCACAACCACACAAAGCAACAAGTACTACAAGCACCAGAAAGTCTGGGACACCACACCAGACCAACTAAGACAAGATATAGCTGGCATAGGTGAAAGGACCCAGCCAGTACGCCAGTATATATAGGTGGGGAGCAGATGTGGTAAGTAGTGATGAGCGAGTACTAAAAAGCTCGGGTGCTCGAAGCTCGGGCCGAGCCTCCCAAGATACTCGTGTACTCGGCCCGAGCAACGAGCCCAATGTTATCCTATGGGAGACCCGAGTATTTTTGTGAAATGACCCCCCGGCAGCATGGAGAAACCCTAAAAATGTCACAAAAGTCTCAGAAGAGTGCTCAAATGACATGGCAACAGCATGGGGAAGACCCCTTGAAGCATTTATCACTGAAAAGTCACAGCTGTGAACAATTTTGTCCGTGTTTTACGCCATTTTTACGGACTCACCAGAAAACCTTCCAAAATGACCCCAAAATGATTTTTCATGGCGGAAATGTTAAGGGCACATACCCAATAGTGAGATAGAGCTGGTGTATGTTACTTTTTGAGATTAATACATGAAAGATTTTACGTGAAAACATTGTGTGGCACTCCGATGTCCCTGAGAAGAGACGTACATGAAGGCCTCTTGAGTCTAATGTGCCCATTTTGAGGAAGTGAGTCTTTGTAGTATTTTCCTTTGCCAGGGCAGTCCAAAATTGTGAGGTTCACCAATGCCCCTGCATACAGACGTGCATGAGGGCCTCAAAACATTAAGTGTCCATTGTCAGGAAGTGGGTGTATTATAGTATAGCCCTTAGGCAGGGCAGCCAAAAATTGGGAGGCTCCACGTTGTCCCTGGATAGAGACGTGCATGATGGCCTGTAAACCTGAAGTGCCCATTGTAAGGAAGTGGGTCTATTGTAGTATAGCCCTTAGGCAGGGCAGCCAAAAATTGGGAGGCTCCACGTTGTCCCTGGATAGAGACGTGCATGAGGGCCTGTAAACCTGAAGTGCCCATTGTAAGGAAGTGGGTGTATTATAGTATAGCCCTTAGGCAGGGCAGCCAAAAATTGGGAGGCTCCACGTTGTCCCTGGATAGAGACGTGCATGAGGGCCTGTAAACCTGAAGTGCCCATTGTAAGGAAGTGGGTGTATTATAGTATAGCCCTTAGGCAGGGCAGCCAAAAATTGGGAGGCTCCACATTGTCCCTGGATAGAGACGTGCATTATGGCCTGTAAACCTGAAGTGCCCATTGTAAGGAAGTGGGTCTATTGTAGTATAGCCCTTAGGCAGGGCAGCCAAAAATTGGGAGGCTCCACGTTGTCCCTGGATAGAGACGTGCATGAGGGCCTGTAAACCTGAAGTGCCCATTGTAAGGAAGTGGGTGTATTATAGTATAGCCCTTAGGCAGGCAGCCAAAAATTGGGAGGCTCCACGTTGTCCCTGGATAGAGACGTGCATGAGGGCCTGTAAACCTGAAGTGCCCATTGTAAGGAAGTGGGTGTATTATAGTATAGCCCTTAGGCAGGGCAGCCAAAAATTGGGAGGCTCCACATTGTCCCTGGATAGAGACGTGCATGAGGGCCTGTAAACCTGAAGTGCCCATTGTAAGGAAGTGGGTGTATTATAGTATAGCCCTTAGTCAGGGCAGCCAAAAATTGGGAGGCTCCACGTTGTCCCTGGATAGAGACCTGTTAGGTTCTTAGTGCCTCCGTGCTTGCATTTAAAAACCGCACGTGTGTGCCTGTTGGTGGCAGCTTTCCGCTGCATTTGTGTGAGTTTTGCAAAAACTTGGATATAACGCACAAGTCTAGTGAATACACATCAGCACAGCATTGCAAAATGCGCAAGGGCGTTGTCAACGAACAAGGAAGTGGACGTGATGGTGGTGCAGGCAGAGACCGAGGTTGTGTGCAAGCTCTAATTTCACCACAACAAAGGGCCACATCTAGTCGCTCGCACGTCCTGTCCCAAATTCTTGGGGACCGCAGCAGTACACCGCTCTTGAACCAAGACCAGTGTCAACAGGTTGTTAGTTGGATAGCGGATAATGCTTCCAGTCAGATTGGCACCACCACAAACACTCTGTCTTCCACACGGTCAAGTGTCAGTAGCCGTGATACTGCACCGCACATTTCAGAACCTGATCCTCCTTCCTACCACCAGGCCGAGTACACGTCCACGGACATTACTGATCCCACACTTGGACACTTGGAAGAGCTGTTCGTTCACGTTTCCATTCACAAATTCTGGCCTCTCGCCAGCTCCTGTTGAAGTGGGCCATGACGAGATTGTATGGACAGATGCCCAAATATTTGAGCAGCCACGTTCTCACGAAGTTGGCAACGTGTCTCAACAAGGGGTGGACGATGATGAGACACAATTGTCAGGAAGTCAGGAGGAGGAGCAGGGTGCGGAAGAGGAAGACGACGTGGTGGATGATCCAGTAACTGACCCAACCTGGCAGGAGGATATGCAGAGCGAGGACAGCAGTGCACAGGGGGAGGGAGGCGTAGCATCACAACAGGCAGTAAGAAGCAGAGTGGTGGCCCCAGGCAGACGTCAGGCAACTGTTCCCCGGAACAACACGACACAAGGTGCCTGTACAAATGTTAGGTCTTCCCGAGTCTGGCTGTAATACTATTGTATGTATTGAGGATTTCGATTGCGTTAGGGCAATGACAACCAGAGACGAGTTCTTGGTGCAAGACGTTTATAATATGCAACCAGCAAATATGTACATAAACGGAACAAAAACACAGTAGAACATAAATACAGGAAATACCTTCCAGGGACGGAGCGAAAGGGAATTCCCGGGACCGCGCACCGGACTCCCCCAGGGAGACCACCAAGAGCGAACCCCTATACAGGGACTGTCTGGCAATCACCCCAGAAGCCCTAAATGCGCAGCAGCCGGGACACAAAAGGGCAATAGGTAAGTCCAAAAATGTCCGTACGTGATGTGAGTCCAGAGTGGTATTAAACGGAAGGAACCGGGCAGAAGTGCCGACCAAAGACGGCAAACGGAGTCCGGGCACAGCTAGATGATACCAGATGAAGTCCAGAGTCGGTGTCGGTTGTTTTCCAAGAGGATCCGAATAACAATCAGGAACCAAAAGCAGCAGGGCAGGAGCACACAGGAAGCAGTATACTCAGGCACTGGACTAAGCTTTAGGGGCGGCTTTTAAACAGATGGACAGGAAGTAGGGCAACAGAACAGAAAACTCCATGTTAACAAAGGGCAAGCTCTTTCAAAAGAAAACTGGAAAACCCGGAACTCTGACACTGGCAGTTTTTTAAGTTGGCTCCACATAATTCTAAAAAGGCCATTTGCAACACCTGCCATGCCAGCATCAGCAGGGGTACCAAAACTAGCAGCCTGACCACCACCAGCATGATCAGGCACATGTCAGCCAAGCACCCGACTTTGTGGGAAGTACAACAGAGTCGAGGAGCAGTGCTTGCTGATGTCACTGCTACGTCTTCGCTGGTTGTGCATGCGAGCCAATCCCCTGTCCATGCTGCCTGCGAACAAGCCTCCTCCACTCCTGCACCTGCAGTTGCCTACGCAGAAAGAACACCATCATCAAGCACGTCCTTGTCCCAGCGCAGCGTTCAGTTATCCATTCAGCAAACCTTTGAACGCAGGCGCAAATACACTGCCAACACCCCACATGCCACAGTTCTAAATGCTAACATTTCGCGACTGCTTGCGCTGGAAATGTTGCCTTTTAGGCTGGTTGAGACAGAAGCATTCCGCGACCTGATGGTGGCAGCTGTCCCACGTTACTCGGTCCACAGCCGCCACTATTTCTCCCGGTGTGCCGTCCCCGCATTGCATAACCACGTGTCACAAAACATCACACGTGCCCTGAACAACGCTGTTTCAGCCAAAGTCCACCTAACCACAGACACGTGGACAAGTGCATGTGGGCAAGGCCGCTACATCTCGTTGACGTCACACTGGGTTAATATTGTGCAAGCTGGGACCCAGTCTGAGCGAGGGACAGAACACGTCCTTCACACACCAAGTTTTGCAGGCCCTACCTCAGTCAGGGTTTCACACACACTCTACAGCTCCGGAATGTCATGCTCCTCAGCCTCCTCCTCCTCCTGCGCATCCTGATCCACTTTACCCTCCACACCAGTCCCAAGCTGGAAGTGTCGCGGGCGGAGGAGGGGACGGTGCGCTCTCCCACTGCTCGGGTCCGGCTGACGCTGCTCTACGGCTGCTGCTGCTCGTTGGCTCGAGCGATGGCCGGATCACGGGGACTCGAGCGGCGCTACTCGCCCGTGAGTGAAAAGGGGTGGTTTGGGTTTTGGGGATATTGTCCGTGACGCCACCCACGGTTGTGGTGATTGTGTGGACACCAACGCTGCTCTGGACGGGGATCCCGGGAGCCTGTGACAGGGAGCAGCTTTGTTGTTATTTCTCCCCTCCGTGGGTAGGGGGGTTGGTTGTCCCGGGGCCTGGTGATGGGGTAGACATGGATGACAGGCGGGTTGCGGGGCCTGATGAGGTGCAGGGTCGCAGGGGCAGCGCTGTGCCGCACGGCACGGAGGTACTCACTCAGCCCAATGATGATGACACAGTTCACGGTAAAACAAGTGGCTGGATGGACGGGTCACTGGGACGGCTGCGGTTGTTCCTCCCTGCAGGTTAGTGATGACTGTCTCTCCCTGCACCTAAGTTAAGTGTTGGTAGTGATGGTTTCCCAACGGTAACCCGCTCCCCGACCTGGATATGGGCCGGAGGAGCCCCTTTTGCCCACAGGCGCTGGCCCTGGGAGACGGTTGCCCTTGGCGGTGGCTGTGTCTCCCCTTCACGGTTGTACGGTTGCCTTCTATCTGGACTTGGCTGTTTGGAAACCCTGAGGTTCCCTTCACTAACGGATTTGTCAAATTCACGGCGACACCAAGCCTTGCCGGGATCCGAAAGTCCTCTGCCAATGGTGCTGGCTTCTCTTTGTATACCGGTCCGGTACGGCCGGGTCACCACCCGTCCACGGTCCTTACGGCAGACTCCAATCGGCCTCCACTGCAGACGGTCACCACATCCTGCCAACCTTGCTGTCCTGTCCGGGCCACACACCCGGACCAACTTCAGGCTCTTTGCTGTCACTTTTCTCCTCTCTACTACTTTCCTCCTTCCACTTCCTTAGCTTAACTCTCACTGCCTGTGTTTTCCCTCCTCCTCGGTGGGTGGAGACCAACCGCCTGGCTCCACACCCTGGTGTGGACAACAGCCCCTGGGGAAGGCAACAAGGATTTTGTGTTTTGACTATGATATGCCTGCAGGGAGTGTGGGGTGTTTAAGTGTTGTGCTCTGTGGCCCCTGGCTTGTCCAGGGCGACACAGAAGCACTGCAGCACTGCCTCGGCGAAGCGGCAACAGGCAGTGCTGAAGCTAATCTGCATAGGTGACAAACCCCACAATGCAGAAGAGGTGTGGACAGCTCTGAAACAGCAGGCAGATCACTGGCTCACAACTCTGAACCTAAAGCCAGGAAAGGTCGTGTGTGACAATGGCCGGAACCTGGTGGCGGCTTTGAGGCGAGGCCAGCTGACACATGTTCCATGCGTGGCCCATGTGCTCAACCTCGTGGTTCAGCGGTTTCTAAAGTCATACTCAGAGCTGTCTGATCTGCTGGTAAAAGTTCGCCGCCTGTCTGCACATTTTCGAAAGTCACCTACTGCTTCAGCCGGCCTTGCCGGCTTAAGACGCCGTTTGCATCTTCCGGCACACAGACTGGTGTGTGATGTCCCCACGCGTTGGAATTCAACTCTGCACAAGTTGGTCAGGATATGTGAGCAGAAGAGGGCAGTTGTTGAGTACCTGCATCACCTAAGCCGACGGGAAATGGGTCAAACTCCACACATAACACCTGAGGAGTGGAGATGGATGTCCGACCTATGCACCATCCGCCAAAACTTTGAGGACTCCACCAAGATGGTGAGCGGCGATGACGACATTATTAGCGTCACCATACCGCTTCTCTGCCTTCTAAAATGGTCTCTGCTCAAAAAACAACCATGATGCATTGCAGGCGGAGCGCGATGAGTTTGAGCAAGAAACAGTAGTGGGTGTGGGTGATGATAACACACAGCCCAGCCTCGTCTCATCACAACGTGCAGTGGAGGACTATGACGAGGAGGAGGATGAAGACATGGAGCAACTCTCTGGCCAAATTGAGGATATGACATGCAGTCATATCCTCGGTTCAGCGTGGCTGGCCAGAGGACAGGGTAGATGATGAGGAGGAGGAGGAGGAGGACAGCATGTTCAGTCATCGTGTTGGTCAGGATACTGAAGTGATGGCTGTTAAGAGTCTGGCACACATGGCTGACTTTATGGTAAGCTGCCTGTCTCGTGACCCTCGCGTTAAGAACATCTTGGCCGACAATCATTACTGGTTGGTAACACTGTTAGACCCACGCTAAAAGGAGAACTTTATGTCTCTTATTCCCGAGGCGGAGAGGTCAGGCAAAATGCAGCAGTTCCAGAAGGCCATAGTCACGGAAGTAGGCAAAGCATTCCCCTCACAAAACGCTAGCGGCATAGGTCAGGAATCAGTGGACAACCAAGGCGTACAGCCGAGAGGGGCACAAGTCCAATCCGCCAGAGGTAGGGGAACAGTCTTTAAGATGTGGGACAGTTTTCTCAGCCCCTCACATACCACAGCCCCTGAGGTGAGGGGTAGTGCCACAAGAAATCCTAAGTTTGCCCAGATGCTCAAGGAGTACCTTGCAGATCAAACAACTGTACTCCGACATTCCTCTGTGCCTTACAATTAATGTGTATCCAAGCTGGACACGTGGCATGAATTGGCTCTCTACGCCTTGGAAGTCCTGGCCTGCCCTGCCGCTAGCTGTCAGAGCGTGTTTTTAGTGCCGCAGGTGGAATCATTACAGATAAACGCACCCGCCTGTCAACTGTAAATGCTGACAGGCTGACTCTGATCAAGATGAACAAAGGTTGGATTTGGCCAGACTTCACCACACACACCAACAGCAAATTACAGCGGAATTTAAAGTTTGTAACGGGAATTTGCCATGTACCTCCACTCACCCATGGTAACACACTTCTGGACTTTGGCTACTCGCTGGACTGCTCCTCCTTCTCCTCATGCGCCATCATGGTGACCGTTACAATAGTTAAGCCGTTGTTTCAGGTATACCCCCAGTGGTAAATTTTTTCGCCCATTCTTTCTGAATGGGCATTACAACGACAGGAGACCCGCTCCTTTGCAATGGGAACAATGTTTTGAGGCCCTCATGCACATCTCTATCCAGGGACAATGTGGAGCCTCCCAATTTTTGGCTGCCCTGCCTAAGGGCTATACTACAATAGACCCACTTCCTTACAATGGGCACTTCATGTTTACAGGCCATCATGCACGTCTGTATCCAGGGACAATATGGAGCCTGACGCTGCCACCGACTGCCACACACATGCTGTTTTTAAATGCAAGCACGGACGCAATAAGAACCTAACTGGTTTTTAGGAGCGACAATTACTGAGAAGTCTGACACTATCAGACACTGCTGACTGACGTGTATTATACACTAGACTTGTGCAATATATAATAGTTTGTGCAAAACGCGCACCTGTACCCTGCCACGGACTGCCACACACGTGCTGTTTTTAAATGCAAGCACGGACGCAATAAGAACCTAACTGGTTTTTCGGAGCGACAATTACTGAGAAGTCTGACACTATCAGACACTGCTGACTGACGTGTATTTTACACTAGACTTGTGCGTTATATAATAGTTTGTGCAAAACGCGCACCTGTACCCTGCCACCGACTGCCACACACGTGCTGTTTTTAAATGCAAGCACGGACGCAATAAGAACCTAACTGGTTTTTAGGAGCGACAATTACTGAGAAGTCTGACACTATCAGACACTGCTGACTGACGTGTATTATACACTAGACTTGTGCATTATATAATAGTTTGTGCAAAACGCGCACCTGTACCCTGCCACCGACTGCCACACACGTGCTGTTTTTAAATGCAAGCACGGACGCAATAAGAACCTAACTGGTTTTTAGGAGCGACAATTACTGAGAAGTCTGACACTATCAGACACTGCTGACTGACGTGTATTATACACTAGACTTGTGCGTTATATAATAGTTTGTGCAAAACGCGCACCTGTACGCTGCCACCGACTGCCACACACGTGCTGTTTTTAAATGCAACCACGGACGCAATAAGAACCTAACTGGTTTTTAGGAGCGACAATTACTGAGAAGTCTGACACTATCAGACACTGCTGACTGACGTGTATTATACACTAGACTTGTGCGTTATATAATAGTTTGTGCAAAACGCGCACCTGTACCCTGCCACCGACTGCCACACACGTGCTGTTTTTAAATGCAAGCACGGACGCAATAAGAACCTAACTGGTTTTTCGGAGCGACAATTACTGAGAAGTCTGACACTATCAGACACTGCTGACTGACGTGTATTATACACTAGACTTGTGCGTTATATAATAGTTTGTGCAAAATGCGCACCTGTACCCTGCCACCGACTGCCACACACGTGCTGTTTTTAAATGCAAGCACGGACGCAATAAGAACCTAACTGGTTTTTAGGAGCGACAATTACTGAGAAGTCTGACACTATCAGACACTGCTGACTGACGTGTATTATACACTAGACTTGTGCGTTATATAATAGTTTGTGCAAAACGCGCACCTGTACCCTGCCACCGACTGCCACACACGTGCTGTTTTTAAATGCAAGCACGGACGCAATAAGAACCTAACTGGTTTTTAGGAGCGACAATTACTGAGAAGTCTGACACTATCAGACACTGCTGACTGACGTGTATTATACACTAGACTTGTGCGTTATATAATAGTTTGTGCAAAACGCGCACCTGTACCCTGCCACCGACTGCCACACACGTGCTGTTTTTAAATGCAAGCACGGACGCAATAAGAACCTAACTGGTTTTTAGGAGCGACAATTACTGAGAAGTCTGACACTATCAGACACTGCTGACTGACGTGTATTATACACTAGACTTGTGCGTTATATAATAGTTTGTGCAAAACGCGCACCTGTACCCTGCCACCGACTGCCACACACGTGCTGTTTTTAAATGCAAGCACGGACGCAATAAGAACCTAACTGGTTTTTAGGAGCGACAATTACTGAGAAGTCTGACACTATCAGACACTGCTGACTGACGTGTATTATTATACATTAGACTTGTGCGTTATATAATAGTTTGTGCAAAACGCGCACCTGTACCCTGCCACCGACTGCCACACACGTGCTGTTTTTAAATGCAAGCACGGACGCAATAAGAACCTAACTGGTTTTTAGGAGCGACAATTACTGAGAAGTCTGACACTATCAGACACTGCTGACTGACGTGTATTATACACTAGACTTGTGCGTTATATAATAGTTTGTGCAAAACGCGCACCTGTACCCTGCCACCGACTGCCACACACGTGCTGTTTTTAAATGCAAGCACGGACGCAATAAGAACCTAACTGGTTTTTAGGAGCGACAATTACTGAGACGTCTGACACTATCAGACACTGCTGACTGACGTGTATTATACACTAGACTTGTGCGTTATATAATAGTTTGTGCAAAACGCGCACCTGTACCCTGCCACCGACTGCCACACACGTGCTGTTTTTAAATGCAAGCACGGACGCAATAAGAACCTAACTGGTTTTTAGGAGCGACAATTACTGAGAAGTCTGACACTATCAGACACTGCTGACTGACGTGTATTATTATACACTAGACTTGTGCGTTATATAATAGTTTGTGCAAAACGCGCACCTGTACGCTGCCACCGACTGCCACACACGTGCTGTTTTTAAATGCAAGCACGGACGCAATAAGAACCTAACTGGTTTTTAGGAGCGACAATTACTGAGAAGTCTGACACTATCAGACACTGCTGACTGACGTGTATTATACACTAGACTTGTGCGTTATATAATAGTTTGTGCAAAACGCGCACCTGTACCCTGCCACCGACTGCCACACACGTGCTGTTTTTAAATGCAAGCACGGACGCAATAAGAACCTAACTGGTTTTTAGGAGCGACAATTACTGAGAAGTCTGACACTATCAGACACTGCTGACTGACGTGTATTATACACTAGACTTGTGCGTTATATAATAGTTTGTGCAAAACGCGCACCTGTACGCTGCCACCGACTGCCACACACGTGCTGTTTTTAAATGCAACCACGGACGCAATAAGAACCTAACTGGTTTTTAGGAGCGACAATTACTGAGAAGTCTGACACTATCAGACACTGCTGACTGACGTGTATTATACACTAGACTTGTGCGTTATATAATAGTTTGTGCAAAACGCGCACCTGTACCCTGCCACCGACTGCCACACACGTGCTGTTTTTAAATGCAAGCACAGACGCAATAAGAACCTAACTGGTTTTTCGGAGCGACAATTACTGAGAAGTCTGACACTATCAGACACTGCTGACTGACGTGTATTATACACTAGACTTGTGCGTTATATAATAGTTTGTGCAAAACGCGCACCTGTACCCTGCCACCGACTGCCACACACGTGCTGTTTTTAAATGCAAGCACGGACGCAATAAGAACCTAACTGGTTTTTAGGAGCGACAATTACTGAGAAGTCTGACACTATCAGACACTGCTGACTGACGTGTATTATACACTAGACTTGTGCGTTATATAATAGTTTGTGCAAAACGCGCACCTGTACCCTGCCACCGACTGCCACACACGTGCTGTTTTTAAATGCAAGCACGGACGCAATAAGAACCTAACTGGTTTTTAGGAGCGACAATTACTGAGAAGTCTGACACTATCAGACACTGCTGACTGACGTGTATTATACACTAGACTTGTGCGTTATATAATAGTTTGTGCAAAACGCGCACCTGTACCCTGCCACCGACTGCCACACACGTGCTGTTTTTAAATGCAAGCACGGACGCAATAAGAACCTAACTGGTTTTTAGGAGCGACAATTACTGAGAAGTCTGACACTATCAGACACTGCTGACTGACGTGTATTATACACTAGACTTGTGCGTTATATAATAGTTTGTGCAAAACGCGCACCTGTACCCTGCCACCGACTGCCACACACGTGCTGTTTTTAAATGCAAGCACGGACGCAATAAGAACCTAACTGGTTTTTAGGAGCGACAATTACTGAGAAGTCTGACACTATCAGACACTGCTGACTGACGTGTATTATTATACATTAGACTTGTGCGTTATATAATAGTTTGTGCAAAACGCGCACCTGTACCCTGCCACCGACTGCCACACACGTGCTGTTTTTAAATGCAAGCACGGACGCAATAAGAACCTAACTGGTTTTTAGGAGCGACAATTACTGAGAAGTCTGACACTATCAGATACTGCTGACTGACGTGTATTATACACTAGACTTGTGCGTTATATAATAGTTTGTGCAAAACGCGCACCTGTACCCTGCCACCGACTGCCACACACGTGCTGTTTTTAAATGCAAGCACGGACGCAATAAGAACCTAACTGGTTTTTAGGAGCGACAATTACTGAGAAGTCTGACACTATCAGACACTGCTGACTGACGTGTATTATACACTAGACTTGTGCGTTATATAATAGTTTGTGCAAAACGCGCACCTGTACCCTGCCACCGACTGCCACACACGTGCTGTTTTTAAATGCAAGCACGGACGCAATAAGAACCTAACTGGTTTTTAGGAGCGACAATTACTGAGAAGTCTGACACTATCAGACACTGCTGACTGACGTGTATTATTATACACTAGACTTGTGCGTTATATAATAGTTTGTGCAAAACGCGCACCTGTACGCTGCCACCGACTGCCACACACGTGCTGTTTTTAAATGCAAGCACGGACGCAATAAGAACCTAACTGGTTTTTAGGAGCGACAATTACTGAGAAGTCTGACACTATCAGACACTGCTGACTGACGTGTATTATACACTAGACTTGTGCGTTATATAATAGTTTGTGCAAAACGCGCACCTGTACCCTGCCACCGACTGCCACACACGTGCTGTTTTTAAATGCAAGCACGGACGCAATAAGAACCTAACTGGTTTTTAGGAGCGACAATTACTGAGAAGTCTGACACTATCTGGACTGTTTTACACTGTGTACACCAGCCCCAGATATGATGAAGGCTGGTATACGGTCACCACTACCCTGCCTGCCTGCCTGCCTGCCTGTATACTGCTACAATAGTCCTGACAAGGACTCTTCTGGTCACTAGCCTGTATTCCGACCTGGCTATACCCTGCCTGTATATAGCAACAATAGTCCTGAGAAGGACTCTGCTACTGTACTCCGACCTGGCTATACCCTGCCTGCCTGTATACAACTAGAATAGTCCTGAGAAGGACTTCTGGTCACACTGTTTGCAGCCCTGCTCCGGAACTAACTATAAAGGGCCGCAAAGCTTTCCCTGAATCAGCGACACTCTCCCTGCACTGACTGTCTGGATAGTTGTGAGCAGAGCACAGCGCGCCGGCCGGTATAAAGGCTCGGTCACGCTGTGCAGGCCGGCCAATCACTGCAATTCCACAACTAACAGGGCTGTGGCATTGCAGTGGTCTGCCAGCCAATCCCTGCATGAGGGCTGGCTCTCAAAAGAGCGCCAACATGCAGAAATGAAGACCACGAGTACAGCACGAGTATCGCGAGATTACTCGGTCCCCGCCGAGCAGCCCGAGTACAGCGATACTCGTGCGAGTACCGAGTAGTTACAAGCATGCTCGCTCATCACTAGTGGTAAGTTCTTTACTACAGGTGATCAAAAAAAGCAAAAAAGCAGACTAGCAAAGATTAACTCTTTTCTAGCCTGCCTATGAATTCAGCACACAGCAGATCGACGCCTGAGTCTGCCTGTGTAGCTCCCAGACACCAGAGAATACTCGGTGAAGTTAGTGAAAATCTCTTTGTGACACATGATGAGTCTAAAAAGTGAGGTGTGTGAAATAGTATTAATAGAATACTGGTGCCTGAGTGTAAGTGAGTGATACTGTACTTGATGAGAGAGTGCACAGTGTTACAGACAAGCTACTTCAGGGCAGCCCTGCCAAAAGAGGGCTCTGTATATGCTGAGCTGCTCTGAGAGTGACACAGAGATAGGACCAGCATGTAGGAGGAGTAGATGAAGGGACTGACAGCAGCTTTAAAGCGTCCTTGACTTAAAGTAACAAATGTAAGTAAAGGCAGTTCACTGTTGCAGATGTCACTGTCTACCTCTATTCAAGCCAAGTCATAACATCTGATAAGATTGTTGAAACCATTAAGCTCGTTGCCTCTATTAGGCTGCTTTCACATCAGCGTTTTTTTGCCGGTCGGCGAAAAACCGCAAACCGCATCTGACCGGATCCTGCGGATTGTACGTGCAACGCATGCAACCGCAATTGTTATTTTACCAGATCCTTCTGCAGCGGGGCTCAGAATTTATCGGCCGGCACTGCAGTCAGCTGATGGGGAGTGAGCTGATTCCTGACCTCACAGCCGGCACACGCTGTGAAGGATGTAGGTTAACAGCAGTCACTGCCTGCTGCCGATAACCGGTGACCATGTGTGGGCTGTGTGGTCAGGAGTTCAGCTGAGTTCAGATCAGCTAAGGACTCCAGTGTCGGCCGATTACTTGTTCTGTGTTCCCTACATCCATCGCAACGTGTGCTGGCTGTGAAGCCAGCTGAGTTCAGATCAGCCAACTCCAGTGCCGGCCGAACTTAGCTGACCTCACAGCCCGCACACGCTGTGATGGATGCAGCGGGACACAGAACAAGTAATCGGCCGACAATGGAGTCAGCTGATCTGTTTAGTTGTTCTGCTGGCTGTGTGGTCAGGAGTAGGGATGAGCGAGCAGTAAAACGCTCGGGTGCTTGATGGGCAAAGCCCATGTCAATTTTTTTTTTTAAATTTATTAAAAAATTAAAAAAAAACAAAAAAAACCCCAAACACATAACCCTAACCCTTGGGTTAGGGGTAAATAAAAATGGGGGCTCTCGCTACATTTTCTATTGCTAAGGGGAACCCAAGCAGCTACTGGCTGCTAACCCACACTCCTTGGTGCCTTCACCGGCAATGGAAAATCCAGGGAAGCCCTTTTTTTTAGTTTTTTGCCCAAAAGCTAAAAAAAAAATGAAGTGAGCTTCGCCGTATTTTTGTATGCTAGCCAGGTACAGCAGGCAGGTACGGCCTGCCCCCAACCCCCAGCTACCTATTTGTACTCGGCTTGGAACCAAAAATATAAGGAAGCCCCTTTTTTAATTATTTCATGAATTTCATGAAATAATTAAAAAAAGATGACGTGGGCTTCACCCAATTTTTGAGTTCAGCCAGGTGCCAGGTACAATTAGGCAGCTGGGGATTAGAATCCACAGCGCAGGGTAGTTCAAGCTTTCTGCCCCCCCCCCCACTGTGAATTGCAGTCCGCAGCTGCCCCAAAAAATGTCATAGAAGCTCCATTTCTGGCACTGTATACAACTCTTCCAGCGGCCCTGGTGCCAAGTGGCACGCTGGGTAATAAGGAGTTGATACCAGCTTTGTTTTACTAGCTGATATAAAGCCCGAAATTCTTAATGTCTGGTCAAGTTTGACCCAGCCATTAAGAATCTCCAATAAAGTGTTAAAAAAAGACATCACACAGAGAAAAAATATTTTATTAGAAATAAATATACAGACACACTTAGAGACTTCATCTTCAGTACTCCCTCTCACCCTTCCATGATCCTAATCCGTCCGTGCGTCCTGCAGTGGCCAAGTGCTGATCGGGATGCAGAGCACAGATCTGCATCCCTGCTCAAATTTGGGCACAACTTTTTTTTTGCATCCGCATTGCTTTTGCACCTCATCCGTGTGTGCGTCCTGCAGCGGCTGATCACTGATGGACATCACTGCTCGGCATCCATGCGTTTGAAAAGTCAAGGCCATGCTGTGGGCCCAAACAATTGATTTCCACCACATATGAGGTATCTGTGTACTCAGGAGAACTTGCACAATAAATTTTATGGTGCAATTTTTCCTGATACCCTTGTGCAAAAAAAGCTACCTGGTTGACGTAACAATTTTATGGTAAAAGTTTTTACAAAGGTACAAAGGGCTCACTAAACATCTAGATAAATTCCATTAGGGGTCTAGTTTCCAAAATGGGGTCACTTGTGGGGGAGCTCCATTATTTAAGCACCTCAGAGGGGTCTCCAAACGCAACATGATATCAGCTAACGATTCGAGACAATTTTGCGTTTGAAAATTGGCGCTCCTTGCATTCTGAGCCCTGCTGTGCACCCAGACATTTGATTTCCACAACCTATGAGGCATTTGTGTGCTCAGGAGAAATTGCACAATACATTTTATAGTGTATTTTTTCTGGATGCCCTTGGGAAAATGCTAAATTTTATGGCTAAAGTAAGTAACATCTTTGTGTAAAAAAGTAAAATTTTCCTTTTTTCCTTCCACATTGCTTTGGTTCCTGTGAAGCACCTAAAAGGTTAATACAATTCTTGGACATGTATTTGAGTAGAGTGAGGGGTGCAGTTTTTAGAATGGGGGCACTTTTGGGTATTTTCTGTCGCTAAAGTTTCTCAAAGTCACTGCAAATGTGGTGATGTTCCTAAAAAAAGTTTTTTTGTAAATTTTGCTGGAAAAATGAAAAATTGCTCATGAACTTTGACCCCTTCTAACTTCCTAACAAAAATAAATGTTGTTTCGAAAATTGCGCTGGTGTAAAGTAGATGTATGGGAAATGTTATTTAGTAACTATTTTGTGTGACATATCTGTCAGATTTATGGGCATAAAATTTCACATTTTGAAAATTGTGAAATTTTCACCAAATTTCTGAAATTTTCACAAATAAAACCCAAAAACTATCGACCTAAATTTACCACTTCATCAAGTACAATATGTCACGAAAAAACCATCTCAGAATCGCTAGGATCTGTTGAAGCGTTGCAGAGTTATTACCTCATAAAGGGACACTGGTCAGAATTGTGCAAAATGGCAAGGTCAGTAAGGTCAAAATAGGCTGGGTGGTGATTGGGTTATGATCAACTAAAAAAAAATGTACAGGTCAAAAAGATCTAGCTGTCAAAGGGATCTATCCCTAAGGAAGCAATTATTAGAGCGATAATTGAAATCTCAGTTTCATAGTGACATGTTGGAAAAAAAAACCTAGAGAACCCCTTTAAATCCTTAGTATAAACTATATAGGCGTCCAAAATTAATACTGTAATAACGCCTTTGACTTTTTCCAGACTGTCTAATTCTCTAAGTATCACAAGAAAATCTGAGCAGCTTAAACATTATCTCGGTGTTTATCTATATCTATAGAACTTCTAAGAGATATAGTGTATAGAGAGCGTCTTGAATTTCATGTACATGCTTGCCGTATGTTCTGTCTATTGCACATTCCACCACTCAGACTCTACAGATCAGCATGCAGTAGCAGGTTCCTCAAAATGATTCATGTGTTTTCTGTTCAATGTATGGAATGTGGAAATCATAGTTTACACACAGCCGAACATACAGAATGGTAATATTACAGAACATAGTATTACTGACCTTCTCATTAGCATATGGAGTAGGCTTTTTGGTAAATACTTCGCTGCCCTGGAACACTTTTTTTAAAAATTAAAAAAAAACTAAAAAACAAAACAATAAAAAAGACCAAGCAAACAAAAAACAAATCTGTTTCAAGAGAATATTTATATTGCTTTAGGTTGTTGTGCAGTCATTGTTACAAGTAACGTGTGTTAAATCTTATGTTATTTTACTATTTCATTTTTTATTTTATTCACTTATATAGCGCCATTAATTCCATAGCGCTTTATAGATTTCAGCATTGATCTTCCCATTAGGGCTCACAATCTAAATTCGCTACTAGTATGTCTTTAGAGTGTGGGAGGAAACCAGAGAAAACCCACGCAAACATTGTGCAGATCTTGTCCTTGGTGGAATTTGAACCCTGGACCCCAGTGCTGCAAAATAATTGTTAACCACTGAGCCACCGTAATGCAAGAAAAGGATGAAGGAATCCCGAACACCGTTCCTCATAAAATTCTTCATCACTTTATTGAGACATTAAAATCCTTTTTTAAAATTGCGAATTCCAGGCATTCACCCCCGGTTTACACGTTTCGGACAATGCCTATAAGTAAGGACGTATGTCCTAAACGCGTCAGTTGGTAAATTGTCCACCTGCAGTCCTAGATCTTTCACCAATAGAACATATATTCTGAAATGAAAAATCCAGCAATGAAGAAATAGAAATAGTGAGCAGCTAGAATTCTACATCAAACAAGAATTTTAACATTGCTATACCCAAATTCTAAAAATTGATCTTTTCACTCTCCAAATGTTTACAGACTGTTGTAAAAAGAAGTGGGGATTCTAAAAAAAATGTTAGACATGGCCCAGTCCCATCTTTTTTTGAGATGTGTTGCTGGCATAAACTTTTTGGGAATTAAAGGGCTTGTCCAACACTTGGAAAACCCCTTCTCATTAAGCATATTTGTCGCTGTTAAAATAAAAAAGCTTATACTCGTCTGTGGTGCCGGCACTGTTCTAGTGGTTTTGGCACTCACTGTCCTGGGACTCACGTGAAGTTACGACATGCGAGCCCTAATCCCAATCAGCACCGGCTTCACTATCTCTGCCTTTGGAACAAATTAAGCATTAAGATGAAGTCAGAGGTTCGGTTGCTCTCTCACTTCCTTATGATGTCTGATTTGTCCCAAGGCACAGACCGTGAAGTCGGCGCTGATTGGGATTAGTGCTCACGGGAGGTGAGTATACACTATTTTATTTGAATAGAGTAAGCATAATGAATGAGAAGGGGTTGTCCAAGTAGTGGACAACCCCTTTATGGTTGACAAAAGTAAGAATTGTGACACAATATTATTTTCAACTTTTTTTCTAAAAAAATGAGGTTTGAAAAATACCTTATCATAGAGCTGGTTTATGAATTCATTCCATGCTCTATAAGGTTAGCCACACACTGGATCTGTGCACTTACATTATACTATATGCCAGGACTTTTTCCCAATGTATGCTATAACGTTGCCATAGATCATCATTCACCAGGTCAAGACCAAAAATATATTCTTTCAGCCTCCACCTGGGAGGTATGCCCCTGCATACTGTTTGTTTAACTGTGTAGAAAAGTACAGAGAGCTATTGAAAAAAATATGTACATTATGAAGTGCATGTTTTTCTATTTAAGTGGGTCCTTATGGTGGATGCCTTTGTATCAATACTGACTATGGCCGCTGTTGATCACATACTTCTTGAATGTATATGCCCTACACTGAGCACAAACACAATATGTACTTATCCTTACATATCAAAAATATACAACCTGTTACAGAGCAGTCTTTGCTAAGTCATCACAATTAGTGATGGGCGATCCCCACGATGGTCAAGATCGGGCATTCTCGCCTGATCGTTTTGTAAAGACTCGGACTTTTATTACCGGCGCCGCTGCCCCTGCGCCTTGACGCCAAAGGCCATCGCCATCGCTACTCTTCTCATCATCCTTCTCGGGGCACACTCCCCCTGTGGGGAGTGATACCATCTTCGGCTGCTATTACCATCCGCCCCGGAGGGCAGCTATAGCAGCGGCGGCTAATCTCTGGCTACATACCACAGGTGGCGTCACGACCGACAATCATCCTACTACAATCCCCATCATCCTCCCTCCTTATTGGTGTACACCTCAGGGCACGAAGCTGGGCAGGCCACCACGACATCCTATACCACCACACCGGCCCGGTGATGAGTAAAACAGGTACGAGACCCTGTGCCTGAATCCCCCTGCCCCCTTGGTGCTACATATCCTCACTTCTTCATCAGGAAATGCACTAAAAATCAAGGTTTCCGGTGAATTTTCTGATGAAGAAGTGAGGATACGCTTTGCAACGCGTAGAAATAAATCACCCATCTGCATTAATCGCTAGTTTGGACCTTTTCCTCCTTTACATCAGCGCATGTTTCTCTCCACATTTTTATCCGGTTTCTGTACTTTTAACACCAAAACATCATGTAGCGCTTGTAAGCGGTTCACCCTGATGAAGGAGGACATTATCTCTGAAATGCGTATGATTACTTTGCAATTTGTTCTTGGCTACGGGTAATCCCATATCAAGTGATGTCACAATTGCTGGAAGTAGCAGTTCGCCATTTTTTATTGAAGTATTTTATCAGCGATATTGGCTGTAGTGCTGAAGACACTATGCTGCAATCTTCTGACTCAGTCTATTCCAGATTCCACTGCATCATATATTCATATACTTACTGGAGATCTTCAGGGAGTTTTCCTGTTATAGACAATAGAAGAATCCCATCATTTCGGCTGTTTGACACATAGCCTCCACATATTTCATCTCCTCTACACATTTATGTGGTTCTTTGTGTTTCACATATGCTAGGCTCACATGGCATTGGACGCACAGTATATATAGCGCTTTCATATTTCATTTATTTCTCTTTGAATATCTCCACTCACAAAGGCAGTGAGTGCGTTCATTCATGGGATAGTGAAAGCGCTTGTGCATAGTAAACATGAAATGTTGACCAAACTCTGTAATGAAACTCTGTTAAAAATACACTGATGAAACTTGGACTGAATTTCTTCAGGATAATCACTGATGTCTTAATGAGCCCTAATAAGAAGCCACTGTTACAGAGCAGTACTTCATTCTAGTTAAAGGGAATCTGTCACCAGATTTTTGCCACCTAATCTAATAGCAGCATAATATAGGGGCAGAGATCCTGATTCCAGTGATGTGTCACTTACTGGGCTGCTTAGTGTAAATTTGACAAAATCACTGTTTAATCAGCAGTAGATTATCATTAGAGGGCTACTTGGCTTGCTGCCAGGTAATCCAGCATATTTATGAGCTCTGTATAAAAGCTAGATCAGCAGCAGAGAAAAGATTGATTTTATCAAAGTGATAGCAACCAGCTCAGTAAGTGACACATCTCTGGAATCAGGGTCTCTGTCTCTACATTATGCAGCTCTCAGATGGGGGAGCAAAAACCTTGTGACAAATTCCCTTTAATAGAGGAGAATGCTCATTTGTAGCATTCATATGCTGAAATAGAGTGTATAGATATGGTTTTCTCATGAGTTATACCCTCTGCCTACGTAGTTAGGGCTACATGCATTCAATTTAAACTCAGAAGAAGATAATTTTTCTTAAAGACATTCTAAACGATCTGTGATTGCTAGCTACTAGTGATGAGCGAGCATGCTTGTCACTACTCGGTACTCGCACGAGTATCACTGTACTCGGGCTGCTCGGCGGGGACCGAGTAATCTCGCGATACTCGTGCTTTACTCGTGGTCTTCATTTCTGCATGTTGGCGCTCTTTTGAGAGCCAGCCCTCATGCAGGGATTGGCTGGCAGACCACTGCAATGCCACAGCCCTGTTAGTTGTGGAATTGCAGTGATTGGCCGGCCTGCACAGCGTCACCGAGCCTTTATATCGGCCGGCGCGCTGTGCTCTGCTCACAGCTATTCTGACAGTGAGTGTAGGGAGAGTGTCGCTGATTCAGGGAAAGCTTTGCGGCCCTTTATAGCTTTTTCAGTTGCAGGGCTGCAAACAGTGTGACCAAAAGTCCTTCTCAGGACTATTCTAGTTGTATACAGGCAGGCAGGGTATAGCCAGGTCGGAGTACAGTAGCAGAGTCCTTCTCAGGACTATTGTTGCTATATACAGGCAGGGTATAGCCAGGTCGGAATACAGGCTAGTGACCAAAAGAGTCCTTGTCAGGACTATTGTAGCAGTATACAGGCAGGCAGGCAGGCAGGGTAGTGGTGACCGTATACCAGCCTTCATATCTGGGGCTGGTGTACACAGTGTAAAACAGTCCAGATAGTGTCTGACTTGTCTGTACTGTAATTGTCGCTCCCCAAAAAAACCTGTTAGTAGGTTATTATTGCGTCCGTGCTTGGTTTTTAAAACCGCACGTGTGTGCCTGTTGGTGGCAGCGTACAGGTGCACTGGTGTGCGTTTACCAAACTATTATATAACGCACAAGTGTAGTGTATAATACACGTCAGTCAGCAGTGGCTGATAGTGTCAGAGTTCTTAATTTTTGCTCCTAAAACCTGTGTTAGGTTATTATTGCGTCCGTGCTTGGTTTTTAAAACCGCACGTGTGTGCCTGTTGGTGGCAGCGTACAGGTGCACTTGTGTGCAATTTCCAGAAACTTTGATATAACGCACAAGTAGTGAATATACACGTCAGCAGTGCACAGCATTGCAAAATGCGCAAGGGCATTGGCAAGGAACAAGGAAGTGGACGTGATGGTGGTGCAGGCAGAGGCCGAGGTCGTGGGCAAGCTCTAATTTCGCCACAACAAAGGGCCACATCTAGTCGCTCGCACGTCCTGTCCCAAATTCTTGGGGACCGCAGCAGTACACCGCTCTTGAACCAAGACCAGTGTCAACAGGTTGTTAGTTGGATAGCGGATAATGCTTCCAGTCAGATTGGCACCACCACAAACACTCTGTCTTCCACACGGTCAAGTGTCAGTAGCCGTGATACTGCACCGCACATTTCTGAACCTGATCCTCCTTCCTACCACCAGGCTGAGTACACGTCCTCCTCGGACATTAATGATCCCACACTTGGACACTCGGAAGAGCTGTTCACGTTTCCATTCACACATTCTGGCCTCTCGCCAGCTCATATTGAAGTGGGTCATGAGGAGATCGTCTGTACAGATAGCCAAATATTTGAGCAGCCACGTTCTCACAAAGTTGGCAACGTGTCTCAACAAGTGGTGGACGATGATGAGACACAATTGTCAGCAAGTCAGGAGGAGGAGCAGGGTGCGGAAGAGGAAGACGACGTGGTGGATGATCCAGTAACTGACCCAACCTGGCAGGAGGATATGCAGAGCGAGGACAGCAGTGCACAGGGGGAGGGAGGCGTAGCATCACAACAGGCAGTAAGAAGCAGGGTGGTGGCCCCAGGCAGAAGTCAGGCAACCGTTCCCCGTAACAACACGACGACACAAGGTGCCTGTACAAATGTTAGGTCTTCACGAGTCTGGCAGTTTTTTAAGTTGGATCCAGATGATTCAAAAAAGGCCATTTGCAACACCTGCCGTGCCAGCATCAGCAGGGGTACCAAAACTAGCAGCCTGACCACCACCAGCATGATCAGGCACATGTCAGCCAAGCACCCGACTTTGTGGGAAGTACAACAGAGTCGAGGAGCAGTGCTTGCTGATGTCACTGCTACGTCTTCGCTGGTTGTGCATGCGAGCCAATCCTCTGTCCATGCTGCCTGCGAACAAGCCTCCTCCACTCCTGCACCTGCAGTTGCCTACGCAGAAAGAACACCATCATCAAGCACGTCCTTGTCCCAGCGCAGCGTTCAGTTATCCATTGAGCAAACCTTTGAACGCAGGCGCAAATACACTGCCAACACCCCACATGCCACAGTTCTAAATGCTAACATTTCGCGACTGCTTGCGCTGGAAATGTTGCCTTTTAGGCTGGTGGAGACAGAAGCATTCCGTGACCTGATGGCGGCAGCTGTCCCACGTTACTCGGTCCCCAGCCGCCACTATTTCTCCCGGTGTGCCGTCCCCGCGTTGCATAACCACGTGTCACAAAACATCACACGTGCCCTGAACAACGCTGTTTCACCCAAAGTCCACCTAACCACAGACACGTGGACAAGTGCTTGTGGGCAAGGCCGCTACATCTCGTTGACGGCACACTGGGTTAATATTGTGGAAGCTGGGACCCAGTCTGAGCGAGGGACGGAACACGTCCTTCCCACACCAAGGTTTGCAGGCCCTACCTCAGTCAGTGTTTCACCCACACTCTACAGCTCCGGAATGTCATGCTCTTCAGCCTCCTCCTCCTCCTGCGCATCCTCATCCACTGTGCCCTCCACACCAGTCACAAGCTGGAAGCACTGCAGCACTGCCTCGGCGAAGCGGCAACAGGCTGTGCTGAAGCTAATCTGCATAGGTGACAAACCCCACAATGCAGAAGAGCTGTGGACAGCTCTGAAACAGCAGGCAGATCACTGGCTCACACCTCTGAACCTAAAGCCAGGAAAGGTCGTTTGTGACAATGGCCGGAACCTGGTGGCGGCTTTGAGGCGAGGCCAGCTGACACATGTTCCATGCGTGGCCCATGTGCTCAACCTCGTGGTTCAGCGGTTTATAAAGTCATACCCAGAGCTGTCTGATCTGCTGGTAAAAGTTCGCCGCCTGTCTGCACATTTTCGAAAGTCACCTACTGCTTCAGCCGGCCTTGCCGGCTTTCAGCGCCGTTTGCATCTTCCGGCTCACAGACTGGTGTGTGATGTCCCCACGCGTTGGAATTCAACTCTGCACATGTTGGTCAGGATATGTGAGCAGAAGAGGGCAGTTGTTGAGTACCTGCATCACCTAAGCCGTCGGGAAATGGGTCAAACTCCACACATAACACCTGAGGAGTGGAGATGGATGTCAGACCTATGTACCATCCTCCAAAACTTTGAGGACTCCACCAAGATGGTGAGTGGTGATGACGCCATTATTAGCGTCACCATACCGCTACTCTGCCTTCTAAAACGGTCCCTGCTGAAAAACAAACATGATGCATTGCAGGCGGAGCGCGATGAGTTGCAGCAAGAAACAGTAGTGGGTGTGGGTGATAACACACAGCCCAGCCTCGTCTCATCACAACGTGCAGTGGAGGACTATGACGAGGAGGAGGATGAAGACATGGAGCAACTCTCCGGCCAAATTGAGGATATGACATGCACACCAGTCATATCCTCGATTCAGCGTGGCTGGCCAGAGGACAGGGTAGATGAGGAGGAGGAGGAGGAGGAGGAGGAGGACAGCATGTTCAGTCATCTTGTTGGTCAGGCTACTGAAGTCCTGGCTGTTAAGAGTCTGGCGCACATGGCTGACTTTATGGTAAGCTGCCTGTCTCGTGACCCTCGCGTTAAGAACATCTTGGCCGACAATCATTACTGGTTGGTAACACTGTTAGACCCACGCTACAAGGAGAACTTTTTGTCTCTTATTCCCGTGGATGAGAGGTCAACCAAAATGCAGCAGTTTCGGAAGGCCATACTCACGGAAGTAGGCAAAGCATTCCCCTCACAAAACGCTAGCGGCATAGGTCAGGAATCAGTGGACAACCGAGGCGTACAGCCGAGAGAGGCACAAGTCCAATCCGCCAGAGGTAGGGGAACAGTCTTTAAGATGTGGGACAGTTTTCTCAGCCCCTCACGTACCACAGCCCCTGAGGTGCGGGGTAGTGCCACAAGAAATCCTAAGTTTGCCCAGATGCTGAAGGAGTACCTTGCAGATCGAACAACTGTACTCCGACATTCCTCTGTGCCTTACAATTATTGGGTATCCAAGCTGGACACGTGGCATGAATTGGCTCTCTACGCCTTGGAAGTCCTGGCCTGCCCTGCTGCTAGCGTTTTGTCAGAGCGTGTTTTTAGTGCCGCAGGTGGAATCATTACAGATAAACGCACCCGCCTGTCAACTGAAAATGCTGACAGGCTGACTCTGATAAAGATGAACAAGGGTTGGATTGGGCCAGACTTCACCACACCACCAGCAAATGAGAGCGGAATTTAAAGTTTGCCATGTACCTCCACTCACCCATGGGTACACTTCTCGACTTTGGATAATCGCTGGACTGCTCCTCCTTCTCCTCATGCGCCATCATGATGACCGTTACAATAGTTAGGTCTTTGTTTCAGGTATACCCCCAGTGGTAAATTTTTTCGCCCATTCTTTGCAGAATGGACATTACAACGACAGGAGACCCGCTCCTTTGCAATGGGAACAATGTTTTGAGGCCCTCATGCACGTCTCTACCCAGGGACAACGTGTAGCCTCCCAATTTTTGGCTGCCCTGCCTAAGGGCTATACTATAATACACCCACTTCCTTAAAATGGACACTTAATGTTTTGAGGCCCTCATGCACGTCTCTACCCAGGGACAATGTGGAGCCTCCCAATTTTTGGCTGCCCTGGCAAAGGGCTATACTGAAATAGACCCACTTCCTTACAATGGGCACTTCAGGTTTAAAGGCCATCATGCACGTCTCTATCCAGGGACAATGTGGAGCCTCCCAATTTTTGGCTGCCCTGCCTAAGGGCTATACTATAATACACCCACTTCCTTAAAATGGACACTTAATGTTTTGAGGCCCTCATGCACGTCTCTACCCAGGGACAATGTGGAGCCTCCCAATTTTTGGCTGCCCTGGCAAAGGGCTATACTGAAATAGACCCACTTCCTTACAATGGGCACTTCAGGTTTAAAGGCCATCATGCACGTCTCTATCCAGGGACAATGTGGAGCCTCCCAATTTTTGGCTGCCCTGCCTAAGGGCTATACTATAATACACCCACTTCCTTAAAATGGACACTTAATGTTTTGAGGCCCTCATGCACGTCTCTACCCAGGGACAATGTGGAGCCTCCCAATTTTTGGCTGCCCTGGCAAAGGGCTATACTGAAATAGACCCACTTCCTTACAATGGGCACTTCAGGTTTAAAGGCCATCATGCACGTCTCTATCCAGGGACAATGTGGAGCCTCCCAATTTTTGGCTGCCCTGCCTAAGGGCTATACTATAATACACCCACTTCCTTAAAATGGACACTTAATGTTTTGAGGCCCTCAAGCACATCTCTACCCAGGGACAATGTGGAGCCTCCCAATTTTTGGCTGCCCTGGCAAAGGGCTATACTGAAATAGACCCACTTCCTTACAATGGGCACTTCAGGTTTAAAGGCCATCATGCACGTCTCTATCCAGGGACAATGTGGAGCCTCCCAATTTTTGGCTGCCCTGCCTAAGGGCTATACTGAAATACACCCACTTCCTTAAAATGGACACTTAATGTTTTGAGGCCCTCATGCACGTCTCTACCCAGGGACAATGTGGAGCCTCCCAATTTTTGGCTGCCCTGGCAAAGGGCTATACTGAAATAGACCCACTTCCTTACAATGGGCACTTCAGGTTTAAAGGCCATCATGCACGTCTCTACCCAGGGACAATGTGGAGCCTCCCAATTTTTGGCTGCCCTGCCTAAGGGCTATACTATAATACACCCACTTCCTGACAATGGACACTTAATGTTTTGAGGCCCTCATGCACGTCTCTACCCAGGGACAATGTGGAGCCTCCCAATTTTTGGCTGCCCTGGCAAAGGGCTATACTGAAATAGACCCACTTCCTTACAATGGGCACTTCAGGTTTAAAGGCCATCATGCACGTCTCTACCCAGGGACAATGTGGAGCCTTCCAATTTTTGGCTGCCCTGCCTAAGGGCTATACTATAATACACCCACTTCCTTAAAATGGACACTTAATGTTTTGAGGCCCTCATGCACGTCTCTACCCAGGGACAATGTGGAGCCTCCCAATTTTTGGCTGCCCTGGCAAAGGGCTATACTGAAATAGACCCACTTCCTTACAATGGGCACTTCAGGTTTAAAGGCCATCATGCACGTCTCTATCCAGGGACAATGTGGAGCCTCCCAATTTTTGGCTGCCCTGCCTAAGGGCTATACTATAATACACCCAGTTCCTTAAAATGGACACTTAATGTTTTGAGGCCCTCATGCACGTCTCTACCCAGGGACAATGTGGAGCCTCCCAATTTTTGGCTGCCCTGGCAAAGGGCTATACTGAAATAGACCCACTTCCTTACAATGGGCACTTCAGGTTTAAAGGCCATCATGCACGTCTCTATCCAGGGACAATGTGGAGCCTCCCAATTTTTGGCTGCCCTGCCTAAGGGCTATACTATAATACACCCACTTCCTTAAAATGGACACTTAATGTTTTGAGGCCCTCATGCACGTCTCTACCCAGGGACAATGTGGAGCCTCCCAATTTTTGGCTGCCCTGGCAAAGGGCTATACTGAAATAGACCCACTTCCTTACAATGGGCACTTCAGGTTTAAAGGCCATCATGCACGTCTCTATCCAGGGACAATGTGGAGCCTCCCAATTTTTGGCTGCCCTGCCTAAGGGCTATACTATAATACACCCACTTCCTTAAAATGGACACTTAATGTTTTGAGGCCCTCAAGCACATCTCTACCCAGGGACAATGTGGAGCCTCCCAATTTTTGGCTGCCCTGGCAAAGGGCTATACTGAAATAGACCCACTTCCTTACAATGGGCACTTCAGGTTTAAAGGCCATCATGCACGTCTCTATCCAGGGACAATGTGGAGCCTCCCAATTTTTGGCTGCCCTGCCTAAGGGCTATACTGAAATACACCCACTTCCTTAAAATGGACACTTAATGTTTTGAGGCCCTCATGCACGTCTCTACCCAGGGACAATGTGGAGCCTCCCAATTTTTGGCTGCCCTGGCAAAGGGCTATACTGAAATAGACCCACTTCCTTACAATGGGCACTTCAGGTTTAAAGGCCATCATGCACGTCTCTACCCAGGGACAATGTGGAGCCTCCCAATTTTTGGCTGCCCTGCCTAAGGGCTATACTATAATACACCCACTTCCTGACAATGGACACTTAATGTTTTGAGGCCCTCATGCACGTCTCTACCCAGGGACAATGTGGAGCCTCCCAATTTTTGGCTGCCCTGGCAAAGGGCTATACTGAAATAGACCCACTTCCTTACAATGGGCACTTCAGGTTTAAAGGCCATCATGCACGTCTCTACCCAGGGACAATGTGGAGCCTCCCAATTTTTGGCTGCCCTGCCTAAGGGCTATACTATAATACACCCACTTCCTGACAATGGACACTTAATGTTTTGAGGCCCTCATGCACGTCTGTATGCAGGGGCATTGGTGAACCTCACAATTTAGGACTGCCCTGGCAAAGGAAAATACTACAAAGACTCACTTCCTCAAAATGGGCACATTAGACTCAAGAGGCCTTCATGTACGTCTCTTCTCAGGGACATCGGAGTGCCACACAATGTTTTCACGTAAAATCTTTCATGTATTGATCTCAAAAAGTAACATACACCAGCTCTATCTCACTATTGGGTATGTGCCCTTAACATTTCCGCCATGAAAAATCATTTTGGGGTCATTTTGGAAGGTTTTCTGGTGAGTCCGTAAAAATGGCGTAAAACGCGGACAAAATTGTTCACAGCTGTGACTTTTGAGTGATAAATGCTTCAAGGGGTCTTCCCCATGCTGTTGCCATGTCATTTGAGCACTCTTCTGAGACTTTTGTGACATTTTTAGGGTTTCTCCATGCTGCCGGGAGGTCATTTCACAAAAATACTCGGGTCTCCCATAGGATAACATTGGGCTCGTTGCTCGGGCCGAGTACACGAGTATCTTGGGAGGCTCGGCCCGAGCTTCGAGCACCCGAGCTTTTTAGTACTCGCTCATCACTACTAGCTACAGCTCTGACATTCAAGCACACTTTGAACTGTAGAGGTACAGGATTATTGGATTTCATGGACTATTGTAATTTTAATAATGCATATCCAAGTCATCTTCAGGACATATCACGCACTTCCTGACACCTTCCAGAACTACAATTTTATCATTTTAAGCTGTGTAGAGGCATGGATCAGTGGGCAACTCAATAACATTCTTAGGCTACTTTCACACTTGCGTTGAACGGTATCCGTTGCATTGCGTTGTGTAACGGATGCAACGGATGTGTTGCATATAGTGACACAACGGATGCAACGGATGCTGCAAAACAACGCAATTCGTTTTGATTTTTTTTTTTTTTTTTTTCCCGGTTTTACCAGCGGCAGACTATAGTGAACGATCAGCTGATCGTTCCCTGCAGCCGGCCGCTGGGTGATCAGCTGATTGCTCCCAGTAGCCGGCCGCCGGGTGATCAGCTTATCGCTCCCGCCCGCCGGGTGATCAGCTGATCGCTCCCTGCAGCCGGCCGCCGGGTGATCAGCTGATCGCTCCCTGCAGCCGGCCGCCGGGTGATCAGCTGATCGCTCCCTGCAGCCGGCCGCCGGGTGATCAGCTGATCGCTCCCTGCAGCCGGCCGCCGGGTGATCAGCTGATCGCTCCCTGCAGCCGGCCGCCGGGTGATCAGCTGATCGCTCCCTGCAGCCGGCCGCCGGGTGATCAGCTGATCGCTCCCTGCAGCCGGCCGCCGGGTGATCAGCTGATCGCTCCCTGCAACCGGCCGCCGGGTGATCAGCTGATCGCTGTCACTTGCCGGCGCCCGGGCATGCCGGCGGGCGGGCGCTCAGCTGAGCGCTGTGACTTGCCGGCGGCCGGGCATGCTGGTGGCCGGTCATTCAGCTGAGCGCTGTCGCTTGCCGACGGCCGGGCGCTCAGCTGAACGTTCGGCCACCGCGAGCCAAAATAAAGTTTGATTTAAAAAAAAAAAAAAAAAAGAGCATGCGCAGTGAAATCCAGAGGATTCCGCTGCTCAAAATAACGTTACATGCTGCGTTCCTCCCGCTGGGCGGAAGCAACGGAGCGTCGCCCAGCGGAAGCAACGCAGCTCCTTTTGGTACAATCCGTCAACCATACAAGTCTATGGGAAACAGCGGAATCCGTTAACGGATTCCGCTGTTTCCCAAAAGGGCGGATTGTAACGGAAGGAAAATAACGCAAGTGTGAAAGTACCCTTATTTAAATTCCTAGATTATGAGTTAGCAGATTTTTACAACATATCTCATATTAGAAAAAGTCCCAAGTTTAAAAAAAATTACATTAACTGTTTATTATGCTGCTGCCATGCCCATATATTTCCTGAAAGTAGCCATCTGGCATATTGTGAAAATATCGCCCAGCACATTACCTTCATGAACAATGTTCCATATAAACCTTTGTAGCCTGCAAGCTGGGCAGTTAGGGACCTAGGAACTGTTTAGGTCAGCAATATCGAATAACAATAAATAAACATTCAGAAAAAATGAAATAATAATGACAGTAGGTTCAAAGCAGGATCGCATAGCAACCGAGCAAATAGTATAAAACACTACTGAACCGTAGTACAGTGAAGGTTATTGTCTGCATCCCTGGTGGTCTATGACAGTGAGAGAGTTAATGTCTGTATCCCTGATGGTCTAAAGCTGGGGTCACACTAAACGACAGCGACAACGACGTCGCTGTTACGTCACCATTTTCTGTGACGTAGCAGCGACCTTGTAAGTCGCTGTTATGATCGCTGCTTAGCTGTCAAACACAGCAGCCGAAGCAGCGATCATAACGTCACGCGTCGCTGTGCTGCAACATGTGCAGAGAGCAGGGAGCCGCGCACACTGAGCGCTGGCTCCTTGCTCTCCTAGCTACAGTACACATCGGGTTAATTAACCCGATGTGTACTGCAGCTACATGTCACAGTGCAGAGAGCAGGGAGCCGTGCACACTGCTTAGCGCTGGCTCCTTGCTCTCCTAGCTACAGTACACATCGGGTTAATTAACCCGATGTGTACTGCAGCTACATGTCACAGTGCAGAGAGCAGGGAGCCGCGCACACTGCTTAGCGCTGGCTCCTTGCTCTCCTAGCTACAGTACACATCGGGTTAATTACACGATGTGTACTGCAGCTACATGTGCAGAGAGCAGGAGCCGGCACTAGCAGCAAGAGCGGCGGAGGTTGGTAACGAAGGTAAATATCGGGTAACCACCTTGGTTACCCGATGTTTACTTTGGTTACAGCTTACCGCAGCTGCCAGATGCCGGCTCCTGCTCCCTGCTCGCTTCATTTCGTCGCTCTCTCGCTGTCACACACAGCGATGTGTGCTTCACAGCGGGAGAGCGACGACCAAAAAATGAAGCTGGACATTCAGCAACGAGCGGCGACCTCACAGCAGGGGCCAGCTCGTTGCTGGATGTCACACACAGCGGCAGCGACGGGACGTCGCTGCAACGTCACAGAAAATGGTGACATAGCAGCGACGTCGTTGTCGTTGTCGCTGTGTGTGACACCACCTTAAGGATATGAAGATGTTAATGGCACAATACAGATTGGTCCATGGCAGTAAAGTTGTTAGTGTCAATATCATCAGTGACGCAAACAAAGAAATAATGTTAGTAGTGTTTGAGTTATTCGACAAGCTCGAACGATTTGCTTCAATTGTGGCAGTTCGAGTTACGTTCGAGAACAGTTCGATCACCAGAAGCGTGGCTTTTCACAGTAAGTATGTGCGCACGTTGCGTATCTGAATGCGTCCTGCATCCCCATCACAATCCCTTTCTTTTTCCTACTCACCGATCACGGGCGCCTCGCTGTACGGCTATCACAAATCTCCGGCGGCTTTTCCTCTTTTGAAAATGGCTGCCGCTTCATTATTCAATCAGGTATTCTGTGCCTTCCCCGCCCACCGGCGCCCATGATTGGTTGCAGTCAGACACGCCCCCACGATGAGTGACAGCTGTCTCACTGCAATCAATCACAGCCGCTGGTGGGCGGGTCTATATCGTGCAGTAAAATAAATAAATAGTTTTTAAAAAAAATGCCGTTCCCCCAATGCCGTTCCCGAGCTTTCTGGGCCTCTCTGCCGCGAATAGCAGTCCGCGGCCGCCCCAGAAAATGGCGCTTTCATAGAAGCGCCATCATCTGGTGCTGTATCCAACTCTTCCAGCAGCCCTGAAGCCGGGTGGCTTGCTGGGTAACAATGGGTTAATACTAGCTTTGTTTTACTAGCTAGTATTAAGCCAGAGGTTCTTAATGTAAGGTAAGTTTGACCCGGCCATTAAGAATCTCCAATAAAGGGTTAAAAAAAAACATCACACAGAGAAAAAATACTTTAATAGAAATATATACACAGACACACTTAGAGACTCCATGTTTATTACTCCCTCTCATCCCTCTATGATCCTGTTCTTCTGTCTTCTTTCTCCTTCAACCCAGGCAGCTTTGCTACATCAGACGGCACTGCATGGGAGGAAAATGCTGCTGTCCCCCGTGCAGTCTTATCACTCAGTGAGTGTGAGCAGAGGCTGCGGGCTGTAAGCGGTGACGTCACCGCTGCCACCGTTGCTAAAGTAATCTGACAGGTGGTTACTATAGCAACGATGCTCCGATCACTTGATTCCCGATGCCGCAATTCACCGGTTATGGCAGCCAGTCCTTGCATGTGGGCTGACTCTGTAAAGAGCGTCCACATGCAGGAACGGGGAAGCCGTCCATGTGCCAAAGTATCTCGCCGGTACACGGAGATGCACAAAGGAGCACCGCGTACTGGAGAGATGCACTGACAGGACCTAGCATGACATCTAGCCATGTGACCAGTCTGTAGCCAATGAGATAATACATACGTGACTGGTCACATGCTATTTTGACGTCACAGAAGGTCCTATCATCAGTGCTGGTTACTGGGAGGACGCAGCGATTATCGGAAGGAAAAGCGGCGGGAGATAGAGTGCAGGACGCGTCGCGGGGACCTTTAAGTTTCATGGCAATGTTTATTAACTGTATGTGTACATGTATAATGTGTTTTTATGTGTTTTTGTTTGCCTGCCATTGTTTTCAATGGGATTCGAAGGGGTTCGTCGAACATTCGACGAACCGAACCGAACTCGAACTCTAGGGGGGTGGCTCATCTCTAGTGAGGAAACACTAGGTGCAGGGGACTGAAATGTGTGAGGAGATTGTAATTGTGAACATAAATCACTTACACACATGGGTAATAGAAATAAGGAAAGCAGGGCCACACACAGCTGGCCCTTGTACAGACTAAAAGACCCTAGCCGCACAACTGACAGCATCACCTTGGATTTGGCTCCTTAAAAGGCCGTCGAGTAGTTTTTTATGCCTTCTGAAGGATCAGAGGGAGTGCCACTACACACTGCCTACATGGGAGAGGAAGTTGCAACTTAAGTATTTTTATCATTTTATACACACCTGCAAACTTAGATGCAAACTTCCTAGATGTGACCTTTAAGCATAGATTCTTAGAGGACAACCACATAAAATCCTCCACCTTAAAGTTGGGAGCCTTTCTACAACTGTGGTTAGCACCTCTTTTGGCCCATTCACCAGCTACCAAAAGACCCTTTTCAACCTAGTTCCAGACTCTAATTTATCGAGAAGAAAATCTCTCCTCCTCTGACACTGAGGACTGTAGTAATCGTGAAACATTCCCAAACTGGATGACTACTGCCGCAGATTAAACAAAAGGTGAGGTCCTGGTAGCCATAGAGGTACAGTTATTTAGAATAAAGTCAGCAAGAGGCAAAAACCTCACCCAGACTTCCTGATTCAAGAAAACAAAATATCTCAAATACTGTTGTACCTTTTGATTCATGCTTTCGGTTTGCCCAATAGTCTCGGAATGATAACTCAAGTAAACAGACAGCTTGATACCCAATCATCTGGAGCAAAAACTATTCCAAAAACTAGCTAGAAATTGAGCTCTTCTATCAAAAATAGTATTTTTTGGGACCTTATGCAATTTAATGATATGAGAAATGAAAAAAGTTGCTAAACTTTGTAGTTGTCAACTGTTGAAGTAGGACCAAATGAACTACGTATTTTTCTAAAACGGTCCACCACAACTCACAAAATTGTATTACTGCCAGAGCTAGGCAAGTCAGTGACAACATCCATGGAAAAATGTATCCAGGAACATAGTTAGGCAAGCGATAACCCGCTTGAGCTTGATGAGAAGCTTTAGCCCTAGCACAGATTCTGCATTTACAGACATACTCCTCAATGTCACTACATGCATTCTACCACCAAAAAAAGAAAAAGCCGGATGCTTGTATAAGAGATAATCTAAGGCGGGCTTTGCACACTACGACATCGCAGGTGCGATGTCGGTGGGGTCAAATCGAAAGTGACGCACATCCGGCGTCACTTGCGATGTCGTAGTGTGTAAATCCTAGATGATACGATGAACGAGCGCAAAATCGTCGTCATCGTATCATCGCTGCAGCCTCTGACATTTCCATAATGCCGGGGGAGCGACAGGTACGATGTTGTTCCTCGTTCCTGCAGCCGCACACATCGCTGTGTGTGAAGCCGCAGGAGCGAGGAACTTCACCTTACCTGCCTCCCGGCTGCAATGAGAAGGACGGAGGTGGGCAGGATGTTTACATCCTGCTTATCTCCGCCCCTCCACTTCAATTGGCCGCCTGCCGTGTGACGTCACTGTGACGCCGCACGACCCGCCCCCTAAGGAAGGAGGCGGGTCGCCGGCCAGAGGGACGTCGCACGGCAGGTATGTGCATGTAAAGCTGCCGTAGCGATAATAATCGCTACGGCAGCTTTCACTATATATCGAACGTGCGACGGGGGCGGGACTATCGCTGCAGCATCGGTAACACATTGTTACCGATGTTGCAACGTGCAAAGCCCGCCTAAGACTCTTGGAACCTGCATTTTTTCACTAAAGAGTCTACTCCTTTTTTATTTTTAAAGAAATTCATAATTATATTTTAAACATTGAACCACCACATGACCGGAACGATGACCACAATATAAGCAAAAATATGCTGATGCTCCGAATTCTGTACTCTCTCTGGGATCTCTGCAAGCTTCAAATTGCATAGGTTCTCAAGTTTCAACTAATAGCAAAGGAAACGCCCCTGAAGCGCCTTTAAATGTGTCTTTATCTCTCAGGCATCCATTTAAATAAACAAGTGTCATAGTTTCCTCCAAAGACTGCAGGCAAACATTGTAGACCATTATATCCTTATTCTGATCCAAAAGTCTCTGGCAGAATTGACTCTGAAGAGCAGGGTCATTCCAGGAGGACTCTGCTGTTTAGCATTTAAACTGAGCAGTAGTCCATAGCTCTGCATCTTCCTTGAACCAAACTATGGATATTGGATTCAATCACAGTGACTTTGTCAAGGTTGTGTCATACATGAGGCTAAAGGCCCCGCCACACACAATGAGATCGCTAACGAGATCGCTAACGAGATCATTCTGTGACACAGCAACGATCCCGTTATGTGTGACATCTTCCAGTGATCAGGCCCCAGCTGTGAGATCGCTAGTCGTTGCTGCATGGTTGGGACCATTTTCTTCAAAGGTGATGTCCTGCTGGGCAGGACACATCGCTGTGTTTGATGCCTACCAACGACCTCCTAACACAGTCCCAACGCCCGCCGAGGTCGTTATACAGGTCGCTGATCGTTACTGCGTCGTTGGTAAGATCTGACTGTGTGACATCTCACCAGCGAACTCCCAGTGACTTACCAGCGATCCTTATCAGTTCACATTGTTTTTTGGATCGCTGGTAAGTCGTTAAATGTGACGGGGGCTTAAGAGCCAAGAAAAATATCTCAACAGAGGACAACACTCATGTAAGGAATATACCCAAGCCTTTGGACCCCCATGAAAAAAAGATAATAAAGGGACCACTTGCTGGCTCTTGGATCCAGAGGAGCCATGACCTAGGTGAAAATATAATTTACACGAAGGAAAAATTATAGAAAATTTACTTCTGTATCCATCTAAGCAATGTGGCAGCATTACCTTGGGTTCAATTGTAATACCTTCTTGGCCCAAGACATTAGGAGCAGCTGAACATGCGGGTTGTTGTTGCTTGATATTTGCAACCATGAACAATGTCTGCAGTTGTGCAGCCAAGGCGTTAATTGAATACACGCTGATGATCCAGAACACACAGTACAAGCTGGCTATAATGTTATGAACATAAATCACTGACACACATGGGTAATAGAAAAGGCAGCTGCACTAAAATGGTCCCTGTGTAGACTAAAAGACCCTAGCCACAAAACTCAAGGGTGCTTTACACACTGCGACATCGCTAACGATATATCGTCGGGGTCATGTCGTTAGTGACGCACATCCGGCGTTGTTAGAGACATTGCAGCGTGTGACACCAATGAGTGACGATCAACGAGCGCAAAAATGTGAAAAATCGTTGCTCGTTGACACGTCGTTCATTTCCTTAATATCGTTGCTTCTGCAGGTACGATGTTGTTTGTCGTTCCTGCAGCATCACACATCGCTATGTTTGACACCGCATGAACGACGAACATCTACTTACCTGCGTCCATCGGCAATGAGGAATGAAGGAGGTGGGCGGCATGTTCCGGATGCTCCTCTGTTATTGGACGGCTGCCGTGTAAAGTCGCTGTGATGCTGCATGAACCGCCCTCTTAGAAAGGAGGCGGATCGCCGGCCAGAGCGACGTCGCAGGGAAGGTAAGTCCGTGTGACGGGTGTTAGCGATGTTGTGCGCCACGGACAGCGATTTGCACATGACACACAACCGATGGGGGCGGGTACGCTTGCTAGCGATATCGGTACCGATATCACAGCGTGTAGAGTACCCTTAACAGTACCACCTCGGACCTGACTTTCTAAAAGGCCGTCGAGGGATTTCTCATACCTCCTGAAGGACCAGAGGGGAGGCGATCACACACTGCCTACAAGGGGAGAGGAAGGTGTGCAGGAACAAACAACGTGTGAGATAAACTGAAACAAGTTTCAATAATGTAAAAAGAATATGGGCTACAAAGTAATACACACAGACTAACAGCAGGTGCTCAACTGGTGATTACTATAAAGATAAACCCCTAAGTTGAAGAGCTGGAATGCCCAGAAACAAGTCCACATATAGAAAAGCCAGCAAAGAAGTGCAGTGAGAGGTGAATATATATAACCCAACCCCGATTGTGATAGGGCAAACAAAAGCCGGAAAATGGAAAAACACCTGGAGGAGGGCATACCAAGAAAGTATAAAAAAAACATAGGAACTATCAGCATTTGGACATGTAAGAAAAGGCAATAGCCTTGTGGACACAGGAAAAACCAAGTAACTACAAGTCACTGGAACTAATCTCCAAACCAAGCCATGACAATAGTACGGGGTGAAATGTATGAAGGCGTGACATTTGTGAGGCAACACTATGGTTTAGGATGTGTGAAAAGAATATATTGGGAAGAGGGGAAGAGGAAATGTGTGAGGAGACAGTATAGGGGGATATGTTTGCAGACAGTATGAAGGGAAATGTGTGAAGAGACATTATGAGGGAAGAAATTTGTGATGGCACAGTATGGGGGATCTGAGAAAGGTCAGTGTAGAGGAGTGTGAAGTGACAGTATGGTGAGTGGGGAAAATGTTAGGAGTTAGTATAAGGGATGTGTGAGGAGACAGTATAGGGAAGAAATGGGTGAAAGTATAGAATGGGGGAGAAATGTAGTATAAAGGGAGAAATGTGTGAGTGGGTACAGCATAGAGGCTGGGTATTTTGGGGGGCCATATAGGGGGTGATGCATTGTGGGAGAATGTGATGGCATAGTATGGATGGGACAGTATGCAGAAGGGGGAGAATGTGAGGAGGAGATACAGCATAGAGTCTGCACCATATATGGGGACAAAAGTGTGAAAAGGGGGCACAGTATGGAAAGGAAAGAACAGTGTGGAGGAAGACAGGAACACAGTGAGGAGCAATTATTCAAGGGCACAGTGTACGACAGATTCAGGAGGATTGTAGTGACATTCCTACTTTTAAGGGCACTGTATCTGGATGTGCTGCTGAAAAAAAGAGAATACTTAAGTCTTCAGAGATAAGCTGTTTTAAAATGTTATAGAAGAAATGAAAAAGAACAATTCCAATCAGAGAAAATGTCATTTATAAAATACCTGGCTGTAAATGTTTATTTATGATCCTATGTCTCTTCAGTGCTGTGGATCCTGTATGGTCCATAGACTGTTGACTGCAATATTAATTTGCAGTATCTTCTTACTATTGTTAATGATAGACTGAGAGTTGTATCTTCATGTGATATAATTGTATATGGGGATGACTTGACACTGTAACTGATCACTATAGTAAGCTTCATGATGTATTCATGTATTGATAGTAGTCATAAAATAATGTACTGATGGTGCCTCTAGTGATGTATTCTTGTACTCAAGATAGTTTTGATGCTGTATTTCTGTAGTACTAAAGGTTCGGGTGATGTATCCATCTACTGATGGTGGTTATGTTGATGAATTTGAGTACTTATTGTTCAGGTGATTAATTATTGTACTGATAGTGCTTGGTGGTATGATGGTTATGATGGTTCTATGAGAAATTTCCTGACATGATGGTTCTCGTGATGTACTCCTCTACTGTTGGTGGTTCTGTTAATGTATTTATGTACTGTTGATGGTTCTGGTGATGTATTCCTTTACTCATAGTGGTGCTGGTGATGTATTACTGTACTGATGGTGATTTTGGTGATGTATTCCCATACTGATGATGGTTTTGGTGCAGTATTTATATAATATTAATGGTTTTGATCCTGTATACATGTAGCAATTCATAACTTGTGAGATAATGTGATACACTACTGTTATTAAAGTATTGTGCAATCTGACAGTTAAGGGTTACTGTAAAGATCTGAGGATGTGGGTTGTATTAATAACCTAGGCAGCTTAACAAAACAATTTTTATTTCTTTTGTACACAGTCTTACAGCAATCATAGTCCTTATGCTCCTCTAGACAATGGATATCACAAGCATAGCATGGCTATCCAGCTTCAGCTGGCAATAACAGTTCTTAGGATAGTTCTTCAAATCCAGATGACAGATATCACAACCGTAGCACATGTAACCAGATTCAATCTCTATAGTTCCTTCATGGGCACCAGGACCTGGCCACAGTAACAGATCCTCACCCCTTCACATCACAGCACCAACTCCCTCACTAACCAAATGTGTAGCTTATTGTTGTACCTCTCCTAGGATCAGCCCCTTGGATGGGTTGAAGTACTCATCACACCCACCCTCTTAGACATTTTCTACATGAAGCTCAAAGTATGAATGTTTCAGAAGCCCAGTCTCTGGCCCAATCTGCAGAATTCTGTATTAGAGAAACCCCCGCCAGATGCAGGGCAATGACTCTTAAGGATGCTTTACACGCAGTGACATCGCTAACGAGATATCGCTGTGGTCACGGAATTCGTGACGCAGATCCGGCCTCGTTAGCATCGTCGTTGCGTGTGACACCTACGAGCGACCACTAACGATCAGAAATATTCACTTAATCATTGATCGTTGACACATCGTTCATTTTCAAAATATCGTTGCTCTTTCAGGACGCAGGTTGTTTGTCGTTCCTGAGGCAGCACACATCGCTATATGTGACACCCCGGGAACGACGAACAACAGCGTTTCTGCGTCCTCCGGCAACGAGGTGGGAGTGACATGAATGCGGCTGCTCTTCGCCGCTTCTATTGGTGGCCCGCTGAGTAACGTTGCTGTGACGCCGAACTAACCGCCCCCTTAAAAAAAGAGGTTTTTTGGCGGCCACAGCAACGTCGTTAGGCAGCTAAGCATGTGTGTACCGGCGATATTGTTCGCCACGGGCAGCGATTTGCCTGTGACGCACAAACAATGGGGGCAGGTGCTTTTGCTAGTGACATCGCTAGCGATGTTGCTGCGTGTAAAGCAGCCTTTACTGCAAGCCTGAATACATTAAATTACATGGAGGCCAACTAGGATGACACACTGTTACAACCCCTTCCCCCTTCAAATTGTGTACCTTAAACTGATGAGCAAGCAATCTCTAATAAAATAGAACAATAAGATTGATGACCAGTGCTCCGTGCTGGAAAAAATCCAATAGTCTTTAGTTCGTGGTCAACTCCTCACAGTTACTACATCTCTTTTTATGTTTACAGTCACATTCCAATTAGGTTATCTTCCAGCTTTTCTCAATGAAGCTGAAGTTACAGTATTTTACTGAACACTGAGGAAAGTAGGAAAGGCAGCTAGTCATGACTTGACTGTTAGTATGCCAATCCCGTAAACGTGTTATTCAAACCACGTTACCTGTGTATAGGAGGGGGCACCAAACTGATTTTTTTTTCTCTGGGTGCAGGCAAACTTAGATTCTCCTCTGGCTTCTAAAGCTGGGTTTACACACTGCAACATCGCAAAGGACATCGCTGTAACGTCACCGGTTTTGTGACGTAACAGCAACCTCCCTAAGTCTCTGCTAAGTCGCTGGTGAGCTGTCAAACAGGCAAACCTGGCTAACAACGCAACAGCGATCCGGACCTGCAGAGCGACCTAGCTGGTTGTTGGGGACGTTGATAAGCAGCCTTTTGAAAGGGAAGTTGCTAACAAAGTCGCTGCAAAGTCTTTCACACACTGAAACTTTCTAGCGATGCATGCTGCACAGCGGGAAACAAAGGACCTAGGAATGGTCCTGAACGATTTGTAACGATTACAACTTCACAGCAGGGGCCGGGTCGCTGATAGGTTTCACACACTGCAACATCGCAAACAACATCGCTATTGCGTCACAAAACCGGTGACGTTACAGCGATGTCGTTTGAGATGTTGCAGTGTGTAAACCCAGCTTTAGATATGAGGCTGGGCTGTTGTGTTCCTAGAGAGAACACTTAAGATAAAGAGCAGTTTTTATTACTCTCACTTGAATCACTGGAAGGCTGGAAATAGGGAGAGATGATCTTGTTGACTGTGAGCCCTTACAGGCAGGGTCCTCTCTCCTCTTGTACCAGTCTGTGCCTTGTATTGTTCATGATAATTGTACTTGTCCCTATTATGGATACCCCTTTTCATATGTAAAGCGCAATGGAATTATTGGCTCTAAAATAATAAATAATAATAATAATATTAGTAGTAAGGATCAGGTTGTAATTTATCTTATCCCTCCTATTAGTATATAATATTTCATTTACACAACCAGTGTCATTTAAAAGCTTATATCTTGTCCATTCTTGGATCATCTTAAGGCCACTTTACACGCAACGACATGGCTAATGAGATGTCGTTGGGGATCATGGAATTTGTGACGCACATCCGGCCTCGTTAGCGACGTCGTTGCGTGTGAAACGCACGAACGACCGTTAATGATCAAAATTACTTACCTTATCGTAGATCGTTGATGCGTCGTTCCATTCCCAATTATCGTTGCTGTTGCAGGACGCAGGTTGTTCGTCGTTCCTGCGGCAGCTCACATCGCTATGTGTGACACCGCAGGAACGAGGAACAACCTCGTACCTGCGGCCGCCCGCAATGGGGAAGGAAGGAGGTGGGTGAGATGTTCGTCCTGCTCATCTCCGCCCCTCCGCTTCTATTGGGCGGCCTCTTAGTGATAAAAGAGGCGGTTCGCCGGCCACAGCAACGTCGCTAGGCAGGGAAATATGTGTGACGGGTGTTAGAGATGTTGAGCGCCACGGGCAGCGATTTGCCCGTGACGCACAACCGACGAGGGTGGGTACGCTCGCTAGCGATATCGCTTGCGATATTGCAGCGTGTAAAGTGCCCTTTAGTGATTCCAGTAATAATAATAATAATAATAATATTATAATTTAGAGAACACATTCAATTCCATGGTGCTGTACTTGAGATGAGGCTCCATACAAATACAAATATAAATTACAATGAGCAAACTAACAATGACAGACTGGTACAGAAGGGAAAGGGCCTGCTCTTATAGGTTTACAATCTACAGTATAATAGGAAAAGATACAGTAGGTTGGGGGATTTCAGGAGCTTTGGTGAGGGTGAGGTGGCCGTGGGGTCATTGTAGTCTGTTTCTTGAAGAGATGGGTTTTCAAGTTCCACCTGAAAGTTTCAAATGTGGTGATCATTGGATGTGTTGGGGCACAGAATTCCAGAGAACAGGGGAACTCAGAAGAAATCTTGGAGGCGATTGGGTGAGAAACGTACAAGTGTGGAGGAGAGAAGGATCTCTTGGGAGGAATGGAGATTGCATGTGGGAAGATATCAGGATATTGGGATATTAGTTCGGAGATATATGGAGGAGATAGATTCTGGACAGCTTTGTAGGTCCCTGTTAGTAGTTTTAACTGGATATTTTGGGAAATTCATCACCAGTGAAGGGATTTGTAGAGAGGGGAAGTGGAGGAGAAGCAAGGAGAGAGGTGGATTAGTCGTGCAGCAGAGTTATGAACAAACTAAAGAGGTGCAAGATTGTTAGCAGGAAGGTAGAATATTGCCGTTGTCAAGGCATTAGATGATGAGAGCATACACTAACATTTTCATAGAGTCAGGTTTGAGAAAAGGATAAATTCTTAAAATACTTTTGAGTTGGAGGTGGTAAGAGCTTGGATGTATGAAGGACAAGGTAGAGTTGATGATTACTCTGAGGCAGCGGCTTCTGGTACAGGGGAGAGCATGATGTTGTTTACACTGAAAGATAGATTGGGTAGGGAAGTTAGGTGAGATGAAGGAAAGGTGAAGAATAGCATCTTAAAGGTGTCTCTTGTAGCACATGAACAAATTGACCAATATACTATCTCTGTCTACTGTGAAAAAAGTAAGGATCTGTCACATCAAGTACAATTTATAGAGTAAAAATATAAAAACATTACATGATAAGAACATTTCAAACATTTACAGATATATTTTGCCAGTCCACAAATACTGTATGCACAATGTAAAGTTAGCCATCCTGCAAGTCACAGTTTGCCTTCAAAGTTGTTAAGCATTTTGTAGTCATACAATGAAAAAATAACTTTGGTAACGGCTCAGTTAAAATCTACAATCACAATTTAAAGATAAATTATATGCTCCAAGTACAATGTTATGATCTCTTGATATGTATACGTGGAAGTAACTATTTTGTCTTCCTTTGTGAAAATATGCAACATTCTTTATGTGGTTTGATAAATTGACTCTCTGTGAAAGGAATGTCATCACATGATACAAACAGACTAAATCACATCAACCACATAAAACAGAAAACATACCAAGCAGTGGTGTTCAAGAGTAAGCACACAACTAAACCTCAATCTATACCCATAATCAGCCTAGGGTCATAAATGCAAACACAATTTGCCCAAAGGGCAACTGGAGGTACCCTAAACTAAAGATTAATAAAACTTAACTTTTAATCCTAACAAATTAACACAGATCAATCTAAAATCAGTAGCAGGTAGAGTAATCAAACATATACTAAATCACGTATCCGGCCGCGGACCGGACACTTTGAGTAAGTGAACAACTGTCCTAGAATAATTGTCAGAGTGATATTGCCCTACCCTGTTTAATGAAAGCTAACTAAGGCTATGTGCGCACGTTGCGTACTTCACTGCAGAAATTTCTGCAGCGATCTGAAGAGCACATGTGCTCTTTAAATCGCTGCTGAAATGTCCGTAGTGAAAAAAAAAAAAAGCCGATTCCATGCGCTCTGCCTGCAGCTCCTGCCATAGATAGAGCAGGAGCTGCCGGCAAAGCGCAGGAAAGAAGTGACATGTCACTTCTTTTTGCGCAGCGCTTCGGCAGTAGCCGAAACGCTGCGCTCTGAGACGCCACGTGCGCACGGCCCCTGCACAATCTCCATAGACTGTGCAGGGGACGCAGGACGCATGCAGTTACGCTGCGCTACAAAGCGCAGCGTAACTGCATGTATTTACGCAACGTGCGCACATAGCCTAATAGCCTCTCCAACATGTTTCACCATGTCTGGCTTCATCAGGGGGATAAGGCTATAGTTGTTCACTTACTCATAGTGTCTGGTCCGCGGCCGGATACGTGATTTAGTATATGTTTGATTTCTCGGGTGCTGGCCGTAGCCTCAGCGTCTCCCTCAGAGATTCAATCTTGCTTCTTCTCTCTTGTAAGTCTCACCCAGAATGACTAATCCCCCAGGTAAACAGAAAGTTTAGGTGGATCCCATGCCCCCTTCCCCAGACCTAGGGACAGAAGCACTACAAGGGGATATAACCTGACTTAACAGGACAAACAATATATCGAATAGTCAGACCACCATGCCTAAAACATGAATCTACACAAAATGGTACATATCCCACAATATCATACCATCACAGTACCCTTAACTTATTTTTTTGTTGCACAATCTTTTGAGGCAATCATTGCAATCAAATGATTCCTGCTACTGTCAATGAGACTTTTGCACCTCTCAACAGGTATTTTGGCCCACACCTCAAGAGCAAACTGCTCTAGTTGTCTCATGTTTGAAGGTTGCCTTTTCCAGACGGCATGTTTCAGCTCTTTCCAAAGATGCTCTTTAGGCGTTAGGACAGGGCTCATAGAAGGCCACTTCAGAATAGTCCAATGCTTTCCTCTTAGCCATTCTTGGGTGTTTTTAGCTGTGTGTTTTGGGTCATTATCCTGTTGCAAGACCCATGACCTGCGGCTAAGACCAAGTTTTCTGACACTGGGCAGCACATTTCACTTTAGAATTCCTTGATAGTCTTGAGATTTCATTGTGCCCTGGACAGATTCAAGACACCCTGTGTCAGATTCAGCAAAGCAGCCCAAGAACATAACAGAGCCTCCTCCATGTTTCACAGTTGGGACAGTGTTCTTTTCTTAATATGCTTTATTTTTCCGTCTGTGACCATAGAGCTGATGTGCCTTGCCAAAAAGTTCCATTTGTGTCTCATCTGTCCATAGGACATTCTCCCAGAAGCTTTGTGGCTTGTCAAAATGTAGTTTGGCTTTTTATGATTTTCTTTTTTCAACAATGGTGTCCTCTTTGATCGTCTCCCATGAAGTCCACTTTGGCTCAAACTACGACGGATGGTGCAATCTGACACTGATGTTCCCTGAGCTTGAAGTTCACCCTTAATCTCTTTGGACATTTTTCTGGGCTCTTTTGTTACCATTCGTGTTATCTGTCTTTTTGATTTGTCATCAATTTACCTCCTGCGGCCATGTCCAGGGAGGTTGGCTACAGTCCCATAGATCTTAAATTTCTGAATAATATGTGCAATTGTAGACACAGGAACATCAACCTGCTTTGAGATGGTCTTATAATCTTTACCTTTAACATGCTTGTCTATAATTTTCTTTCTAATCTCCTGAGACAACTCTTTCCTTCACTTCCTCTGGTCCATGTTGAGTGTGGTACAAACCATGTCATCAAACAGCACATTGAGTATATGTAGCCCTATATAGAGGCCCACTGACTGATTACAAGATTGTAGACACATGTGATGCTAATTAGTGAGCACAACTTGATTTAACATGTCCCTTTTGTCATATTATTTTCAGGCGTACCATAATTTCTATCCAGGCCTATTTCATGAGTTTTATGTTTTTAAAATTTCTGTGGAAGCATGGTTAGAAAGCAATGTCTGACTTTCATTTGCTCATTTTCATAGATTTTTTTTATTATTACTTTTGTCAGATTCAAGTTATTTCTGTGAATATTGTGGGTTTTTCTTTCATTAAACAACAATTTTGACCACGTGTGTATATATACATACTGTATATGGGCTATTATAGAATAGTGTGTTAAATTAAAAAAACTTCAGCATGCCCTAAAAAAAAAGGGTATATACAGTACAGAGAAAAGAATCATTTAAATATTCCCGTACGATATATACTGTAATGGAGTCAGTCACAGTCACTTACTCAAAGCCCAAGAATAAACATATCATACACATACTAGGTGGAAAAAACAGGCCACTAAATAATTGGTGAGCAAGTTGAAAGGGTATAGACTATAATCTGTCAATGCAGATGAATAATTCTATATAAGATGATGGCATATATGAAGTCAGTAAAGTCAATGACAAGTCGAGATTTCAATCTGTGCATGCACTGCCCCGACGCCATTTTATTGAAGCACGTCGGGAGGCCAAGGTCTGCAAGTGCCACCCACAGTTAGGATGGTGCTGCTGCAAAGTTTTAAACAGTACGAAAACACCAGAGGCAGCTGAGGGGCTGTGGCAGAGCCAAAGACACTACCCACAGTCCGGCCGCACAGTCTAGTAACCCATCAACCACTCAGCAGTGCATAAAATACACTAAGTAAAGAAAAAATGTTGTAACAATGCTATGTGTAATCATACCCTAATTGTACTTCAGTATGCCATAGAGACATCTAACTAAAAGACCTAAAAACACTGAAGCACCAAACTTTGTGACAACAAAGTCTCAAAATGACTGTTCTGCTAATAAATATTTCCTGACATTTATCATTCTATAAAAGGATGTAATATTTGTTTACGTTGATCATTGGCCACAGTATTAAAAACCTTATTTCACGTGGTATAGTCATAGCCTAAAGTGTTGGCACCATTGAAATTGTTCCCAAAAATAAAGTATTTTTCAGAAAAAATTATTGCAATTACACATGTTTTGATATACACATTTATTTCCTTTATATGTATTGGAACAACACAAAAAAATAGAGAAAAAAAATGGCAAATTTGACGTAATTGTTGTACCCCTCAACTTAATATTTTGTAGCACACCCTTTGGAATAAATAACTGCAATCAATCACTTCCTATAACCATAAACAAGCTTCTTACACCTCTCAACTGTAATTTTGGACCATTCTTCTTAAACAATCTGCTCCAGGTCTCTCATATTTGAAGGGTGACGTCTCCCATCATCGTCACCAATTTTAAGATCTCTCCACAACTATTCAATAAAATTTAGATTCAGATTCATTGTTGCCACTTCAGGACTTTCCAGTGCTTTGTTTCCATCCATTTCTGGGGGCTTCTTGAAGTATGTTTGGGATTATTGTCCTGTTGGAAGACTCATGACTAAGGATTCAAACCCCGCTTTCTGACATAGGGCAGTACATTGCAACCCAAAATCCTTAGGTAATCTTCAATTCTCATGATGGCTCGCACACAGTCAAGGCACCCAGTGGCAGAGGCAGCAAAACAATCCCAATACATCTTTTAACCTCCACCAGATTAGTTACTGTGTTCTTTTCTTTGTAGGCCTCATTCCATTTTCAGTAAACATTAGAATCATGTGCTTTACCAAAAAGCTGTATCTTGGTTTCATCTGTCCACAAGACGCTTTCCCAGAAAGATTTTGGCTTACATACATTTTGGCAAACTGCAGTCTAGCTTTTTTATGTCTCCATGTCAGCAGTGGGGTCCTCCTGAGTCTCCTGCCATAGCGTTTATTTCCAATAAAATGTCAACGGGTAGTTTGGCTGACACTGATGCACCTTGAGCCTGCAGGACAGCTTGAATATCTTTGGAACTTGATTGTTGATGCTTATTCACCATCTGTATCATCCTGTGTTGCAACCTTTCATAAATTTTTCTTTGCTGTCCACGTCCAGTAAGATTAGATACATTGCTATGAGTTGTAAACTTCTTGATTATGTTTTTTTACTGTGGACAAAGGAACATCAAGATCTATGGAAATTTACTTGTAACCTTGAGATTGTATATATTTTTGCAGAATCTATGTTCTCAATTCCTCAGACAGTTCTCCCCTTTTTATCTGGTTTCAAGTGTGATTTTATTTGTTGCCTACACCTGCTACATGCCACAAGTGAGTTTAGAAGACTATCACATGCTTGAAGCAAAGTTTTTTGGACAAGTTTGGACAAGTGAAAATGATTTTTTTTGGCCCATTTGCGGGGTATTGTGTGAAATTTTGTCCAATTTGCCGGTACCTTTCTTCTCTTTCTTTTTGGGTAGTTCCAATGCACACAAAGGAAACAAACATATGTAAAACAAAACATGGGTAATTGCAATAATGTTTTAAATGAATTTTCTGGAACAATTTCAAGGGTGGGAACACTTTTGGCTATGACTGTATATACACAGTGAATTACAAAAGTGAGTACACCCCTCTTTTGGTCATGAATGTATATGTGCAGAAGACTTTAATAAAAAGTTCTGTTAATGTTTGCTATCTTAACAAAGATACTTTTTTGGTCTCCGTCAGGTCAATGGGGTCCACAGCTGCATTTGACATATGCTGAACCTGTTATTCTGCAAGATGTGAACAGACCCTAAACTGTATGTTTTTATTTAATACTAATGGGTACCAGGCATAGTACTTATAACATTAATTTACCAAATTTAATGAATATAATAGGTCATACACAAGATATTTAGGAATCTCTTTTTTTTTCAATTGGTAATACAGAATATCCTGGAGACAGACGGATCTTTTTCTGGTATTTGAATGCCTATTAAGCCTTTCTTTTTGGTGGGATACATTTGATTCCTGACCTGTCCGTATAGCTGTGCTATATAAACAGCGCATAGTATACCATATGGTGCTTCGAGAAAGAATTTATTATATCATTCCAGAAGCAAGTGTTTGATGAATGTGTCTGCAAGGAGTTTAAATCTCTGGTACAAGACCCCACAGCTGCAAATAATATTTCTTTGTAATGATCTACAAGACTGAACTATATTCTTTTACTGCTCCATAGCAGTATGTTCTGTGTTGTTCACTTTAGTATCATGCATCAAAGTAGCTAAACTGATATATATATATTAAAAAGATAAACTTTGTACTTAAATGGTTGTTCCATGTTTCATATATAGATACACCAGAGTCAAATTGCTTCTGTGTCCTTCATATTGCAGAAGAAAACTCCGTCTGCATTCTATTTATAAAATGTAGCTTTTTCGTATCTCAGCCACATTTTACAACGCTCACATAATACTATTTTTCTCTTAAACTTGCCTTGACATGTTTTAGGGATGAAAGTACAGGCAGCGTGGACATCTGGTTTGTGTATATTTGCAGACATAATAATACCAAATATTCTATTAGGGTGGTGCTACAGATGAAAAATCTCAGGCTCAATCGCACTTTTTTTTACTTTACAGCCTTCAAACCTCCACTATATATTATAGGCAATAAAAAAATAAATATATATATATATATATATATATATATATATATATCCAGAGGAGAAAGAGAGTCGCACTCCAAGATGATCACCGTATCTCTCCGTCTTTATTTCAGGAGAAACATGAAGGTACAGGCAGTGGGGAGGGTGAGACGAGCCATACAACGCCGGTGTTACGGGGGGCTGTCTGATAATAACCTAAAGGAGTATCAGACAGCCAGGGTCCACCGTGCAAAGACTCTGCTGCAGACTATGGCAGAGTGCAATACCTCTGTTAACTCACAGAAGGATATAATAAGTAAGTAAAGCAATTCCTCCCTTACTTGGCGGGTGTGTGGAATGATCTCTGTTAATAATCACAGAGACAAAGGCAATGTGTGCGAAATGGCACCTACCTAGGTCCGCTCTTCTAGTGGTGCAAAAGAGACGAACAGCAGCGTAAGCCGCACAAAGCTCCTACCTGCGTTCGCTCCACTAGTGTGCGAGGACACGAACCAATAGATATGGCACCTGCCTAGGTCCGCTCTTCTAGTGGTGCAAAAGAGACGAACAGCAGCGTAAGCCGCACAAAGCTCCTACCTCTGTTCGCTCCCCTAGTGTGCGAGGATACGAACCACTGCCAGACGCAGTATAAGGAATGTTACCCTAGCGGCAACGTCCACCTACGAGTCGAACCGCAAGGCCCAGCCAGACCATGTGCCTCAGGCACCTGCCTATGTCCGCTCCCCTAAGAAGTAAGGATACGGACAGCAGCCGAAGCTGTAAGGTATAAGAACGCTACCCTGCCGGTAGCGCTCACCTAGCATAGACAGAGGAATGCCTAGAGGAACGCGCACAGAGCGTCTACTCTTATGCATGAACCAAGAGGACTGAGCGCCATGCGGCGTGTGTCAGGGTCTTATATAGACTCTGTGCCTCATCCAAGATGGAGGACACCAGAGCCAATCCGCTGCCAGAACGACAGGAGTGACGTCATGCTGGCCTATCACCGAGCAAGGCGTCACAAGCACATGACCAGCGACCAATCGGCATAGAAGGTGTCAGAGACATGTGACCTCGTGTCAGCGATGATGTCACCCGTACATGTGCAATGGCTCCAAGATAGGACTTAGTCTCCGGCGCTCGCACATGTGCAGTAGCAAGAAATCTGGACTTAGTCTCCAGCGTTCGCACATGTGCAGTAGCAAGAAATCTGGACTTAGTCTCCAGCGCTCGCACATGTGCAGTAGCAAGAAATCTGGACATAGTCTCCAGTGCTCGCAGCAACCGTAACAGCCGGCGTTGTATGGCTCGTCTCACCCTCCCCACTGCCTGTACCTTCATGTTTCTCCTGAAATATAGACGGAGTGATACGGTGATCATCTTGGAGTGCGACTCTCTTTCTCCTCTGGATTTATTGTGGCTTACACTGTGAGTCTGCACCAGGATCCCCTCCATGGCTTATTGGGGCTTAAGCAGCTGAACATACAGCAATACGCGGAGTAGGCGGTGCACCGGGATTTTCACTTCTACTATATATATATATATATATATATATATCAGACATAACACAAACTCTTTTCCAACCAATGATTTAATAATACATCGGGGAACACAGGTCGGTTCCGTGAACCTATGTATTGTAACTCATGGTGATGAGTCGGGCCTATTTCTACAAGGATTGTTTCTAAATGAAATGGCACCAAAATATAAATCTCATGAAGCCTTATGGCGAGAAATATTATAAAATCTACTCTTAGGCCTTGATTCAGCAAACCCTGGCGTTTGCACGCAAGTCTTGATGAGTGGTACTCAAATTTATTACAAGTCATGCTCCTCTTAATGAATTTGGCGCCTCTTTCAGCTGCCATATGAAGTGTACTCCAGTCATAATTTATACTACTTTGAGTTGAAAATCATGATGAATTTGTTGGCCAAGCTTGATCACGCTGTCCCCGTTAAGCTCCATCCTCTTTTGAAAAATATTACAGAATTAGTCGGAGTTGGTGAAAAACAGCAAAGTTGAGCAAAAATTTTGTGACATTTTTAACAGTTTAACGTTCGAATTTTGGTGCAAACTGATGAACTAAGTGTTTAGTATTTATTTGAAAATTAGATAAAAAGGGTTGAAATTCTTAAAGGCAACCTGTCTCCTCCATAAATAGTATTTACCATTAGATGCACTACTCACAAAAAGTTAGGAATATTTAGCTTTCAGGTGAAATTTCAGGGTTATTCTAAAATGCCCTTTTCAGGTGAACTTAATGTGACCGTCTCTAAACTTTTAAATGCACATGTCCAACTGTTCAATGTTTCAGCACTTGTTTCACAACTCTGTTCTCTAACAAGGAGCTTAATGGTTAAATTCACAACAAGTGTTTAATCCATGCATCGCTCAATACATTTCAGGGTTCAATTAGAATTGGCATTGCTATCCTCATCATGCTGATCACATTTTGACATCAGGAAACCAAGACAACATCTAACAATAGATGAACAGTACCTCACCATTGTGAGACTTCAAGCAAGATGTTCTTAGGCGGAAGAGGTCTCTGAGCTTAGAGTATCACTGAATGTCATCAGCAGGTTGGAACAGAGATACAGAGAGACTGGAAAAGTCATAGAAAAGCATAGAAGTGAACGTAGTTTGGCCACGTCCCACACTGATGATCGTTTCATTGTGACAATGCCTTTTGGATCTGGATGATGAGTGCCACACAACTCCAGGCACATTTAAGGGATGTGCAAGTCACCCAAGTGTCATGTCAGAGCATTTGAAATTGTTCACATCAGTGTGGTCTGCGTGCTAAATGACTTGCAGGAACAGGTGTCTTTATCTTGCGTGGGCCAGAGAGCATCTATGCTGGAAGAGGCACCAGTGGGCATTAGTGATTTTCAATGATGAAAGTCAATTCTTGCTAAATTATTGCCATCAAATTATGGCCATCAATGATGTTGAAGACGTCAGGGAGAGCACTATGCAACCACAACAGCAGGTGATGTTAGTGTGGGCAGGTGCCTCAGGCCAATAGAGAACTGCCCTACTCTTTGTGAATGGTACAGTGACAATCCTCTAATAATTTGAATAACATGATTAATCCAGTCACGGTGCCTCTGCATGAACAACATGCCTAATTTCATATTGAAGGACGACAATGCTCCAGTTCATCAAGGTCTCATAGTTAGGGAATGGCTACTGGATACTTCCTTACCTCAAATGGAGTGGCCTGTACTTTCTCCAGATCTGAATTACTTAGAAAAACTATGGGATCAGCTGAGTCACCTTGTAGAGGCTCGTAGCTCTGTACTCCAGAACCTCAATGACCTGAGGGCCGCCCTTCAAGAAGAGTGGGATGCCATGCCTCAGCAGATAATTACTTGACTTGTGAACAGCATACGGCAATGTTGTGAAGCTGTAGTTGATGATCAAGGCCACATGATAAGTTATTGCAACACTGACTTTTTGCAGGAGTATACCCACCATTGCTGTTGGCTTTAGTTTTAATAAATTGCTTGAGATGAGGAAATCACCATTGCATGCCCTACTTTGATGATAAAATATAATTGAAGAAAGAACTTTTTATGTTTTCCAAAAATTTCACCCAAAAGCCAAATATCCATAACTTTTTGTGAGTAGTTTATAGTAGTAATCTATAGTTAAATCGGGATTAAAGGGCTGTCTACTACTCAGACAACCCTTCTCAGTCATCATATTCTCCCCTTATAAAATAATAACAGCTTTACTCATCTCCGTTGCCCACACTTTTTCAATGGTGTTGATACTGGCTCTCCTAGGGCTCATGTGACATTGGTTTGCCATGTAAGCCCTGTAGTCAATTAATGGTCGCTTCATTCTGTTCTCCTTCAGGCAAATCTGACATTCAGAGGAAATAAGAACTGTGGCTGCTCTCAGACTTCTTCTGGATGTCAAGGCTTACGTGACATAGCAATGTCACACAAGCCCAGGGAGAGTCAGTGTTGTCACTGAAGGAAAGGCCATAGCACCAGAGGTGAGTATAGCTGTTATAATTTTACTTGATGGGAACATGGCGATAGAGAATAGGTGGTCTGAAGCAGCAGAGGTGACGTAAATATACTTTTAATCGCCCTGAAGCCACTTGTTTCCAGTCATCTATACAATAAGTATGCTGTAATCACTCCTCAGCAAATTGACTGACAGCCATCTCTGCGGCATATGTGTAGCGTGTAGCATGTATGTACACTGCAGGCCATACATCTTTGTACAGGGGAGTGGTTACAGAGTGCTCACAGTCTCTGGCAGATACAGACAAAAAGGCCCTTGTACAAGAACAATATATGGGCAATCGAAGAGCTCATCAAAATACACAATTACACCTACATTGGAAATAGAAATGGGCCCCCAAACCTCTTGGGCCCTTGTGTGTTGCCCTTTACACCTACCAAATGATTGGTAGTGAGCGGTTGCAGGGAGAATATAACTTAATTTTCTCCTTATATCCTCTGCTCCAGTAAGGCAGCCTGACAGGATTTTAATGCAATGTATTTATAGGTTACCACTATACAGTATCTGCAGACAAATAGCATTTCTGGAGTTGACAGGTTCCCTTTAAAAAGAAATTACAGGTTGAAAATCTTTTATTTTATTTATTGTGTTTAGCTAGACATAGCAATGAGTAACCCACGGCTTTGAACTCTTTGGATACCTTCTATAGCATTTATGACTCAGTAAATGCTCATCACAAGCTGAGCTTAACATCATGGTGATCTATTAGATTTGTTTGCCAGCAACTGTAAATTTTGTTTGTGGATCGTCCACTAGAAATGGTGTTCTTTTACAAAGGACATTCAAATAAATTTATTATATCTTGCCTTGATAGTAAATTTTGTTAAGCTTTAATGCATCGCTTTGCCTACTAACATTATTCACAACGGCAATAAATGTGAATACTTCTCGGGGCTTCACAAGTTAATTGGAAAAATTCTGTCAGCTTTATTACTCAACTTTTTGAAAATTAAACTCCAGCTACTAGTTTATGACTTACTGTATATAATCAACTGTAAACCCAAAGCCAGACCAAAAGGTGCTGCATTTTACAGAAAAGGATTCTAGTATTATAGCAGAGCATTTTCTATACTATGTATGTCATGTTAGAGTACCAGCGTGTAAGAAAACCCACATTTTTATACTAAAAGAACTCCTAGGGCTAATTTGCAATGAAAATACGTAAAAGCCATGGTCTAATGTGATAACAATTATGAGTTTGTGATTTAGTAAATACTTGAGTCATTTTTCTTTGTTTCTTTTCAGTTTTCTTTTCTTTTGTATCTGGAGCACTAAACAGGCATTTTTTGTTAAAGTTTATTTATTTATTTTAGTAAACACCTGTTCAACTGTTGACATTTAATTAGTAAAGTTGCCTAAAATAATATCTTCTTTAAAGTGGTTGTCTCAAAATTATAAACTATCACCTAATTTGCTAATTGTGTGTATGTGTCACGGGTGTGTAACAGGTAACAGCAGTCATGTGGTTTCTGACATAGAAGATCACAGCGCCTGGCTACGCAGAATGCTCCCTGACTTTCCATTGTTCCTGCTGTCAGTATTCATTGGTGTAGGAAGCTTTCCTTCTGGATTCAGGTCTCTCCCTTTTAGACCCATCAGGAGCTCGCCTTCCACCCAGCTTCTGATCATCAGAATTCTGTTGGTACTTAAATGCTCCCTTCTTTTCTTGGACTGGCACTGGTGATATTTTTCATTTCATTAAAGCCTTGGTTGCAAGCAGATGGCTTGTACTCCTTTGTGGCGTCATTGCTGAAACGTTTGCTGAACTTCTACCTGTGTCATCTGAGGATAAGTAGTTCATGCTTTTCCCCCCATGTGTCCTCCTTGTGTCATCTATAGTATTTAGGGGGTTGACGAAGAGCTCATCCCATCCGTTACTTATTTAGGGCCTAGCACTAGGTGCGGAACCTATTTAGTGTGGTGAGGGACCCCAGGGTCCAGCAGTTGGTTTGCTCAGGGGTCACCATCTTCCCCTTCCCTAGACACAGGGTTCCTCTTCCCTTTCGCAGTTTGCTTGGTACTTTCTCATATCTAGGGTGACAGTATGCACATTTATACTTGTCCATTGTTCTATTCAATTGGTGTATTCTGGACCGCTGTTTCATAATCCATTGGGGTCTTTGATGTGGATCTCCAACAATCAGCAACAGATCACCAATTCTCTAAATTGAAAACCAAAACAACTGATTGAATTTGTAGAAAGGAAACTAATAGACTCCCAATTACTCTGAAAATGGGCATCTCTAATTTGGATTTTTGCTTTTAATGTGGAATAGCTCAAGGGACTTTCATACAAGCTCTCTGGTCCTCTCCTATTTCGAGTTCTCTAGGATCGTCCCCCAACAAGTGTGCTTCCTAGGGGCCTTGGATGATTTAATCGAGGGTCCTTCAAATGACTCTTCTTTTGCTTATTTCGTTTCTATGCCAGGAAAATGGTTATAATGATGTGAAAGTCAACAGATATTCTTCCTTTGTCTTATTATGCTAATTTAATTAACAAATATATTCCCTTAGTACTTTAAAAGGCCAGGAAATGTCCAAACAAATTTGAGAGGGTCTGGTCACTCTGGCATGAGTCTTAGCTTACTTTAGTTGGTATCTTTGTTTCACTACTTATTTTGGTGTTGGTAATGGTGGAGTGAATGAATGAGTTGATAGAGTGTGCATGCAGGAATATTTTTCTGTTTGCAGGAATGTTTTTGAATTTAACTAAGTCATTTTATAAGTGTTTGTTCTGAAACTACCACAATTGTGGTAACAGTGAATCCTCCTTTACTCCTGGAATACTATATTATCCTAAATGATAAACACCTGTAGGAAACCCAGCAGCCTTGATCAAATTGGGCAGTTTTCCAGCAGTCCAGCACGCCCCTGTCTCTCATTGGGCAACTGAGCTGTCATTAACAGTACTGACAACCCAGCATGCCCCTGCCTCTGATTGGGTAACTGAGCCTGTCCCTAACAATACTGACAACCCAGCATGCCCCTGCCTCTGATTGGGTAACTGAGCCTGTCACTAACAATACTGACAACCCAGCATGCCCCTGCCTCTGATTGGTGAACTGAGTTGTCACTAAGAATACTTGCAGCCCAGCATGCCCCTGCCTCTGATTGGGCAACTGATTTGTCACTAACAATACTGACAGCCCAGTATACCCCTGATTCTATAGGATGGCTGAGCTGTCACTCACTGCATCCCTATGACACAGTGAGTAATGAAACTGTGAAAAAATAACTTGATTTTTTTTGTACTTTAATTATTTTTTATATATATATATATATATATATATATATGTATATATAAAAAATACTTTTTATTTTTAGACCTTTTAATTTGCATAAATTATATTGACATTCTAGTACATATATTACAGACAGCATATACATTTGTGTGTAAGTTCTGTGACGTACAATATCTACAAAATAGCAAATTAATTGTCCGATTTAATATTTGCCTAATGTATTTCATGTGGACACATTTTATGATATATTAACAATGGTCGCATGTCGCTTCTTGATGCAGTAATGGCATTTATTAAGCGATGGAGGAATATTTATATTTATTTTTTTAGAGCATACAAGAAGGTTTCAGCCTTTGCTGGAGAGTTCCTTGGCAAGTACACTTAAACTCTGAGAATTTATGAAGACAAGAATCCTTAGAGGATTTAATGAGTATTTAAAATAGGGCTTTAACAATTCCAGTGTTTGGGGTATTAAGACACTGAGCCAGACATTTCAATTTGCAGTTCATGGCATAGGTCAAAATGACACAAAATATTTGAGCCCCTGAAGCCTTATTTGATAAAAAGACTCTTTTTCACAGCTCAGTAGATCCCATTTGTCTTTCACCTTACTGCTATGTAGAGGTCGGGTTGCTGCATTTCAAATGGGAGAAAAAACATTCTTTATTCCTAGAAGTGATTTTTTTTTTAAGACCTGCTCTGTTGTTTGAGGAAAGGAAAATCACTCCACTTTTACAATGTCATTATGTCATAGGTTTACGGAGCTAAATTATTAGTGGAAATGATTTGAATGTATTGGGTATATATGTTCTCGCGTCTTAGATAGGTCAAAGAAAATTCATTCTTTCCCAAGTTTGCCTATACATTTTCTTATTAGCACAATTTAAATTTACTTGCTAAATCATTGCAGTGTGCTCGTGTTCTGATATCTATAATCACTATGGGCCGATGGATCATTTGTGTGTTGTTTAAAGGGAACCTGTCACCAGATTTGTCCCCTATAAACTGTGGCCACCACCAGTGAGCACTTATATACAACATTCTAGAATACTGTATATAGGAGCCCAGGCTGCTGTGTATAACTTAAAAAAACAGCTTTTATTATACTGCTCTGTCGGTCCAATGGATGTCAGTGTGCCTCCTCTCTTGTGATTGCCATCCTCCTTAACAGCTCCGTTTGGGTGACACGTCCTACGTCATCCACACAGAAGTTTCCATTGTGCTCCCGCGTACACGTACTTCTCTCTGCCCTATTGAAGGGGGGGACAGATCAAAGTAATTTAGTGTGCATGTGCAACCAGTCTTTGACCACCTGCGCATTACAGTTCATTACTCTGCCCTCAGCTAGGCAGGGAAAAGTGCTTGTGAGTAGGAGCACAATCGAGACTTCTGTGAGGATGACGTAGGATGCGTCTTCCACACAGAACTGGGAAGGAGGATGGCGAGGAAGGAAGAGAGGAGGCGCCGGACCAAGACCCAAATGCTCTGCAGGTGAGTATGATAAAGATTTTTTTATATTATACATAGCGACCTGGGCACTTACAGCATTCTAGAATGCTCTATATAAGGTCTTACTGATGATGGCCGCAGCTTGTAAGGGACAAATCTGGTGACAGGTTCCCTTTCATTTATAGTTATATATTATATTCTTCTAGTTATTTGAGTCGCATTCAAATCTCAACATTTATGCAAATATTTCTGTCCTACATCAAAATTACTTGGGAGACAACTGAAGTACATTTGTGCCTAAAAACAGTCAGAAACATCTGGAAAAATATAACATGGCTACAATGAATGTAAAAAAAAAAAACAAGTGAACACACATAAAATAGACTGCAAAAAAGACGCAAATTAAAAGAATAATTTAGTGTAAATAAAAAAAACTTAAAACACCAAAACCTACACAAAAAAGTCATGAATGGAATAATTGTATCGTGGCCCATTTCTCTGGTTCTGATTAGGTATATAATCCCTATGCCATCTTCTAGTGCTCTATGAAATGCCTAAATCCTCTGGTTCTAGTTTTGTACTAAATCCCCTCTTTTTTGTTTATTTTTGGTATGACTTCTATGCACTCTACTTCTAGTTCTGTGTCTGGCCTCCATTTTCTGGTTCTTATTCTTTATGCAACCTCTATGTCCTCTGGTTCTTTTTCTGTATCCTCAGTGTTTTCGTCCTTAATGTGCTCTGCTTTTAGTTTTAATATTAAAACAAAAGTTTAGAATGTACAGAACACAAATAAGACTAGTCTAGGATTTAGAGGACATATTCATATTTTGCTGTGTTTACTTACTTATCATAAAAACACCATTATAATAGAACAACTCTCCATTTCCCAACACATATGCAGTTCAATTCATTAAAGGGAATCTGTTACCAGTTTTTGACCGTATGAACAAATGCCAATACTTTTAACAGTTCCTTTACTGTATCTCACAAGCACAGCACCTGGCTCCCCTGTATAGCCCCCAAAATACCATTTGATATGCTCCCATGCTGTACGTAAATTAAGGTACTTCGGTCCAAAGAGCGTCAGCATAGGAACAGTTAAAAGTGGTGGCATCTGTTCAAACAGTCAAAGACTGGTGACAGGATCCCTTTAAGAAGTTTACACCAGAATTCTGGAGTAAAATACCTTAATTAGTCACAATAATTTTGCTTAACTTGGAAGTGGCACAAAAATATTATGAGATTTTGCATTTATGCGCCAGTCTCAACCAGCTGTGTCAAAAGAGGCATAGTATGGCTGGGATGGGGTTTAGCTATGCCCACTTGTCAAATTCATGAAAAGTTTTGGCACTGTAATGGCTTAACTCCAGAAATGTATTCCAGCCACTTATTTGAGGACATTCCTGGCAGTGGCAAACACCAGTTTACATGACATTATATTCCAGCAGCCCCATTGAAGACCCTCGGGCCCATGGTGCTGTATACCTTTTCCTCTTTACCTACTATTGCAACACAAAAAAGTAATAGACCAAAAGCACTGATACATAGAATTGTAGGTCCCAACACGCAAGGAAAAAAAGTATACTTTATTCTATGTAAAAACAAAGGGCAAAAACTCATATATCAAAGTACATAAAAATGTGAAGCCAAACAAAGCCCAAGTGGATATTACCACCTGATCAAGGACAGACTATCAGTGGTTAAAATCATGGTGCATGGAATCAGGGCTCTGAGACAAAGCCAATGGTGCCCCTCCCCCAATGAACTATCAGCCCCCAAGTAAAGGAATGAGTCAGAGACTAAAGACGGCATTACACGCTGCGATTTATCTGACGATATGTCGGCGGGGTCACGGTTTCCGTGACGCACATCCGGCATCGTTAGCGACGTCGTTGCGTGTGACACCGACGAGTGACTCCGAGTTATATATAGAATCTCTCATTATTTACTGACCATTTACTCAATACAAAGGATAAATAGCGATATGTATCCTTGACATGCTATATGATATATTGTCACACCCAAGGTTAGTCATGGAAACTAATATAACTTAACACTGATGCTGGCCAATTGGTTTCAATTAGGCTGTCTAGTATCTGGCAGATACTATAATGGAAACTAAACAGATCCCATTATAGATAAAAGGATATGTATGATGGTTTTATATCTGTCATGAGCAAATACAGGTTGCAACAAAACCATTGGTGGTTCTAGTTTCGTATCCCTGTACAAGTTGTTCTGGTGCTATATTTCTGTGCTGATGGTGGTTCTGGTGACGTTTTCATGTACTGATGGTGGTTTTTGTGTAATATTCCTGTACTAATGGTTTTTCTGAGGATGTATCATGCACTGATGGTTAGTCTGGTACCGTTTACTGTATTACTGATAGCTCTGGTGATTCATGTAGTGATGGTTGTTCTGGTGCTGAAATAATGTAATACTGCTGGCTCCACTCTCTATATAACCATACTGTACAACCACCATGCTAACCTCTCTCCATACTGTGGCCCCATTTCACACTGCTTCCTCTCCAAAACTATTTTGTGGCCCCTTTTACACTATGTTGTCCTCTCCAAACTGTAAACCTTCACACACTGTCCCCGTACATGGTATGATGGTCACTACAGCTGTCCATACAGATGACATCCACAACAGCCCTCAACATAAACTATGATATCCATTGCAGTCCTCCATGCAGTATTATATCCACCACAGTCTCCAATACAATGGTGTCACCACAGCCCCCTATACAGTAAAATATCCTTAACAGCCCCAAAATGGTATGGTCACCACAGCCCTTTTACAGTATTATGTCTCCACAGCCTCCAATATAATGTCCCTCACAGTTTCCCCCAGATGTCCACACAACCAGCACCTCTTGTAATGTCCCCACTGCCTACTCCATGTATTTTGCCACAGCTTGCCCCAGGTATGTCCCCACAGCCAGCCCCTCATATGTCCCCCACAGCCTGCACCACCTATGTACCCATAGCCAGGCCCTCCTATGTCCTCCACAAACAGGCCCTCTTAAGTCTTCCAAAGCCAGGCCCTTCTATATCGCCCACAGCCAGGCCATCTTATGTCCCCCACAGCCAGGCCTTCTTATGTGCCCACCATCCAGCCCCTCTTATGTCTCTATAGGCAGCTCCTCTTATGTCACCCACAGCCAGCCCCTCTTATGTCTTCATAACCAGGGAAGACATGATGACCATGGGGCACAAATAAAGAGAGGGGTGTGCAGTGTCAGTGACACTGCTCACCTGTATATCTGTGCCCCAGCCATGAGTGTGCTGAATGCCTGTGGCTGCAGCAACAAGCCAGGGGGATGTAGGCACGCATCAATGTCAATTATTGTTTTATTCCCCAAAATGTACCCCCCTCGAGGAGGCAGAAGGTTTCATCTTGGGTGGATGCCTATCCTGCCTACCCCTCATCCCGACCCTGTGTGGAATCTACAAAGAATGTGATAGCAGAGTGGCTTTAGTATATGTTAATTTTCTTATATGATTCAGGCAAAATGTAAAATCCAGGCTTTAAATTAGGATAACATATTAACTGCTTAGTACAAATCAGGCAAACTTAGCCACTTCATTAAAATTCTATCTACTGTCTATCTATCTATCTATCTATCTAGGTATCTATCTAGGTGTCACAAACCACCGGGGGGGTCACTCAGAAATCCCCCGCGCTGGCTACCAGTACGTCACAATCGGGGGGTAACAAGTGGGGGTCACCCCTCCTTTATACCTCCCGACCGACAGACAGAGCACGTGACGCGCTCTCTAGCGCCCCTCTTATAGTCAGGCCAATTATGGAATTGCCCGACAATAAGCAAGGAGGCCGCTATACTACTTATGCCGATTATTGAAGGGTCCCCGGTGAGAGTAGGGTATATATTCCCCCGACCTCCGCGGGCGGAATATATAATATCTTCCCGAATCTCACTGGCCTCCCCACAATAATCCTTGGCACAATTCGCTGCCACCAACCGATTTACGGTAACTATTAGCCGAACACACAGACGTGGGATTCAAGATCGAGATAACAGAACAGCCCAAGATTAATTATATAATTTAATCAGCCTAAAGCACACTAGAACTACAATATATACAATAGGGAATCTACAGATTATACATATGTCAGAGTACAGTTACAATCAAAGCATGGGTTACAAACAGGCATACACAGTTCCAGCAGTTACCTTGTTGCGTCTGGCCACAGGGGGGCGCTGTACCCAGGTTTCTAGGATCCTTCCCACAGATGTTTCCTACACGTGCCCCCAGCGAGAAGAACCCTGGAAAATGGCCGAAGTAGGGTTATCAACCTGGCCAAATCCAGGTCCCCTCCTACCTTCGTGACCTCACAGGGAGCACTGCTCCACCCCTGGCTTGAGTTATGGACAATATCCCAACATGGAATATGGGCCATAACTTTGCCTGGGAGCGTCGTAGGCGGACGCCAATGCTCTCATTGTGACAGTTATGAATTTAGCTACAGAACGAGGGGACTCATGACCTGTCTGCCAGTTCCCCATTGGCTGATATCACGCCTGGGGCATTTCCCAATGTCCTGCTCCCATAAAAAGGGGGTGCCGGCATCGTCCACATGCGGAGACACCATTTTTATGGTTGCCATATTTATCGGAAATATGGCTTGCGAGATATGAACCATTTTTTACTGGAGTCGTTCTGTCTGGCTATTTCCATAGCCTTGCTAATGAGATACAGCTCTTGTTACAGGGTGACGGCAGGGAGTCATCCTGTGTCCATTGTTCCCACACCACCTCATTTCCATATCACAGGACATGGCCATGGAGGTGTAAGTGGAACACTGAGAACAAGAAGGGAGGGGGCACTGCCAGGGAGTGATGAGGGATTATGACTGGAGTCATAATTCATCTTCATATCCCGGGATTTGCCTCACACCTCCCCCCTTTTGAGGGCGCTAGGGGGCGGCACACTCCGGTGTTCCCCCGTGCGCCCGTCCGCGACCTCTCCTTGTCGGGACAGCCCGTCTGCGTTACCGTGGTCACGGCCCCTTTTGTGGCGAATGGTGAAGTTGTATTGCTGGAGCGCAAGGCTCCATCGCAACAATCGCCCATTCGTCCCAGAGACGGTGTGCAACCAGCTGAGGGGATTGTGGTCCGTCTCCACGATGAAGTGGCGCCCGTATAGATAGGGTTGCAGACGCTGCAGGGCCCACACTATGGCCAGGCACTCCTTCTCCATCGTGGAATAGGCAACTTCCCTTGGTAACAGCTTCCTGCTCAGGTACAAGACTGGGTGCTCTTGGCTCGCAGAGTCCACCTGGCTGAGCACCGCACCGAGGCCGAAGTCACTGGCGTCGGTCTGTACTACAAACGGCCGCGTGAAGTCGGCTGCCTGTAGCACGGGCGGGCTGGACAGGGCGTCCTTTAGGGCCCGGAAGGCTGTCTCGCAGTCCATTGTCCAATCGACTGCAGAGGGCAGCTTCTTCTTGGTGAGGTCCGTCAAGGGCTTTGCCAGGCTACTATAGCATGGAACAAACCTCCTATAGTACCCAGCGGTCCCCAAGAAGGACATCACCTGCTTCTTGGTCCTGGGGGTGGGCCAGGATGCGATGGCTTCCACTTTCTCAGGCTCGGGCTTCAGTGTTCCCCCGCCTACCCGGTGACCGAGGTACTGGACCTCGCTCATGGCCAGCTGACACTTGCCCGGCTTGATGGTCAAACCTGCCCGGTGGACCCGCCTGAGCACCTGTGCTAGATGCTCTAGGTGATCTTCCCAGGTGGGACTGAAGACGGCAATGTCATCCAGGTACGCGGCCGCGTACCCTTCAAGTCCCTTGAGCAGGGTGTTGACCATCCGCTGGAAAGTGGCAGGGGCATTCCTCATCCCGAATGGCATCACCGTGGACTCGTACAGTCCAAATGGGGTAATAAAGGCAGAGCGTTCCCTGGCCTTGCGAGTCAGGGGGATCTGCCAATATCCCCGGCTCAGATCCATGATGGTCAGGTACTCAGCCCCGGCCAACTGATCGAGCAGGTCATCGATGCGTGGCATTGGGTACGCATCGGCGACCGTGACCGCATTGAGCCCCCTGTAGTCCACGCAGAACCGAGTGGTTCGGTCCTTCTTAGGGACGAGGACTACAGGCGAGGCCCAAGCGCTGTTGGATGCCTGGATCACCCCCAGCTTCAGCATCTCGTCAATCTCCTGGCGCATGTGTTGCTGCACCTCCAGGGAGACCCGATATGCTGAACGCCGGATCGGGGGATGATCCCCAGTGTCCACGTGATGGACAGCCAAGTCAGTCCTTCCGGGCTGGTTGGTAAACAACCCCCGGAAGGGGTGTAGGGTGGCCCACAGCTGGGACCGTTGGTCCTCCAAGAGCTGGTGGCCAACCTCCACATCCTCAATGGATCCGCCTGCCCTAACCTGGGCTAGCATATCCAAGAGGGTTTCCGCTTCTCCCTCCTCGGGCAGGTTGCACACGGGGAGCGCACATGCCTCCCGCTCATGATGTGCCTTCATCATGTTCACATGGAAGGGCTTCCGCCTTCCACGGGCAGGGTCCAGGGTGACCAGGTACGTCACAGGGTTGAGCTGCTGGTACACGAGGTATGGGCCTTCCCAGGCTGCCTGAAGCTTGTCCTGTGGTACGGGGACCAGTACCCACACCTCTTGACCCACTTGGTAGGTCCTCTCACAAGCGTTCTGGTCGTACCAACGCTTCTGATCGGCCTGGGCTTGAGCCATATTGTCGTGTACCAGTTGCGTCAAGGCCTGCATTTTGTCCCGGAAGCGCATGACATACTCGATAACCGACACTCCAGGGGTGGCCAAATCCCCTTCCCAAGCCTCTTTCACCAGAGCCAGGGGGCCCCGCACACGTCGCCCGTACAGGAGCTCAAACGGTGAGAATCCTGTTGAGGCCTGTGGAACCTCCCGGTAAGCAAATAACAGGTGTGGGAGATACCGCTCCCAGTCACGCCCATGGGAGTCGACCAACATCTTAAGCATCTGCTTTAAGGTGCCATTGAACCGCTCGCACAGGCCATTAGTCTGTGGATGGTACGGGCTGGCCACCAGATGTCGCACCTGGACTTGCTTACAGAGGGCCTCCATCAGCTGGGACATGAATTGGGTCCCCCGGTCAGTGAGCATTTCCTGGGGAAAACCCACTCGGGAGAAAATCTCCAGCAATGCGGTGGCCACCTTGTCAGCCCGAATGGACGACAAGGCCACTGCTTCTGGGTACCGGGTGGCATAGTCCACTACCGTCAGTATGAAGCGTTTCCCGGAGCTGCTGGGGATGGCCAGCGGGCCGACCAGATCCACAGCCACCCTCCTGAAAGGCTCATCGATGATTGGCAGAGATACCAGTGGGGCTTTGGGGCGTGGCCCCGCCTTCCCCACTCTCTGACAGGTTTCACACGAACGGCAGTAGGCAGCCACATCGGCCCCCATTTTTGGCCAGTAGAAATGCTGGTTTAACCTGGCCTTGGTCTTAGCGATCCCTAGGTGTCCGGCCATCGGAATCTCATGTGCGATCCGCAACAACTCCGTCCGGAACGGATAGGGTACCACCAACTGTCGGTCCCTGGGCCACGCCTCCGGTGAACCCTGCTGGACCGTGGCCCGGTACAGCCGTCCTTGGTCCCAGACCACTCGCTCCGGGTCCGAGTCCGAGGGAGGCTGTGCCGCCTGCTCCTTAAGAGCTTTCAGGCTGTCGTCAGCTTCTAACGCTGCCTGAAACCCCTGACTAGATGTGGCCAGAATCGACGAGACTGTCACATCTTCGGTCAGTACCCCGGGACCTGTGTCCTGGCCTCCACCTGACTCGGCTGCCACTTGGTCAGAAGGGGAAGAGCTATCGGACCTCCGGGAGGCCCCTTGGCTTCCAGCACTCCCACTGCGGGTGACAGCGGCCACAGCCGCTGCGACCGTGGGTCGTGCCTGCTCCTCCTCCGTTCCTGACCAAGTCGCCGGTTCAGGCAGACCGACCTGGCTTCCTGACACCCCGGTTGTGGGGGAACCATGCACCGAGATCTTACCTGGGAGCACTTCCGCTCCTGGACCGGCCCCAATCTCACCTGCCTGTTCCCCTCCTGCAGCAACAGAACCCCGCTGTGAAATCTCTGGGGACCCCACATTTGCTGTGGTAGCCCCCACCCCACACACTGGTCCTCCCCCCGCAGCACCCTGCTCTCTGCTTATCCCTGCAGAGGGCAACAGATCCCAGCTCACAGGCTGATTACTTGTAGAGGCATTGTCACACCTTTCTCTGACCCCCTCCCCTCCTGTCACAGCTGCAGCTGCGTGTGTGTCTATGGTGTCTGTGCAAGCAGAAATATCAGAGTTCACTCCCTCCTCCCTTACATCATTCATAGATAACACATTAACATTGTCCGGAGGCATGTCAGTACGGGCTGAAGGTTCAGCCCTTGGTTGGGGCCCAAACTGGGAGGTTATCTGCCCCAAATCTGTCCCAAGTAGCACGTTTGCAGGGATCCGATCAGTTACCCCCACCTCCCTCACCCCTCGCCCTGCGCCCCAGTCCACATAAATGTCAGCAACAGGCAGCGCCGGGTCAGTGCCTCCAATCCCGGAGACAGCGAGGGTTTTTCCAGGGATCAAGTCTTGGGGGGACACCATCTCAGGCCGCACCAGAGTCACCTCCGAGGCGCTGTCTCGCAGTCCTATGGTCACAGACCGGCCGACGGTGACAGGTTGGAAGCTGTCCAGGGACCTACCACCACCCCCACCCACACAATACACCTTGGGCGGCCCTTGGGACGGGGACGGAGCCGGGGCCTTGGGACGCTGAGGGCACATGGCCTTGAAGTGTCCAGGTAGGTTGCACTGGTGGCACCGTCTTGGTTCTGCCACGGGCCTGGAGAGGGGAGTTGAGGGGGACACCCCCTGCAGTCTAGGGGCAGGTGGGGCAGTCGCAGAATTCATCTTACCCCCTCTCCAGGTGCTGCTGGTGGCCGCTCTCCTGGCCTCAGGGGCCCGGTTGTTGGTGTAGTCATCGGCAAGGGCAGCTGTAGCCGTGGACCCCTTTGGCTTCTGGTCTCGGATGAACTGGCGGAGATCCTCAGGGCAGTTCCACAAGAGTTGCTCCGTGATGAACAAGTCCAGGATCTCCGGTCCGGTGGAAAGCTGCAGGCCTTGGGTCCAGTGGTCGGCAGCTCGGGCAAGTGCCCGCCGGTGGTCAGCCCAGGAGTCCTTTGGTCCCTTCTGTAGGCTCCGGAACTTCTTGCGGTAGGACTCTGGAGTGAGGTTGTACTGTTGGATCAGGGCCCGCTTGATGGTGTCGTAGCCCTGATCTGCCTCAGCAGGCAAGTCCCCAAGGACATCCAGGGCCTTACCCCTTAAACGGGGGGTCAGGTATTTGGCCCACTGGTCCTTGTTCAGATGGTGCTGCAAGCAAGTCCGTTCAAAAGCAGTCAGGAAAGAGTCCAAGTCTCCATCCTTCTCCAGCACTGGGAAGTCCTCAACACGGACCTTTGGAAGTTTGGTGTTTTGAAGGTCACATGTGGCTGATGAGGGCCGGAGCTGAGCTAGCTGCAGCTGGTAGTCACGGTCTGCCTGTCGCTCTCGCTCTCGCTCTTCACGCGCTGCCTGCCGCTCTCGCTCCGCAGCCTCACGCTCTGCGTGCCGCTCTGCCCTGCGCTCTGCCAGGAGTTCCTTGTAGCCCTTCTGGTCTCCAGCCTGGAGAAGGGCCATAGCCATTTGAAGAAGGCTATCCGAGCCTCCCAGGCTCGGTGGAATGGCACGTGGTGATCTGCGGCACGCTGCGGAGCCTGGTGATTCACTGTCCCTTTCAGAGCGGAGGGCTGGCATCTGGCTCGTTGAGGAACCTTGGGTGAGCTCCTCCTCATCTTGTCCAGCAGTGCCAGGTTGCGCAATGTCCTCGGCAGAACGGTTTTCTGGCGTCGAGCTCCTGGAGGACTCGTGGGCAACCTCCTCATTGCTGTCCACAGCACCGTCCTCCCTCTCTTCGGCTCCTGCCTTAGCATTGGCCAGTTGCATAGCTCTGCTCCTGGTGCCATCAGCCATTCTTGCAGACTTTTGGTCACTGACACAGAACTGACACCTGATGCCTCCACACACCTTACAGTATCTGCACTCTGACACTCTAGTGTTGAGCTAGTCTGAAGACCCCAGCAGCCACAGCTGCTGCAGGCAGTCTTTAGTGTCTGGGAGTATGGGTCTCACACTCACACACACTATTATCTCGATCCCACCGCTATGCCACCAATATGTCACAAACCACCGGGGGGGTCACTCAGAAATCCCCCGCGCTGGCTACCAGTACGTCACAATCGGGGGGTAACAAGTGGGGGTCACCCCTCCTTTATACCTCCCGACCGACAGACAGAGCACGTGACGCGCTCTCTAGCGCCCCTCTTATAGTCAGGCCAATTATGGAATTGCCCGACAATAAGCAAGGAGGCCGCTATACTACTTATGCCGATTATTGAAGGGTCCCCGGTGAGAGTAGGGTATATATTCCCCCGACCTCCGCGGGCGGAATATATAATATCTTCCCGAATCTCACTGGCCTCCCCACAATAATCCTTGGCACAATTCGCTGCCACCAACCGATTTACGGTAACTATTAGCCGAACACACAGACGTGGGATTCAAGATCGAGATAACAGAACAGCCCAAGATTAATTATATAATTTAATCAGCCTAAAGCACACTAGAACTACAATATATACAATAGGGAATCTACAGATTATACATATGTCAGAGTACAGTTACAATCAAAGCATGGGTTACAAACAGGCATACACAGTTCCAGCAGTTACCTTGTTGCGTCTGGCCACAGGGGGGCGCTGTACCCAGGTTTCTAGGATCCTTCCCACAGATGTTTCCTACACGTGCCCCCAGCGAGAAGAACCCTGGAAAATGGCCGAAGTAGGGTTATCAACCTGGCCAAATCCAGGTCCCCTCCTACCTTCGTGACCTCACAGGGAGCACTGCTCCACCCCTGGCTTGAGTTATGGACAATATCCCAACATGGAATATGGGCCATAACTTTGCCTGGGAGCGTCGTAGGCGGACGCCAATGCTCTCATTGTGACAGTTATGAATTTAGCTACAGAACGAGGGGACTCATGACCTGTCTGCCAGTTCCCCATTGGCTGATATCACGCCTGGGGCATTTCCCAATGTCCTGCTCCCATAAAAAGGGGGTGCCGGCATCGTCCACATGCGGAGACACCATTTTTATGGTTGCCATATTTATCGGAAATATGGCTTGCGAGATATGAACCATTTTTTACTGGAGTCGTTCTGTCTGGCTATTTCCATAGCCTTGCTAATGAGATACAGCTCTTGTTACAGGGTGACGGCAGGGAGTCATCCTGTGTCCATTGTTCCCACACCACCTCATTTCCATATCACAGGACATGGCCATGGAGGTGTAAGTGGAACACTGAGAACAAGAAGGGAGGGGGCACTGCCAGGGAGTGATGAGGGATTATGACTGGAGTCATAATTCATCTTCATATCCCGGGATTTGCCTCACACTAGGTATCTATCTATTTATGTATCTATCTATCTAGAACTTTACATACACTATCTAAAATGACACATCCAGTATACATGTTTTTCTCATGGGTTGACATGAAATAAACCTTTCCCGTTTTAGGTCAATTAGGATTACCAAAATTATGTATATTTACCAAATGCCAGAATAATGAGAGAGATAGACTGTTTTAAGGCATTTTTATTACTTTCTGCAAAGTTAAAAGTTTGTATACACCAAGAGTACTATGCCTTTAAACAATATTGGACAGCCCATATGATGATGTCATGTCTTTGGAAGCTTCTGATAGGTTTATTAGCAACATCTGAGTTAATGAGAGACCCACCTGTGGATGTATTTTAATGCACATCTGAAATACACTACTTGTTTGCTTAGTTACAATTTCCAGATACCTGAAAGTGCCTCGTTCATCTGAACAAACAATTATATGAAAGTACAAACAAGATGGGAATGTCAAGCCATCATACCACTCAGGAAGGAGATCGGTTCTGTGTACCAGAGATGAACGTGCTTTGATCAGACATGTGCATATCAACCCAATAACAAAAACAAAAGACCTTGAGAAGATGCTGGCGAAAGCTGTTAAGATTGTGTCATTATCCTTAGTGAAATGAGCACATTATCAACATGGGCTGAAAGGAAGAAGCCATTACTCCAAAAGAAACATAAAAAAGCCTGATCAATGTTTGCAAATACACACAGAAAGAAAGACCTTAATGTTTGGAGACATGTCCTGTGGTCTGATGAAACTAAAATGGAACTGTTTGGTCATAATGACCACCCTTACATTTGAAGGAAAGAGGGAAAAGCTTTGAAGCCTAAGAACACCATCCCAACTGTGAAGCATGGGGGTGGCAGCATCATGTTGTGAGGTTGTTTTGATGCAGGAGGGACTGGTGCACTTCACAAAATAGATGGCATCATGAGGAAAGAAAATTATGTTACAATACCGAAACAACATCTCAAGACTTCAGCCAGGAATTTAAAACTTGGGCGGAAATGGGTCTTATAAATGGACAATGACCCGAAGCATACTGCCAAACTAGTTACAAAGTGGCTTAAGGAGAACATAGTCATTGTTTTGGAGTAACCATCACAAAACCGTGATCTCAATCCTATTGAAAATTTATGAGCAGAGCTAAAAAAGCAGGTGTGAGCAAGGAGACCTACAAATTGGAATCAGTTACACCAGTACTGTCAGGAGGAATGGGCCCAAATTCCTACCAACTATTGGGAGAAGCTTGTTGAAGGAGATCCAAAGTGTTTGACCCAAGTCATAAAGTTTAAGGGCAATGGTACCAAATACTAATGAAATGTATGTAAACTTTTGACTGTGCAGAAAGTTGTAAAAATGCCTTAAAACATTTTAACATTTTAAAACATAAAAAAGGTTTAATCTGATTTCATGTCAGATAGTGAGAAAAAGATGCAGATGTGTCTTTTTTTAGAAATTTCTGGTTTCAACTGTATTTTTCTATCTTTAATCAAATTTATTTGTATCTCTGCATCTATCACATCTATGTGTCTAAAAGTAAGTCCTGATGCCAGAAATGTTTTCTTACAGTTTCTCTTTTCATTTGTATCCTTGAAAACTGTCAGGACCCCTTGAAGGCATATTTAATGGATACATGCTGACTGATCCTTGATGCCTGAGGATAAGTATAATAGACTTGTCAAATGTGGTAACATGTTTTCACATCATTACATGCACGTAAGAAAAGGTTTTATTTTGAAATCAGAGGCTAGCTATACTGTTCTGATATTGACACCTTTTTCATCCTTTCTTGTCCAAACTATTTACAAAAGCAAGTTCTTGAATTGGCAAGTCATTTTACTGTAGATATATGAAGAAATGGATATTATAATGAATGTGCAAGACTTGTAAATTGGCAAGAGGTTTACCAATAATGAATTTCTATATTTATATATTGTACTGAGGCTCATTTCGTGGCTATTTTGCAGCTCTAAATAAGGTTGCATGGACAAGGTTTGCTTTATCCGGACTATTGAGGTCCCAAGGGAGCCCTGGCTATTCCCTTTAGGTCTTGTACAGGGATGTGGACTTACACAAAGTCACTGAGTTAAGTCCTTAGAGTAGTCACTGGCCAGTGGATTGGGCTGGTAGAAATAATCAGGTTGCTGGCTCAGAATATGGAGGAATGAGACAGGAACAGAATTGTAAGGCTGAAGGATAGTTTAAACAAGGTCAAGGTCAAAAATGGATATCAAATAGAGTAAGAGCTGAAAGAGCAAGAATGAACCTGAGCTAGTAAAGCTATAACTGGCAACTCCCAGCATCAAGCTAGGAGCTTAATAGAATGTTGTGCGGTCCCATTTACGCAGCAGGGAGCTAATTTCCTCTGCAGTGTAGAATACGGACCCATACTGTTAGACTGGATGGCATTACAGCCTATGCTTCCCAGAGCTACTGGTCCTGATGTCTGATCTATAAAATTAGGATGGTTCCAGAAGCAAACTTGACATGAGCAGGTCAAAAGGAAGATGTAACATACTATTCAGCATTGTTGGCATGCAGTTTTGATAATGTATGCATTTGCTTTTCTTCAAGTTTTTTCTCATCGAATATTAGTATAATGTCTCTGCATGGCTCTGCTCTAAGCTGTCTGAACCTACAGCAGATTTTGTAGTCAATATTAGAGAGTTTTATTAATGTGTTATTATCACAATCCCATTCCTGTCCTATTTTCCTCCATTGTCATATGCAATTACGGTAATTTCTAAAACTAAATAAAGTTCAAAGTTTTGACCCCCTTAAAACCATATGATGCAGTTGTGTTTGTATTATACCTACTTGCTCTGGAATCTTTCCCACAGTAGTTCACTGCCTCCCAATCAAACATGCACACTAGAAAGCCGCCATGCTTCTACAGCAGATCGAATATGGGACAATGTCTCCACTTTGTGCACCTTAGACGTTAATTCAGCAATTGGGCATATTCCAGCTGCTACCCTGGTAGTTTTGTACTTGGATGTCTATTCATCATGTATGATAGATATGGTATAATATGTTTATATTCTATATACCAAAATAACAATATTCTATATAGCAAAATAACAAATTAATTGCTTTTATTTTAAACATTTTTTAACTATTAAGTCAATGTGAAAATGTCTGCATGTTGACGAGTAACACATTTTTTCCAGTTAGTTCGCCTACATTTTCCTTCTTTGTATCTTGAGTCTTATCTAATTTTTCATCAAGACTGCGGCTGGAAACTTATTTATCCAGGTCTGCTGACTGTGATATTCCTGCCATCTTTTGTTCCGAGTTATGGTGGCTGGAATTCTGCCGGCTCTACAATGTAAACTGTTTGAAGCTTGTGGTTGGATTTACAGTCTCTTGGGACCAGTTTCTCTGTGTCACTGGCTTTGACATCTGGAACCTCTTATTTTATTATGTTTTAAAAGCTTAATTTTCTTATTAGTGATAAAAAAAATGCAAAAAAACATCTTATAGAACAGATTAGATACTTTGTCATAAACCTTTATCACTAAACTCTTCTCACTATGGTTTAACAAAACCTAATTACCTTATGGTCTTAAGCCCACTTTACACGTTGCAATTAGTTGTACAATCGCATTTGCGATGTGACACGCCCAGGTTGCATACGGGATCTATGAGATTTCACGTTGGTCGTTCATTTGCTGTCACACGAGCGTTAGTAGTCTATGTTAAATTGGTCAATTTTGTGTGCGATCCTTTAGATCATGTGTTCTGTGACGTATGCATTGAGCACCTTTTTTTTTTTATTATTTATTGACTTGCCAAGCGTGTGTAATGTGTAGGGATGCGTTTTTACTATGTCATCTGCCATTCAGCTCTGCTACATGGCCGCTAACAGCAGACACAGACAGCCATGTAGCAGAGCTGAATGGCAGATGACAGCAGACACAGACAGAGCCGCACTGTCAGAATGAACTCGGGTGAACTTCACCCGACTTCATTGTGATGCTGCGGCTCTGTCTGTGTCGCGCCCTGATTAGCGGTCACCAGTGAAGACTCACCGGTGACCGCTAATCTGCTGAGTAACTGAAGTTAGCAGCCCTCTCTCATACTCACCAATCCCCGATCCCCGGCGCTGCACGGCATTCACACTGCTCCGGCGGCTTTTACTGTTTTGAAAAAGCCGGCCGCCCATTAAACAATTTCGTATTCCCTGCTTTCCCCACCCACCAGCGCCTATGATTGGTTACAGTGAGACACGCCCCCACTCTGAGTGACAGGTGTCACACTGCACCCAATCACAGCAGCCGGTGGGCGTGTCTATACTGTGTAGTGAAATAAATAATTAAATAATTAAAAAAAACGGCGTGCGGTTCCCCCCATTTTTAAAACCAGCCAGATAAAGCCATACGGCTGAAGGCTGGTATTCTCAGGATGGGGAGCTCCACGTTATGGGGAGCCCCCCACCCTAACAATATCAGCCAACAGCCGCCCAGAATTGCCGCATACATTATATGCGACAGTTCTGGGACTGTACCCGGCTCTTCCCGATTTGCCCTGGTGCGTTGGCAAATCGGGGTAATAAGGAGTTATTGGCAGCCCATAGCTGCCAATAAGTCCTAGATTAATCATGTCAGGCGTCTATGAGACACCCTCCATGATTAATCTGTAAGTTACAGTAAATAAACACACACACCAGAAAAAATCCTTTATTAGAAATAAAAACACACACATATACCCTGGTTCACCACTTTAATCAGCCCCAAAAAGCCCTCCTTGTCCGGCGGAATCCAGGATGATCCAGCGTCGCATCCAGCGCTGCTGCATGGAGGTGACCGGAGCCGCAGCAGACACAGCCGCTCCGGTCACCTCCACACAGCAAATGAACACAGCCGCGCGATCAGCTGCTGTCACTGAGGTTACCCGCGGCCACCACTGCATCCACCGGTGGCCGCGGGTAACCTCAGTGACAGCAGCTGATCGCGCGGCTGTGTTCATTTGCTGTGTGGAGGTGACCGGAGCGGCTGTGTCTGCTGCGGCTCCGGTCACCTCCATGCAGCTGCGGTGGAAGCGACGCTGGATCATCCTGGATTACGCCGGACAAGGAGGGCTTTTTGGGGCTGATTAAAGTGGTGAACCAGGGTATATGTGTGTGTTTTTATTTCTAATAAAGGATTTTTTCTGGTGTGTGTGTTTATTTACTGTAACTTACAGATTAATCATGGAGGGTGTCTCATAGACGCCTGACATGATTAATCTAGGACTTATTGGCAGCTATGGGCTGCCAATAACTCCTTATTACCCCGATTTGTCAACGCACCAGGGCAAATCGGGAAGAGCCGGGTACAGTCCCAGAACTGTCGCATATAATGTATGCGGCAATTCTGGGCGGCTGTTGGCTGATATTGTTAGGGTGGGGGGCTCCCCATAACGTGGAGCTCCCCATCCTGAGAATACCAGCCTTCAGCCGTATGGCTTTATCTGGCTGGTTTTAAAAATGGGGGGAACCGCACGCCGTTTTTTTTAATTATTTAATTATTTATTTCACTACACAGTATAGACACGCCCACCGGCTGCTATGATTGGGTGCAGTGTGACACCTGTCACTCAGAGTGGGGGCGTGTCTCACTGTAACCAATCATAGGCGCTGGTGGGCGGGGAAAGCAGGGAATACGAAATTGTTTAATGGGCGGCCGGCTTTTTCAAAACAGTAAAAGCCGCCGGAGCAGTGTGAATGCTGTGCAGCGCCGGGGATCGGGGATTGGTGAGTATATGAGAGAGGGGGATAGACTGACATGAACAGAGAGTGAGGGACAGAGATAGTGACGGACTGACAGAGATTAGTGACATTGTGAGGCGCTTCAGAACGCAGCCTTTCAGCTGCGCTCTGAAGCAGACCTTTTTTAAGCTGCGGTGCAGAGCGCACACCTGCGCACATAGCATCAGACAACAAAATCGTATGAGGGATGTCACACGTTACAATTGACTAGGTTCGTGCAACAAAACGCTCAATTCTAGAGAATGATACGATGTGTTTGCGATCACCGTATTTGCGTTCAATCCTGATCGCACGTAGCTGTCACACGCAGATACCTCACAAACGATGCCGGATGTGCGTCACTTACAACTTGACCCCAACGACGGATTGTGAGATATATTGAAGCGTGTGTAGCGGGCTTTAGAGGTGTGCGGCAAGTTATTTTATTAAACCAGAGAAAACTTTTCCTGTATATGATCAGTTCTGTTAAGACTCCTCTGCTATACCTCTGTAGTGAGATCAGAACTAACACAGTACAGCAGAGCTAACTACAGTATAGCAGAGTTAGAACAGTGCAGTAGAAGTGAACTTGTCTAATTACAAAAACATTTGCAGTTGTCCTCTCACAATTCTCCAGCTTCCATCTCATAGGCAGCCAGTGTGAGGAAAGAGCAGTACAGGAGAGCTGACAAATCTGAGAGACAGCAACTGCTTCTTGTGTTTGTAATGATAGTCTTAAGTACTGTAGAGAAGAATGTGGACAGGTTGATTTTTTTGGTCCTGAGGAAGGGACTTGATCTCAGAAACGTATCGACCTTTAAAATAAATAAACTATTATTAATCAACAAATTTTCGTATTGGTAGCAATGCGGTATTACACCCTTTTTTCTCTCTAATACTTAAGAATACCCACGAGGGACTGCGGCAGCCGCTATTATCTTTCGTGCATTCATAGGGGTTGTGCTTTCCACAACCTTGCCAGGTGAGTGCCTTTTCATATATACCTCACTTTTTAACCAGTTAAAGCCCTATTGCGGTCTCTATTATTATAGTTTGTGTTTGTAATGAGACGAGGTTCAACGCTGCAGTACTGTATATGTTTATATCAGGCACAACTGTGCAGAAGAGCTGACATGACTGAGAGGACAAGTACCTTTACATGTTTGTAATGATCCAAAATTTACTTTTGCTGTAATATGTTTGCTCTGCTGTACTATGTTAGCTCTGCTGTGCTGTTTTAGTTCTGCTGTCAATGCAGAGCTGTGTATTAAAGCAAAATGTCAGCCATTACTGGTTCAAACTGGTAATGCTCCCCCATCATTTATAATACTCTCTGGAGGCAGATTCTCTTGCAGAATAGTGTCCGGCCCAAAATCAGACACTCTGGAATAAGACATCACATCGCAGATATCAAGGTACCATTTTAGTCAACTTTCTGTAACTTACATGGTTATATAGGGGGTTGATCCTACTGACCATTTCCCTTTAATTCCTTCAAGCGTCAGGCAATTTTTGTATATTTGTTTTTTACTCTCCTTCTTCCAAAAGACATAAGTGTCTTTGCTTGTTTTTTTTTTTAACTACAATTTGTAGTTTTGAATGACACCATTTACTTTACCATGTAATGTACTGAAAATCAGGAAAAAAGTTTTTTTTTTGTGTTTAATTTTTTAGATATTTACAACATTCATGTGTGCTAAAAATGACTTGTCACCTTTATACTTCAGGTCAGTCCAGTTCTGGAGATACCAAATTTGTATTTTTTTTTATTATATGAGTTGCTTTAAAATATTATGATTGTGTCACTCTTTTCCAAGACCCATAACTTTTTAATATTTTGGTTTATATAATAGAGCTGTATTGAGCTTGTTTTTTGCATGCTGAACTTTAGTTTTTAATAGTATAATTTTGATATCTTTTTATTCCATTTTTTTTTACATCGGCACAGGTCTAATAAACAGAAAATTTGATGTTTCAATTTTTGTCTTTACAACATTTACAGGAGTTTCAAATTTTTATATTTTTCTAGATTATACTTTTATGGTTGTGGAAATAAATCTTATGTTTTTTTTCTTTTTTTCACTTTAAGTTAAAGGAGGTTATTCAAATTTTTATGTTTTTTAACTATTTCAGTCTCCATAGTGGACTTTGGAACCCATTGTAATGTTAACCTGTCCACCAATGGATGCCTGTTCGGATGCCTGTATAGGCCTGGCCACTTGCCAACAATAGTTAGGTGTAAAGCAGGTGATCAGATGCAACGACGCAGACAATGAGGAGGCAGTGGTGACTGAACCAACAATGGTTTTAACTTTATATAAATGAAGGATTATGAAAGATAATGATATGACACAAGTAACAGTGAAAATCAGAGTACTTCACATAGAATAAATCAGCAACTCAGATATCCGTAATACAATCACAGTATTATTTACATGGTATTACTCCTATTACTAACTAATGGTAACTGATGGTGTTATCGTACCCTAGATCCCTCTAGCCCGGAAACGTCAGTGTCACTCGTTTCCGTACTGTAGTGTACGTAATAGTACCATAGAGTGTAAAAGCCCTAGCCGAGTAAAAGACTTTGCTCGCTAGGCTGAAAGTCCAAATTGGGGTTTCCTCACACACTATACAGGGTAGCCTCTTCCACTCTCTGAAGTGTGGCCTAAAGGGGGCTTTACACGCTACGATATCGTTAATGTTTGATCGTCGGGGTCACGTTGTTAGTGACGCACATCCGGCGTCATTAACAATATCGCAGCGTGTGACACTGACCAGCGACCTTAAGCGACCTCAAAAATGGTGAAAATCGTTCACCATGGAGAGGTCGTCCCAAACTCAAAAATCGGTAAGGGTTGTTTATCCAGGTGGTTCATCGCTCATGCGGCAGCACACATCACTATGTGTGACACCGCAGGAGTGAGGAACGTCTCCTTACCTGCCGCCGGCCACAATGCGGAAGGAAGAGGTGGGCGGGATGTTACGTCCTGCTCATCTCCGCCCCTCCGCTTTGATTGGCCGGCCGCTGTGTGACGTTGCGGTGACGTTGCGGTGACGTTGCTGTGATGCTGAACGTCCCTCCCCCTTGAAGGAGGGATTGTTCGGCAGTCACAGCGACACCGCCGACCAGGTAAGTACGCGTGACGCTACCGTAGCGATAATGTTCGCTATGGCAGCGATCACAAACAATTGCATACACGACGGGGGCGGGTACTTACACGCTCGCTATCGCTACAAATTGCTAGCGATATCGCTACCGTGTAAAGCCCCCTTAAGTCTTCACTCAACACCGTATTTCTGCTCTGGAAGCAACAACAAGGCTCTGGATCTTGACAAGAATAGTCTGCTGACCATGAAGTTGGGGTTCTAAGGGACTTAGGGACTTCTACTTGCATCACTTATGGTTCTACTACTAGCATCAATTATGGTCCATCTAGTGACATCGATTACAGCTCTGTTCCCGGGGTGGGTTTTAGGCTTCTACTGACATGGGTCATAGATCTTCCTCTCAGCTAGGGTCACTGATCTTACTTTCTGCTTAGGTCATGGATTATCCCATCAGCACAAGTCTTCCGGAAGATCTAGCAGCCACTCTCAAAGTTTTCTGTGGCGATGGGGCTATAAGCACACTTCAATGTCACCTGTCTTTACTGATGGTGGTTGTGGCACCAACTTCTTCTCTTCTTGGCCTGGTTAGGCCTTTTTATCTTTAGTAACTGCATCACAAGTGTAACCTGACCTGGTGGCTCTTCTTAATCCTTTCCCACAGGAAACATAGTCTATTTTTTAGTTCCTGTTCCCGGCAATTGTTTTTGTTTTACCATTTATGCCCAGCAGATGGTGACGTTTACTTGCAGACATTTCTGCATTCCCTTAAAAGATCACACAATTGACAGATGATGGGTGGAAGAGGCAACAGATGTTGTTGCTACTAGGCAAGTTACTGGGTGATTCCTAGTGAATTTATAGATATACACATCTGATTTCAACACATGTGTGTATATATACATAGTTTGATATAGACACTGCAAGCTACACAATTGTTAAATAAAAATAGCTGCCATCACTAATAGTTTATTACAAGCCGATTGGACACCAATTACTTGTAACATTGGGTCTTACAAGGCTTCAGGGGAGTGGTTTATAGAGCAAGAGGATTGAAGCTAATACATTTTTTATAGTTAATCCAACAATTAAGAAGGGCTTATGAAAATATACAAAATATGTTACAAAGGGGACAAGAGAATATAGTGTATCCAGACACATAGAGTCACGTAAAAATATAAGTGATAAACTAAAGAAAGTTGCTAGACTTGTTGTAGCCAGTTCCTGTGATGGGCAAGCATGGTGCAGTCCTTACAACAACCTATATTTCTGGTACTGAAAAATGGCTCTAGGCCATACTCTGCTTTTATTAGGTACAAGTCACTCCTACAAACCTCCATTTAGTGACCTCAGATAGGGGCCGAGAAATGAGACGTGGCTCAGGTACAAACAATTATGAGAGCCTTGATCTTAAGGATATCTTAAGGATATCTGCCCCCTTTGAGTTCCAGATAGGAGATATTAATGCCATTTTTCCTTTTACAATTTAAGCTTTCTATACATACCACACATGAATATGATAAAACCCTAATTCAGGGAGATATTAGGTTCCTTTGGGTTGTCAGATACCAAAAGTTTTATAATTTTAACCACACATGATAATATGTTCCCCAGTCATGGATATATCTATGGATTGTGTCAAACTTGGATCATATAAATATGGCATTGAAAATATTGTACTTCCATTGTCATGTATGGTCTTATAACATGGAGTCACTCTGTCTGCCTGTGAGACAGAATTTTGACACCTTGCCTTGATTTGGACCGTCTTTGTAGTTAGGTTGTACCCATTCCATGTCTGCTCTCCATCAGATAGCCTATTTGAACGATCTGTTCACAGCAAGGGGGAACAGTTGGAGCGAGTCATAAAGCAAAGGGGTCAAATGAAGGGTTAGCACTTTTTTATTTAGAATTTACAATAAAGGCATGCTTTTATGCCTTATTTGAGGGTAACAATATTTAGCTCCGGTTTCTGCATAGATGTAGGTGCTTGTTGTATAAGGGTATGTTCACGCTATGTCTTTTCTGACAATTTTTCTAATGGGTCTCGTCCACAAATGTGACAGAGAAATAACAAATAAAATGATCAAAAGAATGGTCCAATCTGTATGGGAAACAACTTGGTGTTCATAAGTAAGATGTCCAGTCTTCTGCCATTTTCCGTTAGAAAGGCACATCTTACTTTACAGCAGAAATCAATGGAAAGGAGAGAAAAAAGCCCTGGTGTCTTCTTGACTGTTTTGTTAATCATTTTGTTAAAAAACAATAGCTATCATTTTCTTTATTGTTTAATGGCTTAAAAAAGTTTAGAAAATACCAGTGAAAAGATACAAAAAAATGTTGAAAAGGCTAAAAAAAAAGTTGACAGGTTCTTGTGCCAATAAATATGGTTTCTATAATACTAAAGCTGAAATAGCATTGGCAATGTAATGTATCAGTGCAATGATCATTTTACATCCGTCAGAACTAAGATAGCCTAGTAAACAGAATAAGGCGAAGGAGAACACCCAAGTGTAGACTTCAGAAATAGAAGGCAGGTTTCCGGTAATCACAGCTCACTCTTCAGCCGGATGTGAACTTGGTTGAGTAAATTTAGCCTGTAGTACGTTTGCTACTTGAATCCTTTAACTCATTTATTAAGATGCTTGTATAATTACTTGTGCTGCATTACACACATCTCAGAATATCCCTTGCCATATAGAACAGCACAACTAAAGAACAAAGAGTAGACAGAATTTCAGTATTGGGAATATTAAACCCTTCATTCCGACTGCAAAACTCATTGCTCACAAGCTCTTGACCCCAACAGATCCCCTTGAGTAGTCACATTAAATCTGCTTAAAAAGTATTCAAATCCTCAAACGCAGTAGCATCATGTAGGAAAGAATTTCCTAAACCAACGTATTTTTTATCCAACATTTCTCAACAAGCCATAAAAAACTGAATTCCCAGTACTTTGAGCTGAATACGGTTTGGAAATTACTCATATTCTCATTACAATAGTACATTCACTGCCTGCAGTATAGCAGCATGTAAGAACTAAAATAATTCTGAGTATATAATGCTGTGCAAATGGATGCACTTTGTGAAACATTGCGACCCCCTCGAAGAAATTCAGACTTTAAAAATCCTGTTACTAATGGACACATTTCTCACTTCTTTCCACTAGAAATGGCATAACGGCCTTGTTAGTAGGCATAACTGATGTTAGGGGTCCTTCTATACTGGTAGAGAAGCTTTCCTAACCATATTTTTTGCTGGAGTCTTCCTTATCAAATTTTGGAATATGATTTAACTCCCTTATGCCTGATCATGACTCTTTTAAGTCTCTGTTCACATGATTCTTAGGCCATGTCCACACTAGAAAGTGCTTTTTTCTTAAGGAAAATCCGGCCCCTCTTAAAGAATCCCACACCCACAGTAAAAAAACGCACCAAAACCGCAGCGAAATCCATATGCGGTTTTACCGCTGTTTGCCGCAGATTTACAGTGGATTTACCGCAGATTTACCTTGGATTTTCCGCAGGTTGGTCCCTGCGGATTTTTACCATCATCTATGGCAAAAACCGTAGGTACCTGCAGAAAAGAAGCGACATGCTCATTAATTCCGCAGCGGAAAATCCGTAAGTTATTTTGCAGGTATAAAAAAACGCAGTGTGAGCACAGCATTTTTTAAGACCCATAGGATTTGCTAGGGAATTGACTGCAGCAATGTTAGACTATGTGCCCACGCTGCGGAAAATGCGCGGATTTTGCCGCGGATTTCTCACGGAAAAGCCGCGGATTTTCCAGAAATCTGCAGCACAGCTACTCCCCAGCCATTTCTATGGCATTTGGTAAATGCTGTGCCCACGCTGCGGATTTTTCCGCAGTGGAAATCGTGCGGATTTTTGTGCGGAAAAATTTGCAGCATGTCAATTATTGTTGCGGATTTTCGTGCGGATTTTGCCTATTCAATTGAATTAAAAAAATCACAAAATCCGCAACAAAATCCGCATCAAATCCGCGTCAAATCCGCACAAAATCCGCACCTATGAAAATGTGCGGATTCCGGGGGAAAGCTGCGGATTTTGAATCAGAAATATCCGCAGATACAGAGTCCTGTGGGCACATAGCCTTAGGCCATGTGCTCACGGGCGCTCGTACCTGCGGATATATTCGCAGGTACGGCCGCATGTTTCCCGCAGCTGCCCGTCGGCATCCGCAGCTATTTTTAGCTGTGAGTTTCCAGCGGAATAGCTGCGGGAAACATGCGGACTTTCACGCGATTTACCTGCGGACGTCCCGGCCTCTATCTCCATAGCGGAGGGCCGGGATCTCCACAAGTAAATCCGCATGAATAATTGACATGCAGTTAGGTGTGGCTGAGGGATCTCCGCAGGAGATTCCGCAGCCGCACTTTCCGCAGCGTGGACACAGACACTCCCCATGTCCCATAGGGTAACATGGGGAGTGCCTATACATGCTAGAACCTGCGGATTTATCTGGAAAATCCAGAAAAATCCACAGGTTTTCCGCGGCAAACTCCGCAGCAAAAAGCTCCCGTGGGCACATGGCCTTAGACACATTTTCTGCAGAAAATCTGCGGCAAATCCGCAGCAAAATCCGCGGTAAATCCGCAGCGTGTGCACATAGCCTTAGGGAGTTCCATTTATCTATCTTGGTTTAGGAACTAACAAACAGAATTCATGTTCGAAATGGATCTACTTAGTCATGCAAAGGGAAACAGCGGGGGTGGGAAGGTGCATTGATTAGTATGGGGTCTACCTGGTTTCCAAGTGGTGTCAGTTTTTTTTAGAAATAAAAGTTGTGTCTGTTGTGCTTATTCTTCCATTCTACAGACTGAACCCAGGCAGACCCCATAAAAGTAAAGGATGCTCTTCTGCTTCCATTTGTATCAGTTAGAACAGTGCATTCAGTTTGGGAATTAATTCCAGTTGTAAGTTCCTAAAGCAGAACAGACAAATGGACCTTCGAGATAGATGAGACCAGAACCTACATAACTTCTTTAATAAACTGTTTCTGCTCAAGTAAATATCATTCAATAATATGTTGTCAGGAAAAAAGTTTTATTCCCAATTGCTTATATAGCAGCAACATATTGCACAGTGCTATAGAGGGATTATCAACACTCAGCCCCTCCATGTCCCCTTTTGGTCACTATCTAATATCTCTGTCTGAAGTACACACGGCTGAAGTATGAAAGGAAATCTAAGAAAACGTGGTGAACATACAGGTTCCTGGTTGTCTTCAGTAGGGTGTCTGGTTTGGCTGAAATCTCTAGTCATGTTTCAAGGTACCTTAATGGGTAACTTACGTAGTCTCTACCTATAGCTAACACGAAAGAAATAGAATTCTTACTTGTTGGGGAAAGCAGCTTTACATATGTTTCCACCAGCTTGATCTCCACAACACGAATAAGTACCTCTTGATGACACAAGCTATTATTAAAGGGACCAGGCACCAGGATTTGGCTACCCCATCTTAGAGCAGCATGATATAGGGGCAGAGACTTTGATGCCATGGATGTATTACTTACTGAGTTTCTGCAGTGTTCTTTACCGCAGATCTACCAGTACTATGAAGGAAGAGCTCTATACAACCCCGTCCTCACCACTGATTGGCAGATTTCTGCCACTGACCAGTGTACACAGAAATCTGCCAATCAGTAATGGGGTGGGGTTGGACTACCTGACAGCAGGTTTACTAGTCCTAGTTATAATCTACTGCCGTTAACACAATAATTTTTACAAATAATTGCAGCAAACAGTCCAATAACTGTCATATCACCGGAATCAGGGTCTCTGCCCCTGCTATTCTTAGATTAGGTAGCAAAAACCTAGTAAAAAACATTTTTGTGCATTTTTTTGCCAAGAGATGCAGATTTGGTGCTGAAATTTTTACACCACATTTCTGCACCCAATCTACACCTCCTGGCAAAAAAAAGCATCAAAACTGCATGCGCTATGATGCGATTTTTTGCCAGTAGGTGTAGATCAGGTACAAGAGTATGGTGTAAAAATTTCAGCAACAAATCTGTATTTCTTGGCCCCAAAAATGCACAAAACCGGTTTTGATGCCATTTGAGTGTGGGTTTTCTGCCAAGAGGTACAAATTTGGTACTGAAATCTGGTGCACCAAGGCAATTGTGATGAGCCAGGTAAAGTTCTGGAATTGTTGCATTTAATGGTGGCGAAAATCCTGGCGGCTGCAGGCTGCGATTGTTAGGCTGAGGGGGCCAAATAACCATGGGTCTCCCCATCCTGAGATTACCTGCCTCCAGCTGTTGGCTTTATGATGGCTGGGTATCAAAATTTTGGGAGATCACACATTTTGTAAAATGATTTATTTAAATATTTTTTTTAAAAAGCCACATGTGGTCCCCTTATTTTGATAAACAGCCAAGATAAGTGCACAACTGGGGGCTGCAGCCTATAGCCATATATGTTATCTGTGCTGTGTATCATAATATAGCGGAACAATACGCCAATTTATTTTACTTATTTCTATACTAATAGAGACACACATACAGCGACTCTGATTGTTATACAGTGTGGGGGTGCATCTGACTGCAACCAATCAGAGATGCGAGGACTGCTGGTGGGCGGAAAAACAGTGCATATGTGTGAAGTAGTATACAGCAACTGGAGGGACTCGGTAAGGCTATTTTCACGCATCATTTTTTTGCCATCAGGCACAATCCGGTTTGTGCCTGATGCGAGAGATCCGGTAAAAAAATGGATTCTTTTCCCTTCAGGCCATTGGTTTTTTGCTATGGAGGGGAGAGAGAGAGGGAGAGAGAGAACTTTATTGTGACCATAAGTGAATTTACACAACATTTGGGCATGCCCAGAAACAAAAAGCGGATCCGTCGCCTGATTCCGTCATTTGATGGATGACGACGGATCCGGTGCCCATACGCATCCATTGTAAAAAAAAAAAAGGATGGCACCAAATCCGTCACCTTCCGTTTTTTCGCTGGTCCGCAAAAACGTTCCTTTGGACGTTGCTTCCGGCGGCCGCACAGACAGTTTTTGTCGGATCCAGCGCACGCTGGATGAAACGCGAGGCCATGCGGCACATTTCGACACTAATACAAGTCTATGAGGGAAAAAGGATCCGGTGCTCGATCCATTTTATCCGCAATTCGCCAGATTGTGCTTGATGGCAAAAAACTGATGTGTGAAAGAGGCCTAAGTACAATGTGCCTGTTTTCCCCTTTTTCCTTTATTTTTCTTTTACTTTTTTTAATTACCTCATTTGCCAGACCATATTGGTACCTAGAGGTCCCTGAGAACTCTGAGCACGGGGTCGGTGCTCGGGTACTTTTGAACCCGCACAGATCCGGACTTTTACAGTCTGTGTCTGCCCATCACTACTAATGACATTAAATAGACATTTAGGATTAAAATAAATGTTAGCTTCAGACCACCCCATTTATTTTGATCCTTACATGTGTGAACCTCTTCATTTTCTACATGTCTGGATAATCCAGGTACTTTTTATATTATATCATATGGTTTCAGTGACTTCTAGTTATTTAAAAAAGTGTTACATATGCTGTTATTTTTCATTATACTTGGATTATGTGTTATTACTGTTGTTAATCTGCTTGAGGCTGATGAAGGACTGGATGGGTCCAAACATTTTAGTGCTTTGTTAATAGTTAAGAATTTATGATGCCTTCTGGAATGGCCATTACATGTTGAGATCCTTCACTACGCCGTGTGTAAATAGCCATCAGTCTTGAACTTTTCATGAAGTTAATCATTACCAGTCATGATACCAGTGCTGGACATGAATGTAGGCTAGTCTGCTTTCCTTCACAGAAATAGTTCATTTATTTCGGAAACCAGCCTTGGAAGCCTATTGAAATGTTTCATGCAAAAGTTTCAGTTCTCCATCTAGTGTTGTTTTGAAGTACAACATCTACCTGTTTACTAGCTTGGTATTATTTAGACACATTAAGCCTTAAATATGAATAATTACTAACTAAGGAAATTCCAGCTCTAGTCTAAATATTATCCAGCTTTTAACCAGAATATTTTGTACATCCTTTGTGCATTTGTTGAACATGAATTAAACTATGGGATATACCTATAAAAGACAATCAGCTGAGAGCAAAAGGAATCCTAAGCAGGACACGTAGGATTATGTGCCGACCATTCAAATAATGGCCATAAAATACAGAAGAAATCACAGTTTCCACAATAAATGTCTTTCTTTTCTATCTGATTATCTGATAGTGTAGCGCTGCTGAGAGGGGATGGGGTGAGACTTAGGGCGGCGTTACACGGTACGATATATCGTGTGATATGTCGTCGGGGTCACGGAATTTGTGACGCACATCCGGCATTGTTAGAGATGTCGTACCGTGTGACACCTCCGAACGACTGTTAACGAGCAAAAATACTCACCTTATCGTTGCTCGTTGACATGTCATTTATTTCCATAATGTCGTTCCTCCTTCTGCACGCCATTTGTTCATCGTTCCCGTGGCAGCACACATCGCTACGTCTGACACCCCGGAAACGACGAACAACAACTTACCTGCATCCCGCCAGCAATGAGGAAGGAAGGAGGTGGGCGGGATGTTACGTCCCGCTCATCTCCGCCCCTCCACTTCTATTCGGCGGCCGCTGTGTGACGTCGCTGTGACGCCGAACCTCCTTCCCCCTTCAGGAAGAGGATGTTCACCGCCCACAGCGACGTCGTTAGGGAGTTAAGTACGTGTAACGGGGGTTTAACGACTTTGTGCGACACGGGCAATAAAATTGCCCGTGACTCTCAAACGGCGGGGGCGGGTGCGATCGCTCATGCAATCGCACAATAAATCGTTGCGTGTAACGCCGCCCTTACTCACCTTTATGACTATCGTACTTTATATAAAAACAAATATTGGGACACCTGCATATTACACCTACAGGAGTTTTTATTATAGTCATGGCCGAAAGTGTTGGCACCCTTGAAGTTGATCCAGAAAGTGATGTATTTCTCCCAGAAAATTATTGCAATTACACATGTTTTGTTATACTTATCTTTATTTCCATTGTATGTATTGGAACAACACAAAAAGATAGAGAAAAAAAAGGAAAATTGGATATAATTTCACAAAACTACAAAAATGGGCAGGACGAAATTGTTGGTATCTCAACTTAATATTTGGTTGCAAACCTTTTGAAATTAATAACTGTGATCAATTGCTTCACATAACCGTCAACAGGCTTCTTACACCTCTCAACTGGAATTTTGGACTACTATACAATATTTTTCTTTTTCAAAGTACTCCAGGTCTCTCGTATTTGATGGGTGCCTTCTCCCAAGAGCAATTTTAAGAGCTCCCAAAAGTTCTTCAATGGGATTTAGATCTGGACCCACTGCTGGCCACTTCAGAACTCTCCAGTGCTTTGTTTCCCCCCCATTTCTGGGGGCTTATTGAAGTTTTTGGGGGGTTATTGTCCTGCTGGAAGATCCATGACCCAGGATGCAAACCAAGCTTTGTGACACTGGGCACTACATTGCGACCCAGAATCCTTTGGTAAGCTTCAGATTTCATGATTCTTTGAACAGAGTCAAGGCGCCTAGTGCAAGAGGCAGCAAAATAACTCCAAAACATCTTTGAATACTATATTTGACTGTATGTACTGTGTTCTTTTCTTTGTAGGCCTCATTCCATTTTTGATAAACAGTAGAATGATGTGCTTTACCAAAAAGCTCTATCTTGGTCTCATCTGTCCACAAGATGCTTTCCCAGAAGGATCACATACATTTTGGCAGTAGCAGAGCCGTACTGGGTCTTCTATCACAGCATTTCATTAGAAGTTGACGGGTAGTTTGCACTGACACTGATGCACCCTGAGCCTGCAGGACAGATTGAATTTATTTGGAACTTGATTGGGGCTGCTTATTTACCATCCTGACTATCCCGCGTTCAAACTTTTCATCAATTTGTCTCTGCCGTCCATGTCAAGGTAGATTAGCTACAGTGCCATGAGTTGTAAACTTCATGATTATGTTGCACACAGTTGACAAAGGAACATCAAGATCTGTGGAAATGGACTTGTAACCTTGTGATTGTTGATATTTTTCAAGAAGTTTTGTTCTCAAGTCCTAACACAGTTCTCTACTCCTTTTTCTGTTCTCCATGCTTAGTGTGGCCCACACAGACACACAGTGCAAAGATTGAAGCAACTTTTCCCTTTTATATCTGGTTTCAAGTGTGAATTTCATATTGCCCAAACCTGTTACTTGCAACAGGTGAGTTTGAACAAGCATTACATGCTTGAAACAAAGTTGTTTACCCACAATTTTGGAAATGTGCCAACAGTGTTGCACAACCAGGTTTGTGGTTTTGGGTGAAATTATGTCCAATTTGCCTTTTTTTGCTGCTTTTTTGTGTTGTTCCAATACACACAAAGGAAATTAACATGTGTAACAAAACAATTGTAACTGCAAACATTTTCTGGGAGAAACATTTTATTTTCTGGAACAATTTCAAGGGTGCCAACACTTTCAGCCATGAGTCTCTATAGCATTCTAATACATTGGCATTATTATGGAGTTGTCCTACTCTCCTTTTTGCAGTTACAGCAGCTTTCATTATTTGGGGAAAAACGTTCTACAAGATTTTTGACTGTAGATTTTTGCTCATTAATTCAGAAGAGAATTTATAATATTGGACAATGATGTTGGACGAGAGGCTCAGACTCAAAACTCTTTTCTACTTCATTAGAAAGATATTCAATATTGTTCAGAGGTCTGTGCTGCAAGTCATGTTCTTTGACACCAAACTTCCCCTAACAGTACCTTATGGACCTTGCTTTGTACAGTGGGGCACAGAAAAGGGCCTTCCTCCAAATTCTACTTGAAAGCTAAAAATATTCAAAATGTCTTTTTATGGTGGATTAATTTTCTTCACTTTAACTAAAGGGCCTAGGCCAAGTCCTGAATAACGACTACATTATCCCTCTTCCTCCAAATTTTACAGTTGTCAGAGTGCAGTCAGACAAGTAATGTTCTGCTATCATTTGCAAAAATCCCAGAATCAACCATCAGGCTGCCATTTAGAGAATGGGATTCGCCACTCCACAGAAGGTGTCCAGTGGCAGCATGCCTTACATAACTCCATCTGACACTTGGTGATGTAAGACTTGCAAGCAGTTGCTCATCTATTAAACCACTCACGACATCCAGCTAACATGTACAGCGCATGTTGTAAGCAGGTGTATAGAGGATAAGCCCACACCATACACCACAGGTAAAGGCTGTGTGTCACAGCCAGGACCTGGCTCTAACAATCGCTGGTGGAGCGGAGTTCCACAAATAAAAAAAGTTAACCTGTGCTAACTTGTGCCGGCAAAAGGACATGCCATTTTCAGCTCCCATCAGCGCACCCATGACATGATCATGAGTCACTGATGTGTTGCTATGACACCAGGGGATTTACTGAAGACCTCTGTGCTTGTTATCGCAGAGCTCCTTTGAAACCCTGCCTGTGCGCCAGCTTCAAAGGAGACCTGTGATTGTTACTACATAGCACAAGCGATCACAGGTTATTGTCCCCTAAAGGATATTAAAACACTGAAAAGTAAAAAAAACAACTGTTCAAATCACTCCCCTTTTGCCCCATTTAAAATAAAGATAATAAAAAAAATACACATATGAGGTATCGGAACATTCAGAAAAGTCCGATCTATCAAAACATAAAATTAATTAAGCCGATCGGTAAACACTGTCAACAAATAAATTCAAGAAAGACAAAATTATGTTTTTTTAGTCTCTGCAATGCCACAAAAAAATGCTATCACGTCTATCTCATAGCGGTAGAAATAAAAACAGTTATCTTGCCCCACAAAAGATAAGCGATCACACAGCTCTATTGACCGAAAAATGAAAACACTACAGGTCTAGGAAAATGGCGACAAAACCCACCAATATAGATGGAATACTTGTCACGAGACATTCACTTTACATGGAATGTTTTACCTTCACTTTTTTTAACTAATTAAAACCAGATAGTGAAAAATATTCTTTTTTTCTAATATGTTGACATTTTCTCTTTAGTAATTTTTTTAAATCATTTCTATTATCTGTACATAATTACAGAAAAGCCATTTTGCCTGAACAGCTAACATGATTCAGAGGAAATCACCAATTTGGTTAATGGGTTAATCTCATGTTGTCTTTTGAGCAGCTCAGGGCAATGCAGTCTCCTTATAGTCTCCTCACTTCCTGGTTTCTGGCAGGGCGGGCACTCCTACTTGAGTGGCACTTCTGGGGAGTAGCAAAGCTGTAGTATAAGTAGAACTATAAGGCTATGTGCGCACAGTGCGTTTTTCGCGGCGTTTTTGCGCGTTTTTCGGGTGCGTTTTTGGCCTCAAAACTGCAGGACTTTGCTTCCCCAGCAAAGTCTATGAGTTTTCATTTTTGCTGTCCGCACACATCTGTTTTTTTTACCTGCGTTTTTGAGTTAAAAAAAAAAATGGACATGTCAGTTCTTTCCTGCATTTTTCTGCGTTTTCCGCCCATGCAATGCATTTGAAAAACGCAGCAAAACGCAGAGATCAAAAACGCAGCAAAACGCAGCCAAAAACGCACCAAATCGCGGCAAAAACGCATTTCGACACAGGTGCGTTCTTGTGCGTTTTTAGCGGCCAAAAACGCACAAAAACGCAGCGTCAAAAAGACGCAGTGTGCGCACATAGCCTAAAGCTCAGCACAAGTTCTTCTGTAAAACATTCAATTATCAGTGTTTTTCCTGGTGTGTACACTGCTCTCACTATATTTACACATAGAGATAACAGGGAATTTGAACACACACTGCTCAGTGAGAGCTGTGATTAGAAGAGCTCTGAATGCAGCCAGTGATGTGAGCTGATGATTTTGCAAGATTTATAACACCAACTTGTCAGAAGCTGAGAGGGAGGATAATGGAGGTGAGCATCTAATAGAAATCAATGGGTTGAAGAGGGGTAACTGGAATATGAGTTAACCCCCCCCCTACTGAAATGTATGCATGATAGCTTAGGTGACATCCTTTCTGGATGGAAAATCTTATTTTAGACTGCTAATAATCACATTTTATTGCATATTACTGACAGATTAGTTGCAACTTTAATTCTACTTTGTTTCTTTATATTTACATTAACACAAACTTAATTTCCTATTATGCACCAAAGCAGATGGTGTTTCATCACAGAGCATCTGCCGTTCTCTTAATCTTATTTAGGCAGTGCAAGTCATAGATAAGAGACATAAATCTGCTGTCCCCTGCCCCACACAGCAGAATCTGTGTATCTTACTGTATATAATATGATTCAGACTTTCTTTTCTGCCTCCTACTTATGATGGGCTTCTCCTTGTCAGCTTACCCAATGAGCAGGAGGCAGATTTGACAGTCTGAAGCTGCTTTGATATAGGAATACACTAGAGATTCTACAGACGGTTACTGAATAAGTTAAAAGGATAAACACACAATAAAAAAGGTGCACAGAGGGGCAAAAAGCAACATGTAACAAACATAATTCCCACAGGTAAGCCCCTTAGGGGTATCCATGAGTAAACTTAAAACAAAGTTCCCTTGGCAACACTATCACAATGGGGCAATGAAACACAGAGGGGCAGCATAAGACTATAGTCTACAACATCACCATTATGGTAATTAACAAAAAATGCTTGTTCCACAAATGTGCATGGAATAAAATCTGTATAAACGAAATGAGGCAAACTCATTAATTTCAATCATGTGGCAAAAAGCCCAAGTAGTTTGAGTAGCCCCAAAACAATGCAAATAAGCATCTGAAAATATAATAATTAGGAACAATCTCACCAGTAACGTAAGTAAACTCTGGTAAGGTGGTTCCAAACCAAATAATGCAGGATCAACAGTGGAGAGTCTGCTACACAATACCCCTCAAAGGTGATCCGCAGTAAGCATGCTCCTGAGCCTCCCTACACGTTTCGTTGGTGGACTCATCAGGGGAGCTTGACTCATGTAAAGCACAGAACAGACCTCATTAAAGGTAGACCCAACCTTTAATGATGTCTGTTCTGTGTTCTACATTAGTTAGTCCTGCAATTTTTGGAACCACCTTACCAGAGTAATTCAGCGAGAGTTAAGTTTTATTTCTTACGCAGCTAATTTTAGTCCCCTGCTTTTTGGGTAATTTGTGACTTCTGTGCTATTTAAAAATTCAACAGACGGCACACACAGGAAATATGGAAAGTCAGTGTGAGTCACAGAAGCTTTACAATTGTGCAGCTATTTTTTGTGGACACCTACTCGCTTATGATAATGCTGCAGCTGTGTAGATAGACCTACTGGAGAACATGGGGTGTAGAGATGGGTGGTAAGGAGGTGTCTGATAGTTGTCAGGAGATGTGATTGACCTTCTTCGAGGTGTCTGATAGTTGTCAGGAGATGTAATTGACCTTCTGTCTACACAAGACACTAGTTCCAGATAGTGAAAGTTGAAAAAGTATAATAGTAATTTTTATATCTATAGACCAACATATTCCGCAGGACTTGACAAATGTATGGATTGAAACAATCTGAAGTGCAACATGTTATATTCCTAATATATTACTGGAGAGTTAGCACTTGATAAGGAAAAATAACTGATATATTCTTACTTTATAGACTATGTACACCTTAATAAAACCTCCATTTATTTCTACATCTCCTATACAGAACTATGTGTTTCCAGACTAAGGGGTACTTTGCACGTTGCGACATCGCTACTGCGATATCGTTGGGGTCAAATCGAAAGTGACGTACATCTGGCGCTGGTAACGACGTCGCAACGTGTAAAGTCTAGGAGAGAAGATGAATGAGCGTGAAACAGTAAAAAAAACGGTGATCTGTGTCACGTCGTTCATTTTCATAATGTCAGTGCGTCCGCAGGTACGATGTTGTTTGTCGTTCCTGCAGCTCCACACATTGCTGTATGTGAAGCCGAAGGAGTGACAAACATCTCCTTACCTTGCCGTCCACCGGCAATGCGGAAGGGAGAAGGTGGGCGGGATGTTTACATCCCGCTCATCTCCGCCCCTCCGCTTCTATTGGCCGCCTACCGTGTGACGTCGCTGTGACGTCGCATGACCCGCCCCCTTAGGAAGGAGGCGGGTTGCCGGCCAGAGCGACATCGCAGGGCAGGTAAGTGCGTGTGAAGCTGCCATAGCGATAATGTTTGCTACGGCAGCTATCACAAGATATTGCATGTGCGACAGGGACGAGTACTATTGCGCTCGGCATCACTATCATCGGGTAGCGATGTCGCAGTGGGCAAAGTACCCCTAACAGAGCATAAACACACCTCCATGAACCTACAGTCAATCTGTCACCAATGTCTTGTAACATGATAAAGTAATGGACCGATAGAAGGAAGCATGACTACAAGGTCCAAATACACATGGAGATAGGCACCTTTACTTAAAGACGTTAACTTGCTTTACATTAGCACCAATAGAAAACTCTTTAACCACCTGTTATTCCATCACTAACTAGTTACACATAATCTACACTAGTAGACCAGTCCATAGTACTGTAGTATTATACGTTCTGTGCTGTTACAATACAAGTTGACTCAGTTTAATGATTAGTAGGTGAAAGTTGACTTTGTACATAGTTACATGTAGCATGGATTTATTTCCTGCTAGTGCAATGAAAATATCTCAGTCTCATTGTTACCACGTTGAATACCTATGATTGATAATAGTTTTTTTCATAAGTTTTTTTCTGTTTTACCTTTTTTTTTTTTTATACACCAGCATTAATATTTCCTGTAGCATGTCTACTAAAATTATAAAGCATTAGAAAAATTATTTTCAGTCTTTTAGGGGGTGACCTTCTCAAGGAAAATGACAATAATCAAAATATATTCTGGGTAAGAGGGTGGTTTTACAGAGGTGTTTTTGGAGACAATCGCTGTATGTATACAGTACTGTGGAAAAGTTTTAGACAGGTGTGGAAAACATGCTGCAAAGTAAAGATGTTTTCAAGGGTAGAAGTGTTAATAGTGCCCAAAGATGGGGGTGATGCTTGGATATAGATTGTGAGCTGCACTTCCCTTTGCTCCTGCTTGAAGTAGCCTAAAAAGCCCTGTATAACCTAATTAAGAGAACCAAACTCTCCCAAAGAGGAACAATCATCTTTTGGAGCACACCATAACCCAATATGCCTGGACCAAGAAGAAAGAACAGGGATTCTGGTTCTAAATCGAACCTTCATCAAAGAACTGAGGTAAGAGGTGTCATCTTGGATCCATCTTCAAAGAAAACACCACTGTCTTTATTAAGCATAGGCAGCAAAATCCCGACTGAGGACATACCCCTCCAGAGAAGAGATAAGGATGACACCCCCTTCTCCCAATTTAAGGTCTTACCAAGGCCTGGAAAACCTGGCACATCCCCAGTGCACTGCGACAGCACTCACAGCAGAGGACCTACCAATGCAGTAAATAAAGCTGTAGTAAAAGCAAGGGGAAATAAAATGCTTCTCCAAAGCAGCAGAAGCAAGTTCCCCCTAAGTAGTAATGCTCAAAACTTAAAATAAACGAAAAGGACTATTCAGAGACAGCAAAACTAAATTTAAAGGGCCTCTACCCATGATTGATGAAACAGACTCAGAAAATAGATGAATCCTCATCATCTTCTCTAATTTGTCCTGAAAAACAATATCCCAGGTGGCGTGAACCTTCTCCTTCATATTCACCAGCTCCCATCTTCAGGAAATCTCTAGATCTAGTCACAGCAACAGACTGCTTCCAAATCCTTTATAAGGGATCTCGGTATGTCCCTTAAAATTTCTCTTAACACAGACATGGCTGCCCAATTTAACCTATTTCAATAAATGAAATAGTTAAAAAAATTTAAAACTCTGAATCTAAAATCAACAAACTCTCAGAAAATCATACATTTCTCACATCTTCTCAGAAAGTTAAGAAAGACGAAATTAGAGCCCTAAGAACTAAAATAGTATACAAAGAGGACACAAGCTGTCAGAATTATCTAAAATGTTGGTGAATCACTGAAAAAAATGGGTCCTAAAAGGATTAATCTCAAAAATAGAAAACAAATCCAGAAAATCACCTTGTCTGATTTGGCAAGATTATTTTTGCAAATTATGGTGAAAAATAAGTATTTGGCCAATAACAACAGATCATCTCAATATTTTGTTATATATCCTTTGTTGGCAATGACAAAGGTCAAACGTTTTCTGTAAGTCTTCATAAGTTTGGCACACACTGTTGGTGGTATGTTGGCCCATTCCACCATGCAGATCTCCTCTAGAGCAGTGATGTTTTGGGCCTGTCACTGGGCAACACGAACTTTCAACTTCCTCTAAAGGTTTTTGATGGAATTGAGATCTGGAGACTGGCTAGGCCACTTCAGGACCTTCATATGCTTATTACAAAGCCACTCCTTCATTTCCCTGGCGGTGTGCTTGGGATCATTATCATGCTGAAAGACCCAGCCATGTTTCATCTTCAATGCCCTTGCTGATGGAAGGAGGTTAGCATTCAAAATCTCACGATACATGGCCACATTCATTCTTTCATGTACACGGATCAGTCGTCCTGGTCCCTTTGCAGAGAAACAGCCCCAAAGCATGATGTTGCCACCCCCATGCTTCACAGTAGGTATGGTTTTCTTTGAATGCAACTCCGCATTCTGTCTCCTCCAAATTCGACAAGTTGTGTTTCTACCAAACGAGTTGTGTTTCTTCTTTGGTTTCATCAGACTATATGACATTCTCCAAATACTCTTCTGGATAATCCAAATGATCTCTAGCAAACTTCAGACGGGCCCGGACATGTACTGGCCTAAGCAGGGGAATACATCTGTCACTGTAGGATCTGAGTCCCTAGCGGCATAGTGTGTTACTGAGTTACTGATAGTAGTCTTTGTTACAGTGGTCCCAGCTCTATGCAGGTCATTCACTAGGTCCCCTCGTGTGGTTCTGGGATTTTTGCTCACCGTTCTTGTGATCATTTTGACTCCACGGAGTCATGGACCCCCAGTTCGAGGGAGATTATCAATGGTCTTGTATGTCTTCCAATTTCTTACTATTGCTCCCACAGTTGATTTAATCACACCAAGCTGCTTGCCTATAGCAGATTATTTCTTCCCAGCCTGGTGCAGGGCTACAATTTTGTTTCTGTTGTCCTTTGACAGCTCTTTGGTCTTCACCATAGTGGAGATTTGAGTATGGCTATTTGCAGATGTGGACAGGTGTCTTTTATGTTGATAAGTAGTTCAAACAGGTACCATTACTACAAGTAATAATGAGTGGAAGACAGTGGAGCCTCTTAAAGAAAAAGTTACAGGTCTGTGAGAGCCAGAAATCTTGCATGTTTTTAGATTACTAAATACTTATTTTCCACCATAATTTGCAAAAAAAAAATTTGACAAATCAGACAAGGTGATTTTGTGGATTTATTTTCTCATTTTGTCTCTCATAGTTGTGATCTACTTATGATGTCAATTACAGGCCTCTCTCATCTTTTGAAGTGGAAGAACTTGCACAATTGGTGGCTGACTGAATACTTTTTTTCCCCAGTGTAAATGGGAAAAAGAAAAAATACAATATCAAGGCATACATCTCACCAACCCATTCCAATATATTAGTAAATACTCTCCAAAATTATAAAGAAACATTCAAACTGATGTCTCCAAATTTGCAAATCTGGAAACCTCATGCATTTGGTAAAATAATATTATTTAAAAGGATGATTCTTCTTTAAATCTTATACATATTTTGTAACTTTCCAATTAGTATACCCCAGAAATGGTTAAATAAACTTCAATCTGTCGTATTCAAATTAGTACAGTTCCAAAATAAATCAAGAATTTCAAAAATGACCCTTTACAAAAACAAATATAATGGAGGTCTTAGGCCGGCTTTGCACATTACGACATCGCATGCCGATGCTGCGATGTCAAGTGCGATAGTCCCCGCCCCCGTCGTACGTGCGATATCTTGTGATTGCTGGCATAGCGAACATTGTCGTTACGCCAGCTTCACACGCACTCACCTGTCCTGTGACGTCGATCTGGCCGGCGAACCGCCTCCTTCCTAAGGGGGCGGACCGTGCGGCGTCACAGCGACGTCACCCGGCAGGCGGCCAATAGCAATGGAGGGGCGGAGATGAGCAGGATGTAAACGCCCACCTCCTTCCTTCTCATAGCAGCCGGGACGCAGGTAAGGTGATGTTCCTCGCTCCTGCGGCTTTACACACAGCGATGTATGCTGCCGCAGGAACGAGGAACAGCATCGTACCTGTCGCTGCACCGGCATTATGGAAATGTCGGAGACTACACCGATGATACGATAATGACGCTTTTGCGCTCGTTCATATCAAAAAGGTTTTACACACTACGACATCGCAAGTGATGCCGGATCACATTTGACACGACCGACATCGCACCTGTGATGTCGTAGTGTGCAAAGCTGGCCTTAGTCTCTCTATTATAACAAATTATTATTTGGCCACTACAATCAAATTAAGGCATCCCTGGTTTGGAAACCAAAACCTACCTAACTTTGTTAATTTTAGCAAATATTTTGGACAATAGAATATCCAATCCAGCTTACCCTATCTTAGAAAATACTAATATAACATGGAAGACACTTCTCAAAAATACGAAATGTATATCACAAAGCTGCCAAATAGTAGATAAAATCCCACCTTTGGTCCTAGAAATAGCCATTCCCAGTTTATGTCTTAAGACATGGAAGAAAAAAGGTATATACAACATAATCAACATCAACAAATCTACACCAATTACATCACTTTCTTACCCTCAAAAAGTTTCCCAAATCTTCTTCAAGTACACAAATATCTTAAAAAAATATAAATCCCCTTTACTTTTGCCCAAAGAAATCTGAAATCTAATAAACAACAATGAAAATAATCACATATGGAAGCTTAGAGTCCTATATACTTACTCAACAAAGATAGAGAAATGGAAAATAAAAAACATATACGGTAATCAATTGGGAAAGAGACTTACAAGTGACCTTCACAATTAATGAATGGAAATCGTCCCTTATCATTCATATATTTCCTTAGCTTGTGCCTCACTTCATCAGACGTATTATAAAGTATTCACCAGAATGTATTTCCCCCCATCTAGGTTACACTCAGATTTTTCCGAACAATCGGATAAATGTTGGAGGAATTGCGGAGATGAAAATAACCTTTTACACATATTTTTGCAGTGATCAAAATTTCAGCATTAATTAAAAAAAAAAAATCTCTAAAACCAATTATCAATTAACACCTCATCTAGCAAAACTTTCTTTAGGTATAGATATGTTTACCAAAGATCAAAAACCACTTAGTATCCCATATTTTACTACTGTAGTAACCAGAATTCTAATTTTGGCAAAATGCATACAAAAAGTTCCCCCAACATTTTCTGAGTTATACACCCATAATATCTATGAATATAATAAGTCTCTAAAGAATAACTCCTTTGAGAAATATTTGAGAATATGGCACCCCTGGTTTAAACTTTTGCCACCCCAACAAAAAACAGTTAGCCCTACTTGGCTCTGTTATGTAATCACATGTCCAGGGACTATCAACTCAGATTCCAAATATGTTGTATTACTCTTTATATCGTTTGATTGTTGAAATATAAATTATATAGGTTTGTAACCACTAACTGTGTATCTTGTAACCAACCATATTCTGCCTTCACTTTCCCGTAACCCCTGCCTCCCAATACCTCACATTTTATGTTCCTCCTCAACATTTTTATTATTTTTTCCTTTGTTAAGAAAACTTAAATAAAGATTATTTGAAAGAGTAGTGTTATTAGTTTATTTTTAGCAATGAACAAAATCCAAGGTAAATAAACAAAATAATAAATCTAAATCAAATAGTTTGGTTTGTCCACCCTTTTCCTTCAACCAACATCAAAGCCTCAATTCTTCTAGGTACACTTGCACACAGTTTTGAACCAAGTTGGCAGGTAGGGATGTTTGGAAGAATCGGAGGACTTAATCACAGATCCTATGTGTATGTAGGCTTGTGCAAACTCTTCTCTCTTTTCATATCATTTCATTCCACACAGACTTGATAATGTTGAGATCAGGGCACTGTGGAGGTTATATCATCACTTCCTTATTCTCGTTTAGGCTGAACATAGTTCTTAAAGCAACACTATTTTTTTTTTAGGATTTTACCACTGGTGTGGTGCTTCTAATCTCAGTTCCCTGCACTTAGTTTTATACTCACCCTCTGTCATCTTCATCCTCTCTATCCGCCGCTCCGGTTAGGCTCAGTCAGTTTATGATCTACCCAATCGCTCCAGTGTTTCTCAGGGTGAGCCTGAAGTCACTCTTCAATACAAGTCTAAGAGAGCCTCATTCTGAGGCTCGTTCTCTGAGAACTTGTGACGTAACATCTGACTTCCACCCAGCCAGAAGTTGCAGTCACAAGATGGCGCCACAAGACCGTCAACGCTAGTAAAAGGTGAAGATGCTGGAAGATGGGTATAGTACTAGGAGAGGAACTTTAGATTAAAGCACTACTCCAATGGTGAAAAAAAACCAAAACGCTGTAGTGATGCTTTAATGATACTTGCTGTATGTTTGAGGTCATTGTCCTGCTTTGGAGCTAATCAGATCTTTTATGGTATTGCTTGATGGATGTGTATCTGCATGTATTTTTCAGCATTGAGGAAACCGTTGATTCCGACCAAATCCCTAACTCTGATGAAATAAAGCCTCCAAACTTGCAAGTAATTTCCACTGTACTTCACTGTTCCCTGCAGAATACTCCTTATTGTACCAGCCTTTTGGCAAACTGCCTTCTGCTACCGACAAGTAGTAAGCATGATGTGTCTTTCATCTGTTGAAAGAAGTTTCCTTGGCTAAAAACTGCCTCTACATACTCAACATTGCCCATCTCTGCTTGCTCCAAATTTATTCTGTGGCAGGATAATGACCCCAAACATACATCCAATGTCAATAAAAACTATCTTCACCCTAAAAAAAAGATGATATGGTCCTCAAAGAGCATTGATCTGAACATCATCAAGTTTATCTGAGATTGCATCAAAAGACAGAATTTGCACAAGTCTACATCCGTGGAAGATCTGTAGTTAATTCTCCAAGATATTTGGAGCAATCGACTGCCAAGTTCCTTCAAAAACTGTGTGGAACAAGAATTCATGATTTATTGCTATTTTGAAAGCAAAGTGTGGTTACACCAAATATTAATTTTGTTTAGATTTTTCTTTTCTTTCTATTCATTCACTTTTGATTTGGTAATTAAAAAAAAAAAAAAACTGCGAACACTTCTGTTTTTTAAAGCATTCTTAATTCACAGTAGTTTTTTCACCCTTGTTTAAAACGTTTGCAGAGTACTGTATGTACACAGAGAAGTAAAAAGGTAATGGGCATGATCTGTAAGCAAAATTATATTAGGTGAAGTGAAGTTAAAAGTTCTGAGGACAAAGTTAACCTGTAACATTGTGGGCAGTAGAGAACTCATTTAAAGGGAATCTGTCAGACGGTTTTTGCTATGTAATCTGAGGGCAGCATGCTGTAGGGGTTTAAAAGCAAAAATCAACTGTGCTTCTCTTATCAGACTTATGTGATTTTGTTTACTTAAACTAAAGGCTTTATCATTTGGTGATTATTGCAGTGTCTAGCTGGCTAGTGCCATGTTGTCCAACACTCTCCCTCCTCTGATTGACAAATCACTGTCAATGTATAATCCTTATACAGAGCCTGGTGTGGATGGGCCAGCTCTCATCTCTGCTGCTTTGCTAAATCTACAAGCACAGATTATATCGGAATGGCTGCAACAAATAAACTAGTGATACATGCTGGTGTCATGCTAGGTACGGGGAAGTATCAAGTGAATAGTGAAAGGGAAGGGAAATTCTGTGTCTAGGTAAGAGGGAGTTAGTGACCCCTAACCAAACCTACTGCTGGTCCCTGGGTTCCCTTACGTCCCTAAATAGAATCTGCACCTATGTGCTGAGCTGGATACCTGACCCTAGGCTGACCCCGGTCTGGGCCCCAGGTAGGGAGTGGATGAGATGAGCTCTTCATCAACCCCACTAGGTTCTAAAGGACTAAAGGACACACAGGGATAACAAGAAAGGGAAAACCACAAACAACATATCTCCAGTTGTTTCAGGGAGAGAAGCTGCAACAACCACCAAGATACTCCAGATGTACAGTGCTGGTCAAAAGTATTGGCACCCCTGCAATTCTGTCATATAATACTCAGTTTCTTCCTGAAAATGATTGCAATCACAAATTCTTTGGTATTATTATCTTCATTTAATTTGTCTTAAATGAAAAAAAAAAAAAATTGTCATTGGATATAATTCCACACCAAACATAAAAAAGGGGGTGGACAAAAGTATTGGCACTGTTTGAAAAATCATGTGGTGCTTCTCTAATTTGTGTAATTAACAGCACCTGTAACTTACCTGTGGCACCTAATAGGTGTTGGCAATAACTAAATCACACTTGCAGCCAGTTGACGTGGATTAAAGTTGACTCAACCTCTGTCCTGTGTCCCTGTGTGTACCACATTGAGCATGGAAAAAAGAAAGAAGACCAAAGAACTGTCTGAGGACTTGAGAATCCAAATTGTGAGGAAGCATGAGCAATCTCAAGGCTACAAGTCCATCTCCAAAGACCTGAATGTTCCTGTGTCTACGGTGCGCAGTGTCATCAAGAAGTTTAAAGCCCATGGCACTGTGGCTAACCTCCCTAGATGTGGAAGGAAAAGAAAAATTGACGAGAGATTTCAACGCAAGATTGTGAGGATGGTGGATAAATAACCTCGACTAACATCCAAACAAGTTCAAGCTGCCCTGTAGTCTGAGGGTACAACAGTGTCAACCCGTACTATCCATCGGCGTCTGAATGAAAAGGGACTGTATGGTAGGATACCCAGGAAGACCCCACTTCTTACCCCGAGACATAAAAAAGCCAGGCTGGAGTTTGCCAAAACTTACCTGAGAAAGCCTAAAACATTTTGGAAGAATGTTCCCTGGTCAGATGAGACAAAAATAGAGCTTTTTTGGAAAAGCCATCAACAAAGAGTTTACAGGAAAAAAAAAGAGGCATTCAAAGAAAAGAACACGGTCCCTACAGTCAAACATGGTGGAGGTTCCCTGATGTTTTGGGGTTCCTTTGCTGCCTCTGGCACTGGACTGCTTGACCGTGTGCATGGCATTATGAAGTCTGAAGACTACCAACAAATTTTGCAGCATAATATAGGGCCCAGTGTGAGAAAGCTGGGTCTTCCTCAGGGGTCATGGGTCTTCCAGCAGGACAATGACCCAAAACACACTTCAAAAAGCACTAGAAAACGGTTTGATAGAAAGCACTGGAGACTACTAAAGTGGCCAGCAATGAGTCCAGACCTGAACCCCATAGAACACCTGTGGAGAGATCTCAAAATGGCAGTTTGGAGAAGGCCCCCTTCAAATGTCAGGGACCTGGAGCAGTTTGACAAAGAAGAATGGTCTAAAATTCCAGCAGAGCATTGTAAGAAACTCATTGATGGTTACTGGAAGTGGTTGCTCGCAGTTATTTTGGCTAAAGGTTGTGCAACCAAGTATTACGCTGAAGGGCCCATTACGCACTACAATTTAACAGGAGATATGTCATCGGGGTCACGGATTCCGTGACGGACACCCGGCATTGTTTGCGACGTCGTTGCGTGAGACACCTATGAGCGACTCTGAACGATTGCAAATAGGATGAAAATCGTGGATCGTTGACATATTGCTCCATTTGACACCCTGCCAACATCAAACAACATTCAAACGACTGCCTGGGTCGAACAATATATCGTTGATCGCTGATGCGTCCATTTTGAGATCATTACGTGTGACAGCAAATAAACGACCTATAAGCGATACCGGCAAATCGTAAATATGATCTGGGCATGTCACGTCGCACATGTGATCGTCAGATAAATTTTAGCGTGTAACGGGCCCTTAAGGGTGCCAATACTTTTATCTGGCCCATTTTTGGAGTTTTGCGTGAAATGATCAATGATTTGATTTTTGTTTCATCCTCTTTTGTGTTTTTTCATTGCAAGCAAATTAAATGAAGATAATAATACCAAAGAATTTGTGATTGCAATCATTTTCAAGAAGAAACTGAGTATTATCTGACAGAATTGCAGGGGTGCCAATACTTTTGGCCAGTACTGTATGCAAGCCGCCTGCTAGCACTGAAGACTTGAAAAAGATGTATCAAATATCACCAGCACCGAGTAATATTAAGTGAAGGTATATATAGACAAGGAAAGTACTGATGAACAGTAGCTGATAGGCTGAACAACACCCCAGGGTCCTAATGGGACATGGATGAAAACCAAGCAGGGAACAATTTGTGCAGCCAAATGCTGTGACCTTCTATAGCCGGACACCACATGACTGTCTGTCACCTGTGACAAACCAGTGACAGCTGCTCTCAGATGAGGTAGAACAAACCCGCTGACAGATTCCCTTTAATTGTACAGCCCATTTGAAAAGTACTGCTTTCACCTCTTTTGCTTCAGTTTGTCATAAAGCTTCAAAAATATCAGTCCTGGTAAACAACACTAAATATACCCAATACTAAATAGGATGATTGTAGCATAACGTTTTCCTTATTTCCAGTGCAGCACAAAATGGAAAACTAAGCCCATTAATATGAACAGATATATTTAGTGTAGGTTTCCATTCAGTCGTCTGCAGCAGTAAAGCTGCCTGTGATCGACAGATCATGCCGCGAAAGAGCAAGAACAAAGAGGTATTAAAGTTTAGGACACAGTTCTCAAGTTACACTTTTCCTTGCAAAGTCATATTGTAATGGGTCATACACGCTCCCTGTGCCAGAAGACAATGTGCAATAGTAATCACACTGCACGGCGAGACCAAGATAAAAGTATATGGACTGAAGATAAACTAGTGCTTTTCATCACAGTAGAACTGTTTTTGGAAAGAATAGAGCAAGATTTAATACAAAACTTTGTGCAGTTTTCTACTTAGCGGAGCTCCAGGTGTCTTTCATTCTAAACTTTCCTTGACGTTTTATCGTTGATTTTATGGTAGACTAGTTTAGCTTCTCAAGCACCCATTTTGTCTCTTTAAAACTGAATATAACTCATTCATCTTTGATGTGTGTGGTCTTCAGCCTCTCCAGTCTGTTGAGTCTCTAAGCTGCCTCAAAATGACTGATAAATTCATTTCTCTTTCCAGAACGTCACACAGCGAGAACTATGGGAGCAAATAGACAAAACACCTTTATTCATTCTGTACTTCTCAATGACCTCTCGGCTGTACTGTACACTGGAAACATGTGCTTTCCATCCCATTTTTTTTCCTCCTGCTTTGTATTAAAGTAAAAAAAAATCTAGATCCTTCACTACGAGCGCTTTTATTTTGTTCCTGTCCTGAAATTTTACTAGAAGACATTTTGTCCATAAAAGAACCATACATCTCAGAAGCAATATTACACTCACCATTTATACACTGAAACCTCTCCAGATTTATCCTTGTTGACATTTCCTTGGCTGTCAGATTGGAAATCACACATCAGCCATAATTTTTAATCCTATCATTGTTTCAACCACTGTTTTCTCTATTACTTCTTTTTGGTAAGAGATCAAGACTTGGTGTGAACAGAGGATAATATCTGTTTTCAATGAAAATATACAAAGAAGGTGGCAAGAAATCCTGTCATCTGCTTTCATCTACTTAATGTTGGCAGAATCAAACATTATTTCATAAGATTTTATGGTTTTAACAACCTGGGTGTCCTCTAACTGAACCAAAGTATAATATGTCTCCGATAAAACCAACAAGCTTCACTCAAATGTTCTTTTCTGCAAAATTAGGGTGGCATTCATCTTCGAGTATATATTACAGTCATATGAAATCATTAGCACTTGCCCATATCAGGTCCACTTGTGAACCCAGCTTAACTATTCATGTTTAGATTAGTCTTATTCCAAAAGCCAGAGCGCTGCCATTCAACTGATCGCCAGGGTGTTATTATACGTATTGTTCAAGAATGCTATTCCTACAAACAAATCCAGACATTAACCATCCAAAAAGTGCGCGATGTCAGTGAATATTGTGTTTATTTATATTCTGTATGATCATCTTTAATAATATGTAAGTTTTATATGCTTTTAGAACATACTCTTTGGTTGTCAGTAGAACATATTCTAATCTACAGTTTTTAATAATGTAGGAAAGATAGTGAATTTGACCTACCATATTTTTCGAATTATAAGACACACTTTTCCTCTCAAAAATTTGGGAGCTGTATGGAGCAGGGCGGTGTGGCAGGTGACATGCTCTGTCGGTGGTGCGGGCTTCAAATAATGGCACCCAGAGTCGGCGTGTGTGCAGATGGAGCTCTTGGCTCTAGATCTCATCTGCGCACCCGCCGCCTCCGGCCCTTTGATCTTCGACCAGCAGACTTAAGGAAAATTGCATCCAAAGGTGGCATGTGTGCATATAAGATCTGAGCTTGTCATTGAGCCGAGAGCTCAATCGGCGCACATGATGACTTCGGGTGCCTTATCTTTGAAGCTCGCACTGCCGACAGAGCATCTGTGACACCTGTTGCAATGCCCTGCTCCACACAGCCAGTACGGCACCTGCTGCAGGCACAGCCTCCTGTGATTGCGCTCCACCACCGTTGCTGCCCCACCCGGTAAGACAGCACCGGAGTATAAGACGGGCCCCTTTTTTTACCTTTTTTATTTCTAAATTTGGGGTGCGTCTTATAATCTGATGCATCTGATAAACGAGAATATGGTGCATTATTTTTGATGATTTGTGTAATTGTCCGATATCATATTGAATCTATTAAGTGGAAATCATGATATATTATGATGCTTTTGATCTCTTTAGCCGTCATAAACTTGGACACACATAAGAAGCTGAATATATCTGCAGGATATTTACAGTAAGGGTTGGTACAATGCAAACTTCCTAGTTAGATTTTAAGCTAGTCATGTACTCATTAATCAGATAATTTGTGACTATGCAGCAAAAGTATAAAAATACATGTCATCCAACTATTATAAACATATATTAGGGAATTATACATTAAATGAAAATTATATATAAATTATATTTTCCTGTAAATGTGGCACCCAACCGGGAAGCTTCATCTTAGGTTTTATCATGTAGACCACTAAATCAGTGCTCTGAATATCAGTGTTTGTAAGTGCACTCACTGTGCAGCTATCAATCTGTACCTATTTCTTTTTAAGTTTTTAATTTTTCTTACATTTTATTTATCATCTACAGGAGTTCAGGATCATCAGCATGAGAAGATTGTTTCAGTTTCATTCAATGGATCGATTCACAGTCCAAGGTTTCCCCATTCATACCCAAGAAGCACTGTGCTGGTATGGAGATTGGTAGCAGTGGAGGAACATTTAAGGATACAATTGACCTTTGATGACAAATTTGGGCTTGAAGACCCAGAAGGAGATATATGCAAGTAAGTGTTATTATAATTATTTATATTTTTATTTAAGGAGGTGGACATATTGTTCACATTCCCCCTTAAAGACAGCAACGTTATTGTTATATGTAATGTATAGTGTGTAATGTGATAAGTTTTAATGAAGTGCAATGTGAATTGTAACATGTGTTGTGCCGAACAGTAGAGTAAGCCAGAGTTATGTTTGGTAGTAGCCCACAAAGGAAAGGGCTAGGCTGAAGGGTCAATGACACTTTCCTGTCAGGAGATAGGGTCCAGCTTGCAGTAGTGATGGACCTAATAGAGAACAGTGCCTCATGATTTGGGTGTCCCTAGGCTACATATATAAAACTCTTGCCCATGGGCCAAATTTGGCCCGCAGCCTGATTTTATATGGCCCGCAATGCCAGGCGCCCATTATTCTATATGGAGGACTATGTGAGGCACATAACTCCTTATTGAGGACTAAATGGTATCCATTATTCTGTATGGAGAAATATGTGGGGCATGAGATTAGGTTGACCCAGAACTTTGTCAAAATTTTTAACGTTGATCCTCTACATATTTGAGTTTGACATCCCTGCCCTAGAGGGAGTGGAGACTAAGGGGGGCTTTGCACACTACGACATCGCAGGTGCGATGTCGGTGGGGTCAAATCAAAAGTGACGCACATCCGGCGTCGCAGTTGATATCGTAGTGTGCAAATCCTTTTTGATATGATTAACGAGCGCAAAAGCGTCGTTATTGTATCATCGGTGTAGGGTCCGACATTTCCATAATGCCGGTGCAGTGACAGGTACGATGTAGTTCCTCGTTCCTGTGGCAACACACATTGCTGTGTGTGAAGCTACAGGAGCGAGGAACATCTCCTACCTGCGTCCCGGCTGCTATGCGGAAGGACGGAGGTGGGCGGGATGTTTACATCCTGCTCATCTCCGCCCCTCCGCTGCTATTGGCCGCCTGCTGTGTGACGTCACTGTGACGCCGCACGACTCGCCCCCTTAGGAAGGAGGCGGATCGCCGGCCAGAGCGACGTCGCAGGGCAGGTGAGTGCATGTGAAGCTGGTGTAGCGATAATGTTTGCTACGCCAGCAATCACAATATATCGCTGCTGCAACGGGGGCGATGTCGCAGCGTGCAAAGTACCCCTAAGGCCATGGATAGCGAGATCCTGTAAAGAGAGAGTTAATCGAGATAAAGTGTGATCTATTGCAGACGGGTCAGAGGATTGAGCAAAGGACAGAGTGATTTATAGGAGATGGGTGCTGGGAAAGGACCCCTAGCAGTACAGCTCCGGGTTTAGAACTTTTAAGGTTTTGGGCCAGGATGGTACAGCAGTGTGAGATGAAGTGAGAACCTCAGGTAGGAGTTCCCTAAGAATCAGAAAGTTGGAAGCTAAGTTCAGCCATATTGGTAAATCAGCTCTATTATGAGAAGGACAAGATGCAGAACCACAGGTGGAGGATATGGCTTAGATGGGTCCTGGTGAAGCAAGTGAGACAAATGGAAGTAGGAAGAAGTGAGTGTGAAGAAGTAAAGGAACTGTCAATAGAGATTCTCTGTGTTCAAAACTTAATGTATAAGAAGTTGTGTACCTGCTATCTGTTGTACATAGTTGTCATTAAATGGCTGTTAAGTAAAACATTTATTAAGAACTGGTGGTCTTCCTCATTGAACTGGTTAACATTTGGCCCTGGACAGCTGAAGTCATTGGCATTATGTGGCCTTCAAAGGTGTATCGCTTCCCTAGCACAAGTTCATATACTCAGCCAGAATCCCCTCCTTCATATAACAACAGGTTGTGAGAGATGTCTGCCTCACCTATGGTTACTGCCCCATGTCATGTTTCACATACATTACTAACAAAAAGTTAAGGATATTTGGCTTGTAGAGGCTTGTAACTCTGTACCCCAGAACCCCATTGACCTGTGGGCTGTTATTCACGAAGAGTGGGATGTCAAGCAGACAAGAACTCCACTTGTGAGCAGCATGAGATGTTGTTACCAAGCTGTAATGGATGCTCAAGGCCACATGATATGTTATAGAGACATTGACATTTTCGGGGTATGCCCACCACTGTTGTTGGCTTTTGTTTCAATACATTGTTTGAGATGATGAAATCACCATTGCATACTGATAAATACCCTATTTTCATGATAAAATTTCATTGTAGCGTTAATTTTTTCCATTTTCCATAAATTTCACCGGAAAGCTAAATATCCTTAACTTTTTGTGAATAGTGTATATAAAGAAAAACTTGATGTTTGGACATAACTCACATATCAATCTCTCTCTCTATATATAATGTTTACATCATAGACTTGAAATAAGGAGGAAATATGTAGCATTATGTTGTCTCTAAAGATGAATATAGTCACATAATTGTTAGATCTTCCATGTGGCCTTCAGGAGAGTCAAATAAATTGAAATCTCATGCAGATCAATCCCTGTGGACACTGTGACTAAAGATGTTCTTGTAGTTTGTCAAAATCAAAAGTGTCTGGATGATAATGTTGACCACTTTGAGCTCCTAATGTGATTGCAGAAGTCAAACATGACTTAGTCACCCTTTGTTGTCTATGTAAATCTAGTAACAATGTTTTTAACACATATTTTTCATGTCGATGTATGAATAATTTTTTTGTGCCACCCTGTATATAAACACACATGGTCAAAATTGTAGGTACCTTTCTGTTAAAGTAAGAAAAACCTCACAATGGTCACTGAAATACCTTGAATCCGACAAAATTTCAATTAAAATTTTCTGAATATCAATTATGAAAATCACACCTTGCTTTTGAATTGATGTTCAATTGTAACATTTTATAAAAACAAACACATTAATAACATCTGAATAAGTCGTTAGTCGTCAACGGTTTTGACTCGTAACCATCCATTTTTACATATGTGTTTTATCCCTGTCTTTCAAACCCATTATGATCCATGGAGTTCTTCACATGGCGGTGGGGTTTATTTTGTTGACTGAGTGTCCTCAAAACATTTCCATTTATGATCCGAGTCGTTGGCAAAATCAAATATTCCAGCCTTTGGGTCCATGATGAACTAGACAGCACTTGGAAGACATCCACTATGCATTTTAGTATTGTCACTTTTTTCAATGACTTTTTTTAATAAGGGAAGTTTGATAATCCTCCATCAGTTTTATTATTTTCATGCAACAAAAACTGATGAAACACTGATGGTAAGAACTGACAAACACTGAAGAAAATGAGATCCAGTACACTGATGGAAATTGGTCCCGTGAAGTTCTTGGGTGTTAAATAAAAATATAAATATTAAATTGTCTCTATTTTGAAAGCATGAATGTACTGTAAGATATAACATATCTTCCATATAAAAGATTATCCTTATTTATCTTCATACTTAGGAAACTGAGAACTTCAGTATTGTTTTTACTTCAGTTTATCCCAGCTGTTTGTGACATTTAATATGCATCTTGGTGCTTACATGTCATACTGATACGTTAGCACTGGAGGCTTATAGATCAAACAAGAAGAAAATCACTGCATCCACATTTATGTTCCACATAAGCCTTTGCATCTGTTTCCCTCTCTTCAGCTACATGCTGAACTATTATATATATCATGTTGCATGTGAAACACAGTGTTCCCAGACTCATTATAGTAATTGAAAAAAATATACATATATACTATATATATATATATATATATATATATATATATATATATATATATATGAAATAAGGGGAGGAATTGAGGACACAAATGTGGTAACAGTAAAATGCAATCAGTGGTAGACACCTGAAATCATAACTATGCCCATAATTGTCTCCTGAAAAGACTAAAGAGCCCCATGTTCGATTGTCCTAAAAATAGTAACTAAAGATGAGTGACTCAATTGACGGGACCCTGATCCATCTGCCACGTGAGTAGTCTATTGCAGATGGAATTCAAACCTCCAAACAACCTTTTACCTACTGGAGTCCTCAGTACTTTTCTGTTTTGTAGACCCTACACAAAGTCTTCAATGCAGCATGACAACGCAAGTGAGCCTACCAATCAGTAGAGACTTCGGGGATGCAAGTAGGAGGTGGTTCATAGGGCTCCCATCTTGTAGCCACATACTATTGATGTATCCGCTAGTAACAGTGGTAACATAACATATCAAATGGCCATTTATGGTTTACCTTAGATTTTAATTTGTCTGTACTTTTACTGTAGAGGGGGTTGAGGAGCAGGATCCCCTACTGCATGAAGCAGATAGTCCTGTGGTTACAACTCCCATGCATTTTAAGTTCCACCCGCACGAACAACTGAATTCTGTCACGCGGTGTCTGGCTCAAAACTCGCTGAGTGTCAGGACTACTTCTGACACTGTTGACACAGCAGAGTCAGACACTCCACACAATGCTGCTTTTGAGTTCCACAGACAGGGCTGGGCTTGACAAACTGTGCTACTGTTAGTAATTGGGCTTGCAGGCATTAATTTTTGATAGCCTGTGGGTTACTGCTTAAGTCACATGTTGCAGGAGTCCTATCACAGTCACCTTTGCCCTTTTTAAGATGGTAGAGCCTGGTCTCTCATGCCAACAACATCTTTATGTGATCCTGGTCCTTGTGCTTTGTTATCCTGTTGCAGGTGAACTTCTGTGTGCTGTTTGGTGTGTTGTGAAAATACTCTTGATATCTGATTATTTCCTCCCTTCCTTTAATTTACTCCTGAGCATTTATTGTCTATACCTTTGTATGTGATTGCTGTGATATTTGGTTTTCCACGTCTGCTTATTTTTGTGGGATTAATCACTCCTGTACTGGGCCTCTAATAGGTGGAAGGGTGCAACTAGACTATGGTTGTTCAGGAGCTAGGGATAGGAAGGTGGCCCAAACATCTTCACCTTCAGATGTATCTTTGGGATCAGGGTCAGCCAGGGTTCCCCTAGCCTGAGGGTCATTTTAAGCTCCCCTATTCCTAGTGATCAAGTCGCATCCCGTGACAAATTTAGCATAGAGTTGAGTAAAAAAAATCACAGCCAAGTTGGCGGTTAAGATTGAAGTCCAACTTTTGAGATAGTCATCACTGCAGAAAATGAGAGACTCTGTTCACAGAAGAGGGATAGATTATCTCTTTCCAAAGATATTACGGCTGCAATATTCCTTTTCCATTCTATGGAGATGGATAATAAATTATGTCTCTGGCTTTTGGTTGAAAATAGGAACTTGGATCGCCTGTGCTCAGAAATGGTGGGAGTCACAGAGGTCAGACCCTTATCTAACTTACTTTTAGAATCCATCTAATTGATAGATTTGAAACATTAGGTTCATAAGGTAGACTGCATTCACAAATACAAGTGAAAAGTGGAAAATATTTTATTGCTTAGGATCCATGTATGGGATAGTTTCTCTACATCTTTGCCTTCATCTGCAGATTATCTTTTTTTTTTCCTCTTTCTTCCTCACATTTCCTTCTCATTCTTTCACTGGCCCCATCTCTTCCACAAACTTCAGTATATTCAGTTGGGATGTCTGCTGCTTGTCATCACTAATCTCTGATGTTATTTGAGACTCCTTGAATTCCTTCAGCTCTTCCATCATACTGCGTAGGGCAGCATCTTCCCTGACTGACTCTTCTTTCAATCCTCCATTCCTTTTTTTATCATACAGGGTTCTCCATTGAGGCATAACTGTTTAGTTTTTAAGTGAACACTAACGGCAAAATGGATTTTGTTGTTACACTATTCGATTTAGCCAAGAATTGTCAAACATGCAACTATAGTTTTTGAGCCTCTAGATGCAAGCTGTAGTTTTCTATTTTTTGCCACAAGTTGAGTAATTGAGTGTTTATTGCCTCTCCACAGCCCTAGTTATGCAGAAAATGACACTGTGTACAAATGTTGCGTTTTATGGATTTCTATAGGGCATGCTGATTTTCTGCCATCTAGGCACAAATAATTAAAAAAATAAACATGCAAACTAAAAAAGTCATTCAAATTTGTGTATCTGCAAAGTATCTTTTAGTGAATGGACGTAATATTTTTTGCCTTGTGTGCAATTCTAAAACCTGCATTTTAGCTGGGCAGTTTGCATTGCACTTGTTTCAATTGTGTCATCATATAAGATTCACTGAGAGTTGTGAAAAATAAAAATACAGATTCAGCCCCTACATTTTTTGTGGTGCTGCTGAACGTATAATTATCATACTTTTGTGTTTGGACAGTTAAAAAGGAAAGACATGCTGCATCTGCATTCCAGAGCCCAGTCCTTTTATCTGTTCTCCCCACAGTAGAATTTGCTGTGGGAAATGGTCTCATCTATTATAGAGTTAATGCCCTACTGATGGCAAATGGAATGGATGTATTTGCTGACTGACTTGCTGCAGCTTAAAGAGGACCTGTCACATCTCCAAACACTATTAACCTGCAGATATGGGGTTAATCTGCAGATTAATAGCATTCCAAAACTGCCCTGCCCCTGCACTGAAAGCCAAGCTACTGGGAGGAAATGATCTTTATCTTCCTGGCTAGAGATGAGCGGAATTGTCGATAACCCGAAACCAGCAGATCCCTATTCTCTTTTTTCTTTTAAATCCGGTTCCCGTCCGGAATCCGGTCCCCATATAAGTATATGGGGGCCAGAATCCAGAGATTAAAAATGTTGGTAGAAAGGATGGACAAGCAGTCACCCGCACTGGATACATATCGTTACCCATTATACACTGATTGATTAGAGGTGTTTGTCTCACCATTAACTGGCCGTACAGGATCAGGATTTACCATAGGGGGTATTGTCTCCTGTGGATGGACTTTTTTTTACATACACATGAATGAGCCTGGACTAGTGGATAAGTCCTCAGACGTGCTGATATATATCCCTAATCACCTGTATGAGATACACATGTGAATGAGCCTGGACCATTGGATAAGTCCTCAGATGTGTTGATTTATACCTATAATCATCTGTATCAGATGCACATGTGAATGAGCTTGGACTTTTGGATAGGTCCTCAGACGTATTGATGTATGCCATTGATCATCAGTTGTGAGATACAATTGATGTCCTGGCCCTGATTCCGGAGGAGGAACTCTTCAACAATATAAGTTCCTTGGTATCTTCCTAATATTAATGGTTGTAGCTGTGACACAAATGTCAAGGATCTATGCCGCTATACCCCTGATGAGCCCTATTGATTTGATAAGAGGGCGAAACGCGTAGGGTGCATCCTGGACAAAATGCAGCAATAGTCTTTTATTGTTTTTTCTGACTGACAGTCGACTGAGTCAGAACCCGCCCCATAGACACTCTATGACATCTACTGACAGAAATCAAGTGTCTTTATTATTTGGTGTCACACACTATCCCTGTGGGTCTTATCTTGGGTGTTTCACCTTACCCACTTCTATTTAGACACATGGTATTTCTCTTAGTGTGAGTGGAGGGTCAGTACAGGACTCAAGTCGACGAGGAACGGGGGCGTCAATAAACTTTAGCACGCCGACCCCTGTAAGACAGGAAGGGTGAGGATTAGAGGATATTGATTCCCACCTTTCTTCTCATCACTAATTTTAATAAGTGTACTCTGTTTGTGGCATATATGTGAATAAAATGTTTTTTTAGGTAATTTAGTCTCTTTGGTTTATGAATAATTAATTTACCTTGATATCTAATTCGGTTTATGGTACATAGAATCACCCCAGGGTAAGACTGGAGTAAACTTGTGTACATTTATGACTACAGTATGATGCCGCACATACATGTCCCGGCTACGGAGAGGTCTACTACGTATGACTGGAATTGCCGGCATTCAGAAGCGTGAACACAGGTACGCACGGCACCGCTGGTGACGCTGCATTGAATAGCATGTTAGTACGCCCATGTGGGTGTGCTAACATGCTAAGAGGACGGACTAGTCGGGGGATGTAACACCCTTGGAACTAGTCCCCTCGCTCATTAGCATACGGTAAAAGATCTTTAGAAATACCCTTTCTAAAGATCTCTTTATCTATGCTAGTGTATACAGGGACGGTTAGGCAGGGATTAGCAATATACACCCAGAACTGCACGTGGTCCTGGTGCATATTGGACCTGACAGGTTCCCTTCAATATGTCTATCGATTCTCTGATGTCCGTAATTCCATGACTTTTTCTTCTTCATGTTGCATTTTTGTAAGTTGAAGAAGTCTCCAGCAATTCTCTATATGTGAACTTACAGATGTTAATTTAGGATGTTCAGCTGCTCTATTGGAATCCTATATTCTTTACTTTCATGGAATCCTATCATTAATATTTCTGTGTACGTAACTAAGATTGCAAATATTTACATATCAATTATCCCAGAGAGATGTGAAATATTAGGCCTGTCAAAACAGAGCATATTGAATTACACAGTGTACAAGCTGTATGAGCTTTATCCGAGATTTAACCTGGTGCGCTTGTATTATAATGTGGAAGAAAGTGGAAAGTGAAGATGGCAAAAACTGGGGCTATGTTTAGCGGTGCAGAAAAAATAACCCAACATGTGGGAGCTGAAAATAACCCAATCTGTAATAGACGCAGTCATCCAAATTCACAAAGGGCTAGCAATGGGCTGTTCTCTCCACTTGTGCTGTATATTTAGTATCAGGACCATTACATGCAGAAAATAACTCCCTTACCCTTGTTTTATCTGACGGAATAAAGCAGAACCTGAATATACATTTGCCACACTGTAGGGATTTCCGAGGCAGTGGTAGATTACATATTATATGCTGAATACTAAATGCTTCTTGAAGCTGTAATGTAGATTATACTAATTAATTAAATACATAATTTATTATTCATGGTATTTTGCCATGCAACACGTTATCTGTAAAGCAACTTCTAGATACGAATTACACATAAGATTGGTGAGCGCAAGGGCCCTAAATTCCCACCAATCACTTAAATGGAAGACTGTGGCAATTTTCATAGAAATCGTGATCATTTCTGGTTAGACAGATATGGGTAGATAATATGAATTGCTTGTGCAGAATAGAGGTCATCTCTAGCTGAGAAGAAAGAAAGCATGCCACATTTGTAGGAGCTTGAGAACCTTGAGACTCTTGAAATGAGATTTTGCTAGAGTCACATGATCACTTCTTCCATAGTTGCCAACTGTCCAAAGTTTCCTGGGGCACCAGCGACCAAATTCTATGAAGTTCATGAAAAAACACCCGAAACATCATTGACGGGCATTACAGGGAGGGATGGAGTGTTACCAGGAATGACAGGGTTAGGCCTGTCCAATTCACTTCTTTAATACTTTTCCTTTTCTTATTTTTGGCCTACCCCTTCCCATAATCCATCCATCAATTCTGATCAATCTAGAGTCTCATTTAACCCTAGAACGCATACCTGGGGCCTCGCAGGCCTGCTAGGTCACTTGTTTTCTATGGTAGATTTCTATGGTTGCGCGTTCTAGGGTTAAAGGGAACTTGTCAGGTGCAATATGCACACAGAACCACGAGCAGTTCTGAGTGCATATTGCTAATCCCTGCCTAACTGTCCCTGTATCTAGTAGCATAGATAAAGGGATCTTTAGAAAAAGTATTTCTAAAAATCTTTTATCACATGCTAATGAGGCTAGAGACTACTCGCAAGGCCGTGATTTCTCTTGGCTAGTCAGCCCCTTAGCATGTTAGTACGCCCCTGTGGGTGTGCTAACATGCTAATGAATGCACAGCGCCAGAGGATGGTCGCGCTCACCTCTCTGCTGCCATCACGTCCAAGTGCTGGATGTTGGCTCAGTGTGCATTATACCAGACTTTTGGTCATGCACACTATATGGGTTTGAAGCCAGGACTCGTACACCCAACAGTCATGCCAACTATGAAGCGGGGTGTATGAGTCCTTGCTTCAAACCTATGTAGTATGCATGAACGAAAGTCCAGAATCATGTGCACTGAGCCGAAATCCAGGACTCGGAAGCGATGGCAGCAGAGAGGTGAGCGCGACCATCCTCTGACACTGCGTATTCATTAGTATGTTAGGACGCCCACAGGGGTATGATGATAAAAGATCTTTAGAAATACTTTTCTAAAGATCTCTTTATCTATGCTAGTGTATACAGGGACGGTTACGCAGGGATTAGCAATATGCACCCAGAACTGCTCGTGGCTCTGGGTGCGTATTCCACCTGACAGGTTCCCTTTAAGAGCAACACATAAGTGTCATTCAAATCAATGAGTTTGCTGACCCTCTCTTTTTTATGGATTCATATGCACAATTCTGAGGGTTTTTTTTTTTTTTTCATTTTTCTCTTTTTTATGGATTCATGTAAACAGTTCTCAGTTTTTTCCATTTTTCTCAGCCATCTAGTCTTGATGAGGTTTTGGCTACAGCCAAGGAGCCCTTCTTGTACTGTTCCTCATCTGACCAGACAATGTATTATTATTCCTTTTTTTTTATTATTTGAATATGAATATTCTTGCCATAAAAAGAGAAATAATTATTTTCATGGCATCCAGTATTAAAACTATTCTTTTTATTGCAATAATGCTACAGACGCAGTGTAATTGAATTAGTAAATGTGTTTATTCTTAGTGTTCTCCTCTTTTTTAGAAACATTCACAGCTGTCACATAGGCTGCCCCCGCCAACCCCAGAAATAAAACAAATCCTTAGTGTCCTGATAAGTCCAGCGGCTTCTTCATTTCAAGGATTGGTCATAAATAAAAAAAAAAAGTAATCATAGTATTCCATTAATTTACAAGATGAGAACACCTCTCTAAAAAGGTAACATATTTATGGCTGTGTAGAGTAGCGAGGGGTGATAGTCGAGAGATTGACTGCGGATGCCCCGGCACGCTACATGAAAAGACTGGTCCTGGCCAGGACACTAATGGTAAACAGCGAATGCAACTGTACCATTTTTTCATATTCATGTTTAAAGGGAACCTGTCACCACTTTTTTGGCCTATAAGCTGTGGCCACCACCACCGGGCTCTTATATACAGCATTCTAAAATGCTGTATATAAGAGCCCAGGCCGCTGTGAGAACATAAAAAACACTTTATAATACTTACCTAACGGTCGCGCAGTTGGCCATATGGACGTCTCTGTTGTCCGGTTCCGGCGACGCCTCTTTTGGACATCTTTTTCTCCTTCTCTAGCAGCGGTGCATGACGCGTCCGCCGTCATACACATTCGCCGGCATTCAGGTCCTGAGCAGGTGCACTTTGATCTGGCCTGAGCAGGGCAGATCAAAGTATTGTAGTGCGCCTGAGCAGGACCGGCGAGTGTGTATGACGTAGACACGTCATGCACACAGGCTTCAGAAAGAGGACGAAGATGGGCGAAAGAGGCGGCGCCGGCACCGGAGAAGGGAGATGCCCATATGGCCAACCGTGTGACCGTTAGGTAAGTATTATAAAGTGTTTTTTATGTTCTCACAGCGGCCTGGGCTCTTATATACAGCATGTTAGAATGCTGTATATAAGAGACTGGTGGAGGTGGCCGTAGCTTATATGCCAAAAAAGTTGTGACAGGTTCCCTTTAGGTTTGGAAGTGTGAATGAGGTCTTAAGGCCGCTTTACATGCTACGACATCGCTAGCAATTGCTAGCGATGTCGAGCGCGAAATCACCCGCCCCCATCGTACATGCGATATCGTGTGATCGCTGCCGTAGCAAACATTATCGCTACGGCATCGTTACCCGCAAATACCTGCTCTGCGACATCGCTGTGACCATTGAACCGCCTTCTTTCTAAGGGGGCGGTTCGTTCAGCATCACAGCGACGTCACAGCAGCGTCACCGAACCGCCGCCCAATATCAGCGGAGGGCGCGGAGATGAGCGGGACGTAACATCCTGCCCACCTCTTTCCTTCCTCATTGCGGCCGGCCACAGGTAAGGTAAGGTTCCTCGTTCCTGCGGTGTCACACATAGCAATGTGTGCTACCGCAGGAGCGACGAACTACTTCGTAAACCGAGCAGCAGCGATATTCGAGAATAGGAGGGCATGTCACCGATGAGCGATTTTGACAGTTTTTGCAACGATTCAAAATCGCTCATAGGTGTCACACTCAAAGACATCGCTAAAATGACCGGAAGTGCGTCACAAATTCCGTGACCCCAACGGGATCGCTTGAGCGATGTCGCAGCATGTACAGCGGCCTTATGGTCAGATGATCCAACTAATATCAGTAAGTTTAATGTGTGTAATTGCCTTTGGGGGTCTAAGGTGTAGCATTTCTTATTGTGCAAAGTGATATGCCTGACATGCCAATGTAAGGTTTTGTGCGGATGCTGTGTTTTTTGCCACGTTTTTGCGCGTTTTTTGGGTGCAGTCAGAAAACTGCATGCATTTCCTTCCCCAGCAAAGTCTATGAGATTTCATTTTTCTGTCCACAGATTTTTTTTGGGCTGCGTCTTTGTGGTTACCACAAAGATGCAGCATGTCAATTCTTTTTGGGTTTTTGCCAGCATTTTTGAGCCCTTCCAGTCAATAGATTTGACTTAGAAAACGCACTGGACAAAAACGCTGTAAAAATAACCCAGTAAAACGCAGCCAAAAATGCATGCCGAGGTAGCGTTTTTTTGGGACGAAAAATGTGCATCTTTGTGGTCACCACAAAGATGCAGTGTGCGCACATAGCCCAAGGAACCTTATAGCCGATGCAATGCTCTTCTGGGAAATTGAATATGCAAATTGCCTCTTCAGAGGGAAAGGACTTGAACTCTAGTGCCACCTATTGGAAGTAGCAATCCTAAAAGTAAATATCGAGCCTTTAATATACCTGGTCATATGCCTAAGGTTAAAAGATGACAAACGAGAATCTCAATTTCCAGACATGGTGTAACATTGTGTCTGCAAATTGAGATTCTAGTTGGCTTTTACCCTAAATCCCGCTTTACACACTACAATATATCTTACGATGTGTCGGCGGGGTCACGTCGTAAGTGACGCACATCCAGCATCGTAAGGTACATTGTAGTGTGTAACAGCTACGTGCGATTGCGAATGAACCGTAAAACGTTGATCGCACGCACGTCGTTCATTCCTCATAAATTGAACGTCAGGTTGTTCATCGTACCCGGGGTAGCACGCATCGCAGTGTGTGACACCCCCGGAACGATAAACAGATCTTACCTGCATCCTGCGGCTCCCGGCCAGCAATGCGGAAGGAAGGAGGTGGGCGGGATGTTTACATCCTGCTCATCTCCGCCCCTCCGCTTCTATTGGCCGGCTGCTGCGTGACATCGATGTGACGCCGAACGTCCCTCCCACTCCAGGAAGTGGATGTTCGCCACCCACATCGAGGTCGTATGGACGGGTAAGTACATGTGACGGGGATTAATCGTTTGTGCGGCACATTGAACAAAATTGAACGTGCCGCACATACGATGGGGCCGGTTACGATCGCATACGATATCGTATTGCGAAATCATAACATGTAAAGCAGGCTTTAGTCATGTGACAAGGCTCAGTAATTCTTTCATCCGAAGGAGATTTCAATTTTTTCAATTTTGTTTTTTGTCCATAAATTTTTTATTTTCCCATCAATATAGCCATATGAGGGCTTGTGTTTTGTGGGACAAGTTATACTTTTGAAAGAACTAATTAGTTTTACCATATTGTGTACTGGAAAATGGGAACATAATCACAGTATATCGAAATTGCAAAAAAAGTGCAATTCAACAATTGTTGTTTTTTTTTTTATTTACCATGTTCACTATATGGTAAAAGTGACCTAGCAATATGATTCTCTAGGTCAGCACAAGTGTGAAGATATCAAGCATATAGTTTTTTTCGGAAATTTGTAACAAAAATTGTTTTGCTTGTGTCAACATTTTCTGAAACCCGTAACGTTCTCATTTTTCAGGATCTAGGGCCTTGTGATGGCTTATTTTTTGAGCCCTGAGCTGATGTTTTAATTGATATCATTTTATAGTAGACCCGATGTTTTGATCGCCTTATTGTGTTTTATTACAATTTAGCAGTGACCCAAAAAATTCCGTATTTTTCAGACTATAAGGCTCACCGGACCATAAGACGCAACGAGGTTTTAGAGGCGAGAAATAGAAATTTAAATATTGAATCAAAAAATGTGGTCAAGAGGGAGTTATCAGGGAATCTGCTGCTGACACTTATAGGGGTAATGTCCCCCAATTCTGTACTAATGTCACCCATACTGTGAAAGGGTCGATATCCTGGCAGAGTTAACAGTCACAAATATTTTTTGACAAGGTACAAAAAAATCAAATTTGTCAAGTCAATATCATCCCTTTGGTCTCCTTTTTAACACTGCTTAGAAAGAGGTTAGCAGAGGAGATTAACAGTTTAAACCACAGTTTGGTGTCTGGAGCATTTTTGTGCTATTTTAGTTCACTTCCTTGATTTACAACTGTTGTCTCAATAGACAGCAAATGTTTTACTGTGTATTTTCACTTGCAATTGCTGGGAAATAGGGAGAAAATAAGCATTGGTATTTTATTGACTCGTGAGAACAGCAAGAAATCCCATAATTTTAGTTGGTACTTTATATTTCCACATTTACAGTAGGGATAGTTGTGAATAGCAGATACTGTGATTATTGAAAACATCACAATGGATGTTAGTCTTCATAGTTTATGACATTATATTGATGTGAATACATTTTATCTTCCTGAATCACCCCTTTAAGTACAGCTGTGATATTCAAAACTGATATATTTCACTGAGCAATGTAAGACTGCTGGTTCTATGGGATGAACTTAGAATCATATTCAGAAAACATAATTGTTGGGCTATACATTCTTAAAGATATTTTCCAGGACTGTAAAGGGCCATTTACACGCTGCGACATCGCTAACGATATATCGTCGGGGTCAAGTAGTTAGTGACGCACATCCAGCGCCGTTGGCGACATCGCAGCGTGTGACACCAAGGAGTGAAATTCAACGATCGCAAAAACGTCAAAAATCGTGGATTGTTGACACGTCGCTCCTTTACCAAATATCGTTGGTGGGGCTTGCTGCTGGTTGTTCCTCGTTTCTGCGTCATTACACATCGCTGTGTGTGACACCGCAGAAACGACGAACATCTCCTTACCTGCATCCACCGGCAATGAGGAAGGAAGAAGGTGGGCGGCATGTTACAGCCGCTCATCTCCGCCCCTCCTCTGCTATTGGATGGCTGCCGTGTGACGTCGCTGTGACGCAGCACGAACCGCCGCCTTAGAAAGGAGGCGGTTCGCCGGCCAGAGTGATGTTGTAGCGATGTTGTGTGCCACGGGCAGCGATTTGCCCGTGACACACAACCGACAGGGGTGGGTACGCTCGCTAGCGATATTGATACTGATATCGCAGCGTGTAAAGTACCCTTTAGGCTTTCTTCTGATGTCAATTATAGAGATAAGATGTCCTGTGGAAGTTTGGGTTCGGACAGACTTAAAATAAAAATTTGGTTCAGAATCTGAACTTTACCTGAACTTGAACCTGAACGTTGAACCCCATATAAGTCAATAGAGTCTCAAACTTGAGGTCGTAGTAAGGGCTAGGGGGCTGCAAAAGGAAGCAAATCGGGAACAATTGCACTAAAAAACAAATGTGAATAAGGAACAAAAAAAAGAAATAGGTACGGTGTCCATCTTATTTTTGATAGCCAGCAGGTAAAGCAGCTGCTGCGGGCTTCAACTTTCAGCTGTTTGCTTCACCTTGGTTGGATATCAAAAGTAGAAAGGATCCAACGCTGTTTTCTTTTTTCGTTTTTTTTTTTAATTATTTAGCAAATAATTTAAGAAAATGGCATGAGCTCCTCCCTATTTTTGATAACAGCCAAGGTAAATCAGACAGATGTGGACTGGTATTATCACTCCAAAGGCATACTGATAAGGAATTTAGATTGTAAGCACCAATGGGGATAGTGTTTCAGATGTATGTAAAGCATTGCGGAATATGTTAGCGCTATATAAAAAAAGATTATTATTAATATTTATTATCAAGATGGGAAGAGCCAAGGTTATTTTGCTCCTCCCAGCCTGAAAATAGCAGCCTACAACTGCCCCACAAGTGACAGATCCATTAGGTGTTGCCCTGTTTCTCTGGTCCAGTGGAAATCATGGTAATACTTGTGGAGTGGATGTCAGCTGTGAATTGACAGCTGGCATTAAGCCCAGAAGTTGGCAATGGGTTTATGTCTATGTCTATTAGACACTCCCCATTACTAAGCCGGCAGGTGTAGAGTTAAAAATAAACACACACAGAAAAAAATGTTTATTTGAATAATCACTCCTCCACACACCCTCATTCATTGATTTATTAATAAAATAAATCCTGGAAGTTCTGACATAATCCAAAGAATAATATCCCACAAAGTCATCGTGTAGTCCTATGGAGCTGCGTTGAGAACTTCCTCAGTCCTCTAGTGATAATTCTTCTGCTGATAAAATGCTAAGTATAGTTGAAAAATAGAAAACGGGTTTAATGCCACGCTAAAAACCACAGATGCTGTATATTTAAATTCTTTTAAATATACAGCATCTGTGGTTTATAGCGCGGCATTAAACCCGTTTTCTATTTTTCAACTATATTTATTATATGCCTTTACGGGGCCACTGCTGAACCACCAGGACACTCACAAGCGATCATAAGGGGTTGTGACTGGCACAACCTCACCAGGTGAGTGTAACATTCCTTATTTCCTTCTACCTTCATACCGGGTAAGACCCTATTGCGCTTTTTTTCCCTTCTATTGTATTGAGCTGAAATAAGCAGCCTAGTAAGTCACACATCATTTGAGTCATGGTCACTATTACTACATCATGTTGCTTTGAGATTAAATAGCAAAAACCTGCTGACAGATTTCCGTTAAATAACAATGCAAAGTAATCTTTTCTTAGAACTCTGTGTTGTGCTGTTGCTTTATTATTCCACCTAGAATTATATGAAGAATTTGACAAGTGTGTTTCTAGCTGGGAGCATGTCCCTATACATTCTGACACTGTCCAGTTGGGATTGACTCTGTCAGACTGTACATACGGTTCCCTTTACCAAGTGGAATGATAATATCCAGTTGTCAATGTATTCCAAATATTCAGGAAAGAGAGGAATGCTACAGTGCAGATGTCTCGGGCGGGGAGGACACCTCCGCCGCGCGCTCGCTAACGCTCGGGTCCGGCGCTGCTGCTGCTGCTCGGTGGCTCGAGTGGTGGGACGGATCCGGGGACTCGAGCGGCGCTCCTCGCCTGTGAGTGAAAGGGGCGGTTGGTTTGGGGGATTTAGTCCGTGACGCCACCCACGGGTTGTGGTGAAGATGGGCACCACCGCTGCTGGTGACGGGGATCCCGGGAGCGATGGTAGGGAGCAGCTGGGATGTTGTTTTCCCCCTCCGTGGGTAGGGGTTGGTGTTCCCGGGGCCCGGTGGTGTGACGGGGAGGCAGGGTTGGTGAGGTGCAGGGTTGCAGGGACAGCGCGGCGCGGTGCCGGATGGCACAGGTGTACTCACTCAGTAAGAGATGCACAAAGTCCTCGGTAAACCAAACGGCGGAATGGACGGGTCCCGCAGCCGGCTGCAGTGTCTCTCCCTGGACAGGTGATGGCGGCTGTCTTTCCCTGCACCTTGATGTACTTGTTTGACTACGGTGGATCCCCAACGGTAGTCTGCTCCCCGGTGTATGGATTCTGGAGGAGCCCATTTGCCCGCAGGCGCTGGCCCTTGGGTCTCTAGCCTTAGGCGGTAGCTGTATACCCTCACGGTGTGGGCGGTTGCCTTCTATCGGGTCTTTGGATGTTAAGAAACCCCTGGGGTTCCGGTCACACTCGGATTTGACTATTGTCGGCGGCTCCAAGCCTGGTCGGGGTCCGATAGCCCTGCCTGTGTGTGCTGGCTTCACTTCGCTCCCCGGTCGGTACTGGCGGTCCAACGCCCGACCCCGGTTTTACGGTTCCTCGTTGCTTCACCACTCCTGCAGACGGCCACCACCGTCTGCCAACCTTGCTGTCAGTGCCTGGGCCACAAATCCAGACACCCAAGTGCTTACTCCTCTCACTTCAAACTCCTAAACTGTTCTCTCACTTTTCCCGCCTCCAGTGAACTCCTCGGTGGGTGGGGCCAACTGCTTGGCTCCGCCCCACCTGGTGTGGACATCAGACCCTGGAGGGAGGCAACAAGGGTTTTATGTTTGGCTAATGGTACTGTCTAGTGGGGGTGGGGGTGTGTGAGTGTTATCTGTGACGACCTGGCTAGTCCAGGGCGCCACACAGAGTTCTAAAAAATTATTCTCCAGCAGTGTTATTTCATGACAAATACAAATATTTGTAGATTTGCATGTCATCACTTGTATCAGTCCTCGCAAAACAAATTATTCTGATTCCATTTGAGATAGTACATGGATTCATAATAATATTTATTCACTTATATAGCACCATTAATTCCACAGCATAGATTGAGAACACTGTTCCCATTCGGGCTCACAATCTAAATTCCCTCTCTGTATGTCATTGGAGTTTGGGAGGAAACCAGAGAACGCAGAGGAAACCCATGCATGGGGAAAACATGGGTAGAACATACAAACTCCTTGCAGATGTTGTCATTGGTGAGATTTGAACCCAGGACCCCAGCGCTGCAACACTGCAGTGCTAACTACTGAGCCACTGTGCCAGCCTAGTAATTTACAGTGCCTTTGCGAAAGTATTCGGCCCCCTTGAATTTTTCAACCTTTTTCCACATTTCAGGCTTGATACATAAAGATAAAAAAAAATAATTTTATGGTGAAGAATCAACAACAAGTGGGACACATTTGTGAAGTTGAACAAAATGTATTGCTTATTTTAAACTTTTTTAAAAAAGAATAAACTGAAAATTGTGGTGTGCAATATTATTCGGCCCCTTTAAGTTAATACTTTGTAGCGCCACCTTTTGCTGCGATTACAGCTGCAAGTCGCTTGCTGTATGTGTCTATCAGTTTTGCACATCGAGAGACTGAAATTCTTGCCCATTCTTCCTTTGCAAACAGCTCAAGCTGAGTGAGGTTGGATGGAGAGCGTTTGTAAACAGATTTCAGCTCTTTCTACAGATTCCCAATTGGATTCAGGTCTGGACTTTGACTTGGCCTATTCTAACACCTGGATACGTTTATTTGCAAACTATTCCATTGTAGATTTTGCTTTTATGTTTTGGATCATTGTCTTGTTGAAAGACAAATCTTCATCCCAGTCTCACGTCTTTTGCAGACTCCAACAGGTTTTCTTCAAGAATGGTCCTGTATTTGGCTCCATCCATCTTCCCATCAATTTTAACCATCTTCCCTGTCACTGCTGAAAATTAGCAGGGCCCAAACCATGATGCTGCCACCACCATGTTACAGTGGAGATGGTGTGTTCAGGGTGATGAGCTGTGTTGCTTTTACGCCAAACATATTGTTTGGCATTGTGCCCAAAAAGTTTGATTTTTGGTTTGATCTGACCAGAGCACCTTCTTGCACATGTTTGGTGTGTCTCCCAGGTGGCTTGTGGCAAACTGTAATCGACACTTTTTATGGATATCTTTGAGAAATGGCTTTCTTTTTGCCACTCTTCCATAATTCCATAAAGGCCAGATTTGTGCAGTGTCCGACTGATTGTTGTCCGATGGACAGACTCTCTCACCTCAGCTGTAGATCTCTGCAGTTCATCCAGAGTGATCATGGGCCTCTTGGCTGCATCTCTGATCAGTCTTCTCCTTGTTTGAGATTAAAGTTTGGATGGACGGCCGGGTCTTGGTAGATTTGCAGTGGTATGATACTCCTTCCATTTCAATATGATCGCTTGCACAGTGCTTCTTGGGATGTTTAAAGTTTTGTGAATCATTTTGTAACCAAATCCAGCTTTAAACTTCTCCACAACAGTATCACGGACCTGCTTGTTGTGTTCCTTGGTCTTCATGATGCTCTATGTGCTTTAATCAAAACACTGAGGCTATCACAGAGCAGGTGCACTTATACGGAGACTTGATGAGACACACGCAAGTGGCTTATATTTATCATCATCAGTAATTTAGGACAACATTGGATCAATCAGAGATCCTCAATGAACTTCTGGAGTGAGTTTGCTGCACTGAAAGTAAAGGGGCCGAGCAATATTGCACTCCCCAATTCTCAGTTTATTATTTTTTACAAAAGTTTAAAAGAAGCAATACATTTTGTTCAACTTCACAATTGTGTCCCACTTGTTGTTAATTCTTCACCATAAAATTTAAATTTTTTATCTTTATGTTTGAAGCCTGAAATGTGGGAAAAGGTTGAAAAATTCAAGGGGGCCGATACTTTCGCAAGGCACTGTATATAATAATAATAGTCATAATTTATATATTAATTATAATGATGGCTGGATCATACAGAATAAGCTCTTTTTACCTATTGTGTCCCCCATATTCCCTATTAGATTATTAGCTTGCGAGAAGGGTCCTTACTTCTCCTCTAACTGTTGATCTATGTTTTACTTATAAATGTCTTTATTATCTGTACAGGTCTCCAGATAATTGTAAAGTGCTGTGGAATATGTTGCACTATATAAACAAGATAATAATAATATTAATAATAATAATTCCATATGTCCTCAGTCATGCAGCTATTCCAGCTTTTGGGTTTAGGGAAGACATTATACCACAACAAACGTTGTTTGGAGAACCTCAATGATTATAGAAGCCATAGGTTTCATTAGTATCTTCAATGAAACAATCTCTTTCCCTTTGTATTATTTCCCTGAGGAGGCTCGGACAGATGTGCCTTCTCGTCCAAGTTTGCCACCCTCTGTCTTGCAACCCTAATCAGCTGAAATCTATACTGTGACGTCCTGGTATGTCAAAACACTTTTGTGGAGTCTAAATGTCTCAAAATGTAGATTTTGAACATAAATCTCAGATTTCAGAATGTTTTTAAGAAGTAGTTTTGGAATTTGAAACAAAATATCAAAACACGTCTGGCAACTAAATGTTAACATGCTATGAAAGGCATCTCATTAACTTGGCACACAGTCTTTAGGCTTGGGTACTGAATGTTTGTAAGTACGGTATTTTGCAGGCAGCTTGCTGTCAAGTTGAAAAGAATCCTTTCCCTGTTTAATCAGCTGAAATAGCAGACATACCATCTGTGCTGCCTCAACCAGACACTTGTGTTTCTTCACCTGCCACACAGTGCCTTTCTAGTGTCTTGTTTCTTATCAAGTTTCTTAGTCATTATAGACAAGCATCCAGCACCTTTTAGGACCATACATTAAAGGAAATGGTCAGCAGGTATTCATCATATAAAATACAGCCAACACATGTATACCCTTATCTCCCCAAGCCGATTTGCATAACATAGAAAAGGCCTATTAATATACTCAGGTACAGGGCAGGGTGGCCCGGTCTGATGGGCATTGCTTGTCTTGACCAAGTGCCTCCTCTACCCTTGTGATCGCTGTCCTCCGTCTTGCTTCATTTGGATGATGCATTCATATGTCATCCACACAGAGGCCTCTGTTGGGTGTGACTGGTCTTGGTCCCGTGCCTCCTCTATCCTCTATAGAGGAGGCGCCATACTGAGACCAGTGACACCTATCGGACCAATCCGCGCCGCAGGTGAGTATAATAAAAGGTGTTTTTTCACCTTTTACAGATCGGCCTGGGCACTTATACACAGCATTCTAGAGTGCTGTATATAAGGGCTTACTGGTGATTGCCGCAGCTTACCGGGGTCAAATCTGGTGACCGGTTCTCTTTAACAATGATCCATTCTTTCCAATATGTTTGTAAATGCAGAATAAATAGCAAGGGGCTGGATTTTATACAACTATGACAGTGAGATTGAATTTAAATATATACAATTGTGTGAATCAGCTCACCGTGCAAAGGCTCAATCCCGATTCCGTCCTGGAGCGCGGACAGGCACTGCCACGGCCCGGTATAATGTAGAAAGAAAGGATGTCCAGCTCTTCAGGCAAAGAATCACGTCTTTATTTCATCATGCAGACACAGAGAATGACATGACCAGCACTACGCGTTTCAGGTGAAAACACTCACCCTTAATCATGATGCTGGGGAGACGGCGCTACAGAGTTTATATGCAAATGCTAATTAGTGGAACAGATGTTTAAATCACTTGAGCACCTTACATACTTGAAAATAAAGTTACCATGAAAATTATTACATACATATAAGATAAAATACAAAACAGGTATCGGTGGTTTTCTGGACTAGATTGGGAATGTGTATAAATTCTGACACATTAGTTATGGTGCGCCAATGTGCATGTGCAGGTGTAACATTTGCAAGTGAATGCGCGTAAAATATGCGCAAATACATTACTTTACATACATAAATAAATCTGCACATATATGAGGATGCACACAAGAATTTTTTATATGCATTCCTGCACATATGTGTGTGCATATATGCATACATTTCCCTTCTTCATTTATGCTCGATTATAATACAAGAGTGCAAACTTTCAAATTTAAACATGAAAGTTTTTTTTAATAATATATTCATTTCCCCCCCATGTGCTATTAAAAAATTCATGCTACCTTTAAGCACAATTTTAGGTGCAAAATAACCAGAGTTGCCTAAAATAACCCGTATTTTGTGCAAATACTATACTCCAATGAATTTATATTCTAGATAGAAAAACTAATTTTTAATTTTTATGGGAAAAGATTTCTTTATTTGTTTATTGAAACTTTCTTTCCTCTCCCCCCGGTTTATTAATTAGGCTGTACTCAAATGAATAAATTGAGATATATGTTATATTAAAGCGGAAGCCACCAAATCATGTTGTGAGTTATAGCTATCTGTTCGTTAATACTGACAGAATAACCAAACTGTAAGAGTGCCACAGCTGAATTTGCAATACATTCATTTCTAATTTTGGCATTTTAGAATTAAATTCCAATAATTTTAAAGGGAACTAAAACGCATTCTGCGGCTAACATGCATTCCAACCAGTGTGAGAGAATCCATGCGCCACAGGCAAGGCAAAGAAAATCGCACCATGGCTGAGCGAACAAGGCACACAGAAATCACATAAGCCGCAAGTAGTGTGGACTGAAGTTATAGGTCACATTGTTTAGGGGTGAGTTCTTGTATTACAAATGGTTAATTATCGATGGATATTTTTCAGATCTAATGCGCATGCATCAGGTCAGTATTGATAAATTTGTAATTACCAATAAAATTATGAGGTGCAGAGATATTTTCGTCACAATATAGCACCAAGACAGACCTTCACTGTTTATTATTTAGTAAAAAATCATAAGATCTCTGTGGAGATTCAAACCATGAGGAAAGGTAGTTCCCAGTTTGAATATCCACCAGGCCTCTCTTTTGCGCAAATGTTTTTCCATATTACCCCCTCTATGCGACCTGTGTACCCTCTCTATGCCATATACCTGCAGAGTGTCAATTGTACCCTGATGTTTATTGATAAAGTGTTTAGATAACTGAGATGTACCTCTAGAGATGTTCTTTTATGCGTATGTGAAGTTCCCGTTTTGTGCTTCCAATATATTTTAATTTGCAGGTTGTGCATTCTGCCAGGTAAACTATATATGTGCTTCTACAGTTAATGAAAGTTTTTATTACATAGCTGCTACTAGCATTGCTGTTAACAAAAGATGTAGTTTTTCTAGGAGTCAGTGGACATAGTTTACACTGTTTTCTCGCACATTGGTAAGAACCCTTTAAAGACAACCAATTGGTGCCTGGGAGATTTGATTTTTTATTGTTAATGTCACTCGGGGATAATTTATCACCCAGTGATTTTGCTCTTTTGGCAACTACTCTGCAATTATTGTTGAGAATTTTTTTTAAAGTTGTATCTGTTTTTAATATACTCAGATTGCGGAAGAAAATTTTTCGTATGTCCGCAAACTGATTGCTGTATTGTAATGCTAAAGTAATGGTTGAGTTGGCAATTGATTGATCTTTAGGCAAAATCTGGGTGGCAGTTCTTATTGAGGTGTTTTTTGATTTTACAATTTTTTGTGCTCTACTGAGCATCCAGTTTTTATAACCTCTTTTTTAAGTCTTAAATTAATGGTGTTTACTTCAGTTTGTAGAATTGTTTGAGAGTTACAATTTCTATATGCTCGTTGCGTTTCCCCTAATGGTATGGCCTTAATAGTGTGTGAAGGATGATGACTTGCTGCATGCAAAATCGTATTTCCCATACTTTTTTTCTGTGAGTGCATGTTTCAATTCGCCCAGTATTTAGGCCCATCATTCACAAATCCAGAAAATTCACAGTGCAGTGTTGAAAATCCACCTTAAATTTTAGGTTGAAAGGATTGTTATTTATGTAAGCAATGAGGTCTGACACGAGAGATCCACCGCCCGCCCACACCAGGAGGACGTCATCGATGAATCTCCCGTACCAGACCACATGCTCCACAAATGGATTGTTGTCACTATAGATGTATACTTCTTCCCACCAACTCCTAACTAGATTTGCGACTGACGGGGAATACTTGGCGCCCATAGACACTCCAGTTTTCTGAATGAAAAATTGGGAGTCAAACAAAAAATAGTTATTTGCCATAAGAAACCTGATGGCTTCTAGTATGAAAGAGATTTTTTCATTATCAAAGTTTGAATATTTCATTAAATGATGTTGGACTGCCATTATCGCTACTTGCTGAGGTATTGAGGTGTAAAGAGAGATGACATCTGCTGTTATCCAGCCATAAGTATTTTGCTACTTGATGTTATTAACTTCATTTAAAACGTTAATAGTGTCCCTAAGATATCCTGGAACACGGCGGGCCACAGGCTGCAACACAGAATCAATCCATTGCCCCAGCCTCTCGCCCGCCGAGCCAATGCCCGACACTATGGGCCGCATAGGGGGTGGATTTTCCCCTTTATGCGTTTTAGGTAGCCCATAGAGAATGGGTATTCTGGGATTATTGATTTTAAGACGCTCAGCATGCTTTTTATCATAGCAGTTAAGGGATGCCCCTTCATCAATCACTTTGTGAATTTTTTTATTAATGATGGAGGTGGGATCGGTGGTGACAGGGACATAAGTGTTTGTATCCAATAGTAAAAGACGCATCCAATCGATGTAATCAGCTCTGTCCATTATCACCACCGATCCCCCTTTGTCAGATTTTTTGATTATGATCTTAGAATTTTTTTCTAATTGACAGAGTGCCTCCCTTTGTTGGACATTTAAATTGCTAAGACCATTATTTTTGCCAGAGTCATATAGCAGTCTCAGGTCCCTCTCCATATTTTTTTGAAAGTCTATTATGGCTTCACATCTTTCATCTAATGGATAAAAATCCGGATTGGGGATACTAGCTACAATATCTCTGCTAATAAGAGGCTCTAGTTTGTATTGATTACCCAATTCTTCTAATGTTAATAATGCAAGTTGTTCTCTAAATTCAAAATTTGCATACACATTTTCATGCTCAACTCTATTAGTGTTTAATTGTGCAATATCATCCTCATAGAAATGTTTTTTCACTACAACATTACGAACAAATTTGTTAATGTCACATAGTGTACCAAACAAATCAAAATTGTTAGTTGGTGCAAAATTTAAGCCTAGGGCAAGAAGTGCTCTTTGTGTTTCCGATATATTATATGAGGACAAATTAATAACATCAAAATTCACATTAGGGTCTAAGTCCTTTTGGGACGCAGGGTATAGCATTTTAGATTTGTGCTTCCTACCTCCTCTTCTACATTTCTTTTGGGATTTTTCTGTTTTTTGTAGTAGTTTTTTGAAGGTTGAAATGTTGATTCAGCAGATGATTTGTCTGTAGTATATCCTATGGAAGTATCCAGATCAGAGGAGCCAAATGAGACTTTAGATTTCATTCTGGGAGTCTTTAGTATGGAGCGCGGACTTTTCCATTTGTTGGTATTTTCCCATCTGCCCCATTCGTACACTTGATTAGATGAGTAGTCGTGCAAATCCCTGTTTAACTTGCATTTTTTCATATCCATGATGCTTGATTCGATTTTGTCGACCGATGTTTGTATATGATTAATCATTTCCAAATAATCTTCTTCAGAAGTGATTGTTTTCAATGTGGATTTTGCTTCATCCAGATTTGTCTGGGTTTCCTTAAGTGTGATTTCCTCGTGTTCAATGATTAGGCCCATGAGTTTCAGAGAGCACGAGGATAACGTATCATTCCATTTAGAAACAAAGTCCTCAGAGTAAATTGTATTGGGAATTTTTTTCAGGCGTAAGCCCCTTGGAATGATGGATTTTTCCATATAATTTTTTTAAGTGGTTACATTCCACCAAATTCTATTCTCTTTCTCTGCTGGTTTTTGCAGTGTTTTAACAGATTCATCGCTTGTTGAAAAAATTGCAGGTGTATTCATGTCTGTGGCTCCAAATAGCAGTTTTGCTTTGTTTAAGCGTTGACTACAACCATTCATATTGTTGGTTGGGTAAGCACAAAGGGTTAAGTCCAGAAAACCAACTTATTGTCTGCTAATTTAATATGGAGAGCAGAGCACGGGAGTCCCGATAGGCAGTGGTAAATATCCAATTGTGTGATTAAAGTAATGTATTTGCGCATATTTTATGCGCATTCACTTGCAAATGTTATACCTGCACATGCACATTGGCGCACCATAACTAATGTGTCAGAATTTATGTTTAATCTCTTTTTTTATTGAAAAATTAAGGTTGGTTACAATAAGCAGGGCTGCAGACCAAGGCAAACCCCCAAATAGAGACAAAACAAAAAAAAAAAAGCAAGAATGCAATGAAACATGAAAGGCTTTGCATGGTTGCAGCCATATACAGTTTGTTTCAATAAAGAACATTTAAGAACATTTATATCATTCTGTCTTGAACCATTATAAAAGTATAAAATACATAAACTATACCATAAACAGCAAAGATTTACCATTCATACCATAGAGGCACATAATGGTCAGTCGAAGGAAAAGAAATAAAGAGAGAAAGAAAGAAAGAGGGAAGTAGACAAAGTGAATGATGACGGGAAAAAAGATCATGGGGAAGGGCAAGAAAGGGCCGGGAATAACTAGCAGGAAAAATCTAGGTAGAGTCTCAACTCGCCCCAAAGAGGGACCTGAAGTCTGGAGAATCCAAAAACATGACCCAGAGACTCCAGATCTTAATAAATTTTTCAGTAGCGTCCTGAATTTCAGCAGTGAGACTCTCCATTCTGTAAAGGGAGGCCATCTCCTCAAGCCACTCATCCAAGGCGGGGGCACGGGTTGACCTCCAGTGTCTGGGGATTACGGCTCAGGCAGCCGCTAGGCAAAACCGCAATAGTCCCATTTTCTGAGATTTAACAGACCCCGGTAGGATAGATAAGACAGCGATTTGTGGAGAACCAGAGAGGGCCTCCCCACTAATGCTATTGTATGCCGAGAAGACCCCATTCCAAAAAGGCTTAATGAGGCTACAGCTCCACCATATATGCAACATATCCCCCCTCTCGTGATTACACCGCCAACATCTGTCTGACACTGAAGGGAAGATTGCGTGTAGGGCATGAGGGCAGCGGTACCAGCGGGTGAGAATTTTATAACCCTTTTCCTGGACCGAACAAGCCCTAGAAAATTTGTGAGTGAAAAGAAAAGCAGTCCTCCATTCCTCAACCCGGATAGTCATGCTCAAGTCTCTACTCCATCCCCTCACAAATTTGAGCTCATCCACATCCCCCTTCTGGATCAAAAGGTTATAGATAAGGGACAGGGTATGTCCTGGAGCCTCTTCTAAAAGAAAGAGCTTTTCAAACGAGGAAGGGGGTGCAGCATAAAGTGCCTCCCGGCCTGATCTGGTCAAGAAAGACCTGATCTGGAAGTATTCAAACCAGGGTATGGCCCCTCCCAAGGCAGAGGCAGAGAGCAAGTCGTATGTGGGCAATGGGGATCCCTGGAGTATGTCAAAGAAGCGCACGTCCCCGCTCCTCCTCCGGCACAGGAAAACATCGGCCCCAACTGCCGGGGCAAAATCTGGGTTTGAAAAGATAGGGGAGAGGGGACCGTGCCTCCTGGACAGACGACCCCTTTTGGTTTCTAAATCCCACGTCCTCAATGTCACCCTCAAGAGATCAGCCTCAGAGAGAGGCTGGCCCCTTGAGCCCGAGCTAATCCAAGGAAGGTAACGCAAGGGGATCTCGTGGTCCATTTCTTCTAGGCTTACCCACTGCTTTGTGGCCCCATGATATTGCCAATCTAGTAATCGCATCAGTAGAGCCGCTTTATGATAGAGTTTAAGGTTGGGCAATCCAGCCCCCCCCTGGCTTTTAAGTCTGCAAAGGATAGTGAAGCCTATCCTCGGGCACTTACCTCCCCACACGAAGCGTGTGATAACTGACTGCAGGCTGGAGAAAAAGGCCGCAGGAGGAACCAAGGGGACCGTCTGGAACAAGTACAAAAAGCGAGGCAAAATGTCCATTTTGATAACATTTATTTGTCCAAACCAGGATAGTCTTTTACTATTGTATGAGGTAAGATCCTTTCTTGTCCTGTTCAGAAGGGGAAGGTAGTTAAGCTGATATAGTTTTGAGAGATCCATGAGGACTGTTATCCCTAAGTAAGTAATGGCGGAGTCCTGCCACTTGAAGGGGAAATTTTTCTTGATATGATCCACCTCAGCATCAGGGAGAGATATGTTTAATGCCTCGGATTTGGAGTAATTGACCTTAAAGTTGCTGAGGTGACTGAATTTTTCAAACTCTTGAATAAGTGAGGGGAAGGAAAGGCGAGGCTGTGAAATGAACAAAAGTAGATCATGTGCGTAAAGAGCTGCCTTGCATTCCCCACCCCCCACCCGTATCCCGTGGATACTGGAATTGTTTCTGATGGCCACGGCAAGATGTTCCATAACCAGGACATAAAGTAGGGGGGAAAGAGGGCACCCCTGACGTGTACCATTATGTATTGCAATTGGTGATGAGAGAAACCCATTGACTTTGACCCTGGCAGAGGGATTCCTATAAAGGGAAGAGACCCTTTCAATGAATTTGTCTCCCAGTCCCACCTGCCGCAGAGAGGCCATCACAAACTCCAAGCTGACTCTATCAAAGGCCTTCTCTGCATCAATGGAGAGAAGGCACGTAGGGAGACCTCTGGCCTTAGCCCGCGCCATAAGAATAAGGGCTGTTGGTATTGTCCCTGGCCTCACGACCCAATACAAAGCCAACCTGATCAGTGTGAATAATACCGGGAAGAAGTGGAGCCAGTCTATTGGCAAGAGCCTTGGCAAAAAATTTGATGTCAGCATTGATGAGGGAGATGGGTCTGTAGTTAGAGACAGATGAATGATCCTTCCCCGGTTTGGGTAGAACACTAATATGTGCTTCTAGGGACTGGTCGACAAAGGGGGAGTCTCCAGATACAGAGCCAAAAACCCTCGTGAGGAAAGGGACAATTTGGTCACCAAATATCTTATAAAATTTGGAGGTAAATCCGTCCGACCCGGACTCTTACCATTCGGGGAGGCTTTAATTATGGCGAGGATCTCTTCTGTGGAAAAGTCCTCTTCCAAGGCTACCGCATCCCTTTCAGAGATCCGAGGGAGTGCAGTTTGCTGCACATATTCGTTAACTTTACGCTGGAAAGATTGTGGCGGCATATCTCTAAACTGCCCCTTCAAATTATAGAGGTCATCATAGAACAAACGGAACAGGTTTGTAATTTGGATGGGATCTTGGGTCGGGGCCCCCCCCTGGTCTGGATTTTTGGAACATGGCCAATAGCATTTCTGGGGTGCAGAAAACGAGCCAAGGCTCTCCCACACTTGTCTGAATGCTCATATAAATATCGACTTAACTTGGCCCTTTGTCTCCTGTACCCTTGATCGAGAAGGTCCCTCAGCCCCTCCCTAGCCTTTGTGAGGTCCGCATAAACCGTGGCGGAAAGGGATTGCTTGTGTGCGGCTTCCAAAGAGGCAATCTGCTGTAGGAGCTCTGTGATAAGGGAAGACCTCTCCTTCTTCAATCTAGAGCCATGTTTAATTTATAAACCTCGAACTACACACTTTAGCGCCTCCCATTGTGTCGGAAGAGGAGTCGGGTCGCTGGCATGATTTTCCAAGAATTCAGATATGTGGCTCTGTATTTCACTACAGCACAATTGATCATTAAGCAAATTTTCATTGAGGCGCCAAGTCCATGGGCGCTGTGAGCTATTTGGAGGAGTGAAGTGAGAAAAGACCGGGGCGTGATCGGAGAGAGAAAGGTTCCCAATAGACTCTCCAACCTGCCACGTCAGGACATGTTGGCTCAGGAGGATCATGTCGAGGTGGCTATATGATGAATGGGCTGGGGAGTAGTAGGAGTAATCTTTTGTGGTGGGGTATAGGGCACGCCATACATCCACCAACTGCATATTTTGAATGTCACGTTTAAGGGCCTTAAGTTTTCTGCGTGGTATAAAATGACGCCCTGACGAGGTGTCTATGTCTGGGTCCAGTGTGAGGTTAAAGTCTCCACCAGCTACTAACACGCCCTCAGAAAATTCAGCCAGACGGGACAGAATAGAGGCGCAGGCCCGAGAGGGATCCCTGTTGGGGAGATACCAGTTGGCAATTGTATATACGGTGGAGCCAATGCATAATTTCAGAAAAAGAAACCCAACTCCGAGGTCGGCCAAGGAATCCACAATCGTGTGGGTCAAAGACCTGTGAAGGGTAATAGAGACCCCCCCAGACCTGGAAGCCGGGTTGGGGCTTTGGAACCAGGAGGTGTAGTTCCTGTCCTTCAGTGCAGGGAGATGGCCTTCCTTGAAGTGAGTCTCCTGCAACATAAGTATGTGGATCCGTTTTTTGTCTATTTCAAATAAAATTTGCGATCTCTTCCGAGGCGAGTTGAGACCCCTGGTGTTGTAAGAGGCAACATTAATCTGCGCCATTGCTCTACGATATGAGGTATTTAGTCTAGGGACGGGGGAGGCAAGGAGGGTGGGAGAGAGAAAAGAGGTATGAGAGAGGAAAGGGAGGGAGCTTAGATTCAAAGGAGGAGGAGAGAGCAGGAAACAAACAAAGGGAAAGAAGGAAGGATTAAAGGTTAAATGAGAGGAGGATCGAGGAGGTAGAGATAGAGTAGAACGCTAAAAAGATGTGGACTAATGGGCTCAGTCCACTAGCTGGGATAAAGAAGTTAAACGTCCTAAAGACGTTGGGCCCCTGTGGGGGGCTAGACTTTCTACCAAGGGGAGAGGGGCCCCCCTTGCTGCCCCGGATTAAGGTGTTCAATACAGAAGTGAAAGCCCACTTGCCATGGCCCAGAAGCAGAATTGAGAGAGAAAGCATAGAGAAAGGGAGAATCAGGAGAAAGACATCTTGTCAAGCTTCGAATCTGGGCCCCCAAGTTTATGGGCCAGGGGGACCTCAAGGTGGACTCCCCGGGCTCATACTGCATAAGAGTCTCCACACACCAGCAGAGCATACAACCTAAAAGAAAAAGTTAATCTACATCAGTGAAAATCAGGCAAATGTAGAACGCCACAACCTCAATTGGCAAAACTGTAAAATGAAAAGTCCCTGAGATAGAACCCCTCCCCTATAACTCAGGAAAACAACCAGATTTATACGGAACCAAGAAGCAGGGATTCTTTTGACGAAAGTTCATCTATCTCATTGACGGTGGTCTCTGGAACGATGTCGCGGCGGGCCTCCCTCAGGCTCCAGAGGGATGCCCGGCCAGTCCATGATCTCAATCCGTGGGATGCGGAGGGCCGCTGTGAAGGAATCAATGTCCCAAGGGGAACGAAGAATATGCATTTGGCCGTCATGTCGTACCTGCAGGCGGAACGGGAATCCCCAGCTGTAAGTGAGGTTGTGTGCCCTAAGCAGATCCAGAAGTGGTCTTAGGGCTCGTCTCCTCTGAAGGGTGAGGCGGGATAGGTCCGGCAGGATCTGGAGCTTGACCTTTTTGAAGAGAGCTGAGGCGCCGTCTCTGAGCTTTTGCTGGATGGCCTCATTTTGCACGTAGTGATGGATCCTGCAAATGACGTCCCGGGGACGGTTAGGGTCAGACGATCTGGGCCCCAAAGCTCTGTGAGCCCTATCCAGCTCTATCTCATTAGCAGGGGGAGCATCCAGAATTTTGTTAAACACTCGTTGTAGAACCCGTGGGAGATCTCTGGAGTCTACCTCCTCAGGAAGGCCTCGGATTCTGAGGTTATTGCGGCGGCCTCGATTCTCGGCATCATCTAATGCTTCTGTGAGATAATGTATTTGCTGAGCGTGCGCATCTAGACTTTGCTGGTGAGAGAAAACGTCGCTCTGGATGGATTGTATTTTATTGGCTTGAGACTGGACCTGGCTATCAATTTTCTGCACATTGGCGCGTAAAGTAGAGAGTTCTGCGTGGTACGCTTTTTCAAGCCTTGCTACAATCATGTCCATGTCTTCCCTAGAGGGGATGGTATTGATGCGGGCTCGGAGGTCTTTTAATTCGGACAGGACTTCCATCCCCTGGGAAGTCAAGACAGGTGAGGTACATGAATTATCAGCATCAGTACAGCTTGCTGTGGTTGCTAGGGCTGCAGGCCTGGTGTAAGTGGTTGCCCCCTGCTGCTGATGCCCGAGACTCTGTACTGGAGGGGGAGGGGGCACAGCAGGGCTATTTATCAGAATCATTTCCCCAAGACTCTCACCCTCCCATCGCCCACTGGTACCTTGTGCTTCTGAGTCCAGGATAAGTGGGGTAGATGCTGCTAAACTGCTTTGAGCCTAGATAGCAGTACCCAGTAAAGGGCCAGGAGAGAGGTGGAGGAGGGGAACAGTAGCAGGAGCTGGCGCTTGCTGTTTGTCCCGACGCTGTGCAGTGTCCGGTCCATTATCAAGGCTCCCCAGGGAGCTGTTACATGTCTGCTGGGGCTGTGGATCTCTGAGGCCCCCTCCTGGAGTACTGATCTCATCCTCACTACAAGGGGGAGGAGGGGCAAGGAGGATCACTGGAGCTGACAGGTTTATACCTTCTCCAAGGGCTGCATTCCCGTGCTGGGTGTCCAAGGAGGGCAGAGACTGGGGTATACCTGAACCTCCTACTGTGTCTCCCGACTGAGCGGATCCCCTGGTGGAAATTCCCTCGCTGTGGGACCGCAGGTGGAAATCAGTGGACCTGCTGCGGGTCTGTAGAGCCTCACCTAGGCTGTATGCTGCCTCATGGCTGTGGAGGCTGGCAGCCATATTTGGTGGAGCTTGTCTGGAGGAAGCTTCTGAGGCCCTGGGGAAAAAACGTTGTATGCCACTGCTAGCTGTCTGAGCTTCAGAGGACCGATGCCTGACCGATCTCCCTCTCTTTCTGTGGCTCATATTCCAGGGCCAGGGACCTGGGGTGCTGTATAGTCGGCTGTTATCCAGGGCAGGTTAGGGAGCCGAGATGAAGTGTGTCCTCACTCCTCCATAGCCAGGCCACGCCCCATGTGTCAGAATTTATATACATTCCCAATCTAGTCCAGAAAACCACCGATACCTGTATTGTATTTCATCTTATATGTATGTAATAATTTTCATGGTAACTTTATTTTCAAGTATGTAAGGTGCTCAAGTGATTTAAACATATGTTCCACTAATTAGCATTTGCATATAAACTCTGTAGCGCCGTCTCCCCAGCATCATGATTAAGGGTAAATGTTTTCACCTGAAACGCGTAGTGCTGGTCATGTCATTCTCTGTGTCTGCATGATGAAATAAAGACGTGATTCTTTGCCTGAAGAGCTGGACATCCTTTCTTTCTACATTATACCGGGCCGTGGCAGTGCCTGTCCGCGCTCCAGGACGGAATCGGGATTGAGCCTTTGCACGGTGAGATGATTCACACAATTGGATATTTACCACTGCCTATCGGGACTCCCGTGCTCTGCTCTCCATATTAAATTAGCAGACAATAAGTTGGTTTTCTGGACTTAACCCTTTGTGCTTACCCAACCAACAATATGAATGGTTGTAGTCAATGCTTAAACAAAGCAAAACTGCTATTTGGAGCCACAGACATGAATACACCTGCAATTTTTTCAACAAGCGATGAATCTGTTAAAACACTGCAAAAACTAGCAGAGAAAGAGAATAGAAATTGGTGGAATGTAACCACTTTAAAAAATTATATGGAAAAATCCATCATTCCAAGGGGCTTACGCCTGAAAAAAATTCCCAACACAATTTACTCTGAGGACTTTGTTTCTAAATGGAATGATACGTTATCCTCGTGCTCTCTGAAACTCATGGGCCTAATCATTGAACACGAGGAAATCACACTTAAGGAAACCCAGACAAATCTGGATGAAGCAAAATCCACATTGAAAACAATCACTTCTGAAGAAGATTATTTGGAAACGATTAATCATATACAAACATCGGTCGACAAAATCGAATCAAGCATCATGGATATGAAAAAACGCAAGTTAAACAGGGATTTGCACGACTACTCATCTAATCAAGTGTACGACTGGGGCAGATGGGAAAATACCAACAAATGGAAAAGTCCGCGCTCCATACTAAAGACTCCCAGAATGAAATCTAAAGTCTCATTTGGCTCCTCTGATCTGGATACTTCCATAGGATATACTACAGACAAATCATCTGCTGAATCAACATTTCAACCTTCAAAAAACTACTACAAAAAACAGAAAAATCCCAAAAGAAATGTAGAAGAGGAGGTAGGAAGCACAAATCTAAAAGGCTATACCCTGCGTCCCAAAAGGACTTAGACCCTAATGTGAATTTTGATGTTATTAATTTGTCCTCATATAATATATCGGAAACACAAAGAGCACTTCTTGCCCTAGGCTTAAATTTTGCACCAACTAACAATTTTGATTTGTTTGGTACACTATGTGACATTAACAAATTTGTTCGTAATGTTGTAGTGAAAAAACATTTCTATGAGGATGATATTGCACAATTAAACACTAATAGAGTTGAGCATGAAAATGTGTATGCAAATTTTGAATTTAGAGAACAACTTGCATTATTAACATTAGAAGAATTGGGTAATCAATACAAACTAGAGCCTCTTATTAGCAGAGATATTGTAGCTAGTATCCCCAATCCGGATTTTTATCCATTAGATGAAAGATTTGAAGCCATAATAGACTTTCAAAAAAATATGGAGAGGGACCTGAGACTGCTATATGACTCTGGCAAAAATAATAGTCTTAGCAATTTAAATGTCCAACAAAGGGAGGCACTCTGTCAATTAGAAAAAAATTCTAACATCATAATCAAAAAATCTGACAAAGGGGGATCGGTGGTGATAATGGACAGAGCTGATTACATCGATTGGATGCGTCTTTTACTATTGGATACAAACACTTATGTCCCTGTCACCACCGATCCCACCTCCATCATTAATAAAAAAATTCACAAAGTGATTGATGAAGGGGCCTCCCTTAACTGCTATGATAAAAAGCATGCTGAGCGTCTTAAAATCAATAATCCCAGAATACCCATTCTCTATGGGCTACCTAAAACGCATAAAGGGGAAAATCCACCCCCTATGCGGCCCATAGTGTCGGGCATTGGCTCGGCGGGCGAAAGGCTGGGGCAATGGATTGATTCTGTGTTGCAGCCTGTGGCCCGCCGTGTTCCAGGATATCTTAGGGACACTATTAACGTTATAAATGAAGTTAATAACATCAAGTGGCAAAATACTTATGGCTGGATAACAGCAGATGTCATCTCTCTTTACACCTCAATACATCAGCAAGTAGCGATAATGGCAGTCCAACATCATTTAATGAAATATTCAAACTTTGATAATGAAAAAATCTCTTTCATACTAGAAGCCATCAGGTTTCTTATGGCAAATAACTATTTTTTGTTTGACTCCCAATTTTTCATTCAGAAAACTGGAGTGTCTATGGGCGCCAAGTATTCCCCGTCAGTCGCAAATCTAGTTATGAGTTGGTGGGAAGAAATATACATCTATAGTGACAACAATCCATTTGTGGAGCATGTGGTCTGGTACGAGAGATTCATCGATGTTGTCCTCCTCGTGTGGGCGGGCAGTGGATCTCTCGTGTCAGACCTCATTGTGTACATAAATAACAATCCTTTCAACCTAAAATTTAAGGTGGATTTTCAACAGTGCACTGTGAATTTTCTGGATTTGCGAATGACGGGTCTAAATACTGGGCGAATTGAAACATGCACTCACAGAAAAAAAGTATCGGGAAATACGATTTTGCATGCAACAAGTCATCATCCTTCACACACTATTAAGGCCATACCAGTAGGGGAAACTCAACGAGCATATAGAAATTGTAACTCTCAAACAATTCTACAAACTGAAGTAAACACCATTACCGTATTTTTCGGACTATAAGACGCACCTGACCATAAGACGCACCCTGGTTTTAGAGGAGGAAAATAGGAAAATAAAATTTTAACCAAAAAATATGGTCATGACACACTGTTATGGGGCGAGGATCTGCTGCTGACACTGTTATGGGGGTAATGTCCCCAAATTCTCTACTAAGGTACCCCATTCTGAAAAGGATCCTCCTGCCTTGTATATGATCCTGCTCATATACCCCCCATCCTGCTAATAATATACCCCCCATCTATCCTGCTCATGATATACCCCCATCCATCCTGCTCATGATATGCCCCCATCCATCCTGCTCATGATATGCCCCCATCCATCCTGCTCATGATATGCCCCCATACATCCTGCTCATGAAATGCCCCCATCCATCCTGCTCATGATATGCCCTCATCCATCATGCTCAAGATATGCCCCCATCCATCCTGCTCATGATATGCTCCCATCCATCCTGCTCATGATATGCCCCCATCCATCATGCTCAAGATATGCCCCCATCCATCCTGCTCAAGAAATGCCCCCATCCATCCTGCTCATGAAATGCCCCCATCCATCCTGCTCATGAAATGCCCCCATCCATCCTGCTCATGATATACCCCCATCCATCCTTCTCATGAAATGCCCCCATCCATCCTGATCATGAAATGCCCCCATCCATCCTGCTCAATAAATGCCCCCATCCATCCTGCTCATGAAATGCCCCCATCCTTCCTGCTCATGAAATGCCCCCATCCATCCTGCTCATGATATGCCCCCATCCATCCTGCTCAAGAAATGCCCCCATCCATCCTGATCATGAAATGCCCCCATCCATCCTGCTCATGAAATGCCCCCATCCATCCTGCTCATGAAATGCCCCCATCCATCCTGCTCATGAAATGCCCCATCCATCCTGCTCATGAAATGCCCCCATCCATCCTGCTCATGAAATGCCCCCATCCATCCTGCTCATGAAATGCCCCCATCCATCCTGCTCATGAAATGCCCCCATTCATCCTGCTCATGAAATGCCCCCATCCATCCTGCTCATGAAATGCCCCCATCCATCCTGCTCAAGAAATGCCCCCATCCATCCTGCTCATGAAATGTCCCCATCCATCCTGCTCATGAAATGCCCTCATCCATCCTGATCATGATATGCCCCCATACATCCTGCTCATGAAATGCCCCCATCCATCCTGCTCATGAAATGCCCCCATCCATCCTACTCATGAAATGCCCCCATCCATCCTGCTCATGATATGACCCCATCCATCCTGTTCATGAAATGCCCCCATCCATCCTGCTCATGAAATGCCCCCATCCATCCTGCTCATGATATGCCCCCATCCATCCTGCTCATGATATGCCCCCATCCATCCTGCTCATGATATACCCCCATCCATCCTGCTCATGAAATGCCCCATCCATCCTGCTCATGAAATGCCCCCATCCATCCTGCTCATGAAATGCCCCCATCCATCCTGCTCATGAAACGCCCCCATCCATCCTGCTCATGAAATGCCCCCATCCATCCTGCTCATGAAATGCCCCCATCCATCCTGCTCATGATATGCCCCCATCCATCCTGCTCATGATATGCCCCCATCCATCCTGCTCATGAAACGCCCCCATCCATCCTGCTCATGAAACACCCCCATCCATCCTGCTCATGAAATGCCCCCATCCATCCTGCTCATGAAATGCCCCCATCCATCCTGCTCATGAAACGCCCCCATCCATCCTGCTCATGAAATGCCCCCATCCATCCTGCTCATGAAACGCCCCCATCCATCCTGCTCATGAAATGCCCCCATCCATCCTGGTAAATGGCGTGTATCCTGTGGCACAGGAAAAAAAAAATAAACGTTTATACTTACCCTTCCTCACTCCCTGAAGCACCGATCTCTGTCTCAGCTGCAGCGCCGCTGTGTGGAGCCATCACCGGTGTCTGCAGCATCGAGTCTTCCTGTCTGTGCCGGCGGTAAGCTGATCGATTCTGGTGGATACTAGCGGCGCGCATCGCGATGACGTCATCGCGGTGCGCGCCGCTAGTGTCCAGATCAGCTGACCGCCGGCACAGACAGGAAGACGCGATGCTGCCGGGGGGCGGCTCCACACACGGTGACGGGTGAGTACACTGATTCACTGCACCCCGCACTGATAATGATGCACGGGGGGCAGTGAATACAGCCGCACATGATCACTCCAGGCTGTAGTTGCCAGGGGTGATCACGGCCGGCTGCTAATTATGCACGCACCCCCCCCCCCGCCCATCACCCCGCCCACCTGTCAGCGCCGGTTTCGCTGAGAGATGATGGGCGGGAGGATGGGCGTGCATATGTAATGACCGGGCCCACATGGTCACGGCAGGCTGTTGCAGCCTGCTTGTGCCGTCGATGACCCGCTCCACCGCACCACCCTCATTCCCCGCAGCCTTATAGTCAGACCATAAGACGCACCCCCCACTTTCCCCCAACATTTGGGGGGAAAAAAGTGCGTCTTATTGTCCGAAAAATACGGTAATTTAAGACTTAAAAAAAGAGGTTATAAAAACTGGATGCTCAGTAGAGCACAAAAAATTGTAAAATCAAAAAACACCTCAATAAAAACTGCCACCCAGATTTTGCCTAAAGATCAATCAATTGCCAACTCAACCATTACTTTAGCATTACAATACAGCAATCAGTTTGCGGACATACGAAAAATTTTCTTCCGCAATCTGAGTATATTAAAAACAGATACAACTTTAAAAAAAATTCTCAACAATAATTGCAGAGTAGTTGCCAAAAGAGCAAAATCACTGGGTGATAAATTATCCCCGAGTGACATTAACAATAAAAAATCAAATCTCCCAGGCACCAATTGGTTGTCTTTAAAGGGTTCTTACCAATGTGCGAGAAAACAGTGTAAACTATGTCCACTGACTCCTAGAAAAACTACATCTTTTGTTAACAGCAATGCTAGTAGCAGCTATGTAATAAAAACTTTCATTAACTGCAGAAGCACATATATAGTTTACCTGGCAGAATGCACAACCTGCAAATTAAAATATATTGGAAGCACAAAACGGGAACTTCACATACGCATAAAAGAACATCTCTAGAGGTACATCTCAGTTATCTAAACACTTTATCAATAAACATCAGGGTACAATTGACACTCTGCAGGTATATGGCATAGAGAGGGTACACAGGTCGCATAGAGGGGGTAATATGGAAAAACTTTTGCGCAAAAGAGAGGCCTGGTGGATATTCAAACTGGGAACTACCTTTCCTCATGGTTTGAATCTCCGCAGAGATCTTATGATTTTTTACTAAATAATAAACAGTGAAGGTCTGTCTTGGTGCTATATTGTGACGAAAATATCTCTGCACCTCATAATTTTATTGGTAATTACAAATTTATCAATACTGACCTGATGCATGCGCATTAGATCTGAAAAATATCCATCGATAATTAACCATTTGTAATACAAGAACTCACCCCTAAACAATGTGACCTATAACTTCAGTCCACACTACGTGCGGCTTATGTGATTTCTGTGTGCCTTGTTCGCTCAGCCATGGTGCGATTTTCTTTGCCTTGCCTGTGGCGCATGGATTCTCTCACACTGGTTGGAATGCATGTTAGCCGCAGAATGCGTTTTAGTTCCTTTTAAAATTATTGGAATTTAATTCTAAAATGCCAAAATTAGAAATGAATGTATTGCAAATTCAGCTGTGGCACTCTTAGGGGCACTTTGCACACTGCGACATCGCAGGTGCGATGTCGGTGGGGTCAAATTGAAAATGACGCACTTCCGGCATCGCATGCGACATCGCAGTGTGTAAAGGCTGGATGACACGATTAACGAGCGCAAAAGCGTCGTAATCGTATCATCGGTGCAGCGTCGGCGTAATCCATGATTATGCTGACGCGACGGTCCGATGTTGTTCCTCGCTCCTGCGGCAGCACACATCGCTGTGTGTGAAGTCGCAGGAGCGAGGAACGTCTCCTACCGGCCTCACTGCGGCTTCCGTAGGATATGCGGAAGGAAGGAGGTGGGCAGGATGTTTACATCCTGCTCATCTCCGCCCCTCCGCTCTGATTGGCCGCCTGCCGTGTGACGTCGCAGTGACGCCGCACGACCCGCCCCCTTAACAAGGAGGCGGGTCGCCGGCCACAGGGACGTCGCACGGCAGGTGAGTGTGTGTGTGAAGCTGGCGTAGCGATAACTTTCGCTACGCCAGCTATCACCACATATCGCTGCTGCGACGGGGGCGGGCACTATCGCACTCGGCATCGCAGCATCGGCCTGCGATGTCGTAGTGTGCAAAGCCCGCCTTACAGTTTGGTTATTTTGTCAGTATTAACGAACAGATAGCTATAACTCACAACATGATTTGGTGGCTTCCGCTTTAATATAACATATATCTCAATTTATTCATTTGAGTACAGCCTAATTAATAAACCGGGGGGGAGAGGAAAGAAAGTTTCAATAAACAAATAAAGAAAACTTTTCCCATAAAAATTAAAAATTAGTTTTTCTATCTAGAATATAAATTCATTGGAGTATAGTATTTGCACAAAATACGGGTTATTTTAAGCAACTCTGGTTATTTTGCACCTAAAATTGTGCTTAAAGGTAGCATGAATTTTTTAATAGCACATGGGGGGGAAATGAATATATTATTAAAAAAAACTTTCATGTTTAAATTTGAAAGTTTGCACTCTTGTATTATAATCGAGCATAAATGAAGAAGGGAAATGTATGCATATATGCACACACATATGTGCAGGTATGCATATAAAAAATTCTTGTGTGCATCCTCATATATGTGCAGATTTATTTATGTATGTAAAGTAATGTATTTGCGCATATTTTACGCGCATTCACTTGCAAATGTTACACCTGCACATGCACATTGGCGCACCATAACTAATGTGTCAGAATTTATATACATTCCCAATCTAGTCCAGAAAACCACCGATACCTGTATTGTAATTTATCTTATATGTATGTAATAATTTTCATGGTAACTTTATTTTCAAGTATGTAAGGTGCTCAAGTGATTTAAACATCTGTTCCACTAATTAGCATTTGCATATAAACTCTGTAGTGCCGTCTCCCCAGCATCATGATTAAGGGTGAGTGTTTTCACCTGAAACGCGTAGTGCTGGTCATGTCATTCTCTGTGTCTGCATGATGAAATAAAGACGTGATTCTTTGCCTGAAGAGCTGGACATCCTTTCTTTCTACATAAATATATACACTCCACAACATTGAAAATGCAACACAAAGAAGGGAGGTTGAAAAGAATAAAAAGAAAAATAAGGAAGAGATAACATAAAAACACATGTTAATAATATACAAACAATAAAAAACGGGAAACATTTTTTGAAAACATTTTAAGTGTTTCAGTATCAACTATGAGCGCCATGCACAGAAACACACACACTTACACACCATGGCATGCCATCAGTGAGGTTTTTAATGGTTGCCTGAGGAATTTTCTACCTTGTTGAAAGCACTTGGGCACACCAATCACCAAGATGCAATGTTGGCAGCTACTTATAACATTACAGATGTGCTTGATGGGAGGGAGACATATTCAGAGATGCTGCAGGCCATGGTAGCATGTATAGGCCACACAAGCTACTCTCAGCAGCATGAGCAACATGTGACCTTTTGCTCTAATTTTGATAAAAAGTTTTTCGGACACTGGAAAAATGATCATAAGACCGGTTCCGCCACTAAATCAATATAAGCCTGAGTTGTTAATGTAATTATAATGAAGACTAGGGGAGCCTGGCTTTCATACATTATGCTACCTCACACCATAATCTTGGGAGTAAAATTGGTGTAACATTCCCTTGTAAGTGCCCCTTCATGGTGTTTTCCACATTGGTCCAGACCAATCTCCAGCTACCATTGTGTCAAAGACAAAAACAGGACCCAATCTAACTCCCATTGCTGGTTTGATCTGTAGTATGATCACCATTGGAAGCAGCGGCATGAGGTCAACGGAAGACTGTAGCTGGACGTCTGACTTGTAGCCCAATGTCATGCAAGCACCTTCTAATAGTATGTGTAGACAGTGTCTTAAGGCCGCTTTACACGCTGCGACATCGGTAGCCGATGCTAGCGATGTCGAGCTTGATTGCACCCGCCCCCGTCACACGGCCGATATGTGGTGATCACTGCCGAAGCGAACATTATCACTACGGCAGCGTCACACGCACCTACCTGCTCTGCGACGTCGCTGTGACCGGCGAACCGCCTCCTTTCTAAGGGGGCGGTTCGTTCAGCATCACAGCAATGTCACAGCAGCGTCACTCAACTGCCGCCCAATAGAAAAGGAGGGGAGGAGATGAGCGGCCGGAACATGACGCCCATCTCCTTCCTTCCTCCTTTTCCGGTGGACGCATGTAAGGAGATGTTTGTCGTTCCCGCGGCGTCACGCATAGCAATGTGTGCTGCCGCAGGAACGACAAACAACATCGTTACTGCAGCAGCAACGATATTTGGGAAGGGACCGCCATATCACCGATGAGCGATTTTGAACGTTTTTGCGACGATTCAAAATCACTCATAGGTGTCACACGCAACGACATCGCTAAAGCGGCTGGATGTGTGTCACAAATTCCGTGACTCCAACGTAGCGTGTAAAGCCACCTTTAGACTTGGTTTGTGATGTCCAATTTAATTTTCAGTATCGGACAATTGTTCAAAGTGTCCACTCTGGGAAGCATTTTTGAACCCAACAATGCCAGGCCACATGTTACTTCTGATAACTAATTAGTCCCCAACTTCCTCTTTTGAAATGCAGCCCCAAACATCCAAGGAATCTCAGCCATGCTTCACTATTGCCTGCAGACTCTCGTATCACTCTCTAGCTTTTCGGCGAACAAACTGCTGCCATGTTACAGCCAAATATATCTAATTTTGAGTCATCATAGAACCTGCTGCCATTTTCCTGCATTCCAGTTCCTTTATTTTCATGAATATTTGAATTGCTTAACTTTATTTTCATGTTGAAACTATGTTTTTTGGTCTGAAATTTTTCCATGAAGAATACATTTGACCAGACAACTCCAAATAGTAGATGGGTGTAACTGGGTCCCACTTGGCTGCTGTCAGTTCTGAGCTGATGTCACTCTTGGACATATTCCGATTTTAAAGGGAAGTAAAAATGATGTATCTATCACCCTCAGCACTAAGTTTCCTTTGTTGGGTATAGTTTCTACGGTCCTCAAAAGTGCCTATTTTTTGGTGCTTTGAAAGCTCTGCTTGTGAGAGACTTTGCTGGTGCAGTATAACTACTTTGTGTTTTGTGTAATGAAGAACCTGCACATGGGTGGACCCAGGAAGGAAGGAAAGTATTGGACAACCCTCCTTCAATGCTAAACTGTATGTGATCACTAGTTTATTTCTCTGATGGGACACAAGTTGGGGACCAATGATTGGACTTGTGCACATTCTGATCCATGTCTGATGGAACAGCAAAGGACTTTCTTACAGAGCACTGCTAAGTATAGAATTTTCCTATTTTATCACCTTTTGCTTTTTGTGGCACCTATCATGTATGTCTGATACTTTCCTATCTTTTTTATTCATATTAATCACTGTACCATTTTGTGTATTAAAGGCAAAAACTTTAATAGTTTGCCTTGTTGCTCTAAGGCTACTTTCACATTGCGTTTTTCCCTACGTTCGCTGGTCTCGCCGTCGGAGCATTTGTCCGAAACCGCAAAACGTGTTTCGAACGCAAAGACTAAAGGCTACTTTACACACTGCGATATCGGTCCCAATATCGCTAGTGTGGGTACCCGCCCCCATCTGTTGCGCGACACGGGCATATCGCTGCCCGTGCCGCACAACATCGCCCACAGCCGTCACACATACTTACCTGTCCGGCGACGTCGCTGTGACCGGCGAACCGCCTCCTTTCTAAGGGGGCGGTCCGTGCGGCGTCACAGCGACGTCACTGAAACGTCACTGAAACGCCGCCCAATAGCAGCGGAGGGGCAGAGATGAGCGGGACGTAACATCCCGCCCACCTCCTTCCTTCCGCATAGCGGCAGGGAGGCAGGTAGGGAGAGCTTCCTCGCTCCTGCGGCGTCACACGCAGCGATGTGTGCTGCCGCAGGAACGAGGAACAATCTCGTTACTGCTGCAGTAACGAGATTTGAGAATGGACCCCCATGTCGCCGATTAGCGATTTTGCACGTTTTTGCAACGATGCAAAATCGCTTATCGATGTCACACGCAACGGCATCGCTAATGCGGCCGGATGTGCGTCACGAATTCCGTGACCCCAATGACTCCGCATTAGCGATGTCGTAGCGTGTAAAGCCCGCTTAAGTGGTAATTTGTTCATGTGACCTGTGTATGGCCGGTGGGCAGTGAGTACATTGTGTCTCACCGCCCTTTCAGTAACTTGTGGCAACATTGAGTGTATGAATGGTTGGGGGTATGTTATATGTTAAATCTGTAGCCTGAGTGAGGGACGAGTTTAAGATTGAGCTGTACAGTAAAGGGAACTTAACACGCTGCGATAGCACCCACCCCTGTTGCTCGTGCGACAATTGGTGAACGCTGCCGTAGCGAACATTATCGCTACAGCAGCATCACACACACATACCTGTGCAGCGACGACGCTGTGACCGCCGAACAATTCCTCCTTCAAGGTGGAGGTGCGTTCGGCGTCACAGCGACATCACCGCGACGTCACTAAGCGGCCGCCCAATAGCAGAGGAGGGGCGGAGATGAGCGGGACGTAACATCCCACCCACCTCCTTCCTTCCGCATTGCCGGTGGACGCAGGTAAGGAGATGTTTGTCGTTCCTGCAGTGTCACACATAGCGATGTGTGGAGCCGCAGGAGCGACAAACAACATGGTACCTGCAGCAGCAACGATATTAAGGAAAGGAGCGACGTGTCAACGATCACCGTTTTTGGACGATTTTGCGATCGTTGCTCCTTGGTGTCACACGCTGCGATGTCACTACCGGCGCCGGATGTGCATCACTAACGACGTGACCCCGACGATATATCGGTAGTGATGTCGCAGCGTGTAAAGCACCCTTAACATGGATCCTATATTGTCCCCCATCACACATTGCATAGGAGGTTGAGTGAGAACCTGACCATGACAAACTGCTTGTAAATATTTACCATATTTTTCGTTTCCTAAAATGTTTTATAAGATGCACCTCAAATTTAGAGGAAGAAAACAGGAAAAAATAATTTTTAATGTTAAAATGGTGGTCCGTCTGATAATCCTAGTGCGTCTTACAATAGCTTACCGGGGGGGGAGCGGTGGTAGTGACGGATCAGGAGGGTCACGGGAGGCAGGGTTGATGATGTTGTGGGGTGGAGGGGATGTCACAGCTCAGACGGGTCAGTGAACTGAGGGTCAGCGATACTGCGGGCTCGGGGGTATCATGGCAGCGGAGGGTCGGTGATACTGTGGGCTTAGGGGTATCGCGGTGGCGGGCGCCATTGATCTGCCCGTGCACTGTGGGCTCCATTGAATTACCGGCGGTTGTCTCGATGGACTTCAAGAAAATGACTGCGGCGACGCGTGTGCAGATTGGCCTTCGTGGCCATTTTTTTTAAGTCCATCATATCAACCGCTGGTAGTTCCAAGGAGCCCGCAGCATGCCAGCGGATCAATGGCGCCTGCCACGTTACCCACAAGCCCGCAGTATCTCCAACCCTCTGTCCTGTGACCCTCCTAAACCGCTTACCTGCAGTGACACCCTGAGCCCTCAGTATCGCTGACCCTTCCTCCTTTGACCCTGCTCCACTACCGCCACCCCGGTAAGCCATATCTGAATTATAATTAGATGTTTCGGTCAAAGAACTTCATCAGTTTGCGTGCAGGGAGTCCTCAGAAGGTATGACAACTTGGCAACTGGCACAGTCAGGTATGTCGCGGTGTCCAAGCTTCAACATCTACTTGAGATGGTTTTGGACCCTACTTGAGCACCACCCCAGAAGTGCTGTGTGTATCAACTCACTAAGTATATCTGGATTATAAGACGCACCCCCATTTTCCCACCGGTTTTGGGGAAAAAAAAGTGCATCTTATAATTCAGAAAATACTGTAGTTTCAAATTGGTGGCAGAACTTATCCTTATACACAGGGGAAAATGTAAATAGGGATGTTAGAACATAGACGCTCTGCACAATATGATGTCATAGTTAAGGAAAAATTTGCTTAGCAAAGTTGAAGCTAAGGAAACATACATTAGTGTCACAATCATGTGTCCTTTATAATGATAGGAAACCCCGTGGGATAAAGGACCATAATAAGGGAGCCACCCCATGTTTAATTACAATGAATCTTTGCAATATGTGGCTGTACATCTGTTCCATACTTACTATAGTGTTTTCATATTTAATAGTTTTATGCATTGTTGTAAGGTAATAACATTCTTGTTTTAACAGTTTTTTTTTTGCCAAGGAGCTACAAATGTAATTTAAGAACTAGAATGTACACCGTGTCTTCTGTTTCACTGAAAATTGCTGATTCCGCACTTCCAATGGATTTCCCTCTAACACAGAGAGAAGTTTGTGGCCAACTGTTTTTAACTCAGAGAAAAAGCATGCTTACTGCAATTTACTATTATATTCTACATTGTTTAATTGCTGCATGTACTGTACAACGTCTTCCTTATTAATTATTGTCAGAATGTCCTGTAAGGGGAGAGATCTTGGCTCACATTTAGAGTAGAGTCCCCTTCATTCTCAGGATTGGTGAGGAGCCCAGAGGTTGGAGAGGTCACAAGTGATGGCATAGCCTAGCAATATGTCAACAGTATATAAGATAGATTAAAGGGGGCTTTACACGCTGCGACATCGCTAATGCGGAGTCGTTGGGGTCACGGAATTTGTGACGCACATCCGGCCGCATTAGTGATGCCGTTGCGTGTGACACCGATAAGCGATTTTGCATCATTGCAAAAACGTGCAAAATGGCTAATCGGCGACATGGGGGTCCATTCTTAAAAATCGTTACTGCAGCAGTAACGAGATTGTTCCTCGTTCCTGCGGCAGCACACATCGCTGCGTGTGACGCCGCAGGAACGAGGAAGCTCCCCTTACCTGCCTCACGGCTGCTATGCAGAAGGAAGGAGGTGGGCGGGATGTTACGTCCCGCTCATCGCCGCCCCTCCGCTGCTATTGGGCGGCGGTTCAGTGATGCTTCAGTGACGTTGCTGTGACGCCGCACAGACCGCCCCCTTAGAAAGGAGGCGGTTCGCCGGTCACAGCGACGTCGCCGGACAGGTAAGTATGTGTGACGACTCTGAGCGATGTTGTGTGGCACGGGCAGCGATTTGCCCATGTCGCGCAACAGATGGGGGCGGGTACCCACACTAGCGATATCGGGACCGATATCGCAGTGTGTAAAGTAGCCTTAAGTGTTAACAGTGATGCTATTTTTCTGTTGAGCTTGGATCAGTAATTTCCGCATGATAAATATACTTTACACTATATGATTTATCATTATTTTAGCTTATTATGGGAATTGTGTTAAAATTAATCCTCAAACAACTGAGACTAAACTTTCAAACTCAATTTTCAAATTTTTGCTTCTTTTAACATTATTTTTTTTTATCAAGTCATTTAGAACATCTGCTTTCCCCTCATCAAAAGTCAATGATTGAAAAGACAATATAGTGAAAGCATTGTTGTGGCCATGATGATGCCCTGATCTGTTTCCCCTAGATTATTTGTGGTGTGCACAGTTGAACAAGGAGGCCCACAAATGTCACATCAGTTCTGTTAGGCAGAATAGATAAAAAATACAATTAACCACGGTAAGAAGATTTTGGGATACAAACTCAATAATTTAATGTTAATCACTAGTAAGTGTCACAGAATGAATACCGGTGTTCCACCAGGTACACGGGGACCTCCGGCGAGCGCTGCAACATACAGGGTTACAACGGTTGGCTCTTGCGCTAGGTAAAAGGGAGAAGGGTCACCTCCTAAACTCACATGAAGCTGATCCTTTCACTCACTAACTTCCCTATACGGGTTCTTTCACCTCGTTACCGATCGCGTGCCTATCCCTGTCTATCCCTGGGCTCAGCCCTGTTTAGTAGTGATGAGCGAGTACTAAAAAGCTCGGGTGCTCGAGGCTCGGGCCGAGCATCCCAAGATACTCGTGTACTCGGCCCGAGCACCGAGCCCAATGTTATCCTATGGGAGACCCGAGTATTTTTATGAAATGACCCCCGGCAGCATGTAGAAACCCTAAAAATGTCACAAAAGTCTCAGAAGAGTGCTCAAATGACATGGCAACAGCATGGGGAAGACCCCTTGAAGCATTTATCACTCAAAAGTCACAGCTGTGAACAATTTTGTCCGAGTTTACGCCATTTTTACGGACTCACCAGAAAACCTTCCAAAATGACACCAAAATGAATTTTCATGGCGGAAATGTTAAGGGCACATACCCAATAGTGAGATAGAGCTGGTGTATGTTACTTTTTGAGATTAATACATGAAAGATTTTACGTAAAACATTGTGTGGCACTCCGATGTCCAAAACGCACGCTTTGTGCTTTTTACTAGTGATGTCGGTCATTTTTATTTTCATTCTATCTCCCGTCGGTCGGTCTCGCTCTGTCTGTCTCTCTCTGTCTTGTCTGTCCCCCTCTCACAGTCTGTTGGTCATTCTCCCCCCTCTCTCTTACTTACCGTTCCCCGATCACTGCCGCGGCGCTGCACAGCTGTTCACTAAACTTCGGCGGCTTTTCCTCTTTTGAAAAAGCCGGCCGCTCATTAAACAATCTCGTATTCCCTGCTTTCCTGCTTTTCGGCGCCTATGATTGGTTGCAGTGAGACACGCCCCCACGCTGAGTGACAGGTGTCTCACTGCACCCAAACACAGCAGCCGGTGTGTGTGTGTATACTGTGCCGTGAAATGAATAATTAAATAATTAAAAAAAACGGCGTGCGGTCCCCCCAATTTTAATACCAGCCAGATAAAGCCATACAGCTGAAGGCTGGTATTCTCAGGATGGGGAGCTCCACGTTATGGGGAGGCCCCCAGCCTAACAATATCAGTCAGCAGCCGCCCATAATTGCCGCATACATTATATGCGACAGTTCTGGGACTGTACCCGGCTCTTCCCGATTTACCCTAGTGCGTTGGCAAATCGGGGTAATAAGGAGTTAATGGCAGCCCATAGCTGCCACTAAATCCTAGATTAATCATGTCAGGCGTCTCCCCGAGATTCCTTCCATGATTAATCTGTAAATTACAGTTAAAAAACACACACACACGAAAAATCCTTTATTAGAAATAAAAAACACTAACAAAGTCCCTCATCACCAATTTATTAACCCCGACAAACCCTCCATGTCCGGCGTAATCCACGGATCTCCAGCGTCGCGTCCAGCTGTGGTGCATGAAGGTGACAGGACCTGCAGAATACACCGCCGCTCTGGTCAGCTTCACACAGCAACTGAGGTGCGTAGCGCGATCAGCTGAGCTGTCACTGGGGTTACCTGGATGCAGGGGTGGCCACGGGTAACCTCAGTGACAGCTCAGCTGATCGCACTACTCACCGCCGCTCCGGTCAGCTTCACACAGCAACTGAGGTGAGTATAGCGATCAGCTGAGCTGTCACTGAGGTTACCTGGATCCAGCGGTGGATGCAGCGGTGGCCGCGGGTAACCTCAGTGACAGCTAAGCTGATCGCGCTACTCACCGCCGCTCCGGTCAGCTCCATGCAGCAACTGAGGTGAGTATAGCGATCAGCTGAGCTGTCACTGAGGTTAATCGCGGCACCGCTGGATCCAGCGGTGGCCGTGAGTTACCTGACTGACAGCAGCTGATCGCGCTACTCACCTCAGTTGCTGTGTGAAGCTGACAGAAGCGGCGTTGTATTCTGCAGCTCCTGTCACCTTCATGCAGCACAGCTGGATGCGACGCTGGAGGACTGTGGAGTACGCCGGACATGGAGGGTTTGTCAGGGTTAATAAATTGGTGATGAGGGACTTTGTTATTGTTTTTTATTTCTAATAAAGGATTTTTCCGGTGTGTGTGTTTTTTAACTGTAATTTACAGATTAATCATGGAAGGAATCTCGGGGAGACGCCTGACATGATTAATCTAGGATTTAGTGGCAGCTATGGGCTGCCATTAACTCCTTATTACCCCGATTTGCCAACGCACTAGGGTAAATCGGGAAGAGCCGGGTACAGTCCCAGAACTGTCGCATATAATGTATGCGGCAATTCTGGGCGGCTGCTGACTGATATTGTTAGGGTGGGGGGCTCCCCATAACGTGGAGCTCCCCATCCTGAGAATACCAGCCTTCTGCTGTATGGCTTTATCTGGCTGGTATTAAAATTGGGGGGACCGCACGCCGGTTTTTTTAATTATTTATTTATTTATTTTACTGCACAGTATAGACACGCCCACCGGCTGCTGTGATTGGGTGCAGTGTGACACCTTTCACTCAGCGTAGGGGCGTGTCTCACTGCAACCAATCATAGGCGCCTGTGGGCGTGGAAAGCAGGAATATGAGATGGCTGTGTGCAGAGCACAGCGCGCCCGCCGGTATAAAGGCTCGGTCATGCTGTGCAGGCCGGCCAATCACTGCAATTCCACAACTAACAGGGCTGTGGCATTGCAGTGGTCTGCCAGCCAATCCCTGCATGAGGGCTGGCTCTCAAAAGAGCGCCAACATGCAAAGATGAAGACCACGAGTACAGCACGAGTATCGCGAAATTACTCGGTACCCGCCGAGTAGCCCGAGTACAGTGATACTCGTGCGAGTACCGAGTAGTAACAAGCATACTCGCTCATCACTACTGTTTAGTGCTTACGGCAGCAGAAACGCTAGTCCTGCTCTAGGTTAAAGATACAGAGAGGATAAGACAGACAGGGGTAAAATAAGCAGCAATCATGCAAAGCACACAAAACAACAAGAGGTAATAATGAAGAACAGACCAAAGGGGAAATACCAAAGAGGACTAAAGGCAGGCTTTACACATTGCGACATTGCTAGCAATTGCTAGCGATGTCCAGCACGATAGCACCCGCCCCCGTCGCACATGCGATATGTGGTGATTGCTGCTGTAGAGAACATTATCGCTACGGCAGCTTCACACGCACATATCTGCTAGGCGACATCGCTGTGACCGCCGAACTATCCCTCCTTCAAGGGGGAGGTGCGTTCGGCGTCACAGTGACGTCACCGCGACGTCACTAATCGGCCGGCCAGTAGAAGCGGAGGGGCGGAGATTAGCGGGACATAACATCCCGCCCACCCTCTCTCTTCCGCATTGCCGTCGCGACGCAGGTAAGGAGATTTTTGTCGCTCCTGCGGGTTTACACACAGCGATGTGTGGAGCTGCAGGAACGACAAACAACATCGTACCTGAGGTCGACCCGACATTATGAAAATGAACGACGCTACACAGATCACTGATTTTAGACGCTTTTGCGATCATTTATCGTCGCACCTAGGATTTACACATTGCGATGTCGCTACCGGCGCCGGATGTGCGTCACTAGCGACGTGACCCTGATGATATTTCGGTAGCAATGTCGCAATGTGTAAAGCCCCCCTAAGAAAGAGAAAACAACACAACTTTCATACAGCATATATTCTCTGAATGGCTTCCTGGTCCTCAGCTCACAGGTTCCCTCTAGAGGCAAGAATAGCACAAACTATCACCAGCAGTTTACCCGGACTAGGAGAGAAGCCTTTAGGGTATGTTCACACGTTGCTTTTTTTTCAGCGCGGAAAAAAACGCACCCTCTGGCAGAGGGGAGAATTGTAAACAATGCTTTTTTGAGAAAAAGGCATCGAAAACGCATGCGTTTTTCATGCGTTTTTCATGCGTTTTTTAGGTGCGTTTTTTAAGACTTGTCAGTGTTAATAAAGTTGGTTGAACACAGACCTTTGGAAAAAAAAACCTGTAATGTCATTTCCTTCTCCACATTCTGTTTGGATAAATGGGAGGGCTTGGAATGGAAGGAGCACCATTTGAATTTTGGAAAAGTTGAAATAAACTTCGCGCACCATGTCACATTAGCAGAGCCCCTTGGGTACCTATACGTCAGAAAACCCCCACAAGTGACCCCATTTTGGAATCTGCACCCCTCAAGGATTTTATTCAGGAGTATATTAAGCATTTTGAATCCACAGCTACTTCACCCAAAATGTTGCTGTAGCAACAATATTCTCACTTTTAGGCCCGTTTCACACGTCAGTGAAAAACAGTGACGTTTTTCACTGGCGTGTAAAACATGCACATGTCCCTCCGTGTGCCGTGAATCACGGCACACATGGGTTGTCTAAGTGCAATCCGGGCTCCGTTCTCCGTGGCCCGTGATTGCACTTAGAGATTAACTCACCTGTGCCCGCTCCCGCTCTCCATGGTGCTGATCGCTCACGCGGTGCAGCATCCGGCTGGCGCTGACCCCCGCAGCAGCTGCTTCCGGGTCGGCTGTGTCGCACATCATGAATATGCGCGACAATAATGAGCCGGCTCAGAAGCAGCAAGCAGAACGGGCTGCAGAGGACATCGCTGGATGCCGGGTGAGTAAAAATGATTTTTATTTTACAAGCACTTTTTTTCTGGCACGTGTTTCACGGACCACACCACTGCGTGGTCCGTGGAACATCAGTGATGCCAGAAAAAAATGGACATGTCTCCGTGCGGCTATCACGCACACGCGGGTACGCCGCACGGAGACACGTGTAGTGAAAAATCACTGACGTGTGAGCAGACCCATTCATTATAATGGGTCTGCGTATGTCAGTGATTCTGGTACGTTTAAAAAAAAAGCACAAACGTACCAGAATCACTGACGTGTGAAACAGGCCTAAGGCTATGTGGCCATGATCCAGCGACACGGCGTCCAGTACACAGTGTCAGCCTCCTGCAGAGATGTGAGTGTTGTCCACGGGAGAATGCAGCTGGCCATGCCCACGATTTGGGTTCAGGCTGCTGTGGAGCTCTATGCTACCTGCAGAGAACACTCTCGTCTCCGCAGCATAAATTGACATGCTGAGGCTCGGGAAGCTGCGCCACCGGTCGGTTTATGCTGCGGAGAAAAGAAGCACAGTGGGCATGGGATCTCCAAAAATCCTTCCACTGTGCTTCTACTGCACAACGCAGCGTTATGGACGCAGGGAAAACAATCTGCGCCCAAAACGCTGCATACCGCGATTGTGGGCACACAACCTAAAAAGCGTCAATGGAGGTCAAATATATATACAACGTCCCACCCCCCCCTGCATATTCTAAGCTGGCACCTTTAGTACCTTTCATGTGGCACTAAAGGGTGCCTAGCCTAGTTTTTATCACAAAAACAAAAAAAAAATGGCGTGAAGTCCCCCCTATTTTTGATAGCCAGTCAGGGTAAAACAGACAGCTGTAGCCTGCAAACCACAGCTGACAGCTTCATCTTGTCTGGTGATCAATTTGGAGGGCTCCCCAGGTTTTTTTTTTTTATTTATAAATAAAAATAATAAAAAAAAATTAACATGGGGTCCCCCCAAATTAGATCACCAGCCAAGGTGAAGCTGACAGCTGGGGTCTGGTATTCTCAGGGTGGGAAGAGCCATGGTTATTGGACTCTTCCCAGCCTAAAAATAGCAGGCCACAGCCGCCCCAGAAGTGGCGCATCCATTAGATGCGCCAATCCTGGCGCTTCGCCCCAACTCATCCCGCGCCCTGGTGCGTTGGCTAACGGGGTAATAAATGGGGTTGATACCAGATGTGTAATGTCACCTGGCATCAAGCCCAGCAATTAGTGATGTCACGGCGTCTATCAGACACCCGACATAACTAATTGACAGTAAACAAAAGCAAAAAAAGACAACAAAAAATTTTTTATTAGAAAAAACACTCCCCAAATCATTCCCTTGTTCTCCAATTTAATAAAAAAAAAATGGGTCCGCAGAAATCCATTTGGATGTCCCACGTCGGCTCTGGACCTTCTAGAATATGGGGGCACGTTCAGGGAACGTATCCCCCATTTTCTAGGAGGGCAGACCCTCCATTTGAGGAGAGTGGGTGCAAAAATCTGCACCCACTCTCCCCGGGTCACAGCTGCAGACTGCCGAGCAGCCAGCACAGCTCACACTGAACACTGTGCTGGCTGTCAGCTGCTCTGCACATGTGACCGGCCGGCGTCTGCTGTGAAGGAGGAGGGGGCCGCGGGGGATCAGCTCTGCGACCGGACAGGTATGTATGACACCGGGGGGAATTGGGGTGAACGGGCAGGGCCTGGGGGGCATTTTTCTGTCGCATGTGTTATTGCACATGCGACAGAAATCATAGGAGCAGGGCGGCCGATGCGCTACTGTGCGCGCGGCCATGTTGGATTTTCGGGAGGGGGGTCGGGGGTCGGGGCGGGCACTTTGGCGACACCGGGGGCTTTGCCAGGAAGTGAGGTCAACAGGAAACCTCTTGACCTCACTTCCAGGTAAATGCCTGCGTTCTGGCGTGCCGACAAAGGCCGCGGACCGCAACAAAAAAGCAGGTCCATGCGCTGTAGCTGCGTTCTGACCCCACATCATTGATTTCAATGGGGGAGAGAACGCAGCCACAACGCACAAAAGAAGTGACATGCTGCTTTTCTTTCCGCACCGATTTTTGGCATCCAAAACGCTGCGGAAAGAAACGCAGCGTGTGCACTGATTTTTCAGCTTTCCCATACACTTTGCTGGGAAAGCTGAACGCATGCAATTTGCCACTGAAACGCTGCGGTTCAAAACGCAGCGTTTCCGCGGTAAAAAACGCAACGTGTGCACACAGCCTTATAGCAGAACTGATTTGCAATACAGAACAGCTGACTATTGCTTACACTCAGAGTTTCAGAAGACCAGAGCATCTACTTTACCCTAGAAGCACTGGATAAAGGAGAATCTGCACAGCCAGCAGTATTAACCTGAGCAAGTGTGTATAAAGCCCTGCGCTGTGATCTCCTGACACTAGAAATAGGAGGGACCACTCTCGTGACAGTAAGTCAATGGGACTGGACTCTATCATCATGAAGAAGTTTATAGACTCATAGAGTGGCTATTCAGCTAGTACTCAGCTCTATTCATATGCTACATAAAATAGCAGCGCACTTTAGATTGTTGTTTTCAGCTATTAGTGTGGGTCTCACATCCCTGACCTCCGCTGCTTCTTATTGGAGGATCTATTATATTTTTTTCAAAATTTACTCTATAGACAATTACAAGATAATACTAGCAAACTTTATGGAAACTTTTGACCAATTACAGGGAATCTCTAAACAGGTTTTTCCTATGTAATCTGAGGAAAGCATCTTTTAAGGGCTGAGAGCCTGATTACAGGGTCACAAACTAGACTTTGTGTCGTTGTTTAAAAAAAAAAATCAGTGTTTTATCAGCATGAGATTATTACTACAGGTCTGATTGCTTCTAGTTAACTGCTCTGTGTGAGACCACCCCCTCCACTGGCTATGCGCAATGTACACAGAAAGCTGCCAATCCATGGTGTGGGAGAGCTCAGTATTCAGAGAACCAGTAGATTTCTAGCAGAGAAAACTGTAATTGTACTGAAATAACAGCATGCAGATAGCAAGTGATATATAACTGGAATCAGAATCTCATCCCCTACATCCAGCTTTCTGGCTGTTCTGGTCAGCTGCGTACTAAGTCAGCCAAAGGGCTAAAAACACTGGCCTATCGATAGCACCATGCCTACCCTGCTGTACATGTCCCAATGTCACTGCTATTGCATCCTCAGGACGCAAACAATGGTGAATACATTGGTGGAGGTAAGAGCCACTAGCTCTTTCTTTCACCACTCACTGTGTGCAACTGACATAGCTGTCACTTCATCGCATCTCCAGTGCAGTGTAGAGCAGTGCAGAGTGTAAGGCTATGTGCGCACAGTGCATTTTCGCGGCGTTTTTGCGCGTTTTTCGGGTGCGTTTTTGGCCTCAAAACTGCAGGACTTTGCTTCCCCAGCAAAGTCTATGAGTTTTCATTTTTGCTGTCCGCACACATCTGTTTTTTTTACCTGCGTTTTTGAGTTAAAAAAAAAAATGGACATGTCAGTTCTTTCCTGCGTTTTTCTGCATTTTCCCCCCATGCAATGCATTGGAAAAACGCAGCAAAACGCAGATATCAAAAACGCAGCAAAACGCAGCCAAAAACGAACCAAATCGCGGCAAAAACGCGTGTGTTTTTTTATGCGTTTTTTCGACGCAGGTGCGTTTTTGTGCGTTTTTAGCGGCCAAAAACGCACAAAAACGCAGCGTCAAAAAGACGCAGTGTGCGAACCTAGCCTAATGACTCAGCATCTGGCCACCTGTGTGGGGGTTGAACTGTTCTTAATTAGGCCAGATGTATGGTTCCTTTGTTTGGTAAATAAAGAGAATGTATCCATTGTCTCATGTCAGACTGACCGGAACCCTATTGTCTGTAAATGTGGATTACCTCAGCCCATCTGACTACATAGTTCAGAGGAAAATTATGCAGTTGGATTGAACTAGCGACCAATGGGAGAACAGCCATATCCCACCAATCCTGTAAGTCACAATACACTCAAATAAGAACTGAGGGGTATCAAAGTGGTCTTGCTCCTGTCACCCTGATGCTATTCTATAGGACTTCTGCCTAGGACCAGCTTCCAGGTTCCAGCTGAAGCATCTCAGAACTGCTTCAAGATTCATTCATATTCTACTGGACATCAGCCTAGGATCCATGATTCCAGCTGAAGTATTGCAGAACTGTTTCACCATTCATTCTACAGCAATTCAGCCTAGGATTCACGGTTCCAGCTGAAGGGTCACAGAATTGCTTTGCTGTTCAAAGATGAGCCCATGAATTTGCTTGGAGAATCTTGGAGGTTCTCCACTTCCATTTTTAGATAGGGAATCACCATGATAGGAACTCTTTGCCTATGAGGTATTGCAGCTGCTGTTTTGACCATTTGGTCATAATGCTGCCTGAAAGATAGAATGTCTGTCTCAGTATATACCTATTTATAAGACGGTTATTTTTCTGACTCTTTATCTGTATTGTCTTGCATTTTGAACTATCTATGGTGATTCTGGTACAATATATATTTCTTGGAGAAGATTTTTTGGATTGGGTTTCATTACCATTGTCCTTGGTGTTTTTTAATATGTCTGCACTGTGTTGTATTTTGTATGTGTGGTTTTAAACTTTCTGATACATAAATAAAGAATCGTATTATATTACTTTAAATTTGGAGTGCGTGCCTTTGGTCAAGCGCTTTTCTTGTGATTACTATGGAGAATCCAGGTTGGGACAATTCGGTCTCCTGACTACATATCTTGGTTTGCTCGGTCAGCTTCCTAAGCTTGCCACGCTCTCCTTTAAGTGGGTGCACACCAATAGTGACGTGCTACTGGATGGGATAGTTGGACCAAGAAGCCCTAAAGTCACATATTCTATTCCCTGGCAAAACAGCGGAAGGGTGAGACTTTCGCTTGTACAGTCATGGCCAAACGTTTTGAGAATGACACCAAAAATATATTTTCACATGATCTGTTGCCCTCTAGTTTTTAATTGTGTTTGTCTGATGTTTACATAACGTACAGAAATATAATTGCAATCATATTATGAGTACCAAAAGGTTATATTGACAGTTAGAATGAGTTAATGCAGCAAGTCAATATTTGCAGTGTTGACCCTTCTTCTTCAGGACCTCTGCAATTCTCCCTGGCATGCTCTCAATCAACTTCTGGATCAAATCCTGACTGATAGCTGTCCATTCTTGCATAAGCAATGCTTGCATTTTGCCAGAATTTGTTGTTTTTTGTTTGTCCACCCGTCTCTTGATGATTGCCCACAAGTTCTCAATGGGATTAAAATCTGGGGAGTTTCCAGGCCATGGACCCAAAATCTCTATGTTTTGTTCCGTGAGCCATTTAGTGATCACCTTTGCTTTATGGCAAGGTGCTCCATCATGCTGGAAAAGGCATTGTTGGGTGCCAAACTGCTCTTGGACAGTTGGGAGAAGTTGCTCTTGGAGGACATTCTGGTACCATTCTTTATTCATGGCTGTGTTTTTAGGCAAGACTGTGAGTGAGCCGATTCCCTTGGCTGAGAAGCAACCCCACACATGAATCGTTTCAGGATGCTTAACAGTTGGCATGAGACAAGACTGGTGGTAGCGCTCACCTCTTCTTCTCCTAATAAGCTGTTTTCCAGATGTCCCAAACAATCAAAAAGGGGATTCATCTGAGAAAATGACTTTACCCCAGTCCTCAGCATTCTACTCCCTGTACCTTTTGCAGAATATCAGTCGGTCCCTGATGTTTTATCTGGAGAGAAGTGGCTTCTTTGCTGCCCTCCTTGAAACCAGGCCTTGCTCAAGCAGTGTCCGCCTCACAGTGCGTGCAGAAGCACTCACACCAGCCTGCTGCCATTGCTGAGCTAGCTCGGCACTGCTGGTAGATAGATCCCGAAGCTGAAACAGTTTTAAGATACGGTCCTGGCATTTGCTGGTCCTTCTTGGGCGCCCTGGAGCCTTTTTGGCAACAATGGAAGCTTTCTCCTTGAAGTTCTTGATGATGCGATAGATTGTTGACTGAGGTGCAATCTTTGTAGCTGCGATACTCTTCCCTGTTAGGCCATTTTTGTGCAGAGCAATGATGGCTGCACGTGTTTCTTTAAAGATAACCATGGTTAACTGAAGAGAAACAATGATACCAAGCACTAGCCTCCTTTTAAAGTGTCTAGTGGTGTCATTGTTACTTAATCATGACTGATTGATCGCCAGCCCTGTCCTCATCAACACCCACACCTGTGTTAATGGAACAATCACTAAAACAATGTTAGCTGCTCCTTTTAAGGCAGGAATGCAATGATGTAGAAACGTGCTTTGGGAGTTAAAGTTCATTTTCTTAGCCAATATTGACTTTGCAAGTAATTGCTGTTAAGCTGATCACTCTTTATGACATTCTGGAGTATATGCAAATTGCCATTAGAAAAACTTAAGCAGTAGACTTTGTAAAAATTAATATTTGTTTGCATTCTCAAAACGTTTGGCCATGACTGTACTATCTTGTGTTCTTGCTGAGAATGTACAATATGTTTTTTGGTGAACAGATAAAGTCTTACCAATGTGTGGTTCCCTCACCCTGTGTTGTCTGAGTAGTGTTCTGCCTATGGGGAAACAGTGTGAGTGTTCAGTGGGATGAGCCCTGGTCTATGCAGTCTTTCTGAAGACTGTCAGGTCAGTGAATGAGAGCACCTACTGACCCTCGTGTCTCCACACAGAGCACTGGAGGAATGGGAATGAGGTATGTGTTTGTTTTCATGTGTGTGAGATATGTGTTGGTATATAGGTGGCTAATTGGAACCTCATACTAATTATATGGGGATTGTATAGGGGCTCATTTGATATATTTGGGGACGATGTGGGGGTTCATATGGTATTTCAGGGGCTGCATAAAGGCTAATATTGTATATATGGGGCTGTGGGCGGGGGGCTCATACTATATTGTCATGCCTCGGGTTCAGACCTCGATCAGGTGACCTTGTGCAGTGTGGTCAGTTTCCTTCTGTGCTGAGTCACAGTCTAGTTAGACCCTATTAAAATGCTGATGGCATTTTACTTCTGCTTTAATTTTTTTCATTAGTGGTTATCGTGTATCTTCACTTAATAATTTTCTCTGTCCTATCATATCCCGGTTGGGGATATTTAAATTTTTTTGTTACAGCAAAGTTTACATTTTTACAATTAAAACCACTCTCACTGATCTGTATGTAGCTATAAGACAACTGCATACAGCAGGAACCTCTCTCCAATGCTTGGTAGGCCGTAGAACAAATTGTTTGTTAAAGAGGTTGACCACTATTTTTTTCATTTTTATTGGTCGCATATCCTTGGGATATACCATCAATATTTGATTTGTGGGGTGTGGCTCCTTGCACCCCTAAAATTCAACTGTTACCAGTCAGCAGCAGCTGGAGGTTCTCAGACGCTGCTGGGACACAGCCGCGCCACCATTTCTTTAGTGGCAAACAATGGTTCCTCAGATCCAACCCCTATTCATATGTACTGTGCCTTGCGAAAGGATTCTGCCCCTTTGAATTTTTCAACCTTTTCCCGCATTTCAGGCTTCAAACATAAAGATAAAATATGTTAATGTTATGATGAAGAATCAACAACAACAAAAAATAAACTGAAAATTGGGGAGTGCAATATTATTCATCCCCTTTACTTTCAGTGCAGCAAACTCACTCCAGAAGTTCATTGAGGATCTCTGAATGATCCAATGTTGTCCTAAATGACTGATGATGATAAATATAAGTCACCTGTGTGTAATCTAGTCTCCGTATAAATGCACCTGCTCTGTGATAGTCTCAGTGTTCTATTTAAAGCACAGAGAGCATCATGAACACCAAGGAACACAACAGGCAGGTCCGTGATACTGTTGTGGAAAAGTTTAAAGATGGATTTGGTTACAAAAAGATTTCCACAACTTTAAACATCCCAAGAAGCACTGTGCAAGCGATCATATTGAAATGGAAGGAGTATCATACCACTGCAAATCTACCAAGACCCGTCCCTCAAAAAGATCATCACAAACAAGGAGAAGACTGATCAGAGATGCAGCCAAAAGGCCCATGATCACTCTGGATGAACTGCAGAGATCTACAGCTGAGGTAGGAGAGTCTGTCCATAGGACAACAATCAGTCGGATACTGCACAAATCTGGCCTTTATGGAAGAGTGGCAAGAAGAAAACCATTTCTCAAAGATATCCATAAATAGTGTTGTTTAAAGTTTGCCACAAGCCACCTGGGAGACACACCAAACATGTGGAAGAAGGTGCTCTGGTCAGATGAAATCAAAATCAAACTTTTTGGGCACAATACCAAACAATACAGTCATATGAAAAAGTTTGGGCACCCCTATTAATGTTAACCTTTTTTCTTTAGAACAATTTGGGTTTTTGCAACAGCTATTTCAGTTTCATATATCTAATAACTGATGGACTGAGTAATATTTCTGGATTGAAATGAGGTTTATTGTACTAACAGAAAATGTGCAATCTGCATTTAAACAAAATTTGACCGGTGCAAAAGTATGGGCATCCTTATCAATTTCTTGATTTGAACCCTCCTAACTAATTTTACTGACGTACTGAAGCACTAAATTGGTTTTGTAACCTCATTGAGCTTTGAACTTCATAGGCAGGTGTATCCAATCATGAGAAAAGGTATTTAAGGTGGCCACTTGCAAGTTGTTCTCCTATTTGAATCTCCTATGAAGAGTGGCATCATGGGCTCCTCAAAACAACTCTCTAATGATCTGAAAACAAAGATTATTCAACATAGTTGTTCAGGGGAAGGATACAAAAAGTTGTCTCAGAGATTTAAACTGTCAGTTTTCACTGTGAGGAACATAGTAAGGAAATGGAAGAACACAGGTACAGTTCTTGTTAAGCCCAGAAGTGGCAGGCCAAGAAAAATATCAGAAAGGCAGAGAAGAAGAATGGTGAGAACAGTCAAGGACAATCCACAGACCACCTCCAAAGACCTGCAGCTTTATCTTGCTGCAGATGGTGTCAATGTGCATCGGTCAACAATACAGCGCACGTTGTACAAGGAGAAGCTGTATGGGAGAGTGATGCAAAAGAAGCCGTTTCTGCAAGCATGCCACAAACAGAGTCGCCTGAGGTATGCAAAAGCACATTTGGACAAGCCAGTTACATTTTGGAAGAAGGTCCTGTGGACTGAAGAAACAAAGAATGAGTTGTTTGGTCATACAAAAAGGCGTTATGCATGGAGGCAAAAAAACACGGCATTCCAAGAAAAGCACTTGCTACCCACAGTAAAATTTGGTGGAGGTTCCATTATGCTTTGGGGCTGTGTGGTCAATGCCGGCATCGGGAATCTTGTTAAAGTTGAGGGTCGCATGGATTCAACTCAGTATCAACAAATTCTTGACAATAATGTGCAAGAATCAGTGACGAAGTTGAAGTTACGCAGGGGATGGATATTTCAGCAAGACAATGATCCAAAACACCGCTCCAAATCTACTCAGGCATTCATGCAGAGGAACAATTACAATGTTCTGGAATGGCCATCCCAGTCCCCAGACCTGAATATTATTGAAAATATGTGGGATGATTTGAAGCATGATGTCCATGCTCGGCGACCATCAAATTTAACTGAACTGGAATTGTTTTGTAAACAGGAATGGTCAAAAATACCTTCATCCAGGATCCAGGAACTCATTAAAAGCTATAGGAAGCGACTAGAGACTGTGATTTTTGCAAAAGGAGGATCTACAAAATATTAATGTCACTTTTATGTTGAGGTGCCCATACTTTTGCACCAGTCAAGTTTTTATTAAATGCGGATTGCACATTTTCTGTTAGTACAGTAAACCTCATTTCAATCCAGAAATATTACTCAGTTCATCAGTTATTAGATATATGAAACTGAAATAGCTGTTGCAAAAACCCAAAATGTTATAAAGAAAAAAGGTTAACATTAATAGGGGTGCCCAAACTTTTTCATATGACTGTATGTTTAGAGTAAAAGCAACATAGCTCATCCCCCTGAACAAACCATCCCCACTGTCAAACATGGTGGTGGCAGCATCATAGTTTGGGCCTGCTTTTCCTCAGCAGGGATAGGGAAGATGGTTAAAATTGATGGGAAGATGGATGGAGCCAAATACAGGACTATTCTTGAAGAAAACCTGTTGGAGTCTGCAAAGACTTGAGACTGGGACGGAGATTTTTCTTTCAACAGGACAATGATCCAAAACAAAAAGCAAAGTCTAGAATGGAATGGTTCACAAATAAACGTATCCAGATGTTAGAATGGTCAAGTCAAAGTCCAGACTTAAATCCAATCGAGAATCTGTGGAAAGAGCTGAAAACTGCTGTTCACAAACGCTCTACATCCAACCACACTCAACTTGAGCTATTTGCAAAGGAAGTGTGACGCCCCTGGACTATCAGGTTGTCACAGGGTACTGCACACTCTGTTACCTTAGTGCAGTATTCAAATCCTTCATGGTTCTGGGTCCCTATCTTGCGGTACTGCCTCCAATAGCAAATCAAATCCTATGAACACCCTGCAGCACATCCACCAGACACACCAGTGGGCGGCTTGAGCGGAATAGGGTCGCCCACCTAGGGGTCAGGAAGGGTAGGTCAGGAGAGTGTCAGTAAAGTGAAGGAAAGTAAAATGAAGGAGTTGGGAGGTGGAGGAAGCAGGGAGTGGTGCCTCCCGAAAGTAGCTGTCTAGGTTGCAAGCGGTGTCTGGGCCTAGAGGAGTTGGACCACCGGTCGCAGGGGATTGAGATGAGGTGCCTAGGACCTGTCAAGAGGACTGTCAGCAGCCTGCTCCTATCTCCGGTCCGGGACTGAAGGCACGGCAGGGTACACGGACCCTAGGTCAGGGAGAAGATTCAGGCAACCCGGCAATTAACCTGCCGAGAGCGGCGCCTTTATGGATTGTTCCCACTAGCTCCAGAATCGTGGCACTAGCGCAACAAGGGGGATAAGGCCTTCCACATACGCAGCCCACAAGATCCAAAGCATGAGCCCTGAGAGCAGACTCCCACACTTAGCCACAGTGGGGAGCGGGACCCGGCAAGTTCCAAACTACCGGGTCATTTCAGTAAAATCTTAACTTTGTGCCAGGAGGCAGGTCACAGTACACCAGGCAGCACTGCAGGGGACGGGACCCGGACGAGCTCCCCGAGAGAGGCAGCGGCACCTAGAGATTTGGTTTACCCGGTTGTCAGCATCTGCTTATTGGCTGAGTGAGTACATGAGTGACTCCCCGCACTGTGTCCCCGCATCACCATCCAGAGTCCCGAGGCCTACCTCTACCCGTGGAGGGTAATAACACCTTCCTGCCCCATTCCATCACCCCGGGTACTCCCAACAACGGCAGCGGCGGTATTCCCAATTACCGCACACCACGAGTGGCGTCACGAACTACAACTCCCTTGTAAATATCCCCTTTTACTTTAGAGTGTGCCTGCTAAGCCCCCAGGTCCAGAGACCCTCGAGCCACGAACTGACACCATCCCGGATCCTAGCAGTTTGATCCGCTGCTGGGGGTGGCACAGAAGAATGGACAAGAATTTCAGCCTCTCGATGTGCAAAACTGATAGACACATACCCCAAGCGACTTGCAGATGTATTTGCAGAAAAAGGTGGCGCTACAAAATATTAACTTAAAGGGGCTGAATAATATTGCACGCCCCAATTTTCAGTTTATTTTTTATAAAATTTTAAAATAAGCAATATATTTTGTTCAACTTCACAATTTTGTCCCACTTGTTGATTTTTCACCAGAATCTTTATTTTTTTTATCTTTATGTTTGAAGCCTGAAATGTGGGAAAAGATTGGAAAATGTAAAGGTGCCGAATACTTTCGCAAGGCACTGTATAAGGTAGTCGATCTGTAGTTCCCAGGCTTGTCAACAATAGCTTTGATGGAGCTGCTATGTTCTGACAGTATCCAAGAGCCTTCAGTCGCAGCTGGTAGGAGTTAATCTGTGGGAGTCTCTAGTAGTGTTGAGCCACCCCCTAGTGTTCGAGTTCGGTTCGGTTCGTTGAACGGCGGGTGTGTTTGGCGAATGTTCGAAGAACGTTCAACGAACACCTTTGAACCCCATTGAAAACAATGGCAGGCAAACACAAACACATTATACATGTACACATACAGTTAATAAACATTGCCATTATACTTACAGGTCCCTGCGACACGTCCTACCCTCTGTCTCCCGCTGCTTTTCCTTCCGATCATCGCTGCGCCCTCCCAGTAACCAGCACTAATGATAGGACCTTCCGTGACGTCGTCATAGTATGTGACCAGTCACGTGTGTATTATCTCATTGGCTACAGACTGGTCACATGGCTAGACGTTATGCTAGGTCCTGTCAGTGCATCTCTCCGGTACGCGGTGCTCGTTTGAGCTTCTCCGTGTACCGGCGAGATGCTTGGGCACATGCTTGGCTCCCCATCCCTGCATGTCGGCGCTCTTTTCAGAGTCAGCCCACGTGCAAGGACTGGATGCCACAGCCGGTGAATAGCTGAGCCTTGTAGTTCTGCTGCTCCCCCTGTCTCTCCCTCTAGCATACAGTCCTGGATGGAGGATGCTGAGCCTTGTAATTCTGCAGCTGCTGTTTGCTCTCCTCCATACAGACAGACAGCAGACAGCATCTGCAGAACTACAAGGCTCAGCATACTCCATCCAGGACTGTATGCAGGAGTTTTTTGCCCCCCCAAAAAATTACGTGGGCTTCGCCATGTTTTTGTATGATAGCCAGGTACAGCAGGCAGCTACGGGCTGCCCCCAACCCTCAGCTGCCTTTTTGTACCTGGCTGGGAACCAAAAATATAGGGAGGCCCTTTTTTTTTTTTAATTATTTCATGAATCAGATGATGTGTCAGGTTCAAGGGCCTGAATCACATGACACAGCAGCTGATTGTTTAAACGGCTTTTATACAATCAGCTAATGCATCAGTGTAATTTTTACTGGCTGGGCTGTAAAAAGCCAGCGGGGATAGAGCGGGAGAGGGAGAGGGAGAGAGGGAGAGAGAGAGAGAGAGAGAGACACCGCACCATGGCAATTCGGGATGAGCTGGCTAGAGTCCCGGGACTGTCGCATCTAATGGATGCAGCAATTCCGGGCGGCTGCTGGCTGATATTGTTAGGGTGGTGAGCTCCCCATAACGTGGCGCTCTCCATCCTGACAATACCAGCCTTCAGCCGTGTGGCTTTATCTTGGCTGGTATCAAAATTGGGGGGAACCGCAGGTTTTTTTTTATACTATTTATTTATTTTACTGCACGATATAGACCCGCCCGCCGGCAGCTGTGATTGGTTGCAGTTAGACAGCTGTCACTCATCGTGGGGGCGTGTCTGACTGTAACCAATCATGGTCGCCGGTGGGCGGGGAAAGCAGGGAATACCAGAGTGAATAATGAGCGGCAGCCATTTTCAAAAGAGGAAAAGCCACTGTAGCTTTGTGACAGCTGTGCAGCGCTGCGCCCGTGATCGGTGAGTAGGAAAGAGAGAGGGATTGTTCTGGGGACGCAGGACGCATGCAGATACGCAATGTGCACACATAGCCTTACTGTGAAAAGCCACACTTTTGGTGAATGAACCGTTATCGAACGGTAACTCGAACTGCCGACCTTGAAGCAAATCGTTCGAGTTCGTCGAACGACTCGAACACCGCCCAAAATCACTCGAATTTGAAATTGGCGAACGGTTCGATTTGAACATCGCTCATCTTTAGTCTCTAGGTATCACATCCCCACTGATCAGATATTGATGTCCTATCCTAAAGATTGGCAATCAATGCAAAAACGTTGTGGCAATGCCTTCAGACTTCACCTTTGTCTAAGTTCTACTCACAGTAGGAAAACGGAAGCGATCAGCAGAAGTTTAAAGGGGTACTCCAGGGAGATAAAAAAATATTCTAATTACCATGACCTCATAAACAATAAAAATCAGCTCCATAGTGCTGTTTCCCACCCTTACTGTACCTGTAGCTGCTCACTACTGCTTCCCCTCCCTTCTTGGATGTTACATCACACATGAGGAGGCATGGCCTGCTCTTGGTGTGTAGTAAGTGCCAGCCTCTTAATATCTGCTGCTCTGCAGTCATAGATCAGAGTGCGTGGGCACACCCCATCATGCCCCATGTTCTCTGACTTCAGAGAAATAGATATTATCAGGGGGATGGTTAATGCTAGACATCAGGAACAGGCAATGCCCCTTATTTTTGGACAGAACAGAAGCAAATATCAGGTGGCTGGCTGTTACTAACATCATGGAGCATGGCATGCCCCCTCATAGGTGATGTAACATCCCAGAAGGGAGGGGGACCAAGAAGCAGCTCCAGTGTCACTCTGAATTACAAGTACTATGATGTTAGGGAACAGAACTATGGATTTCACCTTTCATCATTATAATATTTTTTTTTCTCCTCGGAGTAGCCCTTTATCTCCTTTCTTCTTTGCTGGATTTCTGGAATTCTTTTTGTTTTAGTAACTGACAGAAAATCCCACAGACTAAAAAACAATGGGAGCAAAAGTATTTCCTTTTGACTTAATTCATCTCTAGGTTTACTGTTCCTTTAAGGAATGATGTGTCAAACCTCAGCTATTCCTAGTATTTCGTTCACTGTATAGTGCAATCATTCCTACTTAATATTATAAAAAAAGAAGCCTTAAGAAAACTAAATATTGTACTTATTTCCAGTAATCTTTGCTCCAGTTTGTTGGATTTGGAAATAAAGTATCCTATTTGGCATACTGTATAGATTTCCTGTGCAAAGGTCTAGTAGGCCACCACATTGAGACTTCCTGAGCAGACATAATGGCTCAGTTTTTTATGTAATTATTTTTTATTGTCAAAGGTTCCCCGAAGTTTGCAGAAGGGCCATCCTAACACTGTCACCCCTGTTTTGAAGTCTCACCGCAGCTGTGCTTAGTAGAAAATAAATGAGTAATTCATAAATTCCCAAATTCAAATGAGAACAGAAACTTTGTCGACAAACCAGACTTGTTTGTTGAACATAAAAGGACATAAATCCTCTACAGTTCCCTAGAGAAAGACTTGAAAAGGGGAGTAATTATTATAAACCACTTAGTGCTATATGCTCTGTATCATGTTGCCGTGAGAAAGTTAGGTTTGATTGGTTCATAAAGCAGGTTTCTTAAGCCCCTTTTTAGGCTGTATGTATCGTAATATGAGTATGGATAAGTAATGGTAGTATAATATACAAAAAGTCCAAAAAATAAATTATATGCGATTATATTATACACATCAACATGTATACGTATACAAATTTAACAGATGCACAGATTCAGGACAGAATAGCTAAGAAACCTGTGATATAATCATAGATCGGTAAATACCATGTTTTTTCAAAACTAAACCTTAGCATGGATTTTCAGCATTTTCGGAGCAAGGCTTAAATATAAGCTCTTCCCCGAAAATAAGCCCTAGTCGCGGATGGACTAGGAGTGTCTGTGCAGCTAAAAAAGTTCAAGAATACTGCAGGACACTTCATTATAGACAGCTGACACCCCGCAATCATACTCACCAGACGCCGAGCGGGAGGCCCTGCAGTGAATCACACACCCACACACATCAGATCGCACACAAACATCAGATCTCATACACACAGACATCAGATCACACACACAATCACACATCAGATCACACACATCAGATGCAGTGGTGGAATGCATCAATGAATTCCACTTCTGGGTTCTCCACGCATTCCACTGCACTGTGTCCCATCTTTACTTGCTGACCGGAAGAAATTGGTATTGCCGGATGTGGTGAGTGTGTGTGATCTGATGTGTGATGTCATGTGTGTGTGTGTGTGTGTAATCTGATGTATGTGAGTGTGTCGGCCAAATCCAGAGGATGCAGCATGGAGCATACCTACTGGGAGCGCCCGACAAAGATCACAGGAGGACCTGGAAGCCCTGCAAACGTCCGGGGTCTAGTAAGTACGAGTCTCCTAGTAAGGTGGGGGTCTGTTTTTTTCGATGGGGAGGTAAACTTACGCCAACCATGTTTCTCCAAGACTAAAGGCCGCTTTACATGCAACGACATCGCTAGCGAGATGTCGCTGGGGTCACGGAATTCGTGACGCACATCCAGCCTCGTTAGCGACGTCGTTGCGTGTGACACGTATGAGCGACCGCTAACGATCCAAAATACTCACATCGTTTATCGTTGACACGTCGTTCATTTTCAAAATGTCGTTGATCTTCTGGGACACAGGTTGTTCGTCGTTCCTGAGGCAGCACACATCGCTACGTGTGACACCCTGGGAATGACAAACAACAGCGTACCTGCGTCCTCTGGCAATGAGGTGGGAGTGACCTTCATGCGGCTGCTCTCTGCCCCTCCACTTCTATTGGTTGCCTGCTGTGTGACGCCGCTGTGACACCGCACGAACCGCCCCCTTAGAAAAGAGGTTGTTCGCTGGCCACAGCGACGTCGTTAGGCAGGTAAGTACGTGTGTCGTGCATTACCGATTTTGTCCGTCACGGGCAGCGATTTGTCTGTGACGCACAAACGACAGGGGCGGGTGCGATCGCTAGCGACATCACCTTAAGACCTACTCCGAAAAAAAGCCCTAGTGTTTTCTTCTGGGCAAAAAAAAGTATAAGACAGTGTCTTATTTTTGGAAAAACACGTAGATAGTTACATCCCAGCTCCACTCAAATTCTCTCATTTTGGCCTAGCTGGGAGTACTGTTGTGAAACTACCAAACATCACCAGTCCGACTTGTGCCATAATTTTATAACTTTTCAATGCAATTTACACCAGAATTCTGTCTTCAGCCTCAACTCAACCAGCGTGACTAACAACAGCCGCTTGTACTGAGCAGTTTGAGATCTCATCTGCAGCAGGAAGACAATGAGGACCTGTCAATTAGTATAAGTGGCCACAAATTCAGTAGTACAGTGTAGAGAAACTGAAATGCTTGTCAATTAGTTACTCGAAATTCAACATCAGAAAGAATAGACATTAAGGAGTGGTCAATCACGAGAGCTGTCGGAGATTCAGCAGCAGGGAGGATAGACATTAAGGAACAGTCAATCATGAGAGCTGTCGGAGATTCAGCAGCAGTGAGGATAGACATTAAGGAACAGTCAATCATGAGAGCTGTCGGAGATTCAACAGCAGGGAGGATAGGCACTAAGAAGCTGTCAATCACGAGAGCTATCAAAGATTCAGTAACAGGGAGGATAGACATTAAGCAGCTGTCAATCACGAGAGCTGGCGGAGTTTCAGCAACAGGTAGGATAGACACTAAGGAGCTGTCAATCATGAGAGCTGCTGGAGATTCAGCAGCAAGGAGGATAGACATTAAGGAGCTGTCAATTATAAGAGTGGTCAGAGATTCAGCAGCAGGGAGGATAGATAGAGCTGCCAATCATGAGAGGTGTCAGAGATTCAGCAGCAGGGAGGATAGACACTAAGGAGCTGTCAATCAGGAGAGCTGTCAGAGATTCAACACCAGGGAGGATAGACACTTAAGGCCCCGTCACACACACAGATAAATCTTTGGCAGATCTGTGGTTGCAGTGAAGTCATGGACAAATTGTTCCATTTGTTCACAGCCACAAACCTGGCACTGATTGTCCACAATTTCACTGCAACCACAGATCTGCCACAGATTTATCTCTGTGTGTAAAGTGGCCTTAAGGAGCTGTTAATCATGAGATCTGTCAGAGATTCAGCAGCAGGGAGGATAGACACTAAGGAACTGTCAATCACGAGAGCTGCTGGAGATTCAGCAACAGGGAGGATAGACACTAAGTAGCTGTCAATCACAAGAGCTGCTGGAGATTCAGCAGCAGGATGTAGGAGAACGAAAAAAACCTTCTCAATCAGGCAAGGTGGTCAGGGTTCCGCAGCAACAGAGAGGATGGTCACTGAGGAGCTGTTAATTAGGCTAGATTCAAAGAGATCAAGTTTAAACTGAAAGGGAGCACACAGCTGTTCTGATTTAGATTTTCAAGGTAACTACACCAACCACATCAGGTCTACAAGATTTATTTAATAATGTATAGAGCTTATATTGTCAAATATGGTGACAGATCTGCATTGAGCGAAGTTACTTTAAAGTAGATCATTGCAATGTAATTACAAATGTGTAGATTAGAAAGTCTAGGAATAGAGAACTATTTTTCCTATATCACGTAATTAGATATATACATTCCATATATCATTTCTGAGAGTTCTATTCAGTTTTACACTGTAGATGTAGTAATAATCCAGAAGATTGTGTAGTGGTATGCTGCTGTGGCACAAGTTAAGTTGGGGGAGAACTTCTCTTCTCTAAAATGCAGCATACCAAAGGCTTCGCATAAATAGTACAGCTGTGTTGGCAGAGTAGAAGTGATTGGCATAACAGTGCAGGTGGTTTGTGGATTATTGAGTGATTATGTCTGGAATATTATGGCATGAAAGAGTGGATTTTGAATTAAATTGCTGAGGAGTCAATGGAGGATTTCGAGCAAAATGGAAGACACTACAAGTGGATGTTTCCCCACTGCATATAAAGTGATAATTGTGAAGGTATACAATAGTATATAAAATAAACATTCTATTTAAACAAATTACATAAATCTCTCTCTCACACACACACACACACACGCACACACACACACTATATAGTGCTCAGCATAACTGAATACACCCCTTGGAAAAATACGATTTTAATCAATATCTCACTGAATACCATAACAATTTCAAAAAATGTTGACATTTTGACAAGACTGAGTTTCATAGAACATTTTCTTTTCATCCACATGAAAGTAAGGTTGATAATCTAGCTTTAATTGCAAATCTTCAGTTTTACTAAAATTAGACAATGCAAAAATGAATGCACCCCACGTCAGAGACAACTCTACAGCTAGTATTTTGTAGAACCTCCATGATTTTTAAGGACAGTGTGGCGCCCCTGAGGCTTCAGTCGCCACAGGGTACTGCACCTCACTTAAGGTGCGGTACTCATCCTGGATTCAGAGGAGGTACCGGTTCCATCACACACAAAATCATACACACAACCAGGTTGGCCTCCCCACTGGGGACCAGCTAGGGTTGGGTCTTAAGGCACTCACCAAACATGGGGGGCTGACACCCACTAGCGACAGGGAACCGGGGGAGGAACAGCTACCAGGGGGTGTTAGACGCAACACAACAGTTAGGAGTTCTCGGGATCGATGCAGTCTAGGGTGCAGAAACCTAGGGTGGATAATACTTCAAGTTGTCCAACAACATTTGTAGGCCAGGGGGATTGTATGTCCCTCTGGCCACCAAAGTTCCTAGAGCACAGTGCTAGATAGTGTCCGGGGTCGTATTCTAAGGTAGGCCCCACAACGGACCCACGGCACCTGCATCTGGGACAGAAGCAAACACTTTTCAAGAACTGGGGTCCCCAATAAGCTTCAGGCCACAGGAATCCACCTCTAAAAGCACAAGGAGGAAGGGCCCATTGTCCACTTTATCAGTTCTTACCTCCAATGGATCCAGGATTGACTGGGGCCCATCACGGCGGTGATCGGCATCTCCTGGGTAAACCAGGACTGTGAGTAAAGAAAACCTTAAACTCGCAGAGACTGTGTCCGCCTGTCCTTGCCGGCGCCCCACGCTTCAGCGCCTGCCATTACTACTCCCCTCATCACCCTTCTTAGCTGCTACGACCATCAGCCCTGGAGGACAGTGACAGCAGCGGCGGCTAATCCCTGGCCGCATACCATAGGTGGTGCCATGAAACATCCTCCATTATCATTCCCCCCCCTTCATTGTACACCTCAGGGCCACGAAGCTAGGCAAAAGAGTTACCTGTGACTTCCCCAGACCCAACATCCCCAGGCCCGGCGACAAGTATTTAACCCCTTGCCCTGTGGGTGCTACAACAGCACCAATTGTTCTAGGTATGGAATGAACAAGTTGATAACATATTGTAAAATCCATCTTTTTCCATTCTCCAAGAACAATCTCTTTTAGAGCCTGAATGCTGGATGGAGTGTGATGCTTAACTTGTCTCTTCAGAATACCCCATATGTGTTCGGTTAGGTTCAGACCAGGAGATCTACTTAGTCTCTGAATCAATTTCCCAATGTTTTTCTTCAGGAATGCAACAGTAGCTTGTGTTTTGGATCATTGTCGTGTTGGAAACATGTACCAAGGCCACGGAATGATGGTAGCATCTTCTCTTTCAGTGTAGGGCAGTACACTTGTCTTTGAACTTGTCTTTACGACAAACTGGTTAGTGAAAAGTATAGATGGACTTTTGTTTGGAAGAGTTTCATGTGTATATACACAGTTTTCGGGAGTGAATTCCATCTGAAAGATTCCTTTTAACAAGAAACGAAAATTTTGAAATTTAGGATTGTTGTCTTCTGAAATGACATGAATTTTACTCTCTCTTTAAATAGGTATGATTTTGTGGAGATTGAAGACCCTAGTGATGGGACAAAACTTGGACGCTGGTGTGGCTCTAATGTGGTGCCAAGCAAGCAGATATCAAAAGGAAACCAGATCAGGATACGATTTGTATCGGATGAGTACTTTCCCTCTGAACCAGGATTCTGCATCCATTACACTCTTCTCACCCCGGTAAGCACATTGCTCATGTGCTCAGTATTACAATTATAAGACAGCACTGAGCGTTCTGTAACCTGATCATTTTTAGGTCATAAGCTCAGAGCTCTGAAAGGCCCCAAAAAAGTTAATGAAAAGCAAACAACTTTCTTCAGAGGGCGATGTATTCCTTTCAAGCAAACTAAATATATACCCAGGTGTTTCACTTTGCTGATTTGGATGTGTCAGTGATTTGAGTTTGTGGTCAGTCATGTGAAAAGTCTTGCATAACTTTGTTTTCCCACTTTGTGAGGAAATTCAATATCTGTAAATTACATTTGAGTTTTTTGGAAAGTAATATCGCCTGCAACAAATAGTAACTGCCAGGGTATGATTTTACATAATACCGTATGATTATATGCAGATGGAGCTATTTTGAGCTTATTTAACACATTTGTCATAACGTTTACTGATCCCGTACCTGGTTTGCGCTAGTGGACCTCTAAGGTAGATATGTCCTCTGTCCCGGGGTACTGAATTACCAATCCAAGCTTTAGATATGTTGACGACCAGGGGTGTACCATGCAGACACTATGGGGTCTGTGAGACAGAATGTCAAATGGCATCAGACCCCTCCATCCCCCATACAGTTGAAAACATAAGGCTTGGTCAGGACCACCAGAGGATTCTCCAGTGGGCCTGGAGTTGGAAGATGGATTCACCTGCAAAAACAGCACATGACACTGTGCAATTGCTGTGCTATGTCTGGCCATCCAGAGGATAACTCGGTGTTTGCTATTGGAGCAGAAGAGAGGAAGCTCTGACCATCAGCTACATCTTCAGCAGAGCAGAAAAGTTGCTTGCTTTACAATATGGCCACAGCTCGCTCTGCCTCCCCTGCTGTGTAAATTAATGCTGAGCTCTCCCCATCCTTCCTTCTGCCCTGCAATAACAGCTTAGAGCTCCGCAGTTGGGCTCAGGGGGAGGGGAGGCTGCATCACAGAGAAAATGGACATGCAAGTTACCGGAAGGACATGGCAAGTAATAGCCCCATGACCACTGAGGAAGGATTCTCCGGTCGTGATGGTTACTATACCCCCCAAACTTAACCTAAAAATAACACACCGACTGCATGCGACTTGGTTAAACAAATTGGCCACAGCAGCCTTTATTACCTACTATTAACATACTAACACAAAGGGGGCGCCGTCCAACGGGCGACCCCAAACACACAATAATAGGTAACACATAATAATAATAAACGGTACATGAAACCCTATGTAGGCCCGGTCCAGAAACCCTTTCCTACACCAATATCCCTGGCCGCAACACTCCGACCCAGAGATGAGGTATTAATCACCCCACGGATTAATACCCCCCAAACTTTGCAGAACCCCGTGCCTGCAATTTCCCGGAACCCAGAGACACCATACCAAGACAGTGCCTCTCGGTCCAGCTACCAATCCCTTACAACCGCTTCTGGACCAGACCTACCCCCGCTGCTGCGACAAAACATACATCCCTTTCATGATATTTTTTTTTTTTTTTACTTTCCCCTTTTTTTGACCTCCCAGCCCTAAAATCCTCACTCACCAATGCCAAGAGTGCCAATAAATAATCCACTCGCCCGTTACCAAACATCTCACCCAGCACTGCCTGCCACTCAACCCACACTTTAGCATAACGGCACCAAGTCACCTCGGTCACCGAATTCCTAATCAAACCCGCAATCACTGCCTCACCAGGCTCCACAATTCCTCTGGGCACACCGCTCCGATCTCGTCTGCCCCCGGCAGTAACTCCCGAAACCTGTGGAACTGAAAACGAGATAAAGCGTCAGCCACCCCGTTATCAACCCCCGGCACATGTTTTGCAACCACATGAATATTCCACAGCAAACACTTGAGCACCAAATGCCGCAAATATGCCACTAACGGTCCAGATTTCGCTGACAAGCTGTTTATTGCATGTACAACTGCCTGATTATCGCAATGAAAGCACACTTTACGTCCCGAAAATTGCGACCCCCCACAACTCCACCGCCACCACGATTGGAAACAACTCGAGCAGGGCCAGATTTTTTACCAGGCCACCCTGTCACCAATCCTCGGGCCACCTTCCCACAGACCAATGACCCTGAAAAATGGCGCCGAAACCCGCCGACCCGCCCATATCCGTATACAGTTCTAGAGCATCATTGGGCACCACCTTCTTCAACCACAAAGTGCGGCCGTTAAAATGCCGCAAGAAGTCGTCCCAAACCAACAAATCTTCCTTGATCTCCCGCGTGACCTGCACAAAATGCGCCGATGACCGTACGACTGCCGTAGCTGTCGCCAACCTCCTGGCGAAAACACGCCCCATCGGCATAATCCTGCATGCAAAATTCAGCTTTCCAAGCAAAGACTGTACCACCTTAAGCCGCACTTTTTTTGCTGCCAGCATTGCTGCAACCGCACTCCGCAAATCCACAATCTTGTCCTCTGGCAACCTACATTCCATGGCCAGCAAGTCGATTTCAATCCCCAGGAACCGCATAACCGGCGCCGGCCCCTCCGTTTTTTCCTGCGCCAAAGGGATCCCGAAACGATCCGCCACTCTCTGCAAGGCGAACAACAAACCAGCGCAAACCATGGAACCCGCCGGACCAACACACAGAAAATCATCCAAATAATGAATAATGGATGACAAGCCGGACACGTCCCTCACCACCCACTCAACAAAGGAGCTAAAAGCCTCAAAATATGAACAAGAAATCGAACAGCCCATGGGCAAACAACGATCAACATAAAACTTCCCGTTCCACCAGCAACCCAGAAGGTGCTGAGTCTCCGGATGCACCGGCAACAAACGAAACGCCGATTCTACATCCGCCTTTGCCATCAATGCACCGCGTCCTGCCGCCCGTACCAAGTCCAGCGCTTTGTCGAACGAGACGTAGTACACCGCCGACAATTCCGGCGCAATGCCGTCATTCACAGACGACCCCTCCGGAAATGAAAGATGATGAATGAGCCGAAATTTATTCGGCTCCTTCTTTGGCACCACCCCCAGCGGGGACACCACCAAATTACTGCACGGAGGGCTCTCAAATGGGCCCCCCATCCTGCCCAGCTCAACCTCTTTACCCAACTTCTCACCCACAACCATAGGGTGGTCCCTTGCCGACCGTAAGTTACGACAAACCGGAGGCAATGCCTCAACCGCCGACGGAATCCAAAAACCGTACAAAAAAACAAACCGCAAAAGCGACGCCGCTGCCCCGTCCGGATACCTACTTAAAAACGGCGCCATCGCCTCTATTTTCACCGGCGTCCTCCCTTTTACCAGACCCGTCCCCGGCCTTGCCTCTCCCTTTCTTAAAACATTTGGACAAACTATGTCCCCCCCGCAGCCGGAGCACTCATGCTTGATCCTACACGCTGCACCAAATTTGCACTGGCCTTCGTTAAATTGCCAGCACAATCCCTTTTTCTGGATCCCCGAGGGCCCGGCTCCTGTTCCCCCGGCACCGCCACGAAAGGGCTGGCTCGGAGCCGCCATTAAGCGCATCCATAAGGAAATGTCCTTATGATCCCACCGCATGCCAGGCCGCAACGCCTTCCGCTGCCTAAACGGCTCATCATACCGCAGCCATGCCAAGCCCCCGTACGTGCGATACGCCTCCCCGATTGCATCCATATAGCCGAATAGAGCCGAGCAGTGCTCCGGCTCCTTTTCCCCTACCACGCTAGTCAAAATTGCGAACGCCTGCAACCAATTGGAAAAGGAACGAGGAATGAGTAAATAATGGCGTTTTTCTTCCTCCTCTTTTTCCTTCTTGGAATCGCTCGGCTTCACCTTGTCTAGGTTAAATTTTTCCAGGGGTAGTAAGGAAAATATCTCCACATACTCCCCTTTCCGAATTTTTTCCCTCACCTCTTTTTTGAGGTGCGCCCCTAGCGGTCCCTCAAAGCACACATACACCTCGCTCTTAGCCCTATCATCCAGCCGCACCACCTCATCCTCCTTTTCCTTCTCCTTTTCTCCCGCTTTATCGCCTACAGGCTCCACTACTCCGCTACCTACACCCGCCCCCACCGGCGCCTTCTCGCCGCTAGCCGCCGCTGCGCCATCCACCGCCGACCCCATCCAGGCCGCCGCCGGCGCTCGCGCTAAACCCTGCAAAAGCCCCAGCAACTGGCTAAGCAAAGCTGACCCCTCTGGTGCTGCCGTGCCCGCAGCCACCTCCCCAGCACCAGCACCCCACGCCGCAAGCAATGCCGAATCCACGGCTAGCTCACCCGACCGTGACGCGGAGATGGAATTCGATACTGCGACGTCGTCGCCATCGGCTCCTCTAATTCATCCCCCGACCTGAGGGCTCCTTCTTCTTCCTCACTGTAGCCGTCCTCCACCGTCCCAGCTCCAGAGGACGCAGCCAATGCGTCCCCTCCACCACAGCCACTCTCCTGGGCAGCCGCGTGGGCACTGGCGGTGGGCGTCCTCTGTTTTCTGTGCGGCGACAGCCCACAAGACCGTCCTGTCCCCTGGGCCGCCGCTGACCGAGTCCTCTTCCTGGAGGAGCCTCTCCCCGAGCTCAGGGGGCTCCCCACCGCCGGTTCCTGCCCTCCAGGGCCTCAGACCGAGACCTCCCGCTGGGTCCTCCCTCGCCCGAGGGATACCGCGGCCGCCGGGCGCAGTGCTGATGACCTGAGGGACATGGCGGTCCCTGCGGGGCTCCCGCCGTCCCTCCTGCCCTCTGCAGCCGTACAGGTATCCGGGTGGCGCCTGCCCACACCGGTCCCCCTGCTGGCTGCCTGCGCCCGGCCCCCCAACCGTCCCCGGTGGGTACTGCTGGCCTCCATCGTAAGCCGGGCACGCTCCTGTCCAGAAGCAGCCGCCGCTGCCTCTGCCAAATCTCGGAGTCTCGACACAGAAAATAGTCAGATATCCCTCCGAAAAGGACCTAGCCAAGCAATGCAATGCACCTAGGATTTCACTGTGTTGATCACCTTTGCTGGCTGCCGGCAGTGTTTTCTCTGGCTGGTCTCTCCGACATCAGTAATTGTTTTGTCTTGCTGGTCTACTAGGCATCGCCCCCACCTAGCCAGAATCCTACTCCACACTAATGAGGGGCAATACCCCGAAACAGCTGTCAATGGATGGATACCTGGCCTTGGTATTTCCCTTGTCATATCTTTAAACTCGTCAAAGAGTTGGATATTGACTGAAAGGGCCACTTAATATGGTGGTTATGGTGGTCTCCTTAAAAAGAGCCACTCCTTGACTAAGTCCTTCCCGGAGGGATATCTGGCTATTTTCTGTGTCGAAACTCCTAACAGAGGCTCCACGGACCTTTTTTGATTTGCATACTTCCTAGGGGCAACGCGCCTAGGATTTAACTGTGTTGAGCGCCTTTGCTGGCTGCCGGCAGTGTTTTCTCTGGCTGGTCTCCCCGAGATCAGTGATTGTTTTGTCTTGCAGGTCTCACTATACACGTTCACAGACCTGTCAGCCACTGGCAGCGGAAGGGCACAAGCTGGTGAGAACGCACATGTCTGACTAGTCTCCCAAGTGGCTCGGTTATGGCTGCTTCAAAAGGATGTTTTTCTTTGAAATATTGCAGGGTTTCACAGTCAGACATACATAGCAGCTGAAATCATACAGCCAGGGCCAGTGGTTCGGGCAGCATGGATCTTCTGTCAGGTTCCCTTTACAGGAGCTGTTCAAAATAATGAAAGCACTGCACGCCAGGAATATTATATATATTTTAAAGAGATTGTCTGCCAAAAGGTCCTAAAGGGGATTAGATTTTGTAAAAATAACAAAATAAATCATACTCACCTGCTGTCACCCTCCTGACATGATTGATGCTGGTGCAGACCACAAGGCGACCTGCGCTGAGTCCAGGAAGGTGACAGGTGAGTGCAAGTTATTTTTACAGAATCTGGCCTCCTGCTAATGAGTACCCTTTTCTTTGGACAATCCTTTTTTAAAAATGTACACCTCACCATTTAGAGTATTTTCCAGATGTTCATATTTGCACAGTTCTCTTCTGCCTGGCACTGATCTGCATAATCAGTATAAGGTAGCAGGAAAAGCTGAACTCCAGATGTAAAACATATCTTACTTTCTATCATAGAGGGAGCTCATAGCTGCAAATGTTTCTTTTATTTCCTGTCCCACAACGATCAGGATGATCAAAAGTGGAAGCTTAACCCTTTATAACCAAGGACTTACCTATATGTCCTAGGTCATATCTGTTCCTTTAATTTGTGCTTGTGCCATGAGCCCGCATTATTCCCCGCACATGTCTGCTGATCTGATTAGCAGACATGTGCAGCTAACAGGCGTGGGTGGATTACAGCACCTGTCAAAGCACCGCATTGTAAAGCAGGTTGAGAGGAGAGTGAAGTGTGATCTGAGCACGCGTGCCCAGATTGTTATCACTCACAGAGAGGCAGCTTTGCCCCCACAATGATGTGCCCTGCTCAGTTTATCCGACTCCGGTCTCCAAACTGGAAGGATCAAAGCCAAACATCAGCATAAGAATATACGCGCTGCAGAGAGAACAGATTACAGTTGCAGGGAAGGTAGCAGAAGTATATTAGGAAAGTGTTAATTAGGAAAAGATAGGACAAAGGAAAGAGGGTTACATTCATAGTAGAAAACCTCTTTAATATACTGTATTTATCCATGGAAAGCCTCTCCCGGTGTTTGCCAGCTTTAATCCCTTACTCTGATTACATCATGATCATATTTTTTATGCATCTACACCAAGAACTTTTAACAATAAGCAACATGTTTTCTAAACCAAACCCACTCCACCTAATAAAAGCTTTATTATTCTTACTTATGCGGTAATTGTTGATCAAAAGACTGCGGTTGCCAACAATTACAATAATTGATGTTATTATTAACATGCACATTTCGTTGTGCTGAAACTGCATCTATTTCTAAGGAATGAAGAGCGTTTGCCAGGACCTTCAGGTTCTTATTATGGCGAATCAAATAATAGGAAAAATGGCAGAATTATATATTGTGCCAGTTGACTTATGAGTGCCAGATAGCTTGTGTCTGGTATATTAATGAGGGTGCATTCTCCAGCCTCCCCTTCCCCTCAGTGCAATGCATAATGGTTTCTTATATGTATCTGTATACCCAGCAGCCATCAATCACTATGAGAATGGGGTGGGTGGATCACTTTCCTCTTGAATACACCGGACTCATAAACTGTATGTCTCCAAAATCACTGATCACTTCCTATTAGCTAAAAAAGGTGTTTATTAATAATTTATGCCATTTGTTGTCATGGAAAAGTCACAGAATTTGGCAGTTAAACTACACTTTTGTATTATGGGATCATCTGAGAATAATCTAATCTCTGTAGTTGGTCCTTTAATAATCAGGGACGTAATGACAGGCAAAGATTCCTGTCATCATATCTGGGTCAGAAACGTTTAGATGGCGTTTCAGCTGAAGTTGACACTATTTTATTTATACCATGTTGCAGCCCTACATAAATGGAAATGATAACTTAAGCAGATATTTGACCTCAAACGACTTCTTCATTAGGCGATCACTTTGAATTACTGTTCAAAGACGACTTTCCATCACGTGCCTATGTTTACAATCTGCCTACAAAGCTCTCTATAAAATCCTGACAATAGAAGGGAATTGAGCCATTATACAGTCATTCTGCAGAGGCTGATGTTGCTTTATCAGCCCTTCACTGTCTTTCAGTTTTAATCTGGTCCTGATGAACAATTATTTTGTTTCCCAGCTATAATAATATCTTTTCCAGACCTTTTTAATTAGCATAAATCCCCCTTGTAAATCTGTTTGTCCAGTGGTAATAGTATAGAAATGCTTCCATGCTTAGGTAATGCAACCTGCAATCTACAGCCGATTGTTTGAGCATCCACCTTCGAAATCTGCTTCAACTTGACGACTGTAAAGACAGAAACGGCAGAAATGATTGAATGATTGAAACCAAATGGCACTTCTGAATAGACGTTGAACAAACATGTAAACATTTTATTATATGGGAATTCTTCCAAAACATGAAACAGATTTCCATATATAGACTTTACATATTACCAATTATTGCAACACAATAAATGTCAAAGTAAGCTTACATTCTTAATAAATGTACTCTTAGGATATTTGTAAGACATAAATATTGCAATTTACTGTGGCTGCACTAAAGAATTACATACATTGTACATGATGGGACATGCAGACTATATTAGTGCACGATAACGTGATCCTAATCATTCCAATACAGCCAACCTCTCCACCTTTTGTTATGTGGTACAATGATATATACAGAGGATCACTTGCACTGCAGATTCCGCTAAGCAAGTCTTCAGTAACATACAGTATAGTACATGTAGGTGGATTTTTCAAAAAACCCATACATAAATGCTAAAAAAGCAGCCCGTAGATAGGAGCATAGTGAGGATTTTCTGCATCATTTGGCATGTTTTCTGACCATCTAGTTTAGTTTAACCCTAAATATCCTAACTGTAGCACTGCTAAGGAGACTGTACATGGATTCTGTCATTGTCACAAGTGTGGCACTGCATGATGTGATCCTGTGGTAATATGGGATCAGAAAGTTACAGCATATTGTGGATCACAGATCTGCTTTTATGCCCGTTCAGCATTTACCCAGAGTTATAGTGTATTTAATTACATCAGCTACTGAATGGGTTAAGGCTCACTTCTATCCTGTAGTGTTCTAACAGGTAGTTGTAACCTCAGCTACAGCCACTCCTTCCTGATATACATATCCTCTCCTCATTCCTCCTTATGCCGGCTATAGCTCATACGAAAGCTGACCATGTGGAAGGAACATAGCTGTGGTGTTGTTTCTATTGCAGCTGCTACAATTCCTACTGAAGAAAGCAAGGAGTGCTTTTTGTTGTGTCTTTCCCCACCTGTTTATCTTACCTACCTTGTGTTGTCTTATTGTAGTGGCACACAGTAGTCAGGGTGAGTTCAGGGCTAGTGTGGGCCTAGGCACATGATCTGTGTACGGTGGAAGGACCCATCTAGGGACATTAGGGAGTGCAAGGATCAGCCTCAGGTGAGTGTTAGGAGGTGACTCCGCACCCCTCTCCCTAGTGCAAGGGCTTACCATTGTATTGTGTATCCTCTGTGTTGTGTCGCTCGCCGGGGCTTCGCCTCCCCGGCGTAAAACTACCCAGGTGTTCTCACTGTGTTGCGCTGTTCGCCAGGAGACCTCTTGCACCTGGTGTGACACCTGTCATATCATGACAGGTAAACCTTAAAAAAGCTTCCACAGACTCCGCTTAGCCAGTCCTAGAAAATGCTTTGGTGTTCATAAATGGAAAAGCTTTGTCAAAATCATTGGGACAATACCAAGGACAAAATCAGCAGCAAGGGACAGAGTCAGGAAGGGTGGCCAGTCTATCATCATCTAGCAGGAGGAGTATGGCTAGGCATTCATTTACTTTGATGACAACCTGGTCGGCAAGTGATGTCAGAGACTACGTCGGCTCCAAATTCTCAGCCATTAGCACTGTTCCCATTTCACAGAGGTGGTGCCTGACAATGAAGGAAGACAACAAGGGAAAGAGGCCAAGTGAAAATGTAACAAGTTCATTAATACTAAATCTGCCCCAATGCTTCTAGCAAGGTTTTATTATGTCTGCATATTTTATTAATTGTTTTTTTGTTTCTTAATTGGAGACATACAAGGATGTAATATTGGCCTAAGGACATTTTATGGTATGTTATAGCCTAATATATAATGGAGGTGTAATACAGACACACAGGAGCCTCAATAACCAAAATCGAAAAAGGCTAACCTAGTTTGAAATGCAGAAATATAAATAGGAAAAACCAATATGATAGTCTTTGACAATAGGGAATGGCTTAACTTGTGCAACTTTCTGAAAGTATTGACTGGAAGAGCAAAAGTGTTTTACACTTATTACAAGGCTATAAAGTAATCGTTATCGTATGCTCCATGTAAGCTTCAGACTGGTTTTAAAGGGGTGGCTGTGAAAACTACCATTCTTACTCACCTGAGATATAAGAATACCATTTTAATCTGAGGAAAAACCAAGATGCAGCATATGGTTAACTCAGCCATCCATCATGGATCCATCATTATGCTTTGTGGGTATTTGTAGGGGTATTTAATCAGTTGACCATATGGACATGCACAGATGGAGTGATCTCAGAGGTCCCATATTCCGCATTTGCAGGTGTGGTCTTAGCCTTTGCACAATCTAGGTCTGAACTATATGGAAATTCTTAACTCTGTAGTCATGATTTCCTCCATTGAATATATTGGTACTGTATTACTGTGGAATACATTAACTATAAGTAGGCCTGGCAGCTCAACACCTGCCTTCCTTAAGCTGAGTTTGGCTGGTTATGCCATCCACAGATTAGGAGGTCTGGTAGATCTTGTTTCAACATATTTGATTAATTAGAAGGAGAGGTGTGCACTGTGGAGCCTGATCTCCCTTTATAATGAAACTGAATGCACCTGTGCTTTCCTTTCATCTTGGAAAAGCTGCCTTTGCCATGTTTTTTTTCCTCATCAATGGAATTGTAGGGTCCATTTTAGTTATTGTACAAAAAAAAATAAAATAATATTGTAATGAAGAATATACAAGGCTACTTGTGTAGCCTTTACCGAGTTCAACCATCTCACCGCCATTATTAAATCCCTTTAATCAAACTCACCAAATTGGTGAGTAACATGGAAAAAGGTAAAAAAAAAACCCTGTTCTTGGCATGAGTGTGTTGACATTGCGTTTTTGCCACACTTTAGTGGCTCTGTCTGAAGCTCTTAGAAATGTGATTAGGTTGGAATTCCTGACTCTAATGGGTTAAACAAAGTCACTTTGTTCTCTGTATGATTTCCATTTCAGCAGTGTCCACCTTCTTGAGGCGGGAACAAAACATGATCGACTATATTAATAAATATAACCATTATAACCTAATGAGAATAAAACAATTCGGCCTGGGCTCTGCTGCACACAGTTTGTTACTGTCACACGGACTGTTGCACAAAACTCGCCGACTGTCATGGCGGCATCAGTTGCTGTTCACAATGCAGATCCTGACACTCCACCCAATGGTTTCTCTGGTGTTTTTGATCTATGGAGGCAGACTCTTGCATCGACCAGCTGTGTGTTCATTCATAGACTGGCTAGCAAGAGTTAATTTTTTTCTAGCCTTCTTTTGGGATCATATGTTGTAAAAAAGCCTATCACATCTGCTCCTAACATACTTAAGTTGGAGGAGATCTTCCACTCACACCTATAGTTTCTGCTGTGTTGGTCTATGTGCTGTGGTGTCCCAGATTTCCTGGCGAGAGAGTAGGCTGTGCTTGATGTTGTTGTGGAGTTTACCCATCATCTTTTTTTCTACCCTTCTCTTGTGTTCCTCCTAATATCTTATTTTTTTATAGTTCTTTGTTTGGAGGAGGGGGAGGGGTATAAGATCAGGGCTAGTCAGGAGCAAGGTCAGGAAAGAGAGTCAGATATCGCCACCATTAGGGGTATCTCTGAGAATAGGGATAGCACAGGGCACCCTAGTCTGAGGGTCAGCTTAGGGACCCTGGTTTTCCACTATCACCATAGTCCCTTGTGAGAGTTACTTCCAACAAACCCTGCAATTTATACTTATAGTATGTAACAAAAGAAGGTCTTTACATCATGTGCTAAGGGCAATCCTTCAATGACCTAGAATACAGCAAACTCAGAAGAAAGAGGCTGTTATCACTATGACTTTGCAGGGACATGATTCGATGTTAATGACCTGTGAAAACCTAATTTACACCTTGACGTGGTCTTTAAATAACCTGCGATCCTAACATTACTGTTGCTGAACCTAAGTAATTTCTCACATCTCAGCAAAGGCGTAAAAACATATCAGCTTTGTTATTTTGACAAAATAATTAAAAATTAGTCTTCTTTTATCTTACTAGGCACCAAAGCTGATCCTCAGGCACAGCTTAAAGGGACAGCTGAGGACTTCGAAGATGATAAGCTCAAAGCCACAATGTAATTCATTTTTTTCCAAGTGTTCAGTGTCATAGGTTTCTTTTACTGATTAGCAAATGAAGCTGGTAGTACAGTGAGTCTTTTTGTTTATTAAGCCAAGCATTGTATTACTGATAAATGTCCCACTTGAGTCAAATGAAATGGCTTCAAAATTACCATTGGTGATGATACTGTAGAAACCAAGAAGACCTTATACAGACAGACGTATTATAGACATCTGTAAAATACACTCCCATGAAACTGGAACTGTACCTTTACAGGAAGATGTCTTTTGTGGGTTTTTTTTTTTAATTACGCTTAATTAATTATCCATGACATCTTGTGTTATCAAGTAATTCACTTTTGACGGCACCATTGACTGCTACATAATATTATTTTGACCGATAATTTTTAAAGCCAATCCATTTGGTGAAATGTATCAAGAACTTGTGGAACTGAGAAGACTAGTTCCATGTTTGTGCCATATGCCCTCTCTTAGTCAGTCACTCTAGTGTGGAGCCAACATATAGTATGGAGTCATTTTTGGTACCTCCAAAATGTATTTCCAAATTGTTCTTGACACAAGAAGAGAGCCACTCCTCCCCCTTCCAGGGGTGGATACAGTCCAAAGAGGGCCCCTGTGCAAGAACAGCATATGGGCCCTTTGATTTTCAGTAGCTCCTCATAATGCAACGAAAGTAACTGCTTGCTGCTTTAGAGGTGGAATAGGCCCATTGGGCCCCTTTGCAACTGCACCAATGTTATGTCCACCCCTCCCTCCTTTGAACCTCAACACATGACAACATATGACGTTTTTGAAGGGGGCTGTCTTTATGGCTTATTTCATTCTCTCACACTACTTGTCCCTGACGGTGGATGATAGGGGTTAAAATCTGTGCTGTTGTGGAATGACAACTGGAAGGCAAGTCCTAAAAGGTGATTTTATTCAATGCATTTCAGAGTGAAAACTCCTTAATCAGGAAAGCATTGGGGCATGGTGATTATCCTGATGAAGGAGTTTCCACTATAAAACGCATTGAATAAAATCACCTTATAGGACTTGCCTTCCAGTTTTCATTCCACGGCAGCCAGGATTGTAACCCCTATCATCCACTATCAGCTATCTGCCTCTCTAGGGTCTGCAGCAGCCATCTATGTCTTCTAGTTGTGGTGTCTCACGTACCCCTTCCAGATGAGCAAATTCCCTCATTTTTACTCAGATCATCCTACAGTTTAAACCCTATTTCTCACTGTCTCTTTTACATTCAACTACATGTGCCCTAACAGAAAAGGGAGCTTTCTCAGCTATTAAAATGAGCCTGACCACCAGATCCCCTCAAGTACATCAGCAACAAAGGGAAGGTGGTAAGAGCGGAAGCTTTCTCCTGTCTCGAAATGCCATGAATCTGAAACACCGACAGATAAGTATCTAAATGCAATTAAAGATCAACAGAAAAGTGCTACTGGAAAACCACCTTAATTATTCTATTTGTATTCTATTGTTAGGACCTTTAGATAGAGCATAATAGTTAAAAGTCTCTAACATGTCGACTTCACAAATATTTGATTTATTACTGTAATTCACTAAGATTTTTTTTTACAGTCATTCAACATCGTGTGTGCAAACAGTTGCTTCTACACTACACTACAGGAATATATTTTGTAGAAGTGAGTAGTTACAAAATTGCTAGTAACCAAAAATATATATATAATGTTGTTGAAATCACAGTGATTACCCAATGCAGTATATTCATCCAGACATTGCATACTTGGCACCGAACATCAAACAAGTTTTGGCAGCGAGTGTGTTATTCATCTCATAGAAGCAGTGTTCTGTTCTATGTTCTACTTAAAATAATTTTCACTGATATGAAAGTGATATATATTAATTTATGAGGTGCCCTAAAAAGTTCTCCTTCCAAAAAAATAAAAAATTAATACAAATCTTAAAATGTTTGAGTTTATATTTAATATAACACAGTCTTTTAGGCGTGAACATGTTGCACTTTGTTCTAACATCCACAGAGAATCCTCAAACCTCAGTAATATAGTAAAATGAAACCCTGACACTTGTGCTGCCATTTAAAATGTAAGATGAAAAATATGAATAGAAATATAGACATGACGTATATATTAATACTAACACTAAAATCAAGAAAATAAAACCAAAAATATTGACAGTAATCTGAACTGGAGAAATTCATTATATAGGGCCCTCATGGAATACGTAAAATAATAGTCTCTGTGGAATTAAGTTCTCCGGATCTGACCTAGGCTAGGTTCACACGAGTATATTTTGAACTGAGTGCTGTCTGTGAAAAAACTGACATCACACGGCAGCACTATGGCCAATGTTATTTAATTGGGCTGTTCCAATTAGCTTTTTTTCTAGAACTAAATCTGTATGTGAAAAAAAAATCACTGCATGAACTGTTTACTTTTAAATGTCAGGTCAAACTCGCTCATTCTAGCATGTGGGTGTGCAGAAACAAACGGATCCCAAATAGATCAACCATTCAGCATCCAATTTTCTTACGGATACATTGCTATTCTTTAAAATTGAAATTGTAAATGGACTTGTAAATTAATTATTAGCTACTACAGATGTAAAAAATGGACTGCATACAGATGGAATACCAGAGGCGAACCCGGTGGAAGAGGGGGGAAAAGCATTTGCCTCAGGCAAAGCCAACATGGGGCGGTGGTGTGCCGCCTGAGGCGGTGGCCCAAGATGTCTCACCGACGGCTGCATTTTGCTACCCTTCTGACTTGGATGCAGCCATTCTCTGAACCAGTGGTTAAGTTGACATCTTGCTCAGAGAAAGTGCAGCAAACTGGATCCCAGTATTCAATTGTACTTGTGCCTTTCAGAGGTGAGTACAATTGAAGCCCTGACCATGGTCCATCTGGGTCAGCGTGACATCATCAGCGTGATCGGATCATCTGATCACGCTGCTGACGTCACTCACCATCACTGCAGAGGCACAGACAGCATAAAAAAATCATCATGGTGTCTGGGTAGGAAAAGGAAAGAAAGAAAATGACTCCGATCAGAGACAAAGTTCTTTATAAAGTATTATTATTTAATGGCCTTCAGCTCGATCTCAAGACATCGCGACTTGATGGATGAACGCTTTGTAGGAAGATTGATTTTCTGCAAGCTTATGTAAATCCACTAGTCTCTTCTCTGCTGTTATATTCACATTATCAAGCTATTGAAGAATTGGTTTTCTTATTCGCATTGTTCCTTCTATTATTCCATGATGTCTTTTTCCAGTGTTTGCTTTCTTTGCATGATGTGTCCAAAGTAGGCAAGTCGTAGCTTGATGATCCTTGCTTCAAGTGTCAGGTCTGGCTTGATTTGTTCCAATATCGATATGTTTGTTCTTCTTGCCATCCATGGTATTGATAGCAGCCTTCTTCAGCACCACATTTTAACGGCGTTGATTCTTCTGTCTTTTTTGTTTATTGTCCAAGTTTCACACCCATATTTACTACAAAAAAAGACCAAGCTATGTACAAGCCATGTCTTTGTCATCAATGACTTCATTGTTGATTTGCCCATAGCTTTTCTCCTATTGTCTTGCGGTGTCATCCTGGATGTTATTTTCGATACTGTCTAATTTTCATCAGTACTGTGTTTCCTGTATGGTCTGCAGTTTAATGATGACTGTTAACAGTAACTCGCAGTATCTCCTTACCATTATGAAGGTCATACTGGAAGCTGTAGGTTCATGCGATACAAATATATATATGTCTGACCTGACATTACAATTGATGTACCATGTGTAGATGTTGGTTCTTTAGATGTATTTCTGTACTGTTGCTGGTTCTGGTGATGTTTTACTGTTCTGATGGGGTTCTAATGATGTATTTCGATACTGCTGGTGGTTTTGATGATGTATTCTTGTGCTGTTATTAGTTTTGATCCTGTGGATATGTAACAATCGGTAATTTGTAAGATTACGTTAGACATGGCATTGTCTATATTAATATAGTATTGTTTCATCTGACAAGTTAAGGTTTACTATGTTTTTATTTATGTTAGGAGCATTATAGGGGTTGTCTAAATTTTTTATGAATGTCAACAGTTTTTCTATGTGACTGCAGATTTCTGAATTCTCACAGCACACGCACTGCACGTTGTCAGGATTCTCTGGTGTTGGTGTTGGGAGTTCCCAAAACCACATCTTATATACATTTAGTTACACGTCAACTAGACATTTGGGGCTTCATTCAATACAAGTTAATTGAGAAAGGCCAAACACGTCTAATCATAATGTGGCTGGTAGTATGCAAATACCAAAGCGATGGCTCTTGGAAGAAGAAGAGGAAAAAAAAAGAAAATGAAAAATGGAAAATCCCCCAGGAGTGAAGCAGTTAATATATATGCTGTTCATATTCATATCAATAAATTGTGTTTTTTTAGATTATAGCACAAGTGCTGGTGTTTAATTTTACTATATTTTTTATGTTTGACTTTGAGTGGTGAACTGGTTAAATTAAAAAATTCATGTATTGCAGTTTAATGCCTGTACACAATGATAGGTCACTGCACTGAAAATTCTACATTCTCATTGTGCATGAGCTTAGGGGCTAGTACTATTCTAAAAATAATGTCCTGTGAGAAATTGTGTAAATATTTCAGAAAAGATGGAGGACAGATGTTTTATGCAAAACAATGGGGCATTATGGACTGCCATTCATACGGCACAGTACAGCGCTGTGCATTTTTGAGCTTCTTTTGGGATCTTTTCAGTTGCAGAATGTTCTATCACTGATATGTTTGTGGTTCTTTTTTCCTCGAGTGCTATTTGCTTTATTTTTATTCTTTTTCACGATAGAAAATAGTATTACGCTGCTTTCATGTTACTGTAATATTTAATATCATGTCATATTGGCCACAACATTTAATAAACTCTCATTATTATTTTTTTTCATTAGATCTGTGCATATATGCATGTAGTGTAGTATGAGTGTATTAATATTGTCATGTACCACCTCTTTCTCCATTATCCAGTGCTGTTGAGCTCCTCTTCTCAGAGATATCACTGCTCTTCAGACTCTCCAGATAACACCCTGCTGTGTGTGATATGGAACAAGCCTATGTAGCATCAGAATGAGGCTTACATTGGAAAAGTGACTGCCTACTTACGCAGAGAGCATAGAGTGAGCCGGGTGGTCTGAAGTACAGTGACGTCACTCAGAAGAGGAACAGAATGGCGCTGTATCCCATAGAAGGCAGAAATAGGTACATTAATCCACTTACACTACTCTACATGTACATATATTCAGATTTAATAAAAAACAAAACCTCATGGGACAACTTCTGTAAGACCTTAGAATATATTAAGCAAAAGTTCTATGGTGATCTAATTTCAGTTTCGTTGAACTGTACACCAAAATCTATGTGTATTAGGACTCCAAAAATGGCATTAATGTATACATTCAATTCTGTAAAAAAAATAATTCTGCAAACGCGAATAATATTGTTTACAAAATCACTTGCGCTGACAGCTTTGCCCTCTAAATACCACCAAATACCATCTTTGGTCCATGGTGTCCTCTAAGTGTTTGTCTCCAGTGTGGGAGCCAGCAGGACAGAACGACAATACATGCTACAACCCTGGCTCTTAGAGACCAAAACCTAGAGGACAGCATTTACCATAGCCGGTCCATGATGGTATTTCAACTTTGTTAGAAAAAATGGTGCCATTCTCAGTCATCATCAATGATCATCGTAATATTGTCCTGCAAGATTTAAAACATGTTAACACATATCAGCCCAGAAGTTATATTTCTATGCAATATTTTAATATAGAGTTGTTATTACTTCTCCATCGCATTGTGTTAAATGTGTATTGTGAATTCATTGATTATTAAAGGGGTTGTCCACTAGTTGGACAACCCTTTCTCATTCCCCTTGTTTGCCCAAAAAAATAACTAAGTCTGTCCTCATCTCCAATGCATTCATGGTTTTAGTAATCTTTGAATTCCCATTCCGGGGCCCAAGTGACATTGTTGTGACATGTGGGTCCCGCGATCAATCAGCACCTGGCGTCTGTCTCTCTGCCTTCTTAATGTTTGAACAGTGTAAAGTTACCATAAGGGGGTGCTGGGACTCAGGTGGAGGAAGGACTCCAGAATGCAGGAAGACAGAGGCCCACTAGAGATCACTAAAAACAAGCTCAGAGATAGTCAGTCAGCCAAGGTCTGAGCAGGGATGCCATGTATGTACCGAGGAGTAAGGAAGCCAAAGTCCAAGAACAAAACCGAGGTCGGATGCTGGGAGAACAAGTAAGCCAGGGAAAGGAGCGGAGGTTGGGACACGGAATGGGACTAGGGAGGGTCAGGAAGACAGGGAAGACAGACCGGGCAAGAGTGATGAGGTCAGGGAGAACAGGTACACACAGAGGAGGGAGTGGAGGTGAGGACACGGAACAAGACCAGGGTCAGGTGGGCAAGGAGATCAGGCCGGACAGGAGAGACAGAGGTCAGACCGGGCAGGAGTGATGGAGGTCAGGGAGAACTGTACTGGGTAGCAGGACTTGATCAGAGTACACTCACAGGAACCAGTTGCACACCGCAGAGAAGGAACTATTACTGGTGGCATCCCATAGGTAACAGCACCAAGACATGGCAACCTCTGGAACAAGGCATGACCGCACAGGCCCCTCCCCTCGGATCTAACCTCGGAGAAAATATACATGCACTGGCTCTGCAGAGTCAGAGTCATGCCAAAATCATGGCAAACAGGATCTGAGTGCTATGCTGACTTCCTGCTCAAATGCCCGAAGGCGGGGAGAAGGAAGCTGGTGCTCATAACAATGTCACATGGACTCCGGGAATGAGGCTTCAGACATCGCTGCAACCACGGCCTCACCGGAGATAGTAAAGGCTTATTCATTTTTACGGGGGTAAACAAGGGGAATGAGAAGGGGTTGTCCAAGTAGTGGACAACACCTTTAACTGGATAAAAAGGTTGAAAATTGTAATAATAGATATGCATTTTTACTAAAATAACTATTCCCAGTAAATAGCGTCCCCTAAGTTTTCTTTTTCTATTTTGTTATTGCAATTTTGAGTAAAAACCACTGATACTCAGAAGCCTAGGAAATCTAAAATGCAATATTTGAGGGAGTTCTTCCTGTATCCATATTGATTGTCATCCAGATTCATTATAAGCAGAGAACAAGAAATGGCCGAACCTGGTAGAAGAGAAATAATTGACTGCTATTTACTCCTTTTCTCTTGTGATTTGATGAACCATAGATTTTATGTATTGGACCATGATAGGGTAGGATTGTGAAGAGCTAAAATTCAAACCACACTCAAGAAGATCTGCTTAAGCCCGAATGACAAAGAAAAGCCAATTATATGGAAAACATTCTATTTCTACTCCGCTTTAAAACATATGGAAACACTTACAATCGGATATAAGATCTGGGCTACTGATTCTGCTGATTTCACTGACTTAACCTTAAATTAAATCCTAATCCTATCTAGTCATGTTTAGAGAGTATTTGGTATGTTAGTCCTTTTGCAATGTCCTAAATATTAGTTTACTAGTAGCTTTGCTGATCCAGCAATGAACATTTTAGTCTCTCTATTTAGGCTGCCTGCGGAAGTAATATAGATGCTTACTTCAAACTCAAATTACATAAAGCATACAGAAGAAACATTCAAATGGGTTATCCTATGATGTAGTTATATTGCCTATCCATACAATAATTGACAAATGTATGATTACAGAGGAACGTATCCACAAGCACAAGAATGGCAATCTTGAGCTTCCTTCTCAGAGTAAATGGGACTGATAGTGAAAGCCCAGAACACTTTGAATGGAGTGGTAGTGCACATACATGGCCGCAATTCCAATCAACTCATCCTGACCAGGGTGCTCCCATTCAAGGGATCAATGTTGGGGCCTCCAGTGATCATACATGATTAAACAATAATCACTTGGTAGGTAATAAATGTTTATCATGGGACAATTGCTTTAAGAATATACAGTGTAACAAGAAAATGCTTATTATGAGAAAAAACAAAGTACTTCTCATAAAAGCCTAATCCGATAGTCCCATTAAATGCAATTTACCATGTTCATGGTCTTTTGAGTGGGTCAGAAAACCCTTTTCACCACACTTACAAGTCTGTCTGTACATATGTCTCAATACCGATGCTATTCTATTGCATTATTTCGTCCAGTAGGTTCTCCGACATCGATAACCTTACCAAAGCATCTGAACATAATGTACTCCAGTTGGATAAGTTGTTCAAAACAAGGGTATAATTAGACTCACAAAATCACACTTACTTTAAAAATATGTACATATTCAAATAAGAAAAAAAAATCTCACGGCACATCAGAATAAATTACGTGTAACCCTGGGTTTTGCCCACTGATGTCTTCCTGGGTCAAACTTTATGAATAAAGGGTTAGATGAGATCAGGTGTGCTGCATGGTTATCGAGATTTTATGTGCCCTTCATGACCGAAGACATACATATACGCCCTTAGTCGCTTCCCTCCGGTTACTCCCGTGCGAGCCTGCAGTCATCCCTGCACGTCTACTGATCTTACCAGCAGATTTGTATGGCTAACATCTGATCAACCCATGCCTGTTAACCCCTTAGATTGCGCTGTCAAACTCTAACAGCAAAATCTAACACACTCCGATGGCATCAATGTGTTGCTATGATAGTGTGGGGTCAGATAACTCCTGCTGCTGTCATGACTTACTTCCTGTGAATGCCGGCAGAGTGCCAGCTCTCACAAGAACACAGCATCTCTGCTAATCAGAGGGATGCTGAAACATCCCTCTGATCATCACAGGCAATGGGAGTGTGCAGGCATAAAGTTCCCTTGGAGATCTAGTAAAATACATGAAAAATGTTAAAAAGAGTTTTAAAAAAATAAAAAAAACTAAAAGTTCATATTACCCCCATTTTGCCCTATTGATCTATCAAAATATAAAATAAATTAATCTGATCAGTATATGGCATAGTGACAAAAAATTCCAAACCCAAAATAACTTTTTTGTTTTGTCACTGTAAAATTGCATTAAATTGTATTAAAATGTAATAATAGCCAATAAAAACATTGCATCTACGCAAAAATAGTACAATTAAAAATGCCAGCTCAAGGCTTGAAAAATAAGCCAACACTGAGCTCCAGATCCCAAAAAATGAGAACGCTACAGGTGTCAGAAAATGGCAACAAAAGCGTAATTCTTTTTTTTTATAAACTTCAGAATTTTTTTTCACAACTTAGATAAAAGTAAAACTATACAGGTTTGGTATCTGGAAACTTGCACTGGCCTGGGGAATCATCATGCCACGTCAGTTTTACCATATAGTGAACATGGTAAAAAAAAAAACAAAAGAATAATCGTAGAAGTGCACTATTTTTGCACTTTCACCACACTTCATCATTTTTCAGTACAATATGGGGCAGAATGTATGGTGTCATTCAAAAATACAACTCGTCCCGCAAAAAACAAGCCTTCATATGGCTATATTGATGGAAAAATAAAAAAGTTATTGCTCTTGAAAGATGGGAGGAAAAAAGGAAAAACGAAAAATCACCTGGGGGTGAACGGGTTCAAATAAGTTTAATTGAGAATAGTTAAGCCACTGTTGTGACAACTTGTCTGGGTAGGCTGCTCTATGTCCAGTTGCTTTGTTAAGGTTATAAATGTCAGAAAAATCATTGTTCTGATCAGGAGAAATGCTGTTTCCCTGTGAATTACATCGCTCTGCCAGCATCCACAGGAAGCGATTTATGCCGCCCTCACACATCAGGACAGCAGACCAAAAGAACATAAATATAGTCAACAGTTGACTATATTTAGGTTCTTTTGGTCTGCGGTTCTGATGAAGAGGGCTGCATCCCTCGAAACACGTTGACCTGTGCCTACAAAGAATAAAAAGACATACATTTATAACTAACCTACATGGTGTGAGCGCAGCATAAATCCCTCTCTCCAGAACACACACTATCGGTTATATTGGGGAGCTGCAGCTATCTACCGTAATCTGGCTAATACACGGTGTGCAGAATTATTAGGCAAATGAGTATTTTGATCACATGATAATTTTTATACATGTTGCCCTACTCCAAGCTGTATAGGCTTGAGAGCCAACTACCAATTAAATAAATCAGGTGATGTGCATCTCTGTAATGGGGAGGGGTGTGGTGTACTGACATTAACACCCATATAAGGAGTGCTTAATTATTAGGCAACTTCCTTTCCTTTGGCAAAATGGATCAGAAGAGAAATTTGACGGGCTCTGAAAAGTCCAAAATTGTTAGATATCTTGCAGAGGGATGCAGCAGTCTTGAAATTGCCAAACTTTTGAAGCGTGATCACTGAACAATCAAGCGGTTCATGGCAAATAGCCAACAGGGTGGCAAGAAGCGTGTTGGGCAACAAAAGGCGCAAAATAACTGCCCATGAATTGAGGAAAATCAAGTGTAAAGCTGCCAAGATGCTATTTGCCACCAGTTTGGCCATGTTTCAGAGCTGCAACATTACTGGAGTATCAAAAAACACAAAGTATGCTCAGGGACATGGGCAAGGTAAGGAAGGCTGAAAAACGACAACTTTTCAACAAGAAACATAGGATAAAACGTCAAGACTGGACCAAGAAATATCTGATATTTCAAAGGTTTTATGGATTGATAAAATGAGAGTGACTCTTGATGGGCCAGATGGATGGGCCAGAGGCTGACTCAGTAAAGGGCAGAGAGCTCCACTCCGACTCAGATAACAGCAAGGTGGAGGTGGGGTACTGGTATGGGCAGTATCATCAAAGATGAACTTGTGGGACCTTTTCAGGTTGAGGATGGAGTGAAGCTCAACTCGCAGACCTACTGCCAGTTTCTAGAAGACAACTTCTTCAAGCAGTGGTACAGGTAGATGTCGGTATCGTTCAATAAAAACATGATTTCCATGCAGGACAATGCTCCATCACATGCATTCAACTACTCCACAGCGTGGCTAGCCAGAAAAGGTCTAAAAGATGAAAAATAATGACATGGCCCCCTTGTTCACCTGATCTGAACCCCATAGAGAACCTATGGTCCCTCATAAAATGTAAGATCTACAGGTAGGGAAAACAGTACACCTCTCGGAATAGTGTCTGGGAGTCTGTGGTGGCTACTGCATGCAATGTTAATTGTAAACAGATCAAGCAATTGACAGAATCTATGGATGGTAGGCTGTTGAGTGTCATCATAAAGAAAGGTGGGTATATTGGTCACTAAGTTTTTGGGGCTTTGTTTTTGCATGTCAGAAATGTTTATTTCTAAATTTTGTGCAGTTATATTGGTTTACCTGGTGAAAATAAACAAGTGAGATGGGAATATATTTGGTTTTTATTAAGTTGCCTAATAATTCTTCACAGTAATAGTTACCTGCAAAAACAGATATCCTCCTAAGATAGCCAAATCTAAAAAAAAAACACTCCAACTTTCAAAAATATTAAGCTTTGATATTTATGAGTCCTTTGGGTTGATTGAGAACATAGTTGTTGATCAATAATAAAGAAATCCTCTAAAATACAACTTGCCTAATAATTCTACACACAGTGTATAGTGGTTGTGACTGGCACAACCATTATAGGTGAGTACACTTCTTTTTCGTCCTAAAGTTTTTTATAGGTTAAGACCCTATTGGGCTTTCCTTTCTGCAGTCTATTACTACAGCATCTACAGGAAGTGAGTCATGACAGTGACAGGGGTCAGTATCTGACCTCACGCTGTCATGGCAACACATTGGCAACCCATGATCACATCATGGGGCTACCAATGGTGGCGGGGAAAAGCGCGATCTAAGGGGTTAACAGGCATGGGTGGATCTTCGATCCACCCACGCCTGTGAGCTGCACATGTCTGCTTAGCAGATCAGAATAAAGGGACAGACATGGCCAAGGACATATATATACGTCCTTGGTCGTGAAGGGGTTAAAATAATGCATGTATGAAAAATGAAAACGCAAAATAGAAAATTGCATTTTTAAGGGGTTAAGAAAAGAACACCTACTTTGATGACCTCCTTCACTCATCAGCTTTGACTATTCATGTGTCATCTGTGTGCTATCCATGTGTACGCATGACACTGGAATGTATGTTTTTTTGTGTTTAAAGATGTGCAAAGATAGATAAATAGAGAGATTTTACAGCTATTAACAAAATAAATAAAATTAAAAGAAAAAACAATGTGTGGTCCCCCCATTTTTGTTAACCAGCAAAGGTAAGCAGACAGCTGACACTTTGCCTTGGCTCTTCACAATTATCCTGGTGCAGTGGAAGTCAGAATTTTGGATTGTGGAGTTGATGTCAGCTTTGTAGTGTCAGCTGGCATCAGCCACTGGTGTTAGTAATGGAGAAGTGTTTATCAGACACCCCCAATACTAACCCAGAAAGAAAAAAAAAGGACACCCAAAAATTAATTTATTTCAATAAACACTCCCCAAAACTTTTCCTCGTTTACCATTTTATTAAAAAAAACAACCATGTAGCTCTGCCGTTGCCCAGGATATCCATCCTAGCTTGAAAAAGGATATCTGGAAAAAACCCTCAAACATACATACACAGTGGAATAAAAAGGACCCTTGCCCTTGTTTACCACATTATTAAAAAAAAAAATCCCAGCTGCTCCGGTTTTGTCCAGATTGAATCCGATGAAAAAAGTCTATGGAGCACCGTTCTCACCCTCCATTGACTTTGCTTAGAGGCTACATGAGGCCTGGGGCTTCTGAAGAGTGGTGACATCAGAACTTTACCTCTCATCAAAGGCGCCGGGTTTCACACAGCGCAGTGACTCAGACTAACCTGGTGACCCGGCAGCCCTGAACAGCGGTAATGTTACTGTATGATGAAATTGTAATTGATTTAGAAGAGTTGGGGGGAGGGTGGTAGGGGGAAACAAATAACACAGTTGTTGAACATAATTGCACAGCAGTGTTACATAGTTGTAATGTAGGAAATGACAGTCCAACCTGCAAACTGTATAATGCCAAGTTCACATGACCATAACATCACATCGCCCTCTGATTAATGTTATTATATGTCTCCACATCTGAGAAAATCGGATTATACTGTGATCACTCTGATGAAAGTCTGATCAGAGTGTGATTAGCATAATCGGACCGATTTTTTCGGATGAGAGGAAATATAGTCGTGTGACCCCAGCCTTATGATGATCTATCAGCTCATTTAGATGAATATGGAGGATAAGATAATTGCACTGTTAACAAAGCAGACACAAACTGTACTTTCACTAGCAAGTCCTGTGATGCTCTGCAGATAGCTCAGAGATTGATAGCAGAGCATAGAGAAGAAAAGAGCAGAGTGAAATCTGAAGTGCAAGATGGAGTCTGAAGAGAAAAAACAGTGGATTGAAGCACATGAAAAAAAGTACACTGTATGGCAGAAGTGATGAAATGTGATAGACAATCAGGTGGAGGGGGCAGAGATTAAAAAAAATGAAAAATTAGAGTGCTTCTTCAAATAGACTTAAGTTAGCTTTCATTATTAGATGGATGATTTGTTGAGGTTTTTATACTTGTCCTCTAAGGAACCTTCCTTACAAACTATTTTGGATTATTGCTTACAGCTAAATGACAGCCAACCTCATCTGGTTTTAGATTGAATTTCTGGAATTTAACAAGTTTATTTTTTAAACTATGTTGAAATGAATATCCTATGTCAATAAGTGGTGACATTGGAGAAAATATCTAGAATTCCTAGGCCTTTCCCTGATAGCAGAAGAAGGAATATTTCTGGTAGTGAAGCTATCTTTGGTTGAATATACAGTATTTTTATGACATGGGAGTGTTATGGTACAGGCCAACGATGAGGTTTACTTGCATTTTTGACCCTGAATGTTTTCATTGCGTCAAAAACGCATCGTTTTACAGTACAAGCAAAATGGATGGATTAATAGAAATCTCACATCCGCTGTGCTCCTTTTTTACGCTGCTTAAAGTCACTTGCAGTGCGTTTGTCATCCGCAAAATGTCAATTTCTCTTGAGGATACGCTGAGTTTTCTGTGAAAAATTTCTCCATAGACTTGCAATAGATGCGGAAATTCCGCAGGTAAAAACTGCACGTGTTTTTACGCAGCAGAAACGCATGTAATTCACACCCAATGATGTCAATATCAGGAAGCTTAAAAAATAAAAAAGCTTTATTTAAAGGATGACACGCCAAACAGAGACAAAAAACACAGGTTCTAAAAAGCGATTAAAATGCAGCATCAAAAATACACACAAAAACACAATTTAAAAATGCAAGTAAATTAAGGTGTGAAAATGGCGCAGAAATTCTGCAGCATCAAAAACTCAATGGATACTGATCGTGGGAATGTAGCGTTGTCATTTATGACCACTAGTGGCTATTTACTTAGTGATTTTTTTTTCCTCTTACTTTCTTTCTAGAAGAAATTAAAAGTGTGCTAGACATTTTTAGAATTGCTCTATATTTAAAGAGGAGCTCCACTAATCAGCATCAGTGGCCACATCGATGTAAAGCTCATAGATAAGGCTTTTCTCATATACCTTGTGTAGTAAATTCTGACTCTGAGCAGCGCTATTGCAGTCCGCTCATCCCCATCACGTGACACCCCCCCGACTCTGTGATCTCTGAGATCCAGTGATGTCACGTTAACTTCCAATTCACCCAACATCACTGAGGCGGCCCCACTCTCCCTGAGTGACTGGGCTGTGGGCAGAGTTTCACTTCTTGTATCACAGCCCAGCATCACTTCTGCTTGCGGCACTCTGCAGTGAAGGAGAGAGCGCGTGAGACGCTGGGCTGTGACACTTGGCTGTGACGAGCGTTCAAACTCTGCCCAAAACCCAGTCACTCACAGAGAGTGGGGCCAGCCTCAGTGTTGTCGAGTCATCTGGAAGTTGATGTGACATCACCGGATCTCAGAGATCACAGAGCCCGGGGGTCATGTGTTGTGGATGGGTAGACCGCAATAGCGCCGCTCAGAGTCAGAATTTACTACACAAGGTATTTGAGAAAAGCCTTCTCTATGAGGTTTACGACGATGTGGCCACTGTTAAAGGGGACGACCCCTTTAACAATGCATAAAAAAACTGCTTGGTTGTGTTCAACATGGTGTAATGTATTGAAAAACAAAATAATCAAGACCTTAATTTCTTATTAAAAAGGACTGTGAAATGAGTCTATACATTTTATTCTATTGAAAGACATCCCATCATATTGACTCCATGTATACTAGGTTTCTGGAGATGTGAACCACAATTTTCTTTTATGTCATATGTAAAAAGGTTTGAGCTCTAGTAATGAATTGCACAGTATTAGAATTATCATCTTTCATGCTTCTGGTTTTATTCTGCTAATACATCCATCATACAATTCTATACTATTATCCAAAATGCAAAACTTCTCTTGAATTTATTTTTCCTTTGTGAGCCCTGAAAACTAAAAGCTAACTTTGGACATATATTATGTCTGCTTTTGGAATGATTATTATATTATTATTGTGTAGATATATTTATATCATGTTGATATACAGTATTTATTTGTGTGCTATCGTTTTTAAAGCAAAATCCTGGCAAAAAAGCAAAATTTAGAATTTGGTGACTACACATTTGTCAGTTTTATATCATTCTAGAGATTCCCGCACTCCAGAAGCATGTGCTGGCCACGGGACACAACTGGGACTTAAAAAACTAGTTTACAGAAAGCATAGAAAATACCACAAATCTCACATGCAGTGGTTGGCAGTTGTAATATTTTCTATATAGCATTAACACCAGAATGATAGTATGAAGTTTCATTCTTGATCATAGACCAGTGTAAACCCATCCAATGACAAATGATGATTTGTTCATCAACCAAATTATTTACGATGACAAAACTAATCATCAATGTAACTTATATAGGATATGGTGAGAAAAATGATTTGTCAGGTTAAAAATCAGAAGCTAATATTAATATGTGGATGTTAATAAACAATAAACAACCAACAGTCTTTATTACAGGCAATTATACCTGATAAAGTATATTGTCCTAAATTTTCAATATTGGAATCCTATAAACATGTACTTTAACCCTTGTCTGGTACCATGGGGTCAATGTGACCACACAGTGATTTTTATTTTTTTCATAGTAACAGACAAGTTTTAATATAGTTCTCCTGAATGAGTTCTTACTTAGAAGATGTTTTTGTGCTCTCTGGACAGGACACTCTTAATGACTGATGATGATCTTGGTCTATATACAATGAAATTTCCATTATACAGGGATAAATGATCTCTATATTGATGTCACGACAGTCTACTTAGGGTTTATGGGTATCCTTAATGTTGTGAAGGTGTTTGTGTTTCTGAGTCCTTATTTGCCTTTACTCAGCGAACAGCCTGTCCGTATTAGACACAAAAAGAATGTGACATTTGTGTACATAGTCGAAGCTTTTATGCTTAACCAACACATTTTTCTTTCCATTCATTAACACATTTTATGAATTTAAAATACCATTAGGTATGCTGTAACAATTTCATCCCAGCACAGATGTTGCAGATCACAGCTTGTATGTAGCCTCAAGGTAAAGTCATTCAACAAGTGTTTGCATTATTAGAAATTGCATTCAGTCTTTAGTCAAAACCCTCTAGAAATACATTCTGCTGACAGATGATTGATGCTTGCATGATCCCTTTGCTGGACATTACCTAAAAGTGTAGAGAGACTAAAAGACTAATACAATCGCCAATGTTTGCTTTAACTAAAAAGTCAACACATTTCTCAGACTGGCATGTAACTCAAGTAAAGATTTCAAAAATAAACCTAAAAGGCACATGTAAGCACACGCAATCTGATGGACACGAAAATTTTATATGGAACAAGACGCATAACACTAAATGCAGCTCTATAAATAAACATATCTAATATATAAAGCTGAATGTGTGGATGTATGTGTGTGTGTGTGTGTGTGTGTGTACAGGATTGGCATCTGCACCATCGCAGCTACAGCCACAAAATTTTGCACACTCACACTTTTGGATCCCAAGAGCGTCATAGGCTATATTTTGAGGGCAAATTTTAACCCCGCTCTTTACAGTTATTCGCCAAAAAACCTGCCTCCATTAAAGTGAATGGAGCTCGGAGCCACAGTGCAGCCAGAACTTCAGAAGAATGCGCAGCCACGCCCTTATATGGAATGTTGGCATGTCACAATGCAGCCAGGGAAAGAGACAGACACAGACAGGGAAAGAAACAGACATAGACAAGGTAAGAGACAGACACAAAGAGATAGACACAGACAAAGATACAGACTGACAGGGAAAGAGACTGACAGGGAAAGACAGGGAAAGTGACAGACAGGGAAAGTGACAGACAGGGAAAGTAACAGACAGGGAAAGTAACAGAGATAGATAGACAGGGAAAGTGACAGAGACAGACAGGGAAAGAGATAGATAGACAGACTGGGAAAGAGATTGAGACAGATAGAGAAAGAGACAGACAGGGAAAGAGACAGACAGACAAAGAGAGAGGTAGAGAGATATATACAGAGGGGGAGACATAGAGAGAGAGACAGAGAGATATACACAGAGGTGGAGACAGACAGAGAATGGGAGAGAAACAGAGAGACAGTTACTATCCCGGGCAGCGCCGGGTGCTATGTTGTGAAGCGAAATTTTAACCCCGCGCATTCCAATTTACCAATCAATTTTGTCCCTATCTACATAATGGGGAAAAAGTGAAACGAAAAGTGTTGGGGGCAAATTGACAGCTGCCAGATGTGAACAAGGGGGACTTAAAGAATGAGAGTGATGGCGCCAAAGAGTATATACCGTACAGTTGCTAAGGTGGGGCCCCGACATGGGATACTCACCACACTCGGGGATATGAACACACACACAAAATGCGCCACACACTACCATGTACTTGAACACATATACCACCCTCAGCACACATTTCACCCCACATACACCAACCTCACCACATCATAGCCCTAAAACACACACAAGTCTGGTATTATCCTTCAAAAATAAAAATCTGATTAATAAGCAGTCAAACTACAAGAACAACAAATGTACCACATAGGAAATACGGCAGCTGTCAGTCACATGACCTGTCTATATGTGTATGTGTGAGCTAATATATACTGTCAGGGGGGAGGGCTTTCTGTTGCCTGGAGATTTATCAGGCTGCCAATAGCAACCAATCACAGCTTAGCTTCTATTTTGCTACAGTTAATTATTCTGAGCTCTGATTGGTTAATATAGGCAACAATTTAATAATTACATTTCTATCTATTTGTTTTGTGTGTTTTGTGTGCAGAATACATTTTTGTTAATACATTCTATTTTGTTAACCACAGTTATTAACCCGGGCGAAGCCGGGTAGTACAGCTAGTATATATATATATATATGTATATAGATATTGTATCACAAAAGTGAGTACACCTCTCACATTTTTGTAAATATCTTACTATATTTTTTCATGGTACAATTTGATAATATGTAAAGTCGTCAGTGTACAGCTTGTAAGGTTGTATAACAGTGTAAATTTTGTGTCCCATCTAATAACTCAACGCACAGACGTTAATGTCAAAAACACTGCGAACAAAACTGAGTGCATCCCTAATTGAAAATGGCCAAATTAGCAATTTTCCCTTGCCGATGTCATGTAATTCATTAGTGTTACTAGACTGCAAAAACTCTGAAACTGAGCTGCAGCATGGTGGCCAAGGCCATACAGCGGTTTGACAAGACAGGTTCCACTCAGAACAGGCATCGCCATGGTTGATCAAAGAAGATGAGTAAACTTGCCCATCCTCATATTTAGAGGTTGTCTTCTCAAAATATATGTATGAGTGTTGCCAGTATTGATGCCGAGGTTAAGGGGGTGGGGGTCAACCTGTCAGTGCTCAGATAATATGCTGCACACTGCATCAAACTGGTCTACACTGCTGTCATCCCATAAGGAAGCCTCTTTGCTTAAGATAAGCAGACTTAAGCTGGGTTCACACTAAACGACAGCGACAACGACGTCGCTGTTACGTCACCATTTTCGGTGACGTAACAGCGACCTTGTAAGTCGCTGTTATGATCGCTGCTTAGCTGTCAAACACAGCAGAAGCAGCGATCATAACGTCGCTGTGTTACATGTTCAGAGAGCAGGGAGCAGCGCTTAGCGCCGGCTCCTTGCTCTCCTAGGTACAGTACACATCGGGTTAATTAACCCGATGTGTGCTGCAGCTACATGTCACAGTGCAGAGAGCAGGGAGCCGCGCGCACTGCTTAGCGCTGGCTCCTTGCTCTCTTTGCTACAGTACACATCGGGTTAATTACCCGATGCATACTGCAGCCACATGTCACAGTGCAGGAGCCGGCGCTGGCAGCAAGAGCGGAGGCTGGTAACCAGCGTAAACATCGGGTAACCAGGGAAAGGACTTCCCTTGGTTACCCGATGTTTACGCTGGTTACAGCTTACCGCAGCTGCCAGTGCCGGCTCCTGCTCGCTTCATTTCGTCGCTCTCTCGCTGTCACACACAGCGATGTGTGTGTCACAGCGGGAGAGTGACGACGAAAAAACGAAGCTGGACATTCAGCAACGACCGGCGACCTCACAGCAGGGGCCAGGTCGTTGCTGGATGTCACACACAGCGACAGCGACGGGACGTCGCTGCAACGTCACAGAAAATGGTGACGTAGCAGCGACGTCGTTGTCGTTGTCGCTGTGTGTGACACCAGCTTAAGGAGATAGATTACTGGAACCATGCCCTGTGGGTTGATAAGACTAAGATGAACTTATTTGATTCAGAGTGTGTCAGGCATCTGTAATGCAGCCGAGTGAAGACTACAAAGACAAGTGTGTTTTGCCTACAGTCTAGCATGGTGGTGGGAGCATCATGGTTTGGGCTGCGTGAATGCTGCTGGTTGTGGGGAGTTACAGTTCATTGAAGGAATCATGAATGCCAACATGTACTTTGACAGCCTGAGGTAGAGCATGATCCACTCTCTTTGGAAACTGGATTACAGGGCATTATTCCCAAACACACCTTGAAGATGACCACTGTCTTGGTAAAGAAACAGGGTGAAGGTGCTGGACTGGTCATTTATATCTCCAAACCTAAACCCTATTGAAGCATCTGTGGGGCATCCTCAAATGGAAGGTGGAGGAGCGCAAAGTCTCTATAGTCAACTAGCTTTGTTGTCATGGAGGAGTGGTAGAGGATTCAAGTGGCTCCTGTGAAGCTCTAGTGATTTCCATGTCCAAGAGAGTAGTTAAGGGAGTGCTTGAAAATAATGGTAGCCTCACACTTTGGGCACAATTTGGCTGTTTTCACATAGGGATGTACTTACTTTTGTTGACAGTGGTTTTGACATTAATAGCTATGTGTTGAGTTATTTAGAGGGCACACCAAATTCACACTTTTATACAAGCTGTACCCTGACTACTGTACATTGTATTAAACTGTCACATCATCTGTGTTGTCCCATGAATTGTAATGAGAACATATCCACAAAAATGTGAGGGGTGTATACACACACACACACACACACACACACACACACAGACATTCCCAGTTGAAAAATAAGTTGAGATGCTGTGTAAAATGTAAAGAAATCAATAATGCAAAGATTTAGAACTCCCTTATAGGCAAATCTAACTTACAGCAGGACATAGAACACAGCAGAAGGTGATAGACATCTTTTGTATTTTATTTAAAAATAATAAATCATTTAAAATATAATGGCAACAGCACATATCAAAACGGTGGCACAGGGTCATGTCTAGCATTGTGGTGCATCTCCTCATTTTTCAACAGTCTGTAAACGTATGGAAAGGTTTAAGGACGGTTGCTGGAGTTTTGGGAGAAGAACATTGTCCTATTCTTTTCTGATGTAGGATTGTAGCTGCTCAACAGTTCAGGGACTTCTTTGATTGATATTTCATTCCATTATGCACCAAAATACAAATATTCTTTTGGTTGAAAGGTCTGAATTGCAGGCAGACAGTTTATCACACAAATTCGTTTTCCGTGAAGCCATCTTGTATTTATGGATGCAGTATGTGATTTCTCATTAATGATGTATTCAAGATCTTCCATAAAATAGAGGTTGTCTGGATTGGCACATATGTTTTTCTAAAACCTCTACATAATGCTCAGCATTAATAGTACCATTCACAATGTGTAAGCTGCCAATGTCATAGGCACTTATGCCACCCCATACCTTCAGAGAAGCAGACTTTTTAACTGGACACTGATAACAAGCTAGGTGGTCCCTCAGCTCTTGAGTCCGTAGGACGCAGTGTCCGTGGTTAAAGAATGCCAGATTTAGAAAATTGGTCCGCCAGCTCTTTTTCATTAGTACCACCTACTTTTCCCACATTTTGTTAATCTTGTCGCACCTTTTTTGAGATGTGCTGCTGACATCTAATTCTAAATGAGGCAATTTTGTTTTCAAATTAATGGAAAAATGTCTAAGTTTCAACTGTTTTCTATGTTCTGTTGTGAATTAAATATGATTATAAGAGATTTCAAAATCATTGCACTCTTGTTTTCTTTATATTTTATAATATCATTCCATTTTTTGTAGTTTAGGATATTCTATTTCTCTGAATGCGGCTCCCTGTATAACCCCAAGTTTATCGAAACTACAACAAGAAGCCAAGTAAGTGACACACTGCAGGAATCAGGGTCTCTGCCTCTACGTTTTGATACTCAGATGTTGAAGATGTGGCTTTTTGGCTGCAATTGAATGACAGACAATGAAGACTATTTTTGGCCAGAAATCCAAACAGCAGTTAGGTTTAACAGGATTAAACTGTTTGCTGCAAGTTCTGAACACATGGCATTCCTGGACATTTTTCAATTTCAAAAGGAAAGCATGATGTGTTTTGCAATAACGTAGCTTGGCCAATCACAGCATATATGGTCTTTAATGTCGCCCATTTCTTAGTGTTTCTTCGAAAACATTGAACAGCAAATTTTGTATCCAGTCTACTTTGAAATCTTTGAATGGGAGAGACCTTACTGTTGCTGTACCTTTTGTCTTATTACTATTCCCAGCCTTGCCATAGTGTCTGCTTTATCTGCACTGGGTATCAAAATACAGGGTACTCTATGCCATTTTTTCCATTTTTTTTTCTTACACTCCACTTTAGTGACCCAGACAGCTACCGTGAGGATAACCAATCACAGATGACGACACATCGGCAGTGTGCTTGCAACCAATCACAGATGCTGTCACAGAGTGTGGGGGGGGAAGCAGTGAAAATTCATGAAAGCTAATGAGCAGACACAGAAGAAGTGTGACAGCTGCGCTGGAGACTCAGTGCGTATAACTATCCTGCGCTAATCACCATTGTTTCCTTTTTTTTATCCCTGTGGCCACACTTGAATAGTAACATGGACTTCTCTGAGAAGTCCATGTTCGGGGTCTGGACATGAACATTAGGTGTCGGTACAGACTCCAAACTTTACAAATCGGGTTCGCCCATCACTGTACGTGATGTTGTTGGATGTTGCTGAAGACACTACTTTTTTAAGTGACTGTTAACTTTCCAAAAAGTTTACTTTAATAAATGGAGCAGCAAGCACTTAGGCTATGCGCACACTGTGCGGTTTTTTGCAGCGTTTTTGCGCGTTTTTCGGGTGCGTTTTTGGTCTTATAACAGCATGACTTTGCTTCCCCAGCAAAGTCTATGAATTTTCATTTTTGCTTTCCGCATGGTGCAGTTTTATTTTAGATGGCTAGGTGTGTTTTCCTGGTGACCACAAAGATGCCAGCGTTTTTCACCCATGCAATGCATTGGAAAAAATGCATCAACAAAAACGCGGTAAAACGCGCTAAAAATGCGCAAAAACACATGCGGTTTTTATGTGTTTTTTACCGCAGGTGCATTTTTGTGTTTTTTAGTGGCCAAAAACGCACAAAACGCATCTTTGTTGTGTAACGGGGTGCCAGGGGTGCCTCGGGGCTTGTAGTCGTGGACCCTTCAGCTTGGCTTACCCCTGGTGCCGCCGTCACTTTGGGGACAGGAGATGACTTGGTGGGGCAGAGTGTGGTGGTGCAGATGTCGTCCGACGTACAAACACTTTCCAGGCAGGATTCGGTGCAATCAAAAGGCATTCTTTATTACACAGTTCTTCACACAACCGGCAGTTACAGATGACTTCACACTTCCTTTAGCTGGGGGAAAAACCTGTCCTGACGTCTCCTCCAGTGGGGATGTGCCCGGCTAATCCGCTTCACCTGGCTCCCACTACGGCTACCCACAGACCGGACCCACACCGGTACTGCTTCGCACTTGAGGTTCCGCCTTCTCCTCTTCTCTCCGGCTTTCCTATACACCCAGATCCCACACTCTGCCCCTTCTCTGCTTCTTCTCTCCCGTTCCGGACACAACTTCCCTTTCGATCTAACTTTTTCTTTTTTAACTCTCCTCCTCCCTCCCCTTTCTGCTGCCGGCTCCTCCTTTCCTCTGCCCTGTTTCTGTGGAGACAGCCGTCCCACCCGGCCACTAGGGGATCCCCTAAAACAGTAAAAGCATTTAACAATAAAACATTTTTATTAAATCACATTAACACTCCGGGGAAACTGTACTTCCTTGTAAGGCGTCTGCCCACCCCTTACAGTTGTCACACAAAAACGCAGTGTGCGCACAGCCTTAGACAACCATCCTAAGTTGCAAAGAACATTGGTCTTCTCCCAATAATCTTCTTATAGAAGTAAGCCAACACAATTTAATTCTGTCCCAAAAAATCTTGTATAGACAAAGAAATGTCTTTTTAAGTAGGTGGTCTTTTGGAGATATTTTGCTGTAAATTAATTACCTTGGGGCAAATTCATCAAATCTTTTACACCACAAAAGTGTCGTAAGAGCTTTGAAAAGCTGTAAAAATTTTGTGTAACACGGAGTTGCACAAAAATGTTGTGACTTTTGACATTTTCACGACAATTTAGATCATTGCTGCTGAAATGGGTGGAACTAGGGAGGAGCCAAGGTGGGGACGTGGTTATGCACCCCTTCGAATGGATCAAATCAACCAGCACTTTCAACCCCAGAAATGCTTCTGTAATCACTGATTGGAGTATCATTGGTGCCACTTACTGGAGGCACCAAATTTATTTGATGGCTTGCACTTTGCCAGTCTTAATGAATTGACCCCAGTACCTCATGTGCTCAGTAATTTTTTGTTTAAGTTAACCTGAGGCTGGCTTCAAAAAAACATATTGGGCCACATTTATGATCTGAAGGCTTTTTGTTTCTCTTTTCTTTTTTTATCTTGTGTTATGTGCGTACAATTATTTTGCCAAATTAATCAAAATAGCACATGTGGTTTATGATTTTTGAACAAAGCCAAAAATGGTTTTTTTTCTAGCTTTATCTTTTTTTTGGGACCTTTAACCCCTTAAGGACGAAGCCAGTTTTGTACTTAATGACCAGGCCACTTTATGAGGTCATAACTCTGGAACGCTTCAACGGATCCCGGTGATTCTGACATTGTTTTTTCGTGACATATTGTACTTCATGATAGTTATAAATTTAGAACGATATTTTTTGCTTTTATTTGTGAAAAAATCGGAAATTTGATGAAAATTTTGAAAATTTTGCAATTTTCAAACTTTTAATTTTTATGCCCTTAACCCAGAGAGTTATGTCACACAAAACAGTTAATAAATAACATTTCCCACATGTCTACTTTACATTAGCGCAATTTCTGAAACAAAATGTTTTGGGGTTAGGAAGTTAGAAGGGGTCAAAGTTCATCAGCAATTTCCCATTTTTTCAACAAAATTCACAAAACCATTTTTTTAGGGACCACATCACATTTGAAGTGACTTTGAGAGGCCTAAGTGACAGAAAATACCTAAAAGTGACACCATTCTCAAAACAGCACGCCTCAAAGTACTCAAAACCACATCCAAGAAGTTTATTAACCCTTCAGGTGCTTCACAGGAACTAAAGCAAAGTGGAATGAAAAAAAGCAAAAAATAAAATTTTACCTAAAATGTTGCTCTACCCCAAATTTGTTCACTTTTAGAAGAAATAACACAACAAAATGAACCCCAAAACTTGTTACCCACTTTCTTATGAACGCGCCGATACCCCACATGTGGTCAGAAACCTTTGTTTGGACAAATGGGAGGGCTCGGAACAGAAGGAGCAATATTTGAATTTTGGAAAGCAAATTTGGCTGAAATAGATTGCGGGCACCATGTTGCATTTACATGTCCGCCAAGGTACCTAAACAGCAGAAACCCCTTACAAGTGACACCATTTTGGAAACTAGACCCCTTAAGGCTTCTATCTAGGGGTATAGTGAGCATTTTGGATCCACAGGTACTTCACAGATTTTGATAACGTTACGTTGTCACATTGAAAATTTTCATTTTTTTCTCAAAAATGTTGCTTTAGCATCAATTTTTTCACTTTTTCAAGAGGTAATTCCAAAAATGTGACCCCAATGTTTGTTACCCACTTTTTTATGAGCGCGGTGATACCTCACTTGTGGTCTGAAACCTTTGTTTGGAGAAATGGGAGGGCTTGGAACGGAAGGAGCAATATTTGAATTTTGGAAAGGAAATTTGGCTGAAAAAGATTGCGGGCACCATGTCACATTTGGAGGACCCCTAAGGTACGTAAACAGCAAAAAAACACCACAAGTGACCCCATATTGGAAACTAGGCCCCTCAAGGAATTTATCTTGATGTTTGGTGAGTACCCTGAACCCCCAGGTGCTTTACAGAAGTTTATAACGTTGAGCCATGAAAATAAAAAAATAAAATTTTACCACAAAATTGTTACTTCAACCAGGTAGCTTTTTTTTTCACAAGGGTAACAGGAAAAAAATCACCATGAAATTTATTGCGCAATTTCTCCTGAGTTTGTTGATATCTTGTATGTGGTGGAAATCAACTGTTTGGGCACACTACAGGGCTCAGAAGAGAAGGAGTGCAATTTGACTGCAAAATTGGCTGGAATCAATAGCGGACGCCATGTTGCATTAGGAGAACCCCTGAGGTGCCTAAGCAGTGGAGGTCCCCCACAAGTGACCCCATTCTGGAAATAAGACCCCTCAAGGCTTTAATCTAGGTGTATATTGAGCATTTTGAATCCACGAATACTTCACAGAATTTGATAAGCTTAGGTTGCCATATTGAAATTTTCATTTTTTTCACAAAAATGTTGATTTAGCGACACATTTTTCACTTTTTCAAGAGGCAACAACAAAACGTGTACCCCACAGGTTGTTATCTAATTTCTTGTGAGCGCAGGGATACCACACATGTGGCCAAAAACCTTTGTTTGGATAAATGGGAGGGCTTGGAATGGAAGGAGCACCATTTGAATTTTGGAAAAGTTGAAGTAAATTGCGCGCACCATGTCACATTAGCAGGGCCCCTTGGGCACCTATACATCAGAAACCCCCCACAAGTGACCTCATTTTGGAAACTGGACCCCTCAAGGATTTTATTCAGGAGTATAGTAAACATTTTGAATCCACAGGTACTTCACAAAACTGTTGCTGTATCAAAAAATTTCTCACTGTTAAGGGGGCTTTACACGCTGCGACATCGCTAATGCGGAGTCGTTAGGGTCACGGAATTGGTGACGCACATCCGGCCGCATTAGCGATGTTGCTGCGTGTGACACCGATGAGCGATTTTGCATCGTTGCAAAAACGTGCAAAATCGCTCATCGGTGACATGGGGGTCCATTCTCGATTATCGTTACTGCAGCAGTAACGATGTAGTTCGTCGCTCCTGCGGCAGCACACATCGCTATGTGTGACGCCGCAGGAACGAGGAAGCTCCCCTTACCTGCCTTTCATGTGACACTAAAGGATGCCTAGCCTTGTATTTAGCCCAAAAAAAAAAAAAAAGAATTAAAATAAATGACGTGGGGTCCCCCCTATTTTTGATAGCCAGCTAGGGTAAAGCAGACAGCTGTAGCCTGCAAACCACAGCTGACAGCTTCATCTTGTCTGGTGATCAATTTGGAGGGCTCCCCAAGCTGTTTTTTTTTTTTAATTATTTATAAATAAATAATTAAAAAAACAAAACAAACGTGGGGTCCCCCCAAATTAGATCACCAGCCAAGGTGAAGCTGACAGCTGGGGTCTGGTATTCTCAGGATGGGAAGAGCCACGGTTATTGGACTCTTCCCAGCCTAAAAATAGCAGGCCGCAGCCGCCCCAGAAGTGGCGCATCCATTAGATGCGACAATTCTGGCGCTTCGCCCCAGCTCATCCCGCGCCCTGGTGCGTTGGCTAACGGGGTAATGAATGGGGTTGATACCAGGTGTGTAATGTCACCTGGCATCAAGCCCAGCAATTAGTTATGTCACGGCGTCTATCAGATACCCGACATAACTAATTGACAGTAATAAAAAAAAAATTGACAACAAAAAAAAATTTATTTGAAAAAACACTCCCCCAAACATTCCCTGATTGACCAATTTATTGAAAAGAAAAAAAAAAATCCACAATAATCCATTTGGATGTCCCACGTCGCCTCTGGACCTTCTAGAATATGGGGGACACGTTCAGGGAACGTATCCCCCATTTTCTAGGAGGGCAGACCCTCCATTTTAGGAGAGTGGGTGCAAAGAATCTGCACCCACCCTCCCTGGGTCACAGCTGCAGAGTGCGAGCAGCCAGCCAGCGTCCTGAACACAGGAAGCTGACAGCTGCGCTCTGCTCATGTGACCGGAGTCTGCTGAGAAGGAGCCGGAGGAGGGGGCCGCGGGGGATCAGGGCTCCGACAGGTATGTATGACACCGGGGGACACCGGGGAACACCAGGGGGGGGGGTAGGGGGGGACCCGGCGGGGCCTAGGGAGCAGGTTTCTGTCGTATGTGTTATGGCACATACGACAGAAACCATAGGAACAGTGGAAATGCGGCCGGCGCGCTGCTGTGATCGCCGGTGCGCGCGGCCATCTTGGATTTTCGCGAGGGGGTTGGGGGTCGGGGGGGGGCACTTTGGGGACACCGGGGGACCGGAGGGAACCGGGAAAAAGATTTATCTCCCATCTGGCATGTTTGATCATGCCAGATGGGAGATAAATCATTTTTTACCGGCGCGGTCATTTACTATAACTTGATGATCGGTATACGGTGTATACCGGTCATCACGTGACTGGGGACCGGAAAAACCGGCCCGAATCATGATCTCCAGGGTCTCAGCTACCCCCGGCAGCTGAGACCCCGGAAATTTTCTGACTCTGGGGGGCGCTAGACCCTTTTTTCCGACCGCCGTTAAAAAGCGGCGGATCGGAAAAAGTACCCTTATTTACCGCCGTTAAAAGGCGTATCGGCGGTCGTAAAGGGGTTAAGGCAAAAGTGGCATCTTTTTCAAAATGTCACAAAAAATTGCTAAAACTTATCTGTGTACAACAAGCAATCAATCAAAGTGCCGGAATATACTTACAGTCGCTACTCACAGTATAGTGAACTGTGATGTGATTGATGATTGTAGACACTCAGGGCTCATCCCCATGACTGAAAGCCGGCAGCTCTCAGAAGGTAATAAGTTCATTTTCTCTTAGTAGCTGAACGTTCAGTACAGGTACCTGGGTAGCATTTTAAAGCTATCTACCAGCATGCATTGCTAAGCCAATATCTTCAGGTAAATAAGGTCTTTTCAAGGTGGCAGGTCCTCTTTAAATTGGACAGACTATATATAGCTATAATTCCTAAATGTTAATGATACATTTTTCCACATCTTTAGGAAAGTTTACGATTGGTGTATAAAGGCAAAATTATAAGAAGTCTTCAAATGTTCAAATGCTTCAGGCCCTAACAGTATATGGACTTTTGATATTTTACACAATATAGGCAATATCTTCACAGGGCTTTTCTCATTAATACAATGTGAAGGGAACTCTTTGCCCATTTGCTGCCCTCTTCAGTATGTCTTAGAAAAAATAAAACATACATAAAATATGAAACTGCAAAAGAACAATTTCTTTATTAAAATAGCTATAGTTGAGCCACTAAGCCATGGTGTCAGGCTGGGCTTTCTACTTTATGTGATTCATATTTCTTAAGAAATAATCATACCTTGAATGGCTAACAATAGAAGCATTGAATACTTAGTTTCTGGTTAAAAAAATCATTTTGGAACATTATTCTTTTTCTTGAAATGAAGTAATAAAACACTCATGGCTTCTTTATTGGAAAACCTGGAGAAAATTAAACAAGCAAGTTATAAAATTGTGGCTTTTCAAAGATTCAGATCTAAGGTGATTCATCCCGTTATGTGGCTAAATATTTTTTTGAGTGTGTGTATGACAATGTACTGATGTTATACTTGAGAGTTCATATAGTAAATACTATGAGCACTTAATCCATCTCAATATCATTTATTGTAATTAGAGAAGCATAATATATGTATTGTTAAATTGTATTGTGTCACAAAGAGGTTGTCCTGTTTAATATTGATGGGTGAATACGATCTGTAAAGTTCAGGGTCCTTTCCAGACACCTGCTGTCATTGCTTGGACCCTGAACGCGGACTTCTCAGGGAACTAGATGTTACTGTTCGAGTTCGGCTACCCAGATAAAAATAATTTTAAAAAATAAAAAGCAAGCAAAATGGGGATTAAAGCAGGACAATTTTACTTACCAAGTTTTCACATGGCTGTTACATTGTCCAATCATTAAACCTTATGAATTTTCACTGCTTCCCCTGCCCACTCTCTGTGACAGTGTCTGGGATTAGTTGCTGTCAGACTGCGTCTTCACCTTCTGTGATGGCATCTGTGATTGGTTGCCCTCACACCAGCTGTCAGGGCCCCCAAATTGGAATGTAAAAATAAATTATTTAAAAAAAATGGCATAGCATCCCCCGTATTTTGATACCAAATGCAGATAAAGCAGACAACTGGAGGCTGCAGCCCTCAGCTGTATGCTTTATCTTGGCTGTGTATCAAAATACTATGGCCCCTACGTTGCTTTTTTTAATTATTTAAATAAATAATTTTAAAACACAGTCCCCCCAATTTTGATACCCAGCCAAAATAAAGCAGACAGCTAGGGGCTGGTATTCTCAGACTGGGGAGGCCCATGGTTATTGGGCCCTCTTAGCCTAACAATAGAAGCACGCAGCCACCACAGTATTGGTGCAACCATTAGATGCGCAAATACTGGAGCTTTACTCAACTCATCTCGATTGCCCTCATACAGTGGCAATTGGAATATTATAAGGGTTAGAGAATGCTGTGTTTTATCAAGAAATCACAGCTGCCACGAAGCCCTGAATTAGTAATGCATAGGGGTGTATAAGACCCCTTTTTACTAATCATGTAAGTAAAAAGAAATAAGACACAAAAAAAGTGAAAAAGCCTTTAAAAAAATAAAATAAAAACACCCTGTATCTCCAATTTATTAACCCCCAAAACACCCCTACAGTCTAATCTACATCGCGATGTCCCATGGTGATCCTGGCTCTGTTAGATCCTGAGATTGTAGTACGTGGTCACATTAGAAAATGTGACCAATCACTGCAATGTCCGGGCACACTGAGGAAGCTGCAGCTATTAGAGAGGTGACATCAGTGAGTTAACCTGGGTTCACAGCTGGTGGTTCCCATGGTACTTCAGCTCTGATCTCAAATGAACTCACCTGAGGTGAACTCATAGAATTCTGTGAGCTCATCTCAGGTGAACGCAATGCCGGATTACTGGATTAGGCTATGTGTTCATGCTGAGTATTTGGTTGCAGAAATTTCTGCCCCAAATATGCATCTCCTGACAGAAAAACACAAAAGAGTATGTAAAAATGAATAAAATATTTTGTTGCTAAAATCAGTGGCATATCACGCTGCGGGATGCCATTATATGTATTGGACATGGCATGCAGAACTGTATACTGAGAAGGCATGGCACGAGACACCATAATATACAGGGTGCACAAAGTGCCACTACTATACTGTATATATGCTCCACGATTATATTCAGGCCCAACAGCATGTGCTACTGTGAAGCCCCTCACCTGCAGGTCATCTCAGGGTCTTCACGTGCTGGGAATCTTCCAGCAACAGGTAGGTCAGGTTAACTTTAGTAGGAATCGTGACGCCACTCTTGGTTTTGCGGTCAGGATGAGGGGTGACCGCCACTGCAGTTTAGCGAGCGTCTGGGACTGATGGTAATTGCAGTTAGATGGTGATGGTAGCCGAGAGTGAGGCTGGCCCCAGGGGCTTGGGTGTATGTGCATAGTACCACAGGTCGCAGAAGAACTCACACACAGTCCAGAAATGTCTTTCAGGGTTTTTACTCACTTTTTGCTGGTAGAGTGAGGCAACCCGGGCGATGCTATGATGAACCCGGTGGAACCAGGTATCCCTCAGGCTGATATAGGGGTGAATGCTGACTCGCCTTCCTAGCACCTTTGTTTCGGACCACCCCTGACTTGAAGTATATCATGGGATGCATCCAGAGAAGTCGCTGCTGCCTTTCTCCCCTTTCTGACCCGTTTGCTGACAGCGTGGACCAAGGATAAGATGGGACCTCCTTATGGGCCCCCTCGTTGCTGTTGATGCTGCAGGTTCTGTGTTGGTTAGCGTGGAACCTCTAGTCCCACCGCCTACAGAATTTAGGAGACCACTAAACTAAATGGATGTCTGGCTCTAGGGACCTCTACCCCATGTGTGCATTCATTACCAGGAGTCCCCGTACTTGACTCCTTACTGCTCTCTTTCTTCGTGTGTCTGTCAGTCTGACTTGGTGGTAATGTACTCCCCCGCCAGCAGCCACTGCACGTGCAGGGTCTTACAGTGTTCCGCTCTTCAGCCCTACACTTCAGACACGGCTGCTGCACTTTATCTCCTTTGACTGCCACTGCAGAACTCTCCTCCAGCTTCACTACAGCCCCACACTAACTGAGATGTGGAGGCTCCGCCCACTCCTGGGTCTGCCCAGGGGTCCCCTCTAATGTGTGTCCTGGTCAAAGGGTGCCTGTGTGCTCACACCCTACTCAGCTTTTGGGATTACTTGTTTGTACTGACCCAGTATGGGTGCAGTACTCAGTGGTGCCTGACCAGGTCAGGGGCACCACATTACTATTATGTGAATAGACACATTTAGTGACTCACTTTTGTGTGGTCTATGTATTGACGCTAACACCGATTAACCTTCTCTGTGAAGTGAACATGGGACTATCTGAAGCTAGATACCTTCGTTTATCATGCAGTTTAGTCATTTTGTGACATAAATTGAGCTCAAATACATCACAAAATGCCAAAAAACTTGCAAAGTTTCTATTTTAGTACTAGTGTAACCAAAAGTTAAAACGAGAAATGGATTATCATGTATCAAAAAAATGGAGGAAACAATGAGTTGATGCTTAACTATCATAACTTTTATTTAGACAGCAAATACACAAAGTGCTAAGTGCAGATAATAAAAGAAAAAGAGAACAATACAGAGGGAGGAAGTGGTTATGATAAACTAAGTGAATTCCTGGGACAGGATTACCCCTGAAAAGCAGTGTGTCACCTTAATCCACCAATAACATGATGTCAGTACATATAAGTAATTAATACAGCAGTGTGTCAATCATCACTTGTTAACTGGTGATTAGCCATAACATGAACAAGCATGGTAACGGCAATGCAGAAGAAACACTAAATACGTCAAATATGGGAATTATACCTGTTAGAGTGATGTCCCCAGGATTCACATGAAGTGCCCCATAGAAACGGGGACTCTTCTAATGTATGTTTCGCAGATTTAAGGTGAGTAGGTCCGCTTCATCGGTGGATAAATGAATAGAGTCTCTAATCCAACATGAGGTCACGTGTGGGGAGCTCCACTATTTATGCACATCAGTGGCTTTCAGAACGCAACATAGTGTTCACAATCTATTCTAGACAATTTTGAGCTCTAAAATTTAAATGGTGCACCTTCCCTTCTGTGCCCTACCGTGCGCTCTAACAGTAGATTTCCACCAAACATGGGGTATCTGTGTACTCAAGGGAAATTACACAACACATGTTGCATTTTCTCTTGTTATCATTGTGAAAATGCAAAATTTGGGGATAACATTTTTGTGGGAATAAGTAAAATTTTCATTTTTCCATCCACGTTGCTTTAGTTCCTGTGAAGCAATTAAAGGGTTAATAAACTTCTTGAATGTGGTTTTGAGCATTTTGAAAGATGCAGTTTTTTTAATGGTATCACTTTTGGGTATTTTCTGTCACTTAGGTCTCTCAAAGTCACTTAAAATGTGATGTGGTCCCTAAAAAAGTGTTTTGTAAATTTTGTTGGAAAAATAAGAAATTGCTGATAAACTTTGAACCCTTCTAACTTCCTAATAAAAAAAACATATTAACATTACATATGCTAACCCCCACTACTTGATGTTACCTTCACGGGCAATGGAAAATCCAGGGAAGCACATACAATTCTTTTTTTTTTTCTTTTTTTTTTTACTAAAACAAAAAAAAAAAAAAAATGACGTGGGGTTAACCATATTCCTGGTTCCTGGTCTTCTGTCACCGATCTAGCTCTGCTATATCAGAAAGCACGGGGGGAGGAAGAATGCTTCTGCTCCCCGTGCTGTCTAATCACTCAATGAGTGAGCAGAGACTGCAGGTTAGTAAGCGGTGATGTCGCTGCCACTGTTGCCATAGTAACCTAACGAGTGGGTTACTATAGCAATGGTGTTCTCCGATCACCTGATTCCCGATGCCACTATTCACTGGCTGTGGCATTACAGTGTGTGGCTGCCAATTCCTGCATGTGGGCTGACTCTGTAAAGAGCACCAACATGCAGGGAGGGGGAACCGATCATGTGCTCGAGCATCTCGCCGCGCCGGTACTCGGCACTCGCTGAGTATCTCAAGTACTGAGATGCTCAGGCGAGCACCAAGTACCGGCGAGCATGCTCACCCATCCTTATCCACTGACACTTCAGGACTTTGCATGACGTCATAGCCATGTGACCAGTCCGTAACCAATAAGGTAATACAAAATTCATACCTTACTGGTCACATGACTATGACGTCATGGAAGGCAGTGCTGGTAACCGGCCAGCACAGTGATGATCGGATTCAGAAGCAGAAGCGGCCAGGAGACAGAGTCTGCAGGACACGTCGCGGGACCTGTAAGTATAATGACAATGTTTATTATTAACTATATTCTTTATTTTACAGCCCCCACCACCCCATCCCATAACTGTAAAGTCCAAGATTGGTGATCGGATGCCAGATTGTGTTATCTCGATCTCGATCTTTACAAAACGATCGGGTGAGTCTTCATGATCCCAACCAACGGGGGATCACCCATTACTACTAATGACATTTTGCCATGTAAGCACGGCGTGCTGCACCATGGAGGCAAGTTCAAACTGCCTTGGAGGCTATAACATTTTAAAAAAATAATTAATAAAGCCAAAAATTTAATAAACTAAATGTTTAAAGGGATTTTTCAGTTATAGAAAGCATATATCCACTGCAGCCATTCACTGGGGTAATTGGTTGCTGTCTTTACAGAGCCACTGAGCCCAATGATCGGTTGCAGTTGTCACATGCGTTATAAAATGGTAATAAAAACTACAGTTCACAACGCAAAAAACTAAATCTTATACAGCTCCATCAATGGGAAAGAAGTCATGGTCTTGAAAATGGCTACACAAAACATTTATTATTGAAAAACTTCTGAAATTTAGAAAAACAATAATTTTTAAAATAAACTATACAGTATATTTTGTCTCGCTATAATCATATTCACCTACACAATCATGTTGCCAGGTCAATTTTACTCTAAAAAGAAAACCCAAAAATCAGTGGCAGAGTTATATTTTTTTCCCTATTTCAACCCCTTTGGATATTTTGTAACCATTTTCTGCTAAAAACAAGACGTCATATGGGTGTACCTGTGGAAAAAAAAATTATAGCTCTTGGAAGAAGGGGAGGAAAAAATGCAAAAGAGCAAAAACAAAAATTAGTCATGAAGGAATTAAAAGGATCTGATAGATCTCTTTAAGACTCTCTACATGAACAAACTAATATCGGACGACAGCTTAATGTGTATGGGGCCACTCAACTTCTCCCATTAGATGGTGTTGGTGGAAAGGATGATCTGGCATGTATGATTTTTGATTGCTAAGCCTCTTTGTCCTCTGAGATCCTTTTTTGTTCTCAGGAACCTTTTGTTCTCCTGTGTCCTTTATGAAAGAACAAGGAGCCAAGTATGTCAGTGTACAGGGGAATCAGGAGAGATAGCAGTCTGATTGACCATTGTTTGGTTGATAGCTATTTATTATATATATTCAGCTCTAGACATAATGTGGCTCATCCTGATTATAAGATGAGTATTTTATGAGCCACAAAATGCTGATTTTAATAACAAAGGGAGAAAACTTTAAAAATGGATTACACGTTCATTTTCATTTTAAGGCTATGACCGCACTTTGCGTTGTCCTACTTGCAGTTCAGAACGCACGTTTTTGCCTTAATCGATTTAGCCAAAGTTGCCTTTTCCAGAAATTTAGCGCTAAAAATGCATGCGTATTTACCGCGTTTTAGATGCGTTTTCAGCGCTTTTTACATGCTTTTTCACCTGCGTTTTGACAGATGCATTTTGAACATCAAGACACTGCTAAATAAAGTTTACACAGTCAAACAGAATGAAAAAAGAGAAAAAAAAACAATACATTTATAATTTATGAATTAATAAAGAAAAAAGTTATACTTCATGAAATTATAGCGGTTTTATAATATTTCATGCTAAAATAGGAATAAACTCATTATTTTCTTTAATTTAATTGTCGGACTGTGTGTATGTAAAGGGACATATTATTCCATTATTTTAACTTCAGAAAAGCATGCATTTTTGAAGTCCAAAACGCATGTTTTCTGCACCTAAAAAGCAGGTAAAACGCAGGAAATTTGAAGTTTCTTGGTTTTTGCCATTTCTCATTGACTTCAATGTTAGCAAAACGCACACAAAATGGCAAAAACAATTGACATGCTGCTTCTTTGAACGCATGGTTTTTGCCACAAAATATGAAAATTAAACGCAGCGTTTAGAAACGCAAAGTGCGGTCTAGAAATCAACCTTTTCCATAGACTATTATGGAAAAGCAAATCGCATGCCTTTTAGCATGAAAACGCTGCAGCTCAAAACGCTGCAGAAACCCAGGTAACAACGCAAAGTGCGGTCATACCCTAAAAGTAATTACACTGGTCTAGGATACGAATTTGATAATATATGCAGTTATTTGATAATTTATGCATGCATTGTGGAATATCATGGCAAATCCACTCTAATCAATTTACCACTACATTATCCAAAACTGCATATTTGCCGTGCTTACCTTTTTAATCACATAATAAAGAAAACCTGTCCACACCTTTCCTCCCCAGGATATAATTCCATGCATACTTTTCTTTACTGCCTTGATTTCAAAACATCAAAATGTATACAGTAATTTGACAGTCATTTTACATGTTATCCTTGGTTCACCTGTATAGTCATTTTACTTTGTGAGCCTTTAAAATGTGACTTAGTGTTACTATTTATGAGATTTACTATTGGCAATGGGATTTAGTCTTGCAAATGTAGAGTTGTTTCTTGTCCTGCTCCTTCCTGTTACAGGACGCATATTTCTCTCTCCCTCGTCCACTCTGTCCTGCGGTCAGTCTTCTGACCCGGATCTGTCCTTTGCTCAGTGTTTTGGTCAGCTTTCTCTGTCTCTTGCATCAGGATCTCGCTATCCTCTGCTGTGGTCTCATCTCTCATCAGGCACACCCTCATCATGTGGCTTTGCAAGCTACTCAGGCCCAACCGAGCTTCTATCAGGAAACTGCACTCTAACCCCTCCCAGTCTGAGTTAGTCCCAACACTTAACTCTATCTTACCCTTACTGGGCAGAACTTAGCTTCCTCACAGCACAGTACAAAACATTACAATACATCAGAACGCAATAACACATGACATTTTAACAATACATGATGTATTTGAGAGGGAACGTTGGCAGTATGTTCATCATACACTAATCACAGTTTTAGAAAGAGTGTATCACCAAAGACATCCTCTTAAAGGAACCATCATCCACATACTATTACATGACCTCAATTCAGCTAACTAGGCACATATGTATTAATGGATGGATTTAAGTCTACTAGAGCATAAGCTCCTCAGAGGCTATGTTGCCATGATGAGTTTTTGATGTTGCAGAATTTCTACACCATTTTTGCACCAATATTTTAATTTAGGTTACCTGTGTTTTTTCATTGCTTTTTTGTGTGCATTTTTTAACATGCATTTTTGTTGTGTTTTTGATTCTAAGGTTTTTGTCATGGTTTAAATAAACCTGCTTTGCTTTTGATACTTTGATATTTATTTGGCGTTCACAAAACTTTTATTGCTATACTTATATGCAGATTCTATGTTTTTGATATGGGTTTCTGCTGCGGAAACCCACTAAAAAGAGATGTGCGTTTTTTTTACCTGTGGATTCTTTGTATCTATTCAAAGTCTTTGGGGAAAATCTACAAATAAACTCTACGTACCTGTAAGAGAAGTTGACTTGTGGATTTGAATCACGCACTGCAGATCAGTTTAGAATGACTGCATGGTGGCTCAGTGGTTAGCACTGCAGTCTTGCAGCGCTGGGGTCCTGGGTTCAAATCCCACCAAGGACACCATCTGCAAGGAGTTTTTATGTTCTCCCCGTGTTTGTGTGGGTTTCCTCTGGGTACTCCGGTTTCCTCCCACACTCCAAAGACATACAGATAGGGACTCTAGATTGTGAGCCGCAGTGGGGACAGTGTTGCCAATGTATGTAAAGCGCTGTGGAATTAATAGTGCTATATAAATGAATAAAATTATTATTATTACTGAAAAGAAGCACAAAGGGCAGAACATTTCTATAAATCCCATCCACTTTGCTGGGACAATAAGATGCTTAGTTTTTGACACACTGAAAACACGCAGCATCAAAAAGTCTCCAAAACGTATCGCGGGAAAGCCAGCCTTCAATGCTATCCTTTAAACCATGGATGCTGAACCTGTGGCTTGGGAGCTACATGTGGCTCTTGGGCCCATCATGTGTGGCTCGTGGCTATCTTCCGGGTTGGCACATAATCACCGAGTCTAGCAAACAGTTATGAAGAGCAGGTCTACAAGTGGTGACTTTTATTAGTAGCCCCACGTAGAAGAGCAGATCTAAATGGGGGTAAGGTAGGAACACATGGCTCTTGGTATAACATTTTGGTGCTATTTCTGTGTAAAATCTTTGGCTGTTATAATACTGGGGGCTGTAGGTGTCACTGCAGTGTGGGGGGCGAGAGCTGCATGTGATTTGTGACTCTCCCTCAAAGCTGATAGTGGCTCTCAAGGTCAAAAAGGTGTGTGCCCAGAAGGGAACCTCCTCTTTACAATGACCCTACGTGTTAATAGGATGTTAAGTCAGGGCTTTTCTTCATTGTGCAACCCTTTAATGGAGTTATTATTATTATTATTATTATTACTATTATTATTATTCATTATAGCGCCATCAATTCCATGGCGCTTTACATGTGAAAGGGGTATAAATAATAGGGACAAGTACAATAATCATAAACAGTACAAGACACAGACAGGTACAGGAGAGAGGTCCCTGCCCACGAAGGCTCACAGTCTACAAGTTGTAACTCTTGCCCAGTAGCTGCCATGCTGATTGCTGTGTCACCATTCTATTTAACCCTCTTGCACACCTTGACATAAATGTGATTCAAAATTAGATTTTGTTAAATCAGCGTGTTACACAACTGGCTCAGGTGACTGCTGTTTAATCATTTAGATCATTGACACCATTAATTAATTGGTTCCCATATGCACGCATATACCGGTGCCTATCTGTCCATCACAGTCTCAGGGTGCCAATAGGTTGCTATGGCAACCAGGATAACCATGTTCACCACAAATATGAAAATGGATGATTCTTATGACCTGTTTGCTGTAATTAGTTACTGTTAGGGCCAGGTGGACGGGCAGACCCAGGAGGTGGATCCACTGGGCCGAACACCTTAATGAAGGCAAGGAGTCCGGTAGCCGAGCACTACGGGTAGCAGGACAGTCCGTGCAAAAGCGTGGAATGGAGAAGTCCCTGGGACCACGGAGTCACTGATGGTAGTCCGTGTGACGGAGCTCAGGTTCGGAGGCCAAGATGTTGTCAGGCAGAGTCCGGAACCGATGGAGCGAGAGGACGGGTCACCACAGGGATCAGAGATGGTACGGACTGACGAGATGGCAGATAGTCAGCGTTCGGGGTTCGGGGATCGGCAGGACCGGATGGCGAGGCAGGAGCGGCTCTAGAAGAGAGAGAGGTGAGTATATCACAGAGACAAGGAGACCTGACTCCTAGCTTAGGAAACACGAAGAACAGGCCCCGCCCACTTGGACATTAAACCCCTTTATACCCTGTACCTGCGTGTTCAATTTCCTGTCAGTGGACGCTGGCCCTTTAAGAGAGGGTCAATGACCGTGCGCGTGCCCTAATGCGCATGCGCGCGGCCCAGGTGCCAGAAGCCAGGGGAGGGAGCGGTGAGGAGGAAGCAGGAGAGCCGGGCTGGGGCTGGGTTGCCATCGGACGCCGGGAGCGGGGACCGGGCTGCCTGGGGACCGCAGGCGATGGGGCAGGAAGGCTGTGGAGCAGGGGACCAGGAAGCCTGGCACGGGAGCGGCGGAGCGCGGCAGGGGAGCCGGTAAGCAAGGCAGGGGAGCCGGGGAGCGTAACAGGGGACCCGGGGAGCGTGACAGGGGACCCGGGGAGCGTGACAGTACCCCCTCCCCCACGCCCCCTCCCCGCAACCGGGACAGGAAGGCACGTATCAGGGGAGTACCCACATTCTCCCGGGGTTCCCAGGACCTATCCTCAGGACCATACCCTGCCCAGTCCACCAGGAAGAACTGTCGGCCCCGTACGGTTTTCATGGCCACGATATCCCTTACCGCATAAATGTCATCATCTGCAATAGGAGGAGGAGCAGAACTGGCAGCAGCGGAGAAGGGACCAAGGACAACCGGCTTGAGCAGGGAGACGTGGAAGGAGTTGGGTATCCTCATCGTGGCCGGGAGCTGCAGCTTGTAGGAGACCTCATTTATCTTGCTGGTGACCTTAAACGGCCCGATGTAGCGAGGACCCAGCTTGTAGGATGGCAGCTTCAATCGGACAAGCTTGGAAGCAAGCCAGACCAGATCTCCTGGAGAGAAACACGGAGGATCCAGACGCCACTTGTCTGCGTGTCTCTTCATTCGCAGGGAAGCACGTCCAAGGGACGCCTTGACAGAGTCCCAAATAGTTGCAAAGTCACGGACTACAGCATCAGCAGCAGGGACATCCGAGGAAGAGGATACAGGCAATGGGACGGAAGGCTGAAGTCCGTAAACAACATGGAAGGGAGAGCTGGAGGAGGACTCACTGACGTGGTGGTTATGGGAGAATTCAGCCCAAGGAAGAAGCGAGGACCAGTCGTCGTGATGGGCGTTGACGTAGTGACGTAAGAAGGAGGTCAAGATCTGATTGACTCGTTCCACTTGGCCATTCGACTGAGGATGGTAGGCTGAAGAAAAGTCCAGAGTCACTCCCAGATGTTTGCAGAGAGCCCTCCAGAAGCGGAAGGTGAACTGAGTCCCTCTGTCGGACACAATGTGTGATGGAAAGCCATGCAATCGGAAGATGTGTTGTATGTAGGCGTCAGCGAGTTCCTGGGCTGAGGGCAGTCCGGCCATAGGGACGAAATGAGCCATTTTGGAGAACCGATCCACCACGACCCATATGACTGTGTGTCCGGAGGACAGGGGCAAGTCCGTAATAAAGTCCATTGCTATGTGTTGCCACGGAACTGAGGGTATAGGCAGAGGCAGAAGACGGCCATATTGCAGATGTTTGGGCGTCTTGTTCCTGGCACAAGAGGAGCAGGCTGAGACAAAAGAAGTGACGTCCATACGAAGGGATGGCCACCAGTAATGACGTACAATCGTACTCCATGTTTTCTTCTGACCAGCATGGCCGGCTGTTTTCGAGGCGTGGCCCCAGTGCAACACTTTTTGCCTGTCAGTCTCAGCGACATAGGTCTTCCCAGGCGGTATCTGGGCCAGGGTGACAGGAGCCACCGGAATGATTTTACTTGGGCAGATGATGGGCTGGGATGTCTCCTCCTCCTGCTCCAAGGGCATGAATGACCTGGACAAGGCATCTGCACGTACGTTTTTGTCCGCAGGTCGGAAATGGAGCTGGAAATCGAACCTGGCAAAGAACTAGGACCACCTGGCTTGCCGTGGGTTCAGTCGCTGAGCGGACCGCAGGTATTCCAGGTTCTTGTGGTCCGTGTAGATGATCACGGGGTACACTGCTCCCTCCAGAAGGTAGCGCCATTCCTCCAGAGCCAATTTGACTGCCAATAGTTCTCGGTCACCAATGGTGTAGTTGCGTTCAGGCGCTGAGAAGCTCTTGGAGAAGAAACCACAAGTCACCATCTTCCCGGAGGAGGATTTCTGCATGAGCACTGCTCCGGCTCCCGAGGAGGAGGCATCCACCTCCAAGGTGAACTGTCGGTTTAACTCCGGACGGTGGAGCACAGGGGAAGAAGCAAATGCCTGTTTCAGGGAGCCAAACGCGGCGTCGGCCGCAGGTGACCAATCCTTTGGATTAGCCCCCTTCTTGGTCAAGGCGGAGAGAGGTGCAGTCAGAGCAGAGAAGTGAGGGATGAACTGACGATAATAGTTTGCGAATCCCAGAAAGCGTTGGATTGCCTTCAGTCCGGAAGGAGGGGGCCAGTTGAGAATGGAAGAGACCTTCTCCGGATCCATCTGCAGTCCGGTATCGGAGATTACGTAACCCAGGAAGGGAAGAGAAGACTGCTCAAAGACACACTTCTCGTACTTGGCGTACAGACGATATTCCCTCAGTCTTTGTAGAACCAGCTGCACGTTCTCTCTGTGGGTCTGGAGGTCCGGAGAAAAGACCAGGATGTCATCAAGATACACCACCACACAGATGTAGAGAAGGTCCCGGAACACGTCGTTCACCAATTCCTGAAAGACTGCTGGTGCGTTACACAGGCCGAAGGGCATCACACAGTATTCATAGTGCCCATCGCGAGTATTGAACGCGGTCTTCCATTCGTCCCCAGAGCGGATGCGGACCAGGTTGTAGGCACCCCGAAGATCCAACTTGGTAAACACACGAGCTCCTCTAAGCCGATCAAACAATTCGGGGATGAGCGGCAGGGGGTATTTGTTTTTCACGGTGATTTGGTTTAATCCCCGGTAGTCAATGCATGGGCGTAGATCGCCCTCTTTCTTCTTAACGAAGAAGAAGCCTGCTCCAGCAGGAGAGGAGGATCTCCGAATGAATCCCCTTGCCAGGTTCTCTGTGATGTAAGTAGACATGGCTCTGGTTTCGGCAGGAGACAGCGGATATATCCGTCCTCGAGGTGGTGTAGTTCCCGGGAGCAGGTCGATGGCACAATCGTAAGGAGGGGTCTCCCATCCACAGAGGCAATCACGAGGGGTTTGTCGAGTGGAGTAACAGGCACCTGGTACTTGTCCACCGTGGCCTGCTGGATGAAATTGCCTGCTGCCCCGGAATCGAGATACGCCTCGGCCGTGAACCGCGTCTCTCCCGTTGTCACTTGAACAGTCCACGTAACCGGGTCTGAGAGAATCCCAGCACCTAGGGTGGCCTCTCCTACCAACCCTAGGCTTTGGAGTTTCCCGGCCTCTCTGGACAGGAGCGTAGAAGGTGTGTGCCCTCTCCGCAGTAGAAGCAGAGACCCTTGGCGAGTCGTTCTGCTCGGCGTTGTTCAGACTGCCGCAAACGGTCGATCTGCATGGGCTCGTGGACGGAGACACCAGATGACGTTGACTGAAGTACGGCGGGCTTCTGCGGAGGAGAGGAATGCCGTATCGGACGTCTCTCACGGGACACCTCTTTGGATCGTTCCTGAAAACGAAGATCCACCCGAGTCGCTAGGGCAATCAGGGCATCCAAGGTGGACGGCACGTCACGACCAGCCAGCTCATCCTTGATACGACCCGAGAGACCTTCCCAGAAGGCGGCGGTTAGAGCCTCATTATTCCACCCGAGTTCCGAAGCCAAGGTGCGAAAACGGATGTCATACTGCCCCACCGTCATGGTGCCCTGACGTAGCCTGAGGAGAGATGAGGCAGACGCAGAGGCGCGTCCGGGCTCGTCAAAGGTGCCACGAAATGCCTGCAGGAACTCCTGGATGTTGGTGGTCACCGGATCCTCCTTCTCCCACAAGGGGTTCATCCAGGCCAGCGCCTCACCCTCTAGATGGGACATCATGAACGCGACCTTGGCTTGGTCAGAGGCAAAAAGGTGCGGCAGCAGCTTGAAATGGAGAGAGCATTGGTTGATGAAACCTCTGCAGGTCTTGGGATCTCCGGCGTATCGGGGTGGTGAGGCCAAACGAAGTCTGGAAGCATCCGAGGAGGCTGCCACGGGAGCCGTGGCCGTGGATTGTACAGTGGAAGCTCGAGATGCCGAAGATGTGACCGACGCTTGCAGCGTGTTCAGGCGGGCGTCCACAGAAGTCATGAAGTTCAGCATGCGGGTCTGGGTCTCACGCTGGCGTGTGAGTTCCTCCTGCAAGGCCGCTAGTGCTTCGGCGGGATCCATGGCCTGTTCTTACTGTTAGGGCCAGGTGGACGGGCAGACCCAGGAGGTGGATCCACTGGGCCGAACACCTTAATGAAGGCAAGGAGTCCGGTAGCCGAGCACTACGGGTAGCAGGACAGTCCGTGCAAAAGCGTGGAATGGAGAAGTCCCTGGGACCACGGAGTCACTGATGGTAGTCCGTGTGACGGAGCTCAGGTTCGGAGGCCAAGATGTTGTCAGGCAGAGTCCGGAACCGATGGAGCGAGAGGACGGGTCACCACAGGGATCAGAGATGGTACGGACTGACGAGATGGCAGATAGTCAGCGTTCGGGGTTCGGGAGGACCGGATGGCGAGGCAGGAGCGGCTCTAGAAGAGAGAGAGGTGAGTATATCACAGAGACAAGGAGACCTGACTCCTAGCTTAGGAAACACGAAGAACAGGCCCCGCCCACTTGGACATTAAACCCCTTTATACCCTGTACCTGCGTGTTCAATTTCCTGTCAGTGGACGCTGGCCCTTTAAGAGAGGGTCAATGACCGTGCGCGCGCCCTAATGCGCATGCGCGCGGCCCGGGTGCCAGAAGCCAGAGGAGGGAGCGGTGAGGAGGAAGCAGGAGAGCCGGGCTGGGGCTGGGTTGCCATCGGACGCCGGGAGTGGGGACCGGGCTGCCTGGGGACCGCAGGCGATGGGGCAGGAAGGCTGTGGAGCAGGGGACCAGGAAGCCTGGCACGGGAGCGGCGGAGCGCGGCAGGGGAGCCGGTAAGCAAGGCAGGGGAGCCGGGGAGCGTGACAGGGGACCCGGGGAGCGTGACAGGGGACCCGGGGAGCGTGACAGTTACTCATACATCTGACTATACTCCTGCAAAATACTGGACTTTGTGCAGGTATAACTAGAAAGACGAACTGATGGCAAAGAGTGGTAACACCAAATATTGATTTGATGTAGAGTTCGCGTTTCTTTATTCACTTTGCATTTTCTTTGATAAAAATAATCTAAAAACTCTTCTATTTTTTTTTTAAAGCATTTTTACTTTGCAGAATTATTTACACACCTGCCTAGAACTTTTGCACAGTACTGAATATACTGAATTGATGTAAAAACAGTATTGTTGTATGTAATATTTGTCAGGGTGCAGACCCTTCCTTGCTTTGATGAATGGCAAAGCTATAATGCCCACATTAAACTCATGAGCATGCCCTGTGTGGCGCCATATAAATGCACTTATAGATACTTAAATACATACATCTTGTTTTGCACATTCCAGACTTCAAATTTCATAAAAGCCAGAGTGAAACAGGAGAACCTGGCAGGAGATCTAAGTTTTAAAAGATTTTTTTTCCACTAAACTTAATAACAAAAGCAGAATTACAACATTTAAAGAAAGCCCTACTGTTATATAAAATAATGTGTGGCAAAAGAAAGTTATTATATTGTGAAATCTGATGGAATGTGACTACATCTTCATAAAATGAAGTAATTAAAATATCTGGAAATTCTGTAAACTTTCAGGAGACAAAACCACTAGTTTTTCTGCTATAATTCATTAAATTAGAATGAAAATCCACATAATTAATTTTATTAGCATTAATGTTAGAGCATTGGCAGTAAAATATAATGAAATATTGGATAATTTGTCTATGCGTTCTGCAATATAGGAACGGTGTGTAGTACTAAAGATTCAAGTTTATGGTTATTTGGTGCATTACTAGTAAGTAATATAACTGTACTATGCTGCACTATATGAAAATAATATATTATCCCTTCTGCATAGAGAACAAAGACTTAAAGGAACATAAAACACAAAAGTCACAAACACTAATCCAGCACTCTCATTTTTCTTAACCTCTTAGTTTCCTTTTCTTTTGCCTGATATTACGAATAAAACAGAGAAATATATATATATATATATATATATATATATATATATATATATATATATAGTTCAAAAGTTTGGGGTCACCCAGACAATTTTGTCTTTTCCATGAAAAATCATACTTTTATTTACCAAATAAGTTGCATAATGAATAGAAAATACAGTCCAGACATTGACTAGGTTAGAAATAATGATTTTTACTTGAAATCATACTTTTCATTTTCAAACTTTGCTTTCGTCACAGAATGCTCCTTTTGCACCAATTACAGCTTTGCAGACCTTTGGCATTGTAGCTGTTAATTTGATGAGGTAATCTGGAGATATTTCACCCCATGCTTCCAGAAGCCCCTCCTACAAGTTGGATTGGCTTGATGGGCACTGGTTGAGTACCATACGGTCAAGCTGCACCCACAACAGCTCAATAGGGTTGAAATCTGGTGACTGGGCTGGCCACTCCATTACAGATAGAAAATCAGCTGCCTGCTCCTTCACTAAATAGTGCATGCATAATTTGGAGGTGCGCTTTGGGTCATTGTCCTGTTGTAGGATGAAATTGGCTCCAATCAAGTGCTGTCTTCAGCGTATGGCATGGTGTTGCAAAATGGAGTGATAGCCTTCCTTATTCAAAATCCCTTTTACCTTGTACAAATCTCCCACTTTACCAGCACCAAAGCAACCCCAGGCTATCACATTACCTCCACCATGCTTGACAGATGGTGTCAGGCACTCTTCCAGTATCTTTTCAGTTGTTCTGCATCTCACAAATGTTCTTCTGTATGATCCAAACACCTTAAACTTTAATTTGTCTGTCCATAACACTTTTTTCCAATCTTCCTCTGTCCAATGTCTGTGTTCTTTTGCTCATATTAATCTTTTCCTTTTATTAGCCAGTCTCAAATATAGCTTTTTCTTTGCCACTCTGCCCTGAAGGCCAGCATCCCGGAGTTACCTCTTCACAGTAGACGTTGACACTGGCATTTTGCGGGTACTATTTAATGAAGCTGCCAATTGAGGACCTGTGAGGTGTCGATTTCTCAAACTAGAGACTGTAATGTACTTGTCTTCTTGCTCAGTTGCGCAGCGGGGCCTCCCACTTCTCTTGCTACTCTGGTTAAATCCTCTGAAGGGAATAGATCACGCCAATGTAGGAAATCTTCAGTTTCTTGGCAATTTATCGCATGGAATATCCTTTATTTCTAAGAACAAGAATACACTGTCAAGTTTCACATGAAAGTTCTCTTTTTCTGGCCATTTTGAGAGTTTAATGGAACCAACAAATGTAATGCTTCAGATTCTCAACTAGCTCAAAAGAAGGTCAGTTTTATAGCTTCTCTAAACAGCAAAACTGTTTTCAGCTGTGCTAACATACTTGCAAAAGGGTTTTCAAGGGATATTTAAACATCCATTAGCCTTCTTCAGATAGCAAACACAATATACCATTAGAACACTGGAGTGGTGGTTGTTGGAAATGGGCCTCTATACAGCTATGAAGATGTTGCATTCAAAACCAGACATTTGCAGCTAGAATAGTCATTTACCACATTAACCATGTATAGAGTGTATTTCTGTTTAATTTAATGTTAGCTTCATTGAAAAAAATGTGCTTTTCTTTCAAAAATAAGGAAATATCTAAGTGACCCTAAACTTTTGAACTATAGTGTATATATATATATGAGGCTCAGTCATTTGTCCCATCACCTTAGCCTTTCTGTCTTGTGTATGACTTTCTAGCCTCCTACTGACATACTAATGCTTTTAAAGGCAGATCAACCATCCTAAGCTGTCTCTATAGGGATGTAGGTTATAGGAAGCAGAGTGAACTAATTCCTTGATATCTGTAATATGCATAATTGCAATTATGTTCTGGGAGAAATACTTGAGAGATGCATGTGCTATTTAAATGTAATATAATAAAATGAAAAAAGCATAAAAATGAAAATCCCCTTATTGGACAAATCAAACTTCATAAAAGACATAGAATAAATACAATAATGTTTAATTAAATATTTAGTCAATAAAAGTAATCCAAAGACATATTCTGTGCCACTTACAACTACAACCCTGCATTTGATGTCTTCCATTTGTAAGAAAGCCTGATCATCTTTAGTAAAATGTTACAAATTGAGTTTAATAGAATTTTAGTAGTATAAACATAAAAGAATGGATTGGAACAGTAAAGTTTTCAAGGTTTTTGGTTCATACACTAAAGGGTGCTTTACACACTGCGATATCGGTAACGATATAACATCTCGGTCACGTCATTAGTGACGCACATCCGGCGCTGTTACCGACATCGCAGCGTGTGACACCAAGGCGCGACGATCAACGAGCACAAAAACGTGAAAAATCGTTGCTCGTTGACACATCGCTCCTTTCCTTAATATCGTTGCTGCTGCAGGTACGATGTTATTTGTCGTTCCTGCGGCGCCACACATTGCTATGTATGACACCTCAGGAACTACGAACATCTCCTTACCTGCACCCACCGGCAATGAGGAAGGAAGGAGGTGGGCAGGAAGTTATGTTCCGCTCATCTCCCCCCCTCCGCTTCTATTGGCCGGCTGCTATGTGACGTGGCTGTAATGCCGCATGAACCGCCCCCTTAGAAAGAAGGTTGTTCGCTGGCCAGAGCGACATCGCAGAACAGGTATGTGCATGTGACGCTGCCATAGCGATAATGTTCGCTTCGGCAGCAATCACCACATATCACACCAACGAAGGGGGCGTGTGTTATCGCTCGCAACATCGCTAGCAATCGCTAGCGATGTCGCAGCGTGTAAAGCACCCTTAAGGCTGGTACAATTATGAAGAAAAGAAGATTATCATCAGCTCATCAACAATCCCCGGGAAATACTGTTATTAGATTCAGGGTTTGATTCACTTTTATTATAAATTAGTTTGAATAAATAGTAAAAAAAAGGAGATAAAAGCCAATTGTAGCATGAGGGATACGATGACATTTATGTCCTTTTCTCATTTTTTTAAATAATTAATTTCTAATAAATGTGAGTTTTAATATTTTCCTTATCTGCAGATGCTGGACCCTTTCCTACTTTTTCTCAACTAAAGCTGGTACTAAAATATTTTACTAACGCTAAAATGTTTCATATTTGCTTTCATTTTTTAACTAGACTAGTGTGTCATTGATGGGGAATGTATGTGTACTGTGCGGCAGGTCGGCTCAGACCCTGGTCATGTGGTATAGTTTTTCTTGGCATTCAACCAGTGTGATTAGATTAAAAAATGTAAAAACTGCTGTATTAATAATAATCCGCTTTTAGCTACACTTCTTAATATCTTAACAACAGCTGTAATACATTATAGAATGCATACCTTATAGGCGGATTTTGTTTAACTCTTGCCTTCAAGAACAAATAGCCGTATGCATCGTATACTATCATAGAGATAAGGATGTCATAAATGCCTAGAAATAATATTACAGATTAATTGTTTGCTCCAAATTGAAGAATCCACATTCTTGATTCCAAGATGTATCGAATCTCGTTCATTGCCTGTCAAACCTTTATGGACATAATGTGCATTTGAAACAGCTTAGGAAGCAGACAAGGCATGTAGACTGTGATACCTGCCAGGAACATCTGACAGTAGGCTCTACAAAGGCACAAGCATGGCCTGGAACAATTTAAGCATTCTCACTCTATACAAAGAGCTGCCAAAAGTTGTTTTTACAGGAGCATGAAAAAAGTTGGAAAGAAAGCATGAGACATCAAAGATAAAACAAAAGACACACGTGGGATTTAAGTGAAATATATGCATTGATTTTCTTTAACCTCTAGGCTACATTAACAGCGTTATTGCAGTTTAATATATAGTGGACTTGATTGTTTTACTGCAGGACACTAAATGTCTATTGCAGAGCTACCAACTAATCATCATTACAAAAATATGGAAAGGTGCAATGTATCTGGCGAGGAGCTGCCCAAGTCCTGCTACATATTATGTGTGATATTACTCTATGATTTTTTTTCTCTCCTGTGCCTTCAAGCTGCAGTTACGGTATATGTTATTCGCATTAATTCTCAGTTTGCCCATTTACTACGTGATTGTTTATGTAAGTAATAGGTTGCGTGTTCATAAATTTCCTTTAGGTTGGATGCACCACATGTAATTCAAAGTCTCCAACATTTGCTATATCGGGTATAACTGATCTCTCACCTTACATCTTTTTCGCAACTATGAAGTAGTCGGTCTAGAAAAAAAGGCCAAAAAATGACCAGTGCAAGGTTGAGGTTTGAGCTGTTTACTAATTGATATGGAAGCATTTTGGAGACTTACTTTGGATTTCTAACATCTATGTACTTTCAGATTTAAAAAGCAAACCTTTGTATTATATGTTAACTAAAGCTGAGTACATCGATATGAGAAACACTGAATACGAGTCAAATGTCTAATAATTTGTGATTTCTCGCATGTTCAATCACTTTGAGATTCGATTCACAGTTTGTAAAAGAAAAATCTAAAATGCCCAGTACTTCTTCCCACATCGCTGAAACAACATTTTTTGGCTAATTTCTCTTTTAATAGCTGTGCTAGGTTTCCCAAAATGCCCTGCAGAGATGACATTGAGTAAATTATCGTATCTTGTACAGTGGTGATCAGTACCTGGACCATCACAGATCAATGATTACCAAATGAGCACAATTTGTATGAAAAAGTCATTTTCTATCTCCAGTCACTGGGTTCTCTCTCTCTCTCATGTAGAGAGTAAGTTCTTATGATCAACAGGGTCCTCTCTCTCTCCTGTGGAGTGTCAGCTCTTATGGTTAGCAGAGTCCTCTCTCTCACCTGTAAAAAGTTATTATGATTAGCAGGGTCCTCTCTCTCTTTCTTTCTCTCTTTTGTAGTGTGTAAGCTCTTAGGATCAGTAGCTTCCTTTCTCTCTCCTCTAGAGAGTAAGTTCTTATGATTAGCAGAGTCCTCTCACTCACTTTCTTTCTCTCTTTTTAAGTTATGCAGCATCATTTGACTTCATCCAAAATGCTGCGGTGTAGAGTATAAGCAGAGTGGATGGGAATAATATGAGGGGCTGCTGATAAGTCTTTGGCTTTACCCAGAAAGAAACGAGATAGGATAATGAAACTTCCCATTTATTCCACATTTATTCCACATACTTTCCACTGATGTTAACACACTTCTTACATTGAAATTCCAAGTTCTGCAAGCCTACCAAAAAGAAGGATTTCGGTTGTGCCTCAAACCAGGCTTCCATAGCACCCATGACATCAGAAATGGTGTGAAATTTGGTACCATTGAGGTGTTTTTTCTGTTTGGAAACAGATGATAGTCAAAGGGAGGTAGATCTGGTGAATAAGGTGGGTGGTCAACCAGCTGGAAGCCCAGTTCTGCCAGTTTTGCCATGGTCACATGTGCAATGTGAACGGAGGTGTTGTCTTGCAGAACAAGATTCATTTGGACAGTTTGCTGTGGTTTTTGGCCTTCAGAGCTGCCTTCAATTGGTCCAAAAGTTCAATGTAATAATTTGGATTGATGGTAGAACCCTTTTGAAGGTAGTCCACTAGCAGCACGCCCTCCTTATCCCAGAACACAGACACCATCACCTTAGTGGCGGATTTTTGCTCCCTGAACTTCTTTGGACTAGGAGAACCACTGTGCCTCTACTATTTTGACTGCTCCTTGTTTTCAGGATCATACAAATAAATCCAGGTCTCATCCATAGTGTCCAGTCGATTCAGGAAGTTCTTATCAGTCCGGAAACCCTGACAAATGGACCGGGAAGTTTTCCCTCACATGCTACTCTGATCTATTGTTAAATATTTGGGGACCCACTTTGCAGATAGCTTCCTCATGTCCAAATGTTCATGGATAATGACACAAACACATTCACGGGAAATCACCATGATGTCTGCTATGGCTTTACCTGAAATTCCTCGATTCTCCAGTATGAGGTTGTGCACAGCATCGACGATCTCCAGAACAACAACCACTTTTGGTCGTCCAGTTCTTAACTGTGGAATATGAAGGGCATTGATCCCCTAATGTCTGCGACATATCACCATGAATATCCTTCGTGGACTTTCCCTACAGAAACAAGAATTTTATCACTCCTCTGCTCTCAGTTGCTGGGAATATCGCATTAGACTCCGCCATTTTATTTTCCCGCGTGCGTAGAACACTGTTGCCATAAGCTTCAAACACAAAATTTTGAAAACATATATTAGACACATAAGGCTTTCATGTGATGTAACATTCATTACCAAAGAAACAAATAAAGATCACAAAGGCAAAGACTTATCAGGAGCCCCTCGTAGAAATCCCATGCTCACTTCTATATTATGCTGCACAAACTCACCTGTGGTGCCTGTTTCCAACCTGTAGCATGCAAATTTCTCTTGCGGAGACATTGAGTACTCTGTGCACATTTTCCCCATAGACTTGCATTAGATGCGGTAAATCCACAGTTTATGAAAAACTTATGCGTTGCAAGTGCATTTACTCAGTGTAAACACACCTAAAAATGCATTTACATACACAATTGAGGTGTCAATAAAGTTGTTTGAAAGACAGGAAGCAGAAGGAAGTTGACCAAAGCAAAGTAATATCCCACCCCCACATATTATACACTTTCATATGGCACTAAAGTTTGTTTTTAGCCTCCTCTATTTTTAATAAACAGCAAAGTTATAGCAGACAGCTGGGGGTGTTGATATTATCAGGCTGGGAAGGTCCATAGTTGTTAGTCCCTTTCCAGCTTAAAAATGCCCACAGCTGGCCCAGAAGTGGCACATCACATTAGATACGCCAATTCTGGTGCCTCACCTTGTCTCTTCCTGATTAACCTGGTGTGGTGGCCATTGGGGTAATGTTAGTTGGGGTTAATGTCAGCTGTGTTGTCTCAGCCATTTTATTTTAAGAAACACTCCTCGACTCTTGCCCTGGTTCCCCAATTTATTAAAAAAGAAAAAAAATGTCATGCAGATCTGAAGTAGTCCACCGAATCCAACGTAGTTCACAAATGGAAACCTGAAAAACATAAAAAGAGAGAGATAAAGAGATAAAATAAGAGACTGTCCCTCCTTCACCAATATAGAATGAAAAAAAATAAACCCTGCAGCTCTGACGTAGTGCATGATTTTCCCAAACTGTCCCCTGAGTCTATGACAAGTAGTGATGACATTAATAATGTTACAGCTCCATTACAAAACACCAGGGCTCAATGTCAGCTGACATTACACAATTAATATCAACCCCAACTACCATTACTACAATTGCCACCACACCAGGGCAATCAGTAAGAGCCGAGACTAAGTGCAATAATTGTCTTATTATGGTGCAAAGGGCCCATTATCCATGGACCTTCCCTGCCTTATAATATCAGTCCCCAGCTGTCTGCTTTACCTTTGCTGGTTTTGAAAAATAGTGGGGACCTTTTGCCATTGTTTTAATTATTTGTGTACTTATTTATTAGGTTAAACAAGGGTAAAATCACCCTTTAGTGCAATATGAAAGATACTAAAGGATGCAAGAATAATATGTAGGGGATGAAACATTACTTTGCTTTGGGCCTTTTCCTGTTTATTTTTCTTCCAGTCTTTCAACCAACTTTAAAACAAGAAGTAACAAGGCACTCCCAAAGTGTGATGAAAAAGTGTATTTATTGTGCTTGAAGAACGTTTTCGGTCCAAATTGGACCTTCCTCAGTAGCACAAATGTGAGGAGTAATGTGGCATGGACTGCGGGCGCGGAATCCACCGCTGCAAGGGGGCTGCCATGGCAGCTCCCTTGCAGCGGTGGATTCCGCGCCCGCACTCTCTCTTCTCCCCCACATGTATTTTCTGAGTAATTACAAGCTTTTGGTATTGACATTCGCTCAAATTTTTTTTGCTGCAAATAAAAAATTTGGGGGGAAATTTGGTGAAGCCTTTGAATTCTAACTTCAAAACAGCTGCTCACCCCTAATTATACCTTTTTGTAGGATTTGTTTTGTAGATTCCTCAGCCTAACTAGTTGTCTGGTAGGTAGTTAGATGTCTAGGACTATACTCTGGGTATGATTAAGGTGTAGGCCTGCCATCAGCAGTGCACATGTTTGGGTTGTTCTCTCTACCTCTTCTCCTTTTCCAGGCCGCTGGCAGAAGTTTTGCTTTTCACAACATAGGTAATAAAGGCCCCGTTACATGCAACGACATCGCTAACGAGATATCGCTGATGTCACGGAATTCGTAACGCACATCCGGCCTTTTTAGCGACGTTGTTGCGCGTGACACTTACGAGCGACCGCTAACGATCCCAAATACTCACCAAATCGTTGATTGTTGACACGTCGTTCATTTTCAAAATATTGTTGCTGGTTTGGGACGCAGGTTGTTTGTTGTTTCTGAGGCAGCACACATCGCTACGTGTGATACCCCAGGAATGACGAACAACAGCAATCCTGCGTCCTCCAGCAATGAGGTGGGAGTGACGTTCATTCAGCTGCTCTCCGCCCTTCCACTTCTATTGGTGGCTTGCTGTGTGACGTCGCTGTAATGTCGCACGAACCGACCCTTAAAAAAGAGGTTGTTCGCCAGCCACAGTGACATCGTTAGGAAGGTAAATTCATGTTACACATACCGGCGATATTGTTCGCCACGGGCAGCGATTTTCCCGTGATGCACAAACTACGGGGGCGGGTGCTATCGATAGCGACATCGCTAGCGATGTCGTTGCGTGTAAAGCAGCCTTAACAGTAACCCTGTTCTCCCAATAGGTAAGGGTCTTTGATTTGCATCATATATTAGACTTTTATTAACTATTTACAGATATTCAAAACAGAGCACTACTTTAACAACTGCATCTTTAAGTACAAAAGCAAGCAAGTTTTGTTTTTCTACTGAGCTCTGTACTTTGAATTTTTTTCATAGATTGTATTTGTGTGTGACTTATGGCTTTCCATGTGAGTGTGTAATGTTATATATTAGATAATTCCTGGTGAAGCAATGTTAATGTTAAACGGGTTAGCCACTTATCTTAACAAATGTGTTGAGGCAATGACTTTAATATATATTAGTAATATATGACTATTACTTGCTCCTCTCTCTTACTCTTGTTGGTACAGCCTTACTCACAGAAAGCTTTCTTGTCCAGAAAATGGCTGCTGGTGGAGGAACATGTGACCAGATCTTTTTATCAGCCTCCTCCAATAGAAAAACACTGCACAAGGAAAAGCTTTTTTTTCAGTTACAAGGGGCTGATTGGCACATATGGTCACATGCTCCTTTTTGGTAACAATGTGGACAAGAGAGCTGTGTAGTCTGTGAGGAAGGCTGCACTAACAAGTGCAAGAGGAAAGCCTGTAATGCCTCTATATTAGTAAAGGGTTAACAGCAGCATTGTATCACATTTCAGAAACATAGGGTGTTTAGTCTGGCAGGAGTTTATGCAGGGTTCTGCTTCAGAACAAAATCCGTATGGATAAACCAATGCAGCAATACAATAATTCTACAAAAAAATAAAGTGACTACTATTATTCTGATGAATACTAAAAATCCAATATTTTTACTTCGGTAAGACTTTTTCAAGCTGTTCATGCCTAATAAAACTTGCTGAAATCGAAATCTTGCATTTTTTTTGTACACAATGAAATAAAAGGAGTTACTTTGTATTTCACAAAATTATTACACTGGTGTAGCTAATTATTTTTGCAGTGGTATTGACTCGCCCACCCTAGGGCTATGGGACACTCGGTGCCGGGCCGGACTAGTCCGGTGGTAGTCAGTGGTGGCTGGGCCCGGCTCCGTGGCCCTGGTGGGTGTCAGTAGAATAAGTGGCTTAAGTTAAAGTTTGTGTTCGTGACGCCACCTGTGGTATGCGGCTAATAAGCCGCCGCTGCTGTGTGAGGCCTCCGGGATGATATTATGGCAGCAATGGTAGTACTGCTCCCCACAGGTGGAGCAATGCCCGGGGCACAGTTGGTGCTTGTAAATGTCTATGCAGATGAAATAACTGAGGCAACTTCAGAGGTGCAGTTCAAGTTCTTTTACTCACAGTTCTTGTCAGGGCAGGCAGAACCCTTGGACTGCTGGGACCGCTGTCAGGGACCTCCGTCTTCTGGGTGATTCAGAGTGTGAAATCCGGTACCCTCTCTCTTAGTGTCTCTTTCTCTGCTGTCTTCACTAGCCTTGCCTTAGTTAGATGGACTTGGCTTGGCCTCCATTACAGCCTCCAGGCTGGGGGGTCACCTGTCGGCTGATTACCCCTTTTCTGAAGGTCTGCTCTGGGTTCTGGCCCTGGGAGCTTGCAATTCCCTGGGCCTCGATTTTTACTGTCTGGAGATTGTCTTTTCACTCCTCCAGTCTCTAGGGACCGTCCCCTGTCGCAGCTAATCACTCCACCGATGTCACTGTGGACCAGGCCACCGCAGCCTGCAGCTACTCGTAGCGCCTCTGGGCCCTCGGCTTCGGTACCCAACAAGGACAGCTCGTGGTACCTACAGGACTACCCGCGGCCCTGCGACCCTTTCTTTCCTTCTCTTCTTTCTCCTCCTTGCCTGCCTCAGCAGGCCTCCTCCTCCCTCCTTTCTCCCGTTCTTCTCCTCCAACTACATGCTGCTTCTCTCACTCCCTGAGGTAAACTGAAACTAACTTGACCTTCCTTTCTCTATCTGCTCTCTGGTGGCTCCTCCCACCTCCCCAGTTGCTAAGCTACCACCCTATGGGAGCAGGGATGGGTCTTACAGCCCCTCTCAGCATGCAGCATGGGAGGGTTGCCTGCCACTTTCCCTGGTCCTGTGTGTCCCTAGCAATGGGTGTAGTGTGGATTTACCAGGGGACCGGAGTTCACTCTCTTCCTCTCCCAGAATGGGGCATCACACCGCTGGTGGGGTGCAATGACCTGTGGCGACGGAAGCCTCAGGGGCGCCACACTCCCCCACAGCAAATCCCAGCACGTCCTCGGGCTGAAAAACAACAAAAACATGTGGAGAAACTGCAAAATTTTTGTTATGCAAAACATAAAACAATAAAACATTTCTTCCCTTTATGGGAGGCACATATCAGTGAACGTTGCGAACTTCTTATAAAGAAAACTCTAAGTGTGCACTTCCAGTTCATTGCACGGTTTGGGCACATCCCCCATAATTCTGGTAGGGGGCACAACGGGTGCAACTATATACATTTCTGGCTACAACAAGTCCAGTAGCCTGGCAGTTCGTTCCTTTCAATCAGCAATGGGACAAATACTCAACCAGCCATTAAGTCCAATGGCCTGGTTACATAAGACACATAAACAACATACCAGCCACTAAGTCCAGTGGCCTGGTAGGACATAACACATACACTTCCACCGGGGCCCACATTCCAGTTCAGTGGCCCGGTAGCACATAACATGGGGGGTGACGTCTTCAAAAAGCATGAGGGGCAGTACAGCAGGAAAGGGTGTCATCTTCGAAAAGAATGAGGGGCAAAACACAAGGGACTTCTTCAAAAAGAATGAGGGGCAGACAGGGGCCATATACAGTTCAGCTGCTTCTTACTTCTTTACATGTAGGGATTCTTCTCCGGCTCCCCACCTGGCAGCAGGTAGACAGCGGTCAGCACAGTCTGCGTCTCCTGCGTGGCTGTAGCAGGCCTGCTGCAAGATGCTGCGGCCTGGGCCTGCTCTGAGGTAGTGCTGCTGGCTTGCATAGGGTTACTGGCTGGCGCGAGGCTGCTGGCTTGCAGGGGGTTACCAGCCATACGGCGCCACTCTGGCTCTTCTGGGGCTGCCTCCTTGTCTTGGCGGGCCGCGCCTGGCATGGCGGCGGCCTGGGTTGGAGTCGCTGCTGCGGTGAGATCTTGGCGGGCCGCACCTGGCGTAGCTGCGGCCCGGATCGGCGTCGCCGTGTCGGGCGTCTCTCCAGGGACCGCGGGCATGGCAGCGGGGGTTGGGGCTCTCGCGCCGGCAGGGGCATTAAATGACTCACCCCTCAGTTGCATCTCCGGTGTTCTGGTGGTCGCTGTCTTGCTGCAGGGTGCTGGTATCGGAGCTGCGGTCGTGGCACGCGCGCCTGCAGGAGGACCGGGCAGGAACCCCACCGGGCAATCCGGGCTCCGCCGGCTGGGGGTGTCACTCTCTTTACCCGGCTCTGCAGCGGCGGCTGGATCTTCTCCGCTCTCCAGGACGCAGGACACAACCCAGTTCTGAGGTGCGTGTCCCGGCTCGGCCACTCCTCCTCTGGCCGCTCGTTGCTCGGCGTCCATCCTTTTAGCTTCTTCACGCGCCATCTTTTCTTCCTCCGCCTTCTATGGCGGGCACCGCTTCGCGTGCTTTTCTTGGACAAGGGGGCGGGGCTTCTCTTCGCGCCCTTTCTTCTTGCACGCCCCCCTTCTTCCCGCTCTCAGCAGCGCTAATGGCGGTGGTTTCTCAGTAAAGTACACAGTCTGTCACATGGTTCTTCAGGCGCACAGTACCCGGTTAGACCGGGCACGAAATCCTGTTCGTGACGCCAAAAGTTGACTCGCCCACCCCAGGGCTATGGGACACTCGGTGCCGGGCCGGACTAGTCCGGTGGTAGTCAGTGGTGGCTGGGCCCGGCTCCGTGGCCCTGGTGGGTGTCAGTAGAATAAGTGGCTTAAGTTAAAGTTTGTGTTCGTGACGCCACCTGTGGTATGCGGCTAATAAGCCGCCGCTGCTGTGTGAGGCCTCCGGGATGATATTATGGCAGCAATGGTAGTACTGCTCCCCACAGGTGGAGCAATGCCCGGGGCACAGTTGGTGCTTGTAAATGTCTATGCAGATGAAATAACTGAGGCAACTTCAGAGGTGCAGTTCAAGTTCTTTTACTCACAGTTCTTGTCAGGGCAGGCAGAACCCTTGGACTGCTGGGACCGCTGTCAGGGACCTCCGTCTTCTGGGTGATTCAGAGTGTGAAATCCGGTACCCTCTCTCTTAGTGTCTCTTTCTCTGCTGTCTTCACTAGCCTTGCCTTAGTTAGATGGACTTGGCTTGGCCTCCATTACAGCCTCCAGGCTGGGGGGTCACCTGTCGGCTGATTACCCCTTTTCTGAAGGTCTGCTCTGGGTTCTGGCCCTGGGAGCTTGCAATTCCCTGGGCCTCGGTTTTTACTGTCTGGAGATTGTCTTTTCACTCCTCCAGTCTCTAGGGACCGTCCCCTGTCGCAGCTAATCACTCCACCGATGTCACTGTGGACCAGGCCACCGCAGCCTGCAGCTACTCGTAGCGCCTCTGGGCCCTCGGCTTCGGTACCCAACAAGGACAGCTCGTGGTACCTACAAGACTACCCGCGGCCCTGCGACCCTTTCTTTCCTTCTCTTCTTTCTCCTCCTTGCCTGCCTCAGCAGGCCTCCTCCTCCCTCCTTTCTCCCGTTCTTCTCCTCCAACTACATGCTGCTTCTCTCACTCCCTGAGGTAAACTGAAACTAACTTGACCTTCCTTTCTCTATCTGCTCTCTGGTGGCTCCTCCCACCTCCCCAGTTGCTAAGCTACCACCCTATGGGAGCAGGGATGGGTCTTACAGCCCCTCTCAGCATGCAGCATGGGAGGGTTGCCTGCCACTTTCCCTGGTCCTGTGTGTCCCTAGCAATGGGTGTAGTGTGGATTTACCAGGGGACCGGAGTTCACTCTCTTCCTCTCCCAGAATGGGGCATCACACCGCTGGTGGGGTGCAATGACCTGTGGCGACGGAAGCCTCAGGGGCGCCACAGTATATATTAGTAAATTCCAGAAAATGATGTCCACAATACATTTGATAAAATAGAGGTCACCCTTTTTCAGGTTTCAGCTTCCATTTAAAGCGTAACTGTCATTTTAATTTTAATTTTATAAATCAATAGTACACATAAAAATAAGCTTTGTAATATATCTCATCAGACAAATTTGCTTCTTTCTCTGCCAGCATTCATCAGTCAGTATCAAACTTCTCAATTCTGAGGTAAAATCTGTATTCAGTGAAGACTTTCCCATTACTGAGATAGGAGATGACAGTTGGTACTGATGAGATTCTATGTAGATAGACAAGGGAGGAAGGGGCAGCGCTCTGCATCTATCTCCTCCCTCTGCCTCTAGCTCCTCCCTCTATCCTGGATCCTCCCTGTACCTCTAGCTCCTCCATCAGCCTCTAGCTCCTCAATCTACCTCTAGCTCCTCTCTCTAGCTTCTGCCTCTAGCTTCTCCCTCTGCCTCTAGCTCCTTCCTCCTCACATCATCACAGAATCTCAGCAACACCAACTGCGATCTCCTATTTCAGTAATGGGAACGTCTTCACTGAATTTTACCTTAAAAGAGAGAATTTTGATAACAACTGATCTATTCTGGCAGAAAAAGAAGCAAAATTGCTTGCTAAGATATATTACCATAACAAACATATTTCCAGTTGTCCTCTAACAATGCTTCAGATTCAATTTCACCGGCAGTCAGTGTGCAGTAAGTGCAATACAGCAGAGCTAATAACTCTGCGAAAAGAAACTGGAAATGTGCTTGTTGTATGTAATGAGACAGTGTTGAACTCTGCTGTACTGTGTTAGTTATAATCATACACAGCTCTGCAGCACTATGAAGACAAGTCCTGCTGCAAATATTTGTAATGAGACAATGAGTTCACTTCAGCCTTATTGTGATTATTCTGATTTCATTGTAGAGCTGTGTGTGATTATGAGAGCAAAGCATCAGTCATTACATGTCTCACATTGGTAATGTCCTTTCTCATTTAAAATAAGCTCTGGAAGCAGATTTTCAGGGAGATCTTTATTCATGATAACATGAAAAATCCCTTAAAACAGTCACTTTATTAAATATATTAAAATTAAAATGTATTATCCCACAAAAGACAAATTCATCGTCAAAAAATGCACAAGAAAAGGGAGGAAGGAGATATTCCTACAATACAATCTCCATTCTCTGCAAGGTGCAAGATATACATAAAGTGTTAATAGTGCCACCACTAATAGGGCAGAATAATATTCATTGCAGGAAAGTGGAGATGAGCGAACCCGAATTTCAGTGTTCAGACTTTTATTAAAAAACAGAGTTTGGATTCGGACGTCAGGTGTTTTATGCAAACCACTCTTGCGAGCATCGCTGTGCTTGTGTACGCTCGGCGCACAGCCCAGTGTGAGCCGCTTGTAGTAATTGAATGGCTCACACTGGGGGTAACAATAGCATTATCAGATGTAGTGTGCACAAAAAAAAAGAAAAAACCTGCCCACCTGTCCCCAAAAATGATCTGTTTATGGCTGGCTGTATGTGAGCTGAGAGCCGAACTGCCCAATTAGTGACTTCCGTTGTGGTTCAGGTGAAGTTCAGGTCCCAAACCAAACTTAATTTAAACCTTGGCTAACCCTGCCGAACCGAACTTCCAAGGGTCTGCTCATCTTTACAGGGGAATCATAAGATAATACTCATCATATCATCAATAATTCATGTTCCTGCCTCAACACGTGTCCCCAGTAATATTTTGCCTTATTAGTAGTAGACTATTAACACTTTATGTATATCTTGCACCCCTGCATTTTTTTGTATTGCACCAACACTTTTCTGGCTTTGTGTATGAGGGAAAGGTAGGGCAGTTCAGTGAGAGTCAATGGTGAGTGGGGGTTCCATATCAAATTTAAAGTGCCGACCTCTGCTATCAGGTAGTGCAGAGGATGGAGATTATATTGTCAGGATTATCTCCTTCCTCCTTTTTCCTGTGCACATTTTGAAGATTAATTTGTCTTGTGTGGGTTATTACATTTAATTTTAATATATCTAATAAAGTGATTGTGTGACGCCCTAACCTATCAAGTCGTCACAGGGTATTGTGCAATCTTCCCTTCTGCACAGTATCCAACCTCTTTGGTTACGGGTTCTGGTTCTTTGGTGTTGCTAACAGCTTAGCCAATCAAATTGCTAGGAACACTTCGCACTTTACCCACCAGACTCACCATTGGGGGGCCTGAAGGGAATAGGGGTGTTGGTGAGGTGAAAGTGAAGAAAGTGACAGTTGAGCTAGAGTTGAGCTTGGAGAGTTGAGAGTGGAGGTGGTGGAGTAGTGACCCTCGTGAAGAGAGGTCACGGAGCAAAGCTCCTGTGTACTAGGTGGCAGAAATTGGTCTGGGCCTGGTAGGAGCTGGAACCCTAGTCGCAGGGGATAGTGTCAGGGGGCACGGAATGCTGAGGAGGGTGGTGGCCGGCGGCCTTAAGCTATCACCGGGCAGGGGCCAGGGCACGACGGGGTACGTGGACCCCAGGCCGGAAAGTAGCTTCACGCATTCCAGTAATTTACCCGATGGGGGTGAAGACTTCAAGATTCATCCCCAACCCGCTCCAAAATCGGGGTACTAGCGCACCGATGGGATAGGACTTTCCCAATACAGTCCAAAGAAATCCTACGCATGAACCTTGAGAGCAAGCTCACTCCGTTAGCCATACGGGTGAGCGGGACGCAAAAAGTTTTATACCTAAAGGTCCAACAGAGACAGAGGTGCCAAGGACAGGACTACAGGCTAACAGCAACACCAAGGGCACGGACCCAAGCGTGCTCCCTACAAGCTGCAGTGGTACTCAGAATTCTGGTTTACAAGCTGTTGGTGTTGTTATTTCCTGGACTGAGTGAGTACACTGAAAACCCCTGTTCCTATCCCCCACGGCACCCAAGCACCAACCATCCAACGGACTCCGGGACACAAACCCCCCTACCCGCGGAGGGGTTAAACATCAGGGTGCTGCACCATCGTCACTGGGCTCCCCAACGGCAGCGGTGGTCCCTCACATTACCACACACCGTGGGTAGCGTCACAAACTTTCCATTCCCCCTGTACATAGTTCCCCATTTATTGAGTGGTCGCACGACCCCCGGGTCCGGAGACCCCTCGAACCACCGCGTATCCGGATCCGAGCAGCCCGGCTGCTGGTACGGGGGCGGCACACCTCTTTTTAAGGGTTTTTTCATGTTAGCCTATTCTATGACCCTACAAGTAATTCTTTTAGATCTATGTTCATCCATTAGATCTTAGCAGCTCATTTGCACGTAAAAAAAAATGAACTAAGACATCAGATCACTGATATGAAGGTATTATTTTATTCAATTTTCTACTATCTACATGCTCATATAGGCAATTTAGGAGGATCGATCCTACTGATAGATTCCCTTTAATGGCATTGTGACATATAGCAGCGTCTCATTTCCTTGAGGCAGAATTTATTTTTGTAGGCTCTTTTCTTCACCTACAAGATCCTTTGAACAAATGCATCTTTATATTCAGCACTAATGTATTTGCACAGCTTTTTACACAATGTTTTGGACAATACTTATATTTACATTTTTGTCCTAGAAATACAAATTGCAGTCTGCAAACATTAGTCGCCATTAATTCATTTACTGAGAATCCTATACTTAAAGAAACTTTACTATGTCATATCCTTGACTTTTCAGAGTGCCACAGACATTTCGACACAAATAAAAATTAGGCTATGTGCGCATGTTGCGTTTTTTCATGCATTTATGCAGCGTTTTAAACTGCAGTGTAAATGCATGCGTTCTGTGTCCCCATCAAAATCTATGAGAATTTTGCAAATTCCATGTTCACATTGCGATTTTAAAATGCAGTGTTTTGCATGCCAAATTTTTGACAAAATCAATGCGTTCTAAAAAGCAACATGTCACTTCTATTGTGCGTTTTGGATGCTTTTCCCACTCTCTCTATCGCAGAGCGAGCATCCAGAACGCATCAATCCTGCATCTATTCTGCACTCAAAATACATCCAAAACGCAGTGTTTTGGCTGCGTTTTGAAACGCATATGCAGTGACAAAATGCTGCAGAATATTTGTCACGGCAGAATGCAACATCCGCACATACCCTTACATTATGATTAGATTCACTAATGTTGGACATCTGGAAATAGAATTTCTGTAACCGCAGTGAGCTGCAGGAAGAGCTCAGATCAGTCTAAACCATTTTATGGCTTCAGGTCACAATATTTTCACCTTATATGCTAGTCAAATTCTCATTCTATACAACTAATGATTTTAGAAGCTGGAATTTATATTTCACTTTCAACTTTATCCCCTTAACACTGAAGACTGTTTTCCCTTTACTGACCAGGCCAAATTTTTCAATTCTAATGTTGTACAGAACACGGCACTTCTAACTATGTCTGGTTGCACTGGTGGGATCAAAATCCGTAGTGAAAGTATCAATATAACCAGGCACTCACTCCAATGTGGTGAAGTAAGTGAATTTATTTATGAACAGCAGCCAGTCCAGATAAAAGACGTTTCAGTCTTAGGGGGCTTTACATGCTGCGACATCGCTAGCTATCTCGTTAGCTATGTAACACACCAGATCGCACATATGATTTGCCGAGATTGCACATGTGACCGGCGCTTCAAAGAATGACCTATGTGCGATCTTGGCAAATCTTATCTGCGATCTGGTGTGTCACATTGCTAACGAGATCGCTAGCGATGTAGCAGCGTGTAAAGCAACCTTTATAGTTCAGACCTTCATCAGTTAAACCTGCTGCAGGTGAGAAGCTGCCTTGATGTGGCGCTGGGGGTGCACTCGGTATCCACTGCTAGTTGTGGTGAGCTAGTTCCTGCGCTCACCCCAACTAGCGGTAGACATCGAGTGCATTCCCAGAGCCACATCAAGGCAGCTTCTCAACAGCAGCAGGGTTAACTATGAAGGTCTGAATTAATTCTGACAGCAAAAAAATATAAAGGCAAAGGCATTGAATCTAGTGATGAGTCACTTATTAGGCTGTATGCTGTAGTTTAAATACAGGGGTTTTTTATCATTAGGGGATTATCACTGATGGACTAGGTCTCTTTCAAGCCAGTCCAGCTAATCTATGTAACTCAGCCCACACCGCTTGTTGGCAGCTTGCTGATAACACACAGTATAAATAGGAAGCTGTCAATCAGGGGTTTGGGGGGGATTATACACAGCTCAGCATTTTTACCATTACTACATCTGCAGCAAAGAAGATTTTTTTAAAATCTAATAAAAGGCGAACAAAATGTAGCATCTGCACGAAAATGGTATCATTAGAAATGTCAGCTCAAGTCGCAAAAAATTAGCCATCACTGAGCCCCCAGATCCCAATAAATGAAAATGTTACAGGTCTTGGAAAAAGGCGACAAAAGCACCACTCTTTTTTGAACAAACTTCTGAATTTTTTTAACCCCTTAGATAAACGTAAAAGTATACATGTTTGGAAATGTTTGGTATCTACGAACTCATAGCAATGTAAGGCATCATATAGACATAGTTTTTCCATGTAGTGAGCACTGTTTATAAAAGACCTCAAAAACAATTGTGCAATTGCACTTTTTTGCAATTTTACCGCACTTTAATTTTTTTTTCCTGTTTTGTAGTACACTATATGGTAAAACTAATAATTGAATTCAAAAGTACAAGTTGTCCTGCAAAAAATAAGCCCTCATATGGCAACATTGATGGACAAGTAAAAAAGTTATGGCTCTTGTAGGAAGGGGAGGAAAAAACAAAAATGAAAAATGGAAAATCATCTGAGGGTCAAGGGGTTAAAGGGACACTGTCAGCATAGAATGACTGTTCAAACCAAGTACAGTCGCTAATGCTCAGCCAAATGTTTTATATGATAGGTATTTGGAGAGACACATTCAAGAAGATAAAATGAGTTGGTAGCAAGGTAAGGATTGTAGAAAGAAGTTAAAGGGACTCTGTCAGCACAGGATGACTGGTCACATCAAGTACAGGCGCTCGGTGCATCATGGCAGGGCTAATCATCTAATTGCACCTTCTCACATTCCCAACTGCTTGTTTTCCTATTATCTCCCCACTTCTCTGGATCTATGAAGCCAGGGCTGTCAATCAAAGAAGAGGGGAGGTGGGAAGGTCACAAAAAAATACATTAGGAAAATATTGCAAGTAAGATCACCACATCATCCCAAACTACACACTAGTGAAACGAAACACTAAAACTATACACTAGATGAAAGATTTAGGTTTTACTAAATGTAAGTAGTCCAACCTAAGTACTCAAAAATAGTGTTCATCTCTACTCTTGCTTATCATTCACACTCCTTCTCTAGATATTGTGGCTCATTAGAACAGTTTCCACAGGTAATGAAGAGTGACTGGTTGCTTGGACCTTACATGGTCTTCCATTTGCAGTGCCAGGACTTTGGTCTTTTTCCATGTAATAATGAGAAATAATTAGCTTTCTTCTCATTCCAGGAGCAGGTCTTCATTTCTACTTTGGCTTTGATACTATTTTCTTTGTATGTTTGCCACTTTTTATTCCTTGCCAGATGTTTACCTGCTTCTTGCAAATCTCACATCCTGATCTCTTTAAATAAATGAGTTGGTGTTCATACTTTCCAGGTCATATTTATCATATTTCATGGGCAGCTATAAAAGAAATCCTTGTTGCTAACTACTTGTGAATTATGTGATAATTTGCAAGGCATGATGGAACGGTAGTCAGCAGGGAAGGCTACCAACAGGTCTTTCATCATGACAATCATTATTCACATTTCATTGAGTATGAGATACATCAAATATATAATACATGGTAACATTTAAAATTGTATATATAAAAATTATTTTAGGTGAGTCTGTGTGTTAAATTTTATATAAAAAGAGAGAATAACTGAGCTAAACTTGTGAATAAATGGCTATATAGGATCTACTTGGGTCAAAGTATTCTATCCACAGTCTAAAACAACTTTCTACACAATGAACTGATGGTTAACACACTCCTCAACATTGAAATTCTAACATCAAGAAGGAAAAATTGTGCAAGTATGGAAATCATAAGATGAATAGATATGTTAATGATATGCAAATGATGACAATGGAAACAAAATTTTCAAAGTATCTTGATTTATTCTGTATCAAGTATGAGCTCTACATGCAGAAATAAATGCAAACATCATGTCTGCCATAAATAAAGTTATTAGTGGTTTTCTGAGGAATGTTCTGCCACACTGAAAACAATTAGCACTCAAATCATCCTGAGCTGCTGCTGACAGCACCTTTTGCGATTGCCGACCAATGATGTGTATAATTATAGGAAAATTTAGAAACACAAAATGTCCAATAATAGTCAAATAGCCTTCATAAAAGACGACAACTTCATAAAAGATACCCTATGGTAAAACAACCTGGGTATAAGTATGAAAAAACGCTACAAAATCATCAGAAAATTCCAGAATAAATTCAAAATGTTTTTATTGTGACAAATATTTTTATTCAAACAAGAAAACACACCGCAGAGGAGTCAGCTATTAAACCCATATAAAAACGCTCAGGTTACAAAAAGGTATTGACTTGTCTCTAGGAGTATAAATAGTACAAAATAATTCAAATATATAGACATCTTGCCAGGTCATCCTATACTCAATCAAATCTAATGCCTATCAATCAATTTCTGAGTGTTTTTTCATGATTATAGGAAAGTCTGAATACACTACAAGTAGTAGCACATTTTGGCCACACAAGCTACTTACAGTAGTATTAACAATACGCAGTCTTTAGTTTTTGTGTTGCATAAAAGCTCCTTTGGAGATATTGCCATACTACTGGTTCCATTGCAAAATCAATGTAACATCAAACAGTTAGTGTACCTGGAAAAAGACTAGAGGGGTCCAGTTATTTTATATTATACCACCTACATGATAATCTCTGTAGTAGGACTAATCTGATGTTCCCTCATTAAGGCTCCTTTATGATGTTGTCTACGTGGTCTCGTCAGAATAAAAGAATGGTGTATAGTGTTCCATTCCACATTGCTTCTGAAATTAGACTTCTTATACCAAGACTAAAGGCCGCTTTACACGCTGCGAGATCGCTAGCGTGCGTTACCGCCCCCATTGGTTCTGCATCACGGGCAAATCGCTGCCCGTGGTGCACAGCCGCACAACATCGCTCGAACCCATCACACGTACTTACCTGCCTAGCGACGTCGCTGTTGCCGGCGAACCGCCTCCTTTCTAAGGGGTCGGTTCGTTCGGCGTCACAGCGGCGTCACTAAGCGGGTTCCCAACCGAAGCGGAGAGGCGGAGATGTTGTGAATGTTAGTTATGTCTTGGCTGCTGGGAGGCTCCCTCTGGTGGCCAGGAAGGGTTTGGATAGAGACCAGGTGTGTTGTGCAGTGGGTGTTTCCTTTCCTAACTCTCTGCCTATTTAAGTCCTGGTCTGATTGCAGGCTGTTGCCGGATGTCAGTTGTTCTCTGTATCTCTAGCCTGCTTAATCCTGCTCTACATCACATCCACTCCAGATAAGTTCTTGATCTTTATTTATTGTCTGGTTCTTTGCTTATCTGGGTTTGTCATTTGTTGTGGTTCGTTTCAGTTTATTTCCTTCCAGGGAATTTCCCCCTCAGTGGATTGTTGAGGAACTCCCTGGCGTTCTGTGTGGAGTATAGCTCCTTTGGGTCCATGTGTTTATGGCTTGTTGAATTTGTTATAATTCTTGTTTTCTATTCATTGGTATGACAAGGGCACCTGGTATAGGACGGAGTTCAGATCGAGCGATCTGAGGGCCTTTTTTGTACTATCAGGAAGTTGGTATTTTGCAGGGTTTTTCTCTGGCTACCATCAGTCCCTTTCCTGTCCTTTCCTATTTTAGTCAGCGGGGGCCTCACCTTTTGCTAATCCTGTCATCTACCTGTGTATTGTGTTTTTCCTATATCACCGCAGTCTTTGAATGTGGGGGGCTTGCTATTCTTGTGTATTTTCTGAGGCAGAGAGTTATTCATCTTTCCTACCTTTAGGATAGTTAGTTCTCCGGCTGGGTTTGCGGTGCACAGGATGTTAGTTCACCCCTCGGCTACTTCTAGTTGTGTTGGTTAGTAAGGGGATGGCGGCCAGATTAGTTGCCAATGCTCTTGTCACTTTTTTGCCAATGATTTGTGGTGGTCTTCCATGGTTCCGGATCATAACACGGAGATGAGCGGGACGAACATCCCGCCCACCTCTTCCTTCCTCATTGCCGGCGGCCACAGGTAAGGTGAGGTTCCTCGTTCCTGCAGTGGTGTCACAAATAGCGATGTGTGCTGCCGCAGGAACAACGAACAACATCGTACCTGCAGCAGCAATGATATTTGGGAATGGAGGAGCGTGTCAATGAGCAACGATAAGGTGAGTATTTTTGCTCATTAGCGGTCGCTCGTAAGTTTCATGTCGCTAATGAGGCCGGATGTGCCTCACGAATTCCGTGACCCCAACGTTAGCGTTAACGATGTCATTGCATGTAAAGCGGCCTTAAGGCATCAAACAGTTTATACACAACCCATCAAAAGACATTTACAAAAAATTGCAAAAAGAGCTAGATTTCCAGCCTTCCCTTGAGCTGCTTTTCAACCCAACAACTGCAGGCAATATTTTTCTCATGCACCTGTGAGCAACCTTCATGGCATAAATGTGCTACCATGGTCTTCAGCTTCTCTGGACTTGTCTCTGATAAAACATGCTTGGGACGCCATTGGTCAGCAATTCCAGCAGAGGATTTTAATGGTTTAGTGCCCAAGAACATTCCTCAGACAACAGTTAATAACCTCACTGACAGCATGCAAAGGCATATGTGTGTATATTTCAGCCTGTGGATATCATATTGAATAGATCAAGATCTTTTGAAAATGTTTTTTCCACTTTTTCATCATTTATATATCATTAACATGTTTACTGAACCTTTGATTTCCATAATTCCATAACGTTTTCTCCTTAGTAATCATGTAATGGTTTTATTTTAGTTTTAGCTGGTTTGCTTTGCTAAACATACAGTAATAAAAGACTATTCCTCAATATGTTATCATCTATCCTGTGATTAGGTAATGACTTCTAGATTGATGATACTGTAGTGCCCCAGGGGGCCTTAAGGTGGCTTTACACACTACGAGATCGCTAAAGCGATCTCGTTGGGGTCACGGATTTTGTGACACACATCCGGCCGCGTTAGCGATGTAGTTGTGTGACACCTATGAGCGATTTTGAATCGTCGCAAAAACGTTCAAAATCGCTCATCGGTGACATGCCCCCCTATTCCCAATTATCATTGCTGCTGCAGTAACGCTGTTGTTTGTCATTCCTGGGGAGAAAGGAGGCGGTTCGCCTGTCACAGCGATGTCGCAGAGCAGGTATGTGCATGTGACGCTGCCGTAGCAATAATGTTCACTACGGCAGCGATCACCACATATTGGCCTTGCGATGGGGGCGGGTGCTATCGTGCTCGACATCGCTAGCAATTGCTAGCGATGTCGTAGCGTGTAAAGCCCGCCTTAGGGTACTGTCAGGGCCAGGCGGTCGGGCAGACCCAGGAGGTGGATCCACTGGGCCGAACTCTAAGATGGTGGTAAGGAGTCCGGTAGCTGAAGCACTATGGGCAGTAGAACAGTCCGTGCCAGTGAGTGTAACGAAGGAGTCCCTGGGACCGCGGAGTCACAGATGGTAGTCCGGGTGACGTAGCTCAGGTTCGGAAGCCGAGGTGATGTCAGGCGGGGTCCGGAACCTTTGGAGCGAGATGACGGGTCACCGCAGGGATCCGAGATGGTACGGACTGTCAGATGGCAGACAGACAGCGTGCGGGGTTCGGGATTCAGCAGGACCGGATGGCGAGGCAGGATCAGCTCTAGAAGAGAGATACGTGAGTATGGCAAGACGACACAAGGAGACCTGACTCCTAGCTTGGAAAACACGAAGATCAGGCCCCGCCCTCTTGGACAATACACCCCTTTATACCCTGTACCTGTTTAGCCTCATTTCCTGTTAATGGACGCTGGCCCTTTAAGAAAGGGTCAGTGACCGCGCGCGCGCCCTAATGCGCATGCGCGCAGCCCGGGTGCCAGAAGCCAGGGAAGGAGGCTGAGAAGAGGACGCAGGGGAGCCGGCCAGGGCCTGGGAGGCCGTCGGGCGCCGCGATCGGAGACCAGGGGGCCTGGGAAGGACGGGCACCGGAGCCAAGGACCCGGGGAGCGTGGCAGGTGAGCCGGGGAGCGGGGCTGAGGACCCGGGGAGCGGAGCGGAGGACCCGGGGAGGGGAGCCAAGGACCCGGGGAGCGTGACAGTACCCCCCCCCACGCCCCCCTCCCCGCAACCGGGACATGAAGGCACGGATCAGAGGAGTGCCCACGTTCTCCCTGGGTTCCCAGGACCTATCCTCAGGACCATACCCCTCCCAGTCCACCAGGAAGAACTGTCGGCCTCGAACAGTCTTCATGGCCACGATATCCCTTACCGCATAGATGTCGTCATCGGCAATAGGTGGAGGAGCCGGACTGGCAGCAGCGGAGAAGGGACCAAGGACAACCGGCTTGAGCAGGGAGACGTGGAATGAGTTGGGTATCCTCATCGTGGCCGGGAGCTGTAGCTTGTAGGAGACCTCATTGATCCTGCAGAGGACCTTAAACGGCCCGATGTAGCGAGGGCCCAGCTTGTAGGAAGGTATCTTCAATCGGATGTACTGGGAAGCAAGCCAGACCAGGTCACCAGGAGAGAAACACGGAGGGTCCAGACGCCTCTTGTCAGCGTGTTTCTTCATCCGCTGGGAAGCGCGTCCAAGGGACGCCTTGACAGAGTCCCAAATGGTAGCGAAGTCACGGGCTACAGTATCAGCCGCAGGGACATCCGAAGAAGGGGATATAGGCAATGGAACGGAGGGCTGAAGTCCGTAAACGACATGGAAGGGAGATTTGGAGGACGACTCACTGATGTGGTGGTTATGTGAGAATTCAGCCCAAGGCAGAAGCGTGGACCAGTCGTCGTGATGGGTGTTGACATAGTGACGTAAGAAGGATGTCAAGATTTGATTGACCCTCTCCACTTGGCCATTAGACTGAGGATGGTATGCGGAAGAAAAGTCCAGAGTTACTCCCAGATGTTTGCAGAGCGCCCTCCAGAAGCGGGAGGTGAACTGAGTTCCTCTGTCGGACACGATGTGGGATGGAAAGCCATGCAAGCGGAAGATGTGATGGATATAGGCTTCCGCGAGTTCCTGAGCAGAGGGCAGTCCAGCCATGGGGATGAAGTGAGCCATTTTGGAGAACCGGTCCACCACGACCCATATGACTGTGTGTCCAGAGGATAATGGCAAGTCCGTAATAAAATCCATCGCTATGTGTTGCCACGGAACTGAGGGTATAGGCAGAGGCAGAAGACGGCCATAGGGCAGGTGTTTGGGCGTCTTGTTTCTGGCACAAGAGGAGCAGGCAGAGACAAAAGCAGCGACGTCCGTGCGAAGGGATGGCCACCAGTAATGGCGTACAATCGCACCCCATGTTCTCTTCTGGCCTGCATGACCGGCTGTTTTTGAGGCATGACCCCAGTGTAACACTTTTTGCCTGTCAGTCTCAGAGACATAGGTCTTTCCGGGCGGTATCTGGGCCAGGGTGACAGGGGCCACCGAAATGATCTTGCTAGGAGAGATGATGGGTTGGGTAGTCTCTTCCTCCTGCTCCATGGGCATGAAAGACCTAGACAAAGCATCAGCGCGTACGTTCTTGTCCGCGGGTCGGAAATGGAGCTGGAAGTCAAACCTGGCAAAGAATAGGGACCACCTGGCTTGCCGTGGGTTCAGTCGCTGAGCGGACCGCAGGTATTCCAGGTTCTTGTGGTCCGTGTAGATAATCACGGGGTACACTGCTCCTTCCAGGAGGTAGCGCCACTCCTCCAGAGCCAGTTTGACCGCCAATAGTTCTCGGTCACCGATGGTGTAATTACGTTCAGGTGCTGAGAAGCTCTTGGAGAAGAAACCGCACGTCACCATCTTGCCGGAGGAGGACTTCTGCATGAGCACTGCTCCGGCTCCCGAGGAGGAGGCATCCACCTCCAAGGTGAACTGGCGGTTTAACTCCGGACGGTGGAGTACAGGCGCGGAGGCAAATGCTCGCTTCAGTGAGCAAAACGCGGCGTCGGCCGCAGGTGACCAGTCCTTTGGATTAGCCTCCTTTTTGGTCAAAGCGGAGAGAGGAGCAGTCAGGGCAGAGAAGTGAGGGATAAACTGGCGGTAGTAGTTGGCGAATCCCAGGAACCGTTGGATTGCCTTCAGTCCAGAAGGGGGAGGCCAGTTGAGTATGGAGGAGACCTTCTTTGGATCCATCTGCAGTCCAGTGCCCGAGATGATGTATCCCAGGAAAGGGAGAGAAGACTGCTCAAAGACACACTTCTCATATTTGGCGTAGAGACGATTCTCTCTCAGTCTTTGTAAAACCAGCTGTACGTTCTCTCTGTGGGTCTGGAGGTCCGGAGAGAAGATAAGGATGTCATCCAGATAAACTACTACACAGATGTAGAGGAGGTCCCGGAATATGTCGTTCACCAATTCTTGGAAGACTGCTGGTGCGTTACACAGGCCGAAGGGCATCACGCAGTATTCATAATGCCCATCGCGAGTATTAAACGCGGTCTTCCATTCGTCCCCAGAGCGGATACGAACTAGGTTGTAGGCACCCCGAAGATCCAGCTTGGTGAACACACGGGCTCCTCTGAGCCGGTCGAACAATTCGGGGATGAGCGGCAGAGGGTACTTGTTCTTTACGGTGATCTGATTCAGACCCCGGTAGTCGATGCATGGGCGTAGGTCACCCTCTTTCTTCTTAACGAAGAAGAAGCCTGCTCCCGCAGGAGAGGAGGATCTCCGGATGAATCCCTTTGCCAGGCTTTCTGTGATGTAGGTGGACATGGCCCTGGTTTCGGCTGGAGACAACGGATATATCCGTCCTCGAGGCGGTGTTGTTCCTGGGAGCAGGTCGATGGCACAATCGTAGGGACGGTGTGGCGGAAGTACCTCAGACTCCTTCTTGTCAAAAACGTCTGCGAAGGACCAATAGGCCGAAGGCAGTTCCGGCAGGTTCTCTGGAACCGGAGGTCGTCGGATAGGTTGTATGGACTTCAGACACTTCTCATGACAAGCAGGACCCCATCGGGTGATTTCGCCAGTACCCCAGCTGACTGATGGTTCGTGTGTCCGCAACCAGGGAAGTCCCAGCAGGATTTGATGGGACATGTGTGGAAGGACGTAGAGAGCGATGTTCTCGGTGTGCAGGGCATCGATACGCAGTTCGACCGGACTGGTGACCCAGGAGATGGTATCAGAGAGGGGTCTCCCATCCACAGAGGCAATCACTAGGGGCTTCTCGAGTGGAGTAACAGGCAGCTGGTACTTGTCCACCGTGGCCTGCTGGATGAAATTGCCTGCTGCTCCAGAGTCGAGGTATGCCTCAGCCGTGAAGCGCGTCTCTCCCGTTGACACTTGCACAGTCCACATAACCGGGTCTGAGAGAGTCCCAGCACCTAGGGTGGCCTCTCCTACCAACCCTAGGCTTTGGAGTTTCCCGGCCTTTCCGGACAGGAGCGTAGGAGGTGTGTGTCCTCTCCGCAGTAAAAGCAGAGACCCTTGGCGAGCCGCTCTGCTCGACGTTGTTCAGACTGTCGTACTCGGTCGATCTGCATGGGCTCGTGGACGGGAATCCCAGCTGTTGATGACTGAGATACGGAGGGCTTCTGTGGAGGAGAGGAATGCCGTACCGGATGTCTCTCACGAGACAGCTCTTTGGAGCGCTCCTGAAAACGTATGTCCACTCGAGTTGCTAGGGCAATCAGGGCATCTAGGGTGGAGGGCACGTCACGACCCGCCAACTCATCTTTGATGCGACTCGAGAGTCCTTCCCAGAAGGCGGCTGTTAGGGCCTCATTATTCCACCCGAGTTCTGAAGCCAAAGTGCGGAAACGGATGGCGTATTGGCCCACCGTCAGTGTTCCTTGACGTAAGCGGAGGAGGGATGAAGCAGACGCAGAGGCGCGTCCCGGCTCGTCAAAGGTGCTGCGAAAGGCCTGCAGGAACTCTTGAAGATCCTTGGTCATAGGGTCCTCCTTCTCCCACAACGGGTTCATCCATGCCAGTGCCTCGCCCTCCAGGTGAGACATGATGAAGGCGACCTTGGCTTGGTCGGAGGCAAACAGATGTGGCAGCTGCGTGAAATGGAGGGAGCATTGGTTTATAAACCCCCTGCAGGACTTGGGATCTCCGGCGTACCGGGGTGGTGAGGCCAAACGCAGTCTGGAAGCATCCGAAGAAGCAGCCACGGGAGCGGGGGACGTGGCTTGACTAGTGGCGGCTTGGGATGTCGAAGACGTGACTGCCGCTTGTAGCGTGGTCAGGCGGGTGTCCACGGAAGTCATAAAGTTCAGCATGCGGGTCTGGACTTCACGCTGGCGTTGGAGTTCCTCTTGCAAGGCCGCTAGTGCTGCAGCGGGATCCATGGCCTGATCTTACTGTCAGGGCCAGGCGGTTGGGCAGACCCAGGAGGTGGATCCACTGGGCCGAACTCTAAGATGGTGGTAAGGAGTCCGGTAGCTGAAGCACTATGGGCAGTAGAACAGTCCATGCCAGTGAGTGTAACGAAGGAGTCCCTGGGACCGCGGAGTCACAGATGGTAGTCCGGGTGACGTAGCTCAGGTTCGGAAGCCGAGGTGATGTCAGGCGGGGTCCGGAACCTTTGGAGCGAGATGACGGGTCACCGCAGGGATCCGAGATGGTACGGACTGTCAGATGGCAGACGGACAGCGTGCGGGGTTCGGGATTCAGCAGGACCGGATGGCGAGGCAGGATCAGCTCTAGAAGAGAGATACGTGAGTATGGCAAGACGACACAAGGAGACCTGACTCCTAGCTTGGAAAACACGAAGATCAGGCCCCGCCCTCTTGGACAATACACCCCTTTATACCCTGTACCTGTTTAGCCTCATTTCCTGTTAATGGACGCTGGCCCTTTAAGAAAGGGTCAGTGACCGCGCGCGCGCCCTAATGCGCATGCGCGCAGCCCGGGTGCCAGAAGCCAGGGAAGGAGGCTGAGAAGAGGACGCAGGGGAGCCGGCCAGGGCCTGGGAGGCCGTCGGGCGCCGCGATCGGAGACCAGGGGGCCTGGGAAGGACGGGCACCGGAGCCAAGGACCCGGGGAGCGTGGCAGGTGAGCCGGGGAGCGGGGCTGAGGACCCGGGGAGCGGAGCGGAGGACCCGGGGAGGGGAGCCAAGGACCCGGGGAGCGTGACAGGTACTCGTCACCGGGCCAGTGGTTTCTTGGGGTTGCTGTGACTGGCCTGACCCAGCTCGTCGCCCCGTCGTTTACATGAAAAATCAAACAAACAAACAGGTGTCCAGTGTAAATGGGGATGCAGTCAGACTTCCACCGATCTAGAAGTTATTACCTATCCTGAGAGTAGGGTATAGCTTCATCCCTTGAATACCATTTAGGCAGTAGTTTACTTGTGTCTACAAAAGAGTTGTTTAGGTTCTATTTTTATTTTAGTTTTCTAGTTTTATACCTAACCTTTAGCATTGTCAGTTTCAAATGTGCCACTGGTGGCTGTGTAATTTGTTGTAACTAATACATTTTTAGATATTATCAAGACAGAAATCAAAGTCAGGTTCCCTGTCTGTGTTGAAAGAATATTAAATTCTTTGCAGGAGGAGTAATTATATATAATCATTTTTATCAGTCATGTCGTTTAAACATTACAGAAGAAATGTTTTATGTATTTGTTTTACGTACAATAATTATCTTTAGCTGATCAAAATAATTTGCATAATGTTCTCTTCAAAGATATTAGTTTAGCAGTAATGGAAAAACAGTTGTATTAAACTTTTACTTACAGATATATCCTTCCTTACCTTTCCTTTTGTGTCAACATATCCTAAGATGAGACCCTGAATCCCATATAACTCTTTGGGGATCTGGACTTTAGTGCTATAAAATGGTGTTCATAAGGGCTAGGGGGCTGCAAAAGGAAGCAAATGGGGAATAAGGTCCTGTGCGCACGCTGCGGATTTTACCGCTGAATTGCCGCGGATTTCGCTGAAGGAATGCTGCAGAAAATGTTTATAACTTTTCTGCAGTCCTTCTCCAGCAAAACGTACAAGGATAAAAAAATGCTCTGCACACACTGCGTTTTGTTGGCCCTGTGGGTTTTGCTACAGAATTTCCGTTGCAGAATTAATGTGCATGTCACTTCTTTTCCGCAGTTTTGGAGGGCTGGCAAATCAATCACCCGCTAACTCTGGGTCATCGGAGGATTGATCCTCAGTATCTGGCCAGATGCTGCTCCCCATATAAAGTTTATGGGGAACACAATCTGGCGCAAAGGGGTAGGAGCAAGCGCTTCATACTCACCGATCACCAGTCGGCTGTCACACTGCTCCCGTGGCAGCTCTTTCATCTTCCAGAGTCGGCTGCTCATTAGTCTAATAACATATTCACGCCATTCCTGCTCACCAGTGGCTCTGATTGGTTGCAGTCAGACCCGCCCCCATGCTGAGTTACAGCTGTCTGACTGCAACCAATCACAAAAGCCGGTGGGCGGGTCTATAGCGTACAGTAAAATAAATAGATAATTGAAAAAAACGGCATGGGCTCCCCCCAATTTTGATAACCAGCCAGGATAAAGCCCCCCCAGCCTAAAATTATCAGCCAGCAGCCACCCGGAATTGCCGCATCCATTAGATGCGACAGTCCCGGGACTTTTCCTGTCTCTTCCCATTGTCCTGGTGTGGTGGCAATCGGGGTAATAAGGAGTTAATGGCAGCAGCCCATAGCTGCCACTAAGTTTAGTGATGGCAGGCATCTATGAGACATCGCCTCATCACTAAACTGTAAGTGAAAGTAAATAAACACAAACACCAAAAAATCCTTGATTTGAAATAAAAGACAAAAATCCCCCTTTTTCACCACTTTATTATTGTGACGGGGTATGCGACAGAGCAGTAAGGGACGCCAGGTCAAGGAACAATCCAAAGGGCTTTATTAGAACTACAAAGATAAAGCACCAAACATGAAAATAAATCCTTAAACTCTGCAAGGAGTCCACAACAAAACAACAGATCCGGGGCCGCTTCCCGGTATTTCGATGCCAGGGAAAATATGGCAATGGTCCTTATATGACTTCCTTGAGTCCAACAGGGTGAACAACAAAACACAATCCCACGTGGCCACTGATCTCCATTCTGTAACAGTCCATACACAGTGTCATGTAAAACTGTTGAAGGCTCTTCACCCTCCTCCTTTTTGCCATCAGCCACAGATCATCATGACGATTATCTGATCGGCCTGAAAGCTTAGGTATTTATGACTAGGGTGATGGTAGAACTACAGAAAAAAAAAGGTAGAGAAAGACAATCCTTTGTGCTGTTGGAGGGAAAACTTCCAAAGCAGTTTTTAAGTGCTACGTTAATGCTAGAAAAATGAAAAACATATTGCCAGAATCCCTGTGTCGTGCTGAACCCAGCGCACCGTTTCCCTTGACGGGAAGATCGCCGCTATCAAGACAAATTAGTATTGTCCAGTAAAATTGTACTAGAGGCGTCGTGTTTGGTATCTTTGTAAATGTAAAATCGAGATATAAATTATGACGCCAATATCTTTCACCTGTGTGGCCCAGGGGCAAAGATATGAAAAAACCTAGAATTAAGGAACTGTGTAACCATCTCAGCACAGCACACAAGAGACTGTAAAATGAGGTCACAGAGAAGGGGGGTTAGCTAAAGGATAAAAGCTACTATCTCCTTGAGGGGGGCAGTCAGTCATACTGGAGGGCATCAGAAAGGGTGATGCTGGCCGATATTAACATCTTCTTCTCTTGGAGTCCCTCCACTCCCTAAGTTTGGACGTCGCGTCTATGGCACGAGCTTAGTAAGTTTCATGTTTATACCTTTTATTTTTTATGTAACTGTCTATACTGTAATTTGTATTGTTCCCTTTTGTAAATTCTTGTATATTTTTTAAACACTGCCTATTTTCAGATTAAATATATCAAATTTAATAGTTTCTTTCCTCATGCTTTATATACGAATCAAAAAACCCGAAGGGCCTTATGCTATCTGAAATGGGTCCCTAGCTATCCCGGAAAAGCTGGGTGGTGGCAGCGTAATTGTTATTGCATAGAAATATTGGAGTGCTATCATTAAAGGTACCGAGGTATATATATATTCCATTAGCGGGAATCGGTGATATATACATTTACCCTTGCTGTGAGACCTCCAATATTTTGGCATTATCAGCTCAGCCGTCTCATCTTATGCATTGTCCTGCAGTACCAAAAGTGGCCTGCAGACAAGGGGGGTGCTAGAGAGTAGTCGTGTTTGTGACAAACCAGCGAACAGCTGCGGGATATCTGAGTGACTCCCTCGGCTGTTTATGACACACATGCACTAGGATTTTGCCTCAGCTATAAATCCTAGTTTTTCTTTAGCCAAGATCCAACTAACTGACTAACATGGGACTCATTGTTGTCTTCTCCTGGGATCAGTCCCTTAGGTGGGCAGAAGGGTCCACCTCCCCCTGGACATTTGATACATGAAAGGACTCTAGACGTTGTGGATTGGAGGAGTCCCATGCTGAGAAGAACAAACAATCTTCCACCAGAAGCAGTACATACAGGGCAGTCAAGGAGGGACAGACTATTACACCATGAGCAAAGGCGGGGGAGGGACACGCTGTTACAGCGCCTTCCCCCCTCAATTTGTGTACGGATTAGTGACATCAACAAGTCGCTTGTCAAGTACACGTAAACATGACGGACCTGACTCAGGGCTCTTCCTGCCTGGATAATCCATTGGCATTTTGTGTTGGCTCCATCTTCTTTAGAGGATGGTGGAGATGTAGAGTTGAAGAGTCGGGCTCCAGTTTGTATCCTCCTTGACTTAAACTCTGCTTCCTCCACCCACAAATCGGCATTGTAGACCTCCCATATCATTGCCTAGAAGAATATCTGCAGGCAGGCCGCTCATCACCCCAACCACACAGTGCTTGACCCCAAAGCCAAAGTCCAGTGCTACACTTACTTTTGGGATATTTCTCCCTTGTCCTCCAGCCAATTTAATAGCAATCCCCGGTCCATGATGTATCGCCTCTGGCCGAACCACTCGGGAATTAGCTATTGTGAGAAATGCCCCGGAGGCACAAAATCCAATAACCCTCTGTCCATCCAGCACGACCTCCTGTAAGTGCTTACTTTGATGGTAAGAGGAACTCGGGGCTGTAGCTCGCACCCCATAAACACCTAGTGGTCGAACATGAGTGTCTGAGTCATTGCGCAAGTCAACTTGAAGGGGTGACACCTCTTCCCTCATTGTACTTGGCTGTAGATAGTTAACAGGTCGATTGGGTGCAGGGTCATTCCTCAGTTGACCAGCCGGGCAAGTGTCTTGTAGATGGCCAGGCTGCCCATATCGATAACATCTGCGCTGTGTCTCACTCCTTCCAGTTTGCATTCTAGAGAAGTATGTAGGAGAACTTGGTGACTGATATGGATGTGCAGGTGCTAGAGGTGGTTGTCAATTTGGAGGATGACTCCACTGGATAGATGGGCATGTGGCCTGAAGATGACCAGGGTGCCCACAGCTATAACGTCTTCGCTCTTCTACTTTCTTTCCTCGTCGCATTCCAGAAAATGTGGTAGGAGCAACTGGAGGCACATTCACACGGTTATCCACATGAGGTGGTGACCTAGTAGGTCAAGGGACATTGGTTACTGCAGGACAAGGAACCTCTGGTGTTGAGGTGCTGGTCATTTTTTCTCCCTCTACTATCAGCTTCTTCCACATGGGCTTGATAGTGAGAACCTCATCAGCTAGAGCAGCAGCTTGTTCCACTGTCTCTGGTCTCCTCTCACGCACCCATTCCCGGATCTCAGCAGGACACTTGGCATAGAACTGTTCTTTTAGGATGACCTGGAAGAAGGTCTCCCAAGTTAAGGCCCCTTCTCCCTCCAGCCAGCGATGGCATACTTGTTTGAGTCTATGGGCATACATTTTGAAAGACCCTTCCCCATCACAGGCTAAAGTACGGAACTGAGTCATGTATGTATCTGGGGTCACGGCATAATGTTCCAATATGACTTCTTTAATGGTTTCATAATCACCGTTCCACCGAGGGTCTATAGTTCTATAAGCTTCAACAGCTCCACCCTCTAAGAGCCCAACCAGGTGTCTGACTCGCTCCCTTTCTGGGACTTCCATTAATCGGCATTGATGCCCAAAGTCCTGGAAGAAGCCCTCAATGTTGCCTGCAGCATGATTAAATGGCTTAACACTAGAAGTCCCAGAAATTTTGAGCTCCCCCTTAAGTTCCGAAAGAGGGTCAAATGACCCTTAGTCCAAACTGACCTAACTAACTAGAAACTAAATGGCTAAACTCAATGGAAAACAACAACCTCCTGTGGTGCGACAGTAATGGCCTTAATTACAGAACAAAAGACAGTGATTATAGGATGTTAGCTAAAATCCTTCAGGTCATTCGACCCTTCTCTGGGTTCCAAAGGTAGAAATGTTAAATGACCCCTCTCTGGGACTTCCAGTGTTAAAGTTCTTGCAGGACACTCTTGGGACTTCCCTCATGGTGGATGCTGGGATTACAGTCTGTCTGGAGCTTTTAGCTGCTTCTGCCATGTGCTGCCTCTCCTGAGCTCCATGAATGGCCTCTTGCTTATCTTCTATGGTGGTCTCATCTCCCAACAATGCTATCTCCTCCTCGTACCACACAACTCACTGATTTTTTGGGGTATTTACCTCCAGCTCCCGTCTTTTCTCCCCTTGCTGTGGAAATTCTTCCTCGGTGCCATCTTGCAGGCAAGTGCCTTCCAAAGCCTCAATTAGTTGCTCCTTTGTAGCCAACTCCTAATTCACGGGCCTTTGTGTTGAGGTTCGACATAGCCCAGTTCCTGTATCCTGAGGTTCTGGTTCCAGATGTTGATGCGCCGTTGTCGTCCATTTCTTCTGCTCTGATCCCGCCACTGTCACCATTTTGTGACGGGGTATGCGACAGAGCAGTAAGGGACACCAGGCCGAGGAACAATCCAAAGGGCGTTATTGGAACCACAAAGCACCAAACATGAATATAAATCCTTAAAGTCTGCAAGGAGTCCACAACAAAACAACAGATCCGGGGGCGCCTCCCGGTATTCCGATGCCAGGGAAAATATGGCAATGGTCCTTATATGACTTCCTTGAGTAAAACAGGGTGAGCAACAAAACACAATCCCACGTGGCCACTGATCTCCAATCTGTAACAGTCCATACACAGGCACTAGGATTTAGCCTCAGCTATAAATCCTAGTCTTTCTCCAGCCAAGATCTAACTAACTGACTAACATGGGTCTCATTGTTGTCTTCTCCTGGGATCAGCCCCTTAGGTGGGCAGAAGGGCCCACCTCCCCCTGGACATTTGATACATGAAAGGACTCTAGACCTTGTGGATTGGAGGAGTCCCATGCTGAGAAGAACAAACAATCTCCCATCAGAAGCAGTACATACAGGACAGTCAAGGAGGGACAGACTATTACACCATGAGCACTGTTACAATTATCCCCACCAATAACAGCCCTCCAGGTCCGACGTAAACTACACGAGGTCCCATGATGTTTCCTGCTCTGCTACACCTGATACTCACAGCGAGCGCCATAGACCTTCACTGCTCACTGTGAGGGTCGGGACGCAAGTGAAGTGAGCTGCGCGAGATCAGCAGTGACTTCACTCATGTGCTTTGTGGTGATAGGTAGAGGACTCCAGCTGTCATTGCACATCAGCTGCCTGAAGTCACCGCTGATCTTATACTCACCTTCACCAGCGAGGCTGCCTCCGGACGCTGGTCTCCTGCTTCCAGGCCGGCTCATGCATATGCAGTTATGCACTGCACAGCCGACCCATAAGTAGCAGAGTGCCAGAGACAGCCACATGGGAAACAGCATTGCTGGAGACTTCAGCACCATGGACAGAAGGAGCAGGGTTAGGTGAGGATCTCCTTATTCTATCAAAATAACGCAGGGACATATCACAGCAAAACCACAGCAAATCCACAGCAAATCCCCAGCAAACTGCGGTAAAACCGCATGCGGATTTCGAGTGCGGTTTGCTGTTTTTTTTTACTGCAGGTGCAGTAATCTTTCAGAGGGTGCGGAAATTTCTTAAGAAAATTCCATTTTCTAGTGCGCACAGGGCCTTTAGCTGGACATTATACTTACCAAATTTCCATGCGACTGACACACTGCTTCTGGGGCTGCACATTAAACCTTATGAATATTTAATGCTTCCCTCCACCCACCCTCTGTGACAGCATCTATTATTGGCTGCAGTCAGACTGTGTCTGTGTCTGGGATTGGTTGCCCTCACACTGGCTGTCTGGGTCCCCAAAGTGGAGTGTAAAAATAAATAAATAATTGGGAAAAAAATGACATGTTTCCCATAGTGTAATACCCAGTGCAGAGAAAGCAAACAACAAACAACTAAAAAAAAACAACTTGGGGTCCCCTCAATTAAGATACACAGCCAAGATAAAGCATACAGCGGGGGATGGAAGTCTCAGGCTGGGGAGGCCTACGGTTATTGTTCCCTCCCCAGCCTTATAATAGCAGACTGTAGCTGCCCCAGAATTTGCGAATCCATCAGATGCACCAATCCAGGAGCTTACCCGGCTCATCCTGGTTGCCCTGGAGGGGTGGCAATTGGGGTAATATCACAGCTGCCATGAAGCTCTGGATTAGTATTGAGACCCCTCCATTACTCATTGTGTAAGTAAAATGAAATAAACTCAAAACACAGAAAAAATTATTCATTTAAAGAAACATCCCCTTTCTCCAATTTATTAGCACGCAAAACACCCCTACAAGTCCAATGTAATCCATGCCATGACATCCCATGACAATCCTGGGTCTGCTAAATCCTGAGGTTGCAGTGTGCATAATATTAGAAAACATGACTGCACTGTGGCTGCAAGAGACACTGATGGAGAGGCAACTGTGAGAGTGGTGACGTCAGTGAGTTCACCTGAGATCACAGCTGTTGGTTCCCATGGTGCGCCAGCTGTGATCTCAGGGGAACTCGCCTGAATTGAATTCATTCAACTCAGTGAACTCAATGCATGTATTAATGGATTAGGCTGTGTGCACATTGAGTATTTATTTGCTGAAATTTCTGCACCAAATCTGCATTTCCTGGCAGAAAAATAAGTCAGAAACACTTAAAGAAACACATCTCATTTATGGTATGTTTTTCTGCCAGGAGATGCAGATTTGGTGCAAAAATGTCTGCAACCAATTACTCAATGTTTGCACATTACCTAATATGGTAATCTGGCATTCAGTTCAATGAGTTCACCTGATGTGAGTTCACTGAGTTCACCTAAGGTGAGTTTACATAAGGTCTAAGCTGGGGTACCATGGGAACCGACAGATGTGAACTCACTGATATCACCTCTCTCACAGCTACAGCTCCATTAGTGTTTCCCACAGGCTGCAGTGATAGGTCATGTTTTCTAATGTGACCACACACTGCGATCCAGGATCATCGTGGGACATCGTGGTGTAGATTATGTTAGACCTGCAGGTGTGTTTTGGGGGTTAATAAATTGGAGCAAAAAAGGGGGGTTTATTTTTTTAAATAAAAGATTATTCTCTGTGATTTGTGTTTATTTCTTTTTACTTACATAATTAGAAATGGGGGGTGGAATCATAGAACCCCACCCATTAGTAATCCTGGGCTTTGTGGCAGCTGTGAATTTTTTGACAAATCACAGCTGTCATTAACCCATTATATTACCCTGATTTTCAGAGCTCCAGGGCAATTCTGGTGTGGCTGTGGGCTGCTATTTTTAGGCTGAGGAGGGCCCAAATACCATGTACCTCTCTAGCCTGAGAATACTAGCCCTCAGCTGTATGCTTTATCTTGGCTGGGTATAAAAAATTGGGGGGACCCCACACCTTTTTTAAAAAATTATTTATTTAAATAATTAAAAAAAAGCAGCTTAGTGTCCCTCTTATTTTGATACACAGCGAGGATAAAGCACACACCTGTTTGCTTTATCGGCATTGGGTATCATAAGATGGAGGTTCACACATAATTTTTTCAATTACTTATTTATTTTTACACTTCACTTTGGGAAGCCAGACAGTGTGAGGACAAGCAATCCCAGCTGCCAGCACAGAGGGTGGCAGTGGTGATGTAAAAAATCCAAACGTTTTGTGACATTTCAGTTTTGTGTTATACTTCTGGCTCAAAATGATGAATCATTTCCCTAAACTGAAAACTTTGAAGTCCTGATGTTGTCCTGCTGACAAATGTGCACCACTCTTCTAATGAGTGTTGAAGTTGTTGTATAGGGACATAATTTGAAGAATTTTTCATCATTTGAATGTAAATAAGAATATTTCCATTTACTGACTGGATAAAAAGGTCTTTAAACATGGTAGCGATTGAGACACAAAACGAGTTTTTAAATCATTCAATTAACTGCTAAAAAATCTTTTACAAAATTTTTGGAATTTAGACATTTTCTTAAAAAATGAAGTGAAAGTCTCACATATATAAAATACTTGATGTCAAGTAGAATATCTTGTCAAAATGTCTTCGGTTTTGTGGAGGAGAATGAATGAAACTGTTCTCAGTGTGGTATATCCTGTCTGACGGTGAGGATTGTAAAATTCAATAGAGCTTCTTCACAATGCTTTCTAACAAAAGCAAAGTACTACAGCGCACAACCCCAATAAAAACCAATGCAAAACAAATATACAGTGTTAGACACTTGTTTGCCAAGTCGGCAAACCATTAAGCTAGTGGGAGCCAAGAAGTAGTTGTGCATTTCTTGTTTATCATCGTAACCCAGTTGTACAGCCTGGATGGCTTCCAAGTGCCTGCTCATGAATAGTGTATTTTTCACAGATCATAACCCTGAGTATTTGTGATGGACATTGAGCATCGATATATTCTCATTTGTACAAGTGTTGTTTATCTTAAACATTCTTGAACCTTATTGAATAAAACACAAACAGTTCATAATAGTCTGTAAATGTGATAATGTTTGTTAAAAGGTTCATGGTAATTGTGGTTATTTGGATACTACATGTCAACAGAATAAATAAATTGTAGCTACTGTCCTCTCATATATGTTCACAGGGGTCTGAAACACCAGACAAACTTATAAAAGAGGGAAGGGAAAAGTGGAAGAAGAGTTGTGAATATAAAATTTAATATTTTTCATTAATTTTAATGTATTTATTAAATAGTCATTGATCCCGATTATACTTATAATTGAAGTTATGGGAGAAGAAAACCAAGGTTCCCAATTTTTAACTTGCTAAGTGGTAGATAAGACCAAGTAACCAGATCTGAGCTCGAAAGTAACGCTGGTTGTAGCGTGAAAGTCAGAAGTACAAGAGTAGATAGTAGACACCTTGTTGAAGTTGAGCTAAGTGAAGAAGAAGCAAACGCCTGAATAACCTGAAGCAACTGGGGACAATGCTATCTAATATTGAACTGGCTAACCTCTGCCTGAGCCATAAGTATAAAAAAAGCAACAAAAAAGGGTTAAAAATCTCCTCCAAAAATTCAGTAATTACTTACAGCAAATAGAGGGTAGCAGTTAAAACCTGCCCAGGTCAAGGAATTAATGCACTAGCAGGATGCAGCAAGACCTCCAATAAAGTGGATCATCACAGGTGCAAGAGAAGCAAATCACTCACACACTTCCAATCGATGGAGGGGGCGATTGCTGGATGATGAAATTGCACACAAATGGCTTGTATAGGCCACCGTTCACACATGTAGGTGCCCAGTATTTGGCTATCAACCTATTAGTTACTCCCTTACTATTCGACTAGGCGGGCTGCCCAGTACTATCTAAGTGCACCATAGAGGGACGGGACTCCAGTATACAAGGCCTACATTAAGGGGCCTGGCTGCATCCTGTATGAAATGTTATGTGCAAAAAATATAAAATATACATGAGGTATTAGATGGTATTATAGCCAGGATACGGTTGCCCACAACCCACGTCAAGGGTCCTCATGCTTGTGGGTCCCTACACTGATATACACTGCCTTGCAAAAGTATTCGGCTCCCTTGAATTTTTCAACATTTTCCCACATTTCAGGCTTCAAACATAAACATAACAATTTTAATGTTATGGTGAAGAATCAACAACAAGTGGGACACAATTGTGAAGTTGAACGTAATTTATTGCTTATTTTAAACTTTTTAAAAACTAAATAACTGAAAAGTAGGGCGTGAAATATTATTCATCCCCTTTAAGTTAATACTTTGTAGCGTCACCTTTTGCTGCGATGACAGCAGCAAGTCGCTTTGGGTATGTCTCTATCAGTTTGGCACTTTGAGAGACTGAAATTCTTGTCCATTCTTCCTTTGCAAACAGCTCGAGCTCAGTGAGGTTGGATGGAGAGCGTTTGTGAACAGCAGTTTTCAGTTCTTTCCACAGATTCTCGATTGGATTCAGGTCTGGACTTTGACTTGGCTATTCTAACACCTGGATACGTTTATTTGTGAACCATTCCATTGTAGATTTTGCTTTATGTTTGGGATCATTGTCTTGTTAGAATACAAATCTCCGTCCCAGTCTCAGGTCTTTTGCAGACTCCAACAGGTTTTCTTCAAGAATGTATTTGGCTCCATCCATCTTCCCATCAATTTTAACCATCTTCCCTGTCCCTGCTGAAGAAAAGCAGGCCTTTCAAAATGATGCTGCCACCACCATGTTTGACAGTGGGGATGGTGTGTTCAGGGTGATGAGCTGTGTGGCTTTTATGCCAAACATATCGTTTGGCATTGAGCCCAAATAGTTCGATTTTGGTTTCATCTGACCAGAGCACCTTCTTCCACATGTTTGTTGTGTCTCCCAGGTGGCTTGTGGCAAACTTTAAACAACACTTTTTATGGATATCTTTGAGAATTGACTTTCTCCTTGCCACTCTTCCATAAAGGCCAGATTTGTGCAGTGTATGACTGATAGTTGTCCTATGGACAGACTCTCGCATCTCAGCTGTAGACCTCTGCAGTTCATTACGAGTGATCACGGGCCTCTTGGCTGCATCTCTGGTCAGTCTTCTCCTTGTTTGAGATGAAAGTTTGGATGGACAGCCGGGTTTTGGTAGATTTGCAGTGGAAGATACTCCTTCCATTTCAATATGATCACTTGCACAGTGCTCCTTGGGATGTTTAAAGTTTTGGAAATCTTTTTCTAACCAAATCCAGCTTTAAACTTCTCCACAACAGTATCACGGACCTGTCTGTTGTGTTCCTTGGTGTTCATGATGCTATCTGCGCTTTAAACAGAACACTAAGACTATCACAGAGCAGGTGCATTTATACGGAGACTTGATTACACACAGGTGGCTTATATTTATCATCATCAGTCATTTAGGACAACATTGGATCATTCAGAGATCCTCAAGAACTTCTGGAGTGAGTTTTCTGCACTGAAAGAAAAGGGGCCGAATATTATTGCACGCCCCACTTTTCAGTTATTTGTTTTTTAAAAATAGTTTAAAATAAGCAATAAATTTCGTTTAACTTCACAATTGTGTCCCACTTGTTGTTGATTCTTCACCATAACATTCAAATTTTTATCTTTATGTTTTTACAATGTGCAATACAAGGTAATATTGTGGTACCGTGTTAGCCAGAAAAATCAATTGAAATACTATATCCCAAGAATGACAAAAGTATTTTAGGAGTGATACCTTTATAGGCTAACCAGAAAAATTATATTAGCAAGCTTTCAGAGCATTAAGGCTCCTTCTTCAGGCTGAATTACAAATGAATTACTGAGACAAAATCACAACATTTAAATGAATGTTACAACAAGACATGGGAAAAATGATGCCTCCTAAAGATAAACTAAGGAAATTAAATTCATGTTTTTGTTAGAAATGCAGATGAGTTGGAAGTGGTCTGTTCACATCACTTCTGAAGTTCTTCTGGTGGAGGTGTGAAGTGTGTCCATGTAGTGAGTCATAAAACCAGGTGTTAAATTGAGTCCTTTTGTTAAGGATACAAACATCCTTATCAGTTTAAATTCCCAGTTTTTTCTCTCTGACATCTTTAAAATGACCCTTCAGTATTGATACTTTTAAATCTGTTATACTGTGTCCCATTCTAGAGAAATGTTTTCCCACAAGCGTGTCCAGTTCATTCCTTATAGTGTGGCTATGTAGATTCATCCTTGTTTGTAGTTTTTGTTTAGTTTCCCCAATATATTTTCCTCCAGGGCATCTTGTGCACTGTATCATGTATACCACATTGGAGGACGCACATGAAAAGAGGTCCATGATCTTGTAGTCCTGATTTGTTTTGGCTATGTGGACATTATTTGTTGATAAAATGTGGGTACAGGTCTTGCATTTCTTACAATTACAGGGGAATGTGCCTGTCTCTGATAGTGATGAGAGGACACTTCTAACAAGGAGTTTCCTTAAGTTAGGGGGCTGTTTGTAGGAAAGAGGTGGTAATTCAGGGAATATTACTTTCAGTCTGTGGTCCACTTGAAATATTGGGGACCACAGACTGAAAGTACACCTCTTTAGGGTGTAGCACTGATCCCGGGCCCAGGGAAGGTCGCTGCCAGTTTGCACTCACAAAAACGGGGCCTAGGTCAAATCACAGCAGGGGGTTACTACAGTGGTGGGTTTACAGGACGCCACTGCACCAAGGGCTCCCCGATCTACTTGAATCGGGGACTCAAGGACATGGAGGGGCAACCACCAGGGGGAGTCAGGAGCACACAATGGGAAGAACAGGTTGACCTAGTGAGAGTAGTGAACCAGCCAGTTGCAGTGGCTGGGGGAAACAGGTCAGAACACACAACACAACTACAACAGAGAGAACAGCTTCAGACACAGAGCAGAGCGGACATGCCGCGAGCAGCTCTGTGGGCCAGGGAATTCAACACGGTCGCTGGGGAGAAGCAGGTAGCTGCTTCCACAGGACCAGTGCTGTTGGGATACAGAATCCTAGGGCAGATATACTTCACATTATCTACCAAATCTGCAAGGGTCGCGGGGAACAGCGACCGGACCCGTCCCAACGAGTCTGCAGCCAAATAGCATATAGGATCCAGGGTTGAGGACCGACCCCATAACGGAACCGCGCTATCAGCATACAGAACGGGACACTTTACTGACACCGGGACCCTCAAGTGCTACATGCCACGGGGGTCCGATACTTAGCGCATCAAGGGAGGAAAGGGCTCACAGGCTTACTCACACACCTGACTTGACTTTTCATGGATCCAGGATCGGCTGGAGCCCATCGTGGTGGGGACCGGTACTCTGAGGCAGAGCTTGAACTACCTGTGAGTAATAAGACCTGAAACCGCAGCCCCTGTCTCTGCCTCTCCTTTACTGGTGTCGTCGCCCAGCGCTGCGGCACCAACGGGGACTACTACCACCTCCGTCATCCTCCCTGGGGTAATCCCGATTCACCTGTGGGGAGCGACACCATCCCGGCTGCACCCAACATCTGCCCCAGTGAGAGATCCTGCAGTGGTGGCCCCCATCCCTGGTCGTGTACCACAGGTGACGTCACGATCATTTAATAGACTTTCCCAACAGTCACTACCATCCTCATCCTCCGTCCTGCCTCCCTACCACCCTCCAACCCTCCATTCTCTATGCCTTGGGGCAATGGAACCAGGCCAGGCTACCCCGTGACGACTCAGAGGATCTGCACCCCCGGCCCGGCAACGAGTAGGTTGAAACACCTGCTCCGTGGGGCGCTACATATATATATATATATATACGGTATATATATAAAGCTGAATTTGCATTAAACAGCTGGAAAGAGGTTGAAAACAGTTGTATACTAGGAGACCTTGGGTTATTTGAATCCTTATAATGAAAAGCCCTCTCTATAGATTCTATACTGTTAAAAAAAATATAGTAAACTGGGTTGCGGCAATTAATAAAAGTATCATGAAGGGTTGGTATAGGTAAATAGCTAGAGTCATTATATTTAAGGTGGTGTGGGATGCAAAAGTACCAATAGCAAGTCCATTTTACTATTTGCATTCTGGCCTTCAAAACTCCATATATTCCACCGGTGACCTATCACATGCCTCTTTCATCCAATACATCTGTTGCAGCCTATAATATATTACTATAATTGTCCTCATGACATAGCTGCTCTCCATCCAATAAGAATGATGAGTCATTGTGAAAGTATTCAAGTAGATAGTATCATACTCCAGAAACTCAATGAAAATTGACATCATCACTACAGAATTGTATTTTCAGTTCCAAAAGTGTAATAGGGACCAGTTTCCATTTATCTGGTTTGGAATCATAAAATATGCACTGAAATAGGAAAATTGCATATCTTATGTTAGCAATGAATTTCTTTTTATTGCTTTTAAATGTCATATATTTTTTTCTGGTACATCAAATGTTTAATGCTACATTTCTGTTGTAGGCACCAATGTGGTGGGATAAATACTAGATTTTTATATGATGCACACTAAAAGAAAATCACGCTAAACTGCTTAGCATTTTTTTTACACATTTTCACATTGAGACATTTATTGAGCTGGTTCCTGGAAATGTCATTTGTTTTATAAATGAGGATAGTTTATAGAACGGAGGGAAAGTGAATTTGATAATAATGACTTGGATCCACCAGCTTGCCCCCTCCGCTTCCACCTCCGTCTCTTCTCCTTACCATGTAGTAGCTGCCATTAATCCCCTTGGTATTCACGGCATGGCTCTATGATGGATGTGCCAATACACTTTATTCTTCTTGGACACTTCAGCTAGCATTTACCTCACAAATTGCAGTCCTGCCAAATGTTAAAGTAATATTCAGTAGCACAAAATGTTCAATAAATTAAAAAGGCATGGTTGTTTTTTATGTTGTTATATTTCTTGGGGACATTTAGTAGAAATGAAATGCAAAATCATACTTTGGAGTTTATATAAATAATTTCAGATATCTGCCATTTGTAATTTAGAGAAAATTTCATTAAAATTGAGTTTGACTTAGAGTAGTGTATATATTATATGCTCCCGAACTATAATGAGGCATTTAAAGGAACAGTCAGAGTCCTATCATCTGGAAATCCTGCCGCTCCAGTAAGCATTCATAATGTATACACCATTCACATCTAGAATTATTCACCACCATTCCTTGTGTTCACACCCTATTCTTTGAAAGCATCTAGCTGTTTCTTGCTGTTTATTAAGTTGCATGTAAGAGACTAAAATAATAATTTCTCAGCTCAAAATTTTGGTGTATTTTTTAGAACGGATGGGGTGGTCTTTGATAAGCTATTGACGAGCAAGGGACATATATACTGATTTTGCACAAAGCTCCATACTGTCTATGTCCGCTTATGACAGTCCCTATTTGTTAGGGTCTCCAAGCTACAAGTTGTATGTAATCTGTAGGGAAAACAGACAGCAAGTAATACATTTTCCTGCAGCACCACCGAATGTGAAAGAATGCATTGCATAGTGCACACTAAGGGGTACTTTGCACACTACGACATCGCAAGCTGATGCTTGCGATGCCGAGCATGATAGTCCCCGCCCCCGTCGCAGCTGCGATATCTTGTGATCACTGCCGTAGTGAACATTATCGCTACGGCAGCTTCACATGCACTCACCTGCCCTGCGACGTCGCTCTGGCCGGCAACCCGCCTCCTTCCTAAGGGGGCGGGTCGTGTGGTGTCACAGCGACGTCACACGGCAGGCGGCCAATAGAAGTGGAGGGGCGGAGATGAGCGGGACGTAAACATCCCGCCCATCTCCGTCCTTTCGCATAGCCGGCGTGACCCGCGGTGACGCAGGTAAGCTGATGTTCCTCGCTCCTGCGGCTTCACACACAGCGATGTGTGCTGCCGCAGGGGAACGAGAAACAACATCGTACCGTCGCTGCAGCGCAATTTTGAAAATGTCGGACACTACACCGATGATACGATTACAGCGCTTTTGCGCTCGTTAATCGTATCAAAAAGGATTTACACATTACGACATCGTCAGCGATGCCGGATGTGCATCACTTTCGATTTGACCCCACCGACATTGCAGCTGCGATGTCGTAGTGTGCAAAGTACCCCTAAGCGTACATGCCCACGATCAGGACCTGCTGCATCCTGGACATGGTGGGTCCTGACATGCGGGGCCGTGAGTCTCCGCAGTAGACCACAGCTGCATGTGCCCACAATCAAGGTTTGGAGCACTGCGATCTCTTGCTTGTGTTCTCCCTACGGAGAACGCTTGCCACTCCTCACCAAAGAATTGACATGCTTACAACTCGAAAAGTAGCTCCACACTGCATCCAAAACGCTGCAAACACTGATTGTGGGCAAGTACCCTGAATTCACTGGGATGTCAATGTAATGCATAGAAATCCAAGGTCCCCTAAAGAAAAAAAGCTCTCCAGCCCTTAAAATAGATGTACCTGAAATGTAGACCACCTACTCATTAACTTTTCTACTGTTTTTCACACTATAGACACAAACTGAAATATACTTTATTGGAATTATATGTGATATACCAACACAAAGTAGCAAGAATTTGTGAAGTGTAAAAAGGAAATGATACAAGGTTTTCTAAATATTTTAAAAATATAATCTGAAAATCGGAACTCGCATTTGTCCTCCAGGCACATTTAAGAGGTTAAAGGCACCCAAGTGTCACGTCAGACCATTCAAAACCATTTACATCAGCATGGTCTGTGTGATAGATGACCTGCAAGGGTACCTGACTAAACCACCAGGCACAGGCATCATAATCTTCTTCTCAGTTCTGTTGACTAATGAAATTCTATTCACATTGAGCAGAAATTATGGCTGCCAGCAATGTTGGAGACATCAGAGAGAGCACTATGCATCAGCCACTTGTCATCAGACGAGCCTTTGGTGGTGGTGTTAGTTTTGGCAGGTGTGTCTAGTTAATACAGAACTGTCCTACATTTTGTGAATAAATTGTCAGTGATGAGCCCCTACTATTTGAATATCATCATTAATAGAGTATTTGTGCTGAATGAACAACATAGGCCTAATTCCATCTTTATTGATGACAATGCTCCAGCTCATCGACATCACATGATTGGGTAATGACTTCTGGAAACTTAACCTCAAATGGAGTGGCCTGAACTTTCTCTAGACCTGAATCCTATAGAAAACCTATGGGCTCAACTGAGTTGCCGTGTAGAGGCTCGTAACTCTGTATGAGATTCAATGACCTGAGGACCCCCATTAAAGAAGAGTGGGATGCCATGCCTCAGCCATACAATAACTCAACTTGTGAACAGCAGGAGACGTTGTTGTCCAACTGTAACTGATGCTCAAGGCCACATGACAAGTTATTAAGGTATACACATTTTTTTGGGTGAGGGAGATATACCCACCACTGCAATTGGCTATTGTTTCAGTAAATTGTTTCAGATAAGGAAATCCCCATTGTATGCCCTCAACAGAAAGCCAAATATCCCTAACTTTTTGCATAGTGTATATACCACAAGATTGTTTCAATGACAATACTAGCTCGCCTGACAAAAATCAAGCTCTTCCTCAACAGAAAATGCAAGTATTCAGGTCATTTAACCTCACAATGAACAATGCAAAAAGAAAACTCCAAAAGCAATGTCAGAATTGCAAGTTGTTTTCCATTTCACCGCACTTGAAATTTTTTTTCTACAACCCGTCCTGCAAAAGCAGAAGTCCGTATAACACTATGTTAAAGAGAAAAATTAAAAAACGAATGAGTAAAAATTAAAAATTGGCCAGGACTAAAGGAGTTTAGACAATCCCTTTAATATCATGAGCACTGTGTATAGATAAACTCCTGCTGAAAGATACAGTAAACTAGTTAATGCTTTCACAATTTATATGGATATCCTCTAAACCAGGGGTCACTCTCAAGCTCAGCTGGGTGTATGGGCCGCATATGGAAAAAAAAATTGAGAGGGGCCGCATTCTTTGCAGGACAAAGTGACATTTTTAATGAATCCATGTTTTTTTTCAATACATCTTTGGATCACTTTTTTGACCATTTTTTTGCTTGTTTATTAGAACAAATCTGCACTTTTTTGTTTAGTTAAGGTTATATATATAAAAAAAGAATTTTTAATGGCGGAAAAAAAATAAATTAATGCTTTATTTTGAATGTTATCAGCTTCTTGTAATATTGTTTTAAAATCAGCAGCATCATATAGTAATCTTAGCCAACATATTGTAGTAATATCCCCATCTGTGTGCCCTGCAGTAATGTCCCCTATCCTTGAGGTATTGTGCCCAGTAGTATTGTGCCCATCCTTTTAGTATTGTGCCCATCCTTGTGGTATTGTGCCCATCCTTGTGGTATTGTGCCCTGTAGTATTGTGCCCATCCTTGTAACCTGTAGTATTGTGCCCAGTAGTATTGTGCTCATCCTTGTGGTATTGTGCCAATCCTTGTAATATTGTGTTCAGTAGTATTGTGCCCATCCTTGTAGTATTGTGCCCAGTAGTATTGTGCCCATCCTTGTGGTATTGTGCCCAGTAGTATTGTACCCATACTTGTAGTATTGTGCCCAGTAGTATTGTGCTCATCCTTGTGGTATTGTGCCAATCCTTGTAATATTGTGTCCAGTAGTATTGTGCCCATCCTTATAGTATTGTGCCCAGTAGCATTGTGCCCATCCTTGTGGTATTGTACCCATCCTTGTGGTAAATGGCCCTGTAGTATTGTGATCATCCTTGCAATATTGTGCCCAGTAGTATTGTGCTCATCCTTGTGGTATTGTGCTCATCCTTGTAATATTATGTCTGTCTTTGTAGTATTGTGCCCATCCTTGTAGTATTATGCCCAGTAATATTGTGTTCATTCTTGTAATATTGTGCCCAGTAGTATTGTGCTCATCTTTGTAGCATTGTGCCCAGTAGTATTGTGCCCATTCTTTTGATATTGTGCTCATCCTTGTGGTATTGTGCCAATAAGTATTGTGCTAATCCTTGTAGTATTTTGCCCAGTAGTATTGTGCCCATCCTTGTCGTATTGTGCCCAGTAGTATTGGGCCCATCCTTATAGTATTGTGCCCAGTAGTATTGGGTCCATCCTTGTAGCATTGTGTGCAGTAGTATTGTGCCCATTCTTGTATTATTGTGCCCATCCTTGTGGTATTGTGCCAAGAAGTATTGTGCTAATCCTTGTAGTATTTTGCCCAGTAGAATTGTGCCCATCCTTGTAGTATTGTGCCCTGTAGTATTGTGCCCATCCTTGTAGTATTGTGCCAAGCAGTATTGTACCCATCCTTGTAGTATTGTGCCCAGTAGTATTGTGCTCATCCTTGTGGTATTGTGGCCATCCTTTAGTAATGCGCAAAAAAAAAAAATTCTCCTCACCTTTTCTCCGTTCCCTGTGTGCCCACGATCAGTGTTTGCAGCGTTTTTAATGCAGCAAGTTTCAGCTGTGTCCAAAATGCTGCGATAAACAGTACAAGCAGAGTGGATGGGATTTCTAAAAATCCCATGCCCACTGTGCTTGTGCGGCCAGCAGTAAAAACAGACATGCGATGCGGCTTGCAGAGGCCGCAGGATGTGAATTTATGCTGCGAAGTCGCATGCGCTCCCTAGGGAGAGCACAGCAAGGAGACCACAGCACCCCGAACCCTGATCGTGGGCACAGGCAGCTATGGTCTCCTGTGGAGAAGACTTGCGGCCCCGCAGGTCAGGACCCGCATCTTCCAGGACGAAGCGGGTCCTGATTGTGAGTACGTACCTGCTTGTTGCGGCCCATGACAATCGCAGCTCTATGCCCAGGGGCCGGCACTGGCAGGACTTTACTACAATTGAATCATTTGTGGTACCGCGCAGAGGACCTGTTTGCATTACACTATTGGCTACCGCCGGCCAATTAGATGCAAGGAGGTGACATCATACAGCGACATCACTTCCTTGCATCTGATTGGCGGACAGCAGCCATTGATATAGTGCAGACAGCTCCTCTGCGCGGCACCACAAATTATTCAATTGTAGTAAACTCCTGCCGGTGCCGACCCCCGGGCATAGAGCTGCGGTCATCATGGGGTCTGTGGGCCGCAACAAGCAGCCTCAGGGGCCGCATGTGGCCCGCGGGCCGCGTGTTTGAGACCTCTGGTCTAAACTGTCCCCTAAAGTAGTATTTCCCAACTCCATTCCTCAAGGCCCACCAACAATGTGTGTTTTCAGGATTTCTTTAGTATTGTATAAGTGATAATTTAATTCCAACACTAGTGTAATGCTAATGAAATCCTGAAAAAACACAATGTTGGTGGACCTTAGGACAGGAATTGGGGAACACTGTCCTTAAATGTAAATAACCACAGGCAAAAGAATGAAAGCAATATACCATCTAAGCATGGATCATGAGACACCATCAACACATTTCCTAATTAGAATCTGGAAACATGAACTAATTCAGTGTAAGTTATTGGTCAAGCGTCTTTACCAATAGAATAGATATCTCTTCTTTTTTGTATATAACAAAAAAGGTTGTTAGGCCATGTGCACACATTGAGTTTTTGGTGAGTTTTTTTTTGCCTCATTATTTTAAGCCAAAACCAGGAGTTGGTAAAAAATGAGGAAGAGATGCCCGGGTTTCTATGATACATTTTTCTCTGATTGTCCCCTCCTGGTTCCAGCTTATAAATGCAGAGGTAAAAAAACTCATCAACTACTTAACGTGTGCACGTGGCCTTAGAGTAGCTTTATCATTGTACCCTCTTATTACAAGCAGATGACTCGTGATGTTTCCATTAGTGTAGAATATAAATGCGTTACATAAAAAGTCATACATTTAATCTATAATCTTGTCTAATTATTGAGTCTTCGATTATTTCATATTTTTGTTTTCCATCCACAGCAACAAGCAGAACCAGTTGTCCCCTCAGTGCTGCCCCCATCAGCTCTGCCTCTAGAACTACTAAGTGAGACTGTTGCTCGATTTGGGACTGTGGAAGAAGTAATGCGATACCTTGAACCGGATAGATGGCAGCTGGACTTAGAAGAATTGTACAGACCATCATGGCAACTACTTGGGAAATCCTATATCCACGGCAGAAAATCCAGAGGTATGTGCAGCATGTTGTATGGCATGTCACAGTGTTAAACAGTTTCAAATAAACCCTTCATTAGTGTCCAAGTCAATTTGTTAGTATTTTATTTATATATGATATATTTAATGCCTGGCTCCATAGCCGTCACTTTCACTGAGTGCTTTCATCATATATTTTATTGTTGTTTAAGATAAATTAGGGGTACTGTATATGGTGATCTACAGAGCACCTCTGATGATTTATTGCCCCCTATTCCTGTCTTATGTATAGAATTACCAAAGTACTGTAACGTTAACCTATGGCCATACCAACTTGTCTTCTGTACATAAACTTTAGTCTATCCTATGCAAACTTTTGAATAGCTATACCATCATAGTATAATATCACTTTAAGGAAAAAGATCACTCTTTATGTCATTGATATAATTTTATTATTATTGTGTGTGTGTTTAATACAATGTAATCTAATTGTATGGAAGCTGTAATAATTACTGCACAATTTCTGTACATTAAAGGGCACTTTACACGCTGCGATATCGCTATCGATATCGCTAGCGAGCGTACCCGCCCCTGTCGGTTGTGCGTCAGGGGCAAATCGCTGCCCATGGCGCACAACATCGCTTATACCCGTCACACGGATTTACTTTCCCTGCGACGTCACTGTGGCCGGCGAACCGCTTGGTTGCAGTCAGATGCGCCCCCACCTTTAGTGTCAGCATGTCAGCTGACTGCCTCCAATCACAGACGCTATGTGCATCTATCGTGGCATAAAAATAAATAAATAACATTTTTGGTGTAGGGTCCCCCATATTATGATACCCAGAACAGATAAAGCTCACGGCTACAGGCTGCAGCCCCCAGCTGTGTTCTTATCTTGGCTGTGTATCAAAATAAGAGGAACCACATGCAGCTTTTATTTTAAATTATTTAAATAAATAAGTTTAAAAAATGGCGCACTCCCCCAATTTTGATACTCAGCCATGATGAATGCCGACAGCTGGCGACTGGTATTCTAAGGCTGGGGAGACCCATGGTTATTGGGCCCCCAGCATAAAAATAGCAGCCTGCAGCCGCCCAGAATTGTTGCATCCATTAGATGCAACAATCTCAGCACTTTACTTGGCTCTTCTCGATTGCCCTGGTGCACTGGCAATCGGGGTAATAAGGGGATAATCACAGCTCACAGCTGCCACTAAGCCCTACCTTAGTAATGGGAGGCATCTATGAGACACCCACCATTACTAATCTGTAAATGAAAGTAAATAAACACAAACACCAAAAAATCCTTTATTTAAAATAAAATACAAAAAAACCCCTCTTTTGCCACTTTAGTAACCCCCAAAACACCCCCGCATGTCCGATGTAATCCACATGAGATCCCATGTCGATTTCAGCTTTGTTACATCTGAAGTCAGAGTGCACGATAATAGAATATGACGGTCCACTGTGGACTTCAGGCATAGACTAAGCATCAGCGATCAGCGGTGACATCACTCAGGTGATTTGTGGTCACAGCTGGAGGTTCATACGGCCCTCCACCTGTGACTGCAGCTAGCCTGACCTGTAATGATGGTGGTTCTGGTACTGTATTTCTGTACTGATGGTGGTTCTGGTGATGTATTTCTGTATCGATAGGAGTTGTGATGCTGTGTTTTTGTGCTGGTGGTGGTTCTGGTAATGTATTTATGTATGTATTGATGATGGTTCTAGTGATACATTTCTGTAATGTTGGTAGCTCTGGTGATGTATGTATGCACTGATGAGGTTTGTGATGATGTGTTTATGTCCTTAGGGGGATTCTAGTGGTGTATCTGTTTACTGATGGTGGTTCTGGTGATGTATTCTTGTGCTGTTATTGTGCTGATATTGTTTTTATCTTGTACACATATACAATCCGTTACTTGTAAAACTACGTAATAAGTTAAGGGCTACTACATTTTTCTTTATGTTAGAAGGGTTGTCTAAACTTGTGAGGAAAGTCTGCAGTCCCATTCTAAATTCTCACAGCGCACGCACTGCATGCTGCCATGATTCTCTGTTGTCGGCGGTGAGAGCTGGAGGTCATGAAGCATTCATGTAGTCATGAGCCAACTAAACATGTGTAGCCTCGACCAGTAGAAGTAAAGTGAGTGAGGCTGGATGCATCTAGCCGTTATGTGTCTAGAAGTATGCAAATCGCGTATTTGCTCTCACATGATCATCAACTCTTGCCACTGTCACGGGAGAATCCTGAAAACATCCATTATGTGTGCTGTAAGTCACACTAGGTGACAATAGATTTTCAGCACAAACCTGGACTTTTTAAATATAACATTAAGCACTGTAGCATGGCCAATCCTAACAACATGTTATACATTGCCAGGATTCAGTTCTGCTTACAGGTTCAAATGACCTTTCATATGTGATTTTGATACTTGGTCATGTGACAACTAGCTTTTCTTCTTGCTTCTCTCAGTGAAGCAGGAGCTGTAGTATTTCACTGAACATTGAGAGAATTAGGAAAAGCAGCTTGTTGGCACTGTGTAAGTGCGCAAATCACGTATGAGCGGTCACATGACGACTACTCAAACGGCTTGAGTGGAGGGGGTGGGCCCAAACTGATTTCTTGGTCCAGGTGCCAGAAATCCTAGATCTTTCTGAATTATCACATATTTCACTCTGATGTACAGGACACATTTCTGAAATATTCTGTATGTGAAATTAATTCCTTCTGTATCAGAATGTTTACCATTGGATTAATTTTAGGGAATTTAGACCACGACTAAAAGACCATCTCTGTTACAATTACAATTACAGTGAAGGGAATAATTATTTGATCCCTTGTTGATTTTGTATGTTTGCCCTCTGACAAAGACATGAACAGTCTATAATTTTAAGGGTAGGTTAATTTTAACAGTGAGAGATAGAATATCCAAAATAATATCCAGAAAATCACATTGTATAGATTGTATAACTTTATTTGTATTTTACAGAGAGAAACAAGTATTTGATTCCTCTGGCAGACAAGACTTAATACTTGGTGGCAAAACCCTTGTTGGCAAGCACATCAGTCAGACGTTTTTTTGTAGTTGATGAAGAGGTTCGCACACATGTCAGGAGGAATTTTGGTCCACTCCTCTTGGCACCGCACATTATCACTAAATTATTAAGATTTTGAGGCTGCCACTAGGCAACTCGGAGCTTCAGCTCCCTTTATAAGTTTTCTATGGGATTAAGGTCTGGAGACTGGCTAGGCCACTCCATGACCTTAATGTGCTTCTTTTTGAGCCTCTCCTTTGATCAAATACTTTTCTCCTTCACTGTATATTCCTGACAAGAGATGTGTCTTGTGCATTTCTGACAATAATTAAAAGCTGGGCCACCTTTTCTCAAAAGGAACCTGTCTTACAACTATTTAAGAAATTATTTTAAGAAACAGTTTTATTATTTTTTATGTGTCCTACTTTTTCCAGTCATTGTTGCCGTTTGGCAGACCAAACTAATGCTGATTATAAAGTACTCCCAGAAAACCCATGACAAGTGTTGAGGGTTAAATATTGTATCTGGATTTACTTTCAAATGTGAAATAAAATTCAATGTATATCAATAAGTTGGTGCCTCACAGTATTCCAAGCCCTTCAAGGTGCTTAATATTTTGTGTTATCTGTTTTCACAAACAAATAGTAAGTAAATATCTGCGAAAGCATCGCTTCATGTATTTCCCGCCAATACATCATTGTCACTGACGTACTGTTGAAGTCTGACTATGTGAATGTCTTGGGGGAATCATGTATCTTTTCTGAAAGGTGAGAATGTTTGAAGTGTAAGCAGAATCTGCCATAGTTGCTTAGCTGGGTTATTTATGAATATGTTAGTGTAGAATAACAGAATAGAACAAACCACTGGGTAAAGCTCTTATATTAGCATTTCTATACAACAGATGACTGGATGTACACAGGATCAAATCTCAGCATGTTTAAAGCAAAGGAAGCAAATAGTTTCCATGTACGGAGAATCACATACTCCGCTTTGGAGTCTAAACACATTCACCCCATTACCATTCCTTTCCATTGTCCTATGAGACATCACATCCATTTCATTTATATTAGAACTCTCTAAATTGATCCTCATTGAATTGTTTCCAAACAAGCATAATTCTGGCATTTCATTTTTTTTCCTCATTATAAGCAGAATAATTTATTTTATATTTTAATAGATCGGATTTTTACAAAGACAGCTATACCAAATATGTGTATGTGTTATATTTTTAATTGCTTTATTTTCAATAAGGCAAATGGGGATGATTTGAACTTCTATACATTTTTAAAACACATTTTTTTCAGTTTATTTGTAAGTTTCTTTAGGGGACTTGAACCCATGATAATTCAATTGCTTATACTATACACAACAGTGGTACAGGTCCGCTCCGCTCGCGACTGTTAGAGGCAGATGATGGCTGACTAACGCAGTAAATGTGCCGCCCCTGTGCCAGCAGCTAGGCTGCTGCTAGAATCCGCGGTGGCTCGGGGGGTTTCCAGACCCGGGGGTCGCGCGGCTGCTTGATGAAGTGGGGACTATGTACAAGTATGTACAAGGGGGATTTGAAGTTTGTGATGCCACCCACGGTGTGTGGTAAGTTAGGGTACCACCGCTGCTGTTGAAGATGCCCGGTGGCGGTGGTATGGCAGCAAAGATGTTTAACCCCTCCGTCGGTAGGGAGTTTTTGCCCTGGGAGCCCGCTGATGGTGAGGTAGGGATACCGTTGGGCTAGGAGAAGGTTTTTTTTCAGTGTACTCACTCAGTCCAGAAATAATCACACCGACAGCTTGTAAACCAGAGTTCTGAGCACCTCTGCAGCTGGGAGGGAACACGCTTGGGTTTGTGTCCTTGGTGTTGCAGCTAGTCTGTGACCCTTTTTCTTGGCACCAGTGTTTTCTTCTTTGGACCCTCAAGTTGGAAACTTTTCGGGTCCCGCTCATCCGTGTGGCTAATGGAGTGAGCTTGCTCTTAGGGTTCACGCGTAGGATTTCTGTGGACTGTATTGGGAAAGTCCTATCCCATTGGTGCGCTAGTACCCCGATTTTGGAGCGGGTTGGGGATGATACTTAAAGTCTTTACCCCCGTCGGGTAAATTACCAGGAAGTATAAAGCTACTTCCCGGCCTAGGGTCCACGTACCCCGTCGTGCCCTGGCCCCTGCCCGGTGATAGCTCAAGACCACCGGCCGCCTTCCTCAGCAGTCCGTGCCCCCTGACACTATCCCCTGCGACCGGGGTTCCAGCTCCTACCAGGGCCAGACCAACGTCTGCCACCTAGTACTCAGGAGCCCTGCTCCACCTGTGACCTCTCCTCTCTCGAGTTACTTCCTTCCCCTTCCACTGCCACTTCACTTCTCCTCTCACTTTTCCACTCTCCCCTACAACCCCCCAAGTGGGCGGCCCTATTCCCTTCAGGCCCCCCAATGGTGTGTCTGGTGGGTACAGTGCAAAGTGTTCCTAAGGTTTTGATTGGCTCAGCTGTTGGCAACACCAAAGGACCAGGACCCGTAACCAAGGAGGGTGGATAACGTGCTAAAGGGCAGATTGCACAGTACCCTGTGACGACCTGATAGGCCAGGGCGTCACATAAACATCTGATGGGAAAGATGCAGGCTCAGCAACAGAGCCTACATTAAAGACAAGGAGGCAACATATGATGTAACTGTATGCTATATGTCGGGAAAGGGTAACCTTTGTTTTTAATTTTTTTTCATAAATCAATATTACACACAAAACTAAGTAATTTAAACTATATCTTATAAGGAAACATTGCCACTTTCTACTCCATGACTGATCTTTGCATCTTAATTATTGAGTAAAACCTGTGTTCAATGAAGATAGTTTAACTTATTATTGAGATAAGAACTGGCAGTTGGTGCTATCAAAGTTCTATGGAGAGGAAAAGGAGAGTAAGCCAAAGGCAGACACAGACATTCTGAAGCAAGTTCTACTGAAACAACTGTAACAGCTCTCCTAAGTTCTTTATGTGTGTAGGGGGCTAAAGGGCTAGGCCCAGTCCTGCATTCATACTCGGCACACCACGGTCCTGTGTATTAACTGCAAATGCTTTGTTTTGTGATTTCGCCACCAGGTGGTGGTGTTGCTCTGTAAAGGCCCAGGTACCTGGGTAGGCTGTAGGAGGAGGATGAGTAGAGAGATATATAAGGGAAAGACAGGAGGCAGACAGGAGGAGAGGGACTGGAAAGATGAAAAGATAGGATGTCCCTGATTAGAGATCCTGACCTTAAGGGTCAACCCTGTGGCTGCGATGCGGGGGTTCCTGGATGAATGGCGGAACAGTGTCCCCTACGGAGAGGGGTTTAGTCTGGCAGTCGGGGGCTTAGCCTCGGTGCCTGCTGGTGAAAAATGAGGAACCCTCACCTCCTGGAAAAGGTCGATGCGCCCCCCTCCCGGTTTGTGGTGGGGGTATGTCTGGATGGCTGGTCACTTAGGGGAGATCTCTGCAAGAAAGCAGACCCCGGGTGACCATGAAGAGGAGTGAGGGGAGGTAAGGGCTTTAGAATGTAGACGGTGCCCAGGTGCCAGAGGACCGATGGCTGCATTTGTTACATGTGGATGGAAGAAGATGTACCGGGAATTCCAGGAATAAAGTGAACTGTTTGTTTAAGAAAGACCTGAGTCCACACTTCATTGCCTGATGAGAGAATGGATGTCGCCTGACACTGTAACGGAGTCTGTCCTGTGTGTGGTGCGGCAACGGGGAGGTGAGGGGTTAACAGCAGGTTGTGCTGTGACCTGCTGTTCCCCTGCTGCCATGACGACTACACTGCTGCCTGCCCCGTGTCAACCACCACATGTGCACCAACTATAAAGTTGTATCTCTGTAATGGAAAATTTTGTATTCACTTAAGGCCTGTTTCACACGTCAGTGATTCTGGTACGTTTGTGCTTTTTTTTAAACGTACCAGAATCACTGACATACGCAGACTCATTATAATAAATGGGTCTGCTCACACGTCAGGGATGTTTCACTGACCATGTCTCCGTGCAGCGTTCACGCGTGTCCGTGATTGCCACACGGAGACATGTCCATTTTTTTCTGGCATCACTGATGTCCCACGGACCACGCAGTGGTGTGGTCCGTGAGACACGTGCCAGAAAAAAACGTGCTTTTAAAATAAAAAACATTTTTACTCACCCGGCTTCAGCGACGCTCTCTGCAGCCCGCGCAGCTTGCTGCTTCTGAGCCGGCTCATTACTGTCGCGCATATTCATGATGCACGACACAGCCGACCCGGAAGCAGCTGCTGCGGGGGTCAGCGCCGGCCGGATGCTGCACCGCGGGAGCGATCAGCACCATGGAGAGCGGGCGCGGGCACAGGTGAGTTAATCTCTAAGTGCAATCACGGGCCACGGAGAACGGAGCCCGGATTGCACTTAGACAACCCACGTGTGCCGTGATTCACGGCACACGGAGGGACATGTGCGTGTTTTACACGCCAGTGAAAAACGTCAGTGTTTTTCACTGACGTGTGAAACGGGCCTAAGGCCCCTTTCACACGTCAGTGATTCTGGTACGTTTGTGCTTTTTTTTAAACGTACCAGAATCACTGACATACGCAGACCCATTATAATGAATGGGTCTGCTCACATGTCAATGATTTTTCACTGCACGTGTCTCCGTGCGGCGTACCCGCGTGTGCGTGATTGCCACATGGAGACATGTCCATTTTTTTCTCACATCACTGATGTCCCACAGACCACGCGGTGGTGTGGTCCGTGAAACACGTGCTAGAAAAAAACGTGCTTTAAAAATAAAAATCATTTTTACTCACTCGGCGTCCAGCGATGTCCTCTGCAGCCCGTGCAGCCTGCTGCTTCTGAGCCGGCTCATTATTGTCGCGCATATTCATTATGCGCGACACAGCCGACCCGGAAGCAGCTGCTGCGGGGGTCACCGCCGGCCGGATGCTGCACCGCGGGAGCGATCAGCACCATGGACAGCGGGAGCGCGCACAGGTGAGTAGTTTTCTAAGTGCAATCACGGGCCACGGAGAACGGAGCCCGGATTGCACTTAGACAACCCACGTGTGCCGTGAATCACGGCACACGCAGGGACATGTGCGTGTTTTACACGCCAGTGAAAAACGTCACTGCTTTTCACTGACGTGTGAAACGGGCCTTAGACACATTTTACAAATAAATTGAAAAGATTAGTTCAGGAGAAAGAAGCAGATTTCTCTCTCGTTAACAGACTATAGAGCCCTATAACTTAACATCCCACTCATAGCTGTAGTCCAGCCATGTCTCCGTTATCCCCACTGTGTAGTCCAGCCATGTCTCCGTTATCCCCACTGTGTAGTCCAGCCATGTCTCCGTTATCCCCACTGTGTAGTCCAGCCATGTCTCCGTTATCCCCACTGTGTAGTCCAGCCATGTCTTCGTTATCCCCACTGTGTAGTCCAGTCATGTCTCCGTTATCCCCACTATGTAGTCCAGCATGTCTCCGTTATCCCCACTGTGTAGTCCAGCATGTCTCCGTTATCCCCACTGTGTAGTCCAGCATGTCTCTGTTATCCCCACTGTATCACAATATTCTTTCAATATTACTAATTCTAATTCCTCATGGTTTCTAGCATTAGTTTTCATGCATTTTATATATTTTACTGTATTTCTATTTCTTCTATCTGTAGCATTTGTTTTAACCCCTCCTCCCCATCAGCTCCATGAAGCTGATTGGCAGTCATTTATTAGCTTGTTTAGACAGGCTGACCACACCTTCATGTGCACAGAACAAAAGGGATACTCCAGTGAGATAAAACATTTTTGTACTATCCTTGACATCATACACTATAAAGCTGAGCTGTCCACTACAGTTCTAGTATTTTTCGATCACTTGTAAATAGTGATGAGCAGACTCACAGATAACCGGAAGTGGCTGATCCTGGTGATCTGGTTTCTAAAATCTGGTTCCAAGATGTAATCCTGTCCCCATATAAGTATATGGGGACCAGAATCCAGCAATTAAAAAAGGTGGTTGAAGGGATAGGGGTATGGAAGCAAGTGCTATACTTACTGAGGCTCTAACATGGCTGTACAATGCTCCCGCAGCTGTCTATTCACTTTTGGTGCCACGCATTTGTGGTGCCCTGGACAAGCCAGGACGTCACAGGTACTACAACAACACACCCCACACCCCGGTTAGGCACATCGGTCACACACACAAATCCTTGTTGCCTCCCTCCAAGGGCTGATGTCCACACCAGGTGGGGCAGGGCCAGGCGGTTGGCTCCACCCACCGAGGAGCACACAGTCCTGGAGACGGGAAAAGGAAGAAAGTTGAGAGCGGGAGAGTGGAAGTGGAGGAGCGTGAAGTAGTAGTGAAGGAACAAGAGCAGACTGACGGTGTCCGGGTACGTGGCCCGGGCTTTCAAGAGCAAGGTTGGCAGACGGTGGTGACCGTCTGCAGGCGAGGCCGATTGACGCACAACCGTAAGGACCGGGGACGGGCAGTGGCCCGCCGGTACCGAACCGGTGAGCGAAGAGAAGCCAGCACCATTCGGCAGGGCCTACGGACCTCGACCAGGCTTGGAGTCGACGCTAAACCGGTCAAATCCGTCAGCGACGGGAACCTCCGGGGTTTCTCAGCAGCAAAGACCCGACTGAAGGCAACTGCTCAACCGTGAAGGGAAATACAGCTACCGCCACAGCTAGAGTTCCTAGGGCCAGAGCCTGCGGGCAAAAAGGGGCTCCTCTGGCAAATACACTGCTGGGGAGCGGTTTACCGGTGGGAAGCCATCGGAGCCGAAGACACATTACAGGTGCAGGGAGAGACAGTCACCGCCAACCTACCGGGAGTGACCATCGCAGCCGGCTGCGGGACCCGTCCATCCAGCCGTTTGTTTTATCAGAGACTCCGTCTGCATCATTGGCTGAGTGAGTACTACCGTGCCGCCTGGCACTGCGCTGCCTCTGCGACCCTGCACCTCACCAAACCCCGCCATCCACCTTACAGTACCCATCACCGGGCCCCGGGACCACCAAAACCCCCCTACCCACGGAGGGAAGAGAAGCATCTCGGCTGCTCCCTGTCATCGCTCCCGGGATCCCTGTCCAGAGCAGTGGTGGTGTCCCAACCTCACTACAACCGTGGGTGGCGTCACGGACAAAATCCCCAAACCAAACCACCCCCTTTAACTCACGGGCGAGGAGCGCCGCGCGAGTCCCCAGATCCGGCCCACCGCTCGAGCCACCGAGCAGCAGCAGCGCCGGACCCGAGCGTGGTGAGCGCCGCGCCCCGCCGCCCGCGACAACTTGGCGTCACGAACAGGATCTTACCGTTCTGCCGCCTGGTAGATGTGCGCCTTATGTCCTGCCGGAGGTGTTCGGCCGAAAATTTTCAGAAGCCGCCATCTTGGGTGCGAAAAGTTCCCCGCTCGAGCGTCTTCCCGAACAGTGGAGGCGCGAAAGCTGAGGCTCTGCCCCTAAAGAGGAGGTGCCAGAAAGAAACCAAGGGGGCACGGATGGCATCCGGTCGCATGTGAACCGCGGCTTTAAAAGCAGGGACACCGGGACTCTGCGGCCATCTTTGGTTCCTGGAAGAGGCCGCTGCAACAATGCACCGTCTGACCAGCAGCACCATAGCCCTCGCTCCCGGCACCGCGGCGTGGGTGGAGGTCCGGACCGCCCAACTAAGTAGCCGTCTGCAGATCCGAGTGCAGCTCCTCTTGGAGGAGTGGGAGGCCGACATGGCGGATGTGGTGGTGGCCATACGGAGACGCAAGGTAGAGGTAGTTTTGAAAGAGCGGGTAAGCGACCCACGCCCCTGTATCCCTACCGGGTTGGTCGTCGCGGCTGAGGGGCCCGGTCTGCGCCCACTCGCCCTGCTGCCTCCCCCGCTGCCCGTGTTGGCTGCTGCTGCCCCGTCACTAGGCCCGCTACCACCGCAACTGGTAGCGGTACCCTGCCTATCCGCCCAAGCGGACCGATCTGCAGCCGAAGCCTGTGGCCACCCTGAACCGCTTCCATGGAAGCAGCTGAAGACCGAGCCCGTCAGCGGAAGAATACCGGAGGCACATGTGGTGACCGTGACTGGTCCCGTACCGACTCCGGCGGCTCACCCCATGCAGGAGGAGGTGGAAGTCAAGTGGGAGAGGACCCCTGTACCCATCCCCCATGCCTCGGCTGAGGCTGTGCCGTGTAGCCGCTGTGAGGCATCCCCCCAGGCCATGACACCGCGGGACCTTCCACCCAGAATGCCGGCAGTGGGCAGCGTGAAGGAGGTCTCGCGGGGCCCAAGCCGCGCGCAGGGGCCCGCAGAAGCCCCATACTGGGACAGGGAACCGACCCCGCTGGGCCGAGAGATTGCGGAGAGGGAGAAGAGGAAAGCGGAGCTGGTAGCCCGCACCATCCAGGAGAAGGAGAGCCTTCGCAGAGCCACCTTCCGAGTACGGGGCCCGAGATATGAGGGGCAAGTGAGGAGATTTGATGTCCGTAGAGGATACAGATTCATCTTTGAGCCGGGCCTGGAGGCCGAAGTTTTTGTGGCCCGAAGGGACATGAATGACCACCTGCCGGAGGACCACCCGGGCCGCAACTTGCTCCCCGGTGACCTCGTCACCTATACCCGGCACTGCGGGGAGAGGGGCTGGTTTGCCCTGGACGCTAGGCTGAGAGGAGGCCAGGGGCCTCAAGCGCCAGCCCAGCCCCCTCCCCCGGTCTGTGGGGTGGACCTGAAGTGAGGCAGCGGTCCTTCACTGCAAGTTGTCCCCGTTGGGACCACCAGTACTGTTAAGTAACCAAATTATAAGATTGGATCAGCCGAAGATGTTATCTGATTTGCAACCATGATTGAACCGGCCGTTGCCGGCAAGTTGTCCCTGAGGGGACCCTTTGCACCGTTGGCGTAAGGAACTACTTACGGACAAGCCCGAGAACTTGCAGGGCAACCACAAACTTGTGGCATGTAAATAATTGTTGGCATACATCCGTTACTGCCTCCGGAGAGGCAGATTGGAGGAAGGGCCTGCAGTGGAGTAGGCTGGGGCCCGGCCACCACCAGGACCGGTGACCATCCTCCGGGGGTTAGGGGTCCACCATGGACGTGGGTCCCCTGAAAGGGACCATACCCGCTCGGGCAGCTTGGTAATGGACTGGGGCAAGGGGTGCTGCCCACTTCTTAGGGGCAGCATCAGGGCCAGGTTGTTTGGGCGGGAGAGAGCGGAAGCCGTGTACCGTTAATAAAAATGTATTTTTAGTAACGTTAAAGGAAGTGCCCCTCGTTAAGGGAAGATTTATAACATGCTTATGTTGAATATTTTATATGTTTTCCCCTTTTTCTACAGTTACAAAATAAAACCGGTGATGGACGGGCAGCCCGCGGACAGTCTGCGTTTAACCAAGGGGGAATGTGGTGCCCTGGACAAGCCAGGACATCACAGGTACTAGAACAACACACCCCACACCCCGGTTAGGCACATCAGTCACACACACAAATCCTTGTTGCCTCCCTCCAGGGGCTGATGTCCACACCAGGTGGGGCGGGGTCAGGCGGTTGGCTCCACCCACCAAGGAGCACACAGTCCTGGAGGCGGGAAAAAGAAGAGAGTTGAGAGAGGGAGAGTGGAAGTGGAGGAGCGTGAAGTAGTAGTGAAGGAGCAAGAGCAGACTGACGGTGTCCGGGTACGTGGCCCGGGCACTCAAGAGCAAGGTTGGCAGACGGTGGTGACCGTCTGCAGGCGAGGCCGATTGATGCACAACCGTAAAGACTGGGGATGGGCGGTGGCCCGCCGGTACCGAACCGGGGAGCGAAGAGAAGCCAGCACCATTTGGCAGGGCCTACGGACCCCAACCAGGCTTGGAGTCGCCGCTAAACCAGTCAAATCCGTCAGCGACGGGAACCTCCGGCGTTTCTCAGCAGCAAAGACCCGACTGAAGGCAACCGCTTAACCGTGAAGGGAAATACAGCTACCGCCACAGCTAGAGTTCCCAGGGCCAGAGCCTGCGGGCAAAAAGGGGCTCCTCTGGCAAATACACCGCTGGGGAGCGGGTTACCGGTGGGAAGCCATCGGAGCCGAAGACACATTACAGGTGCAGGGAGAGACAGTCACCGCCAACCTACCGGGAGTGACCATCGCAGCCGGCTGCGGGACCCGTCCATCCAGCCGTTTGTTTTATCAGAGACTCCGTCTGCGTCATTGGCTGAGTGAGTACTACCGTGCCGCCTGGCACTGCGCTGCCCCCGCGACCCTGCACCTCACCAAACCCCGCCATCCACCTTACAGTCCCCATCACAGGGCCCCGGGACCACCAAAACCCCCCTACCCACGGAGGGGAGAGAAACATCTCGGCTGCTCCCTGTCATCGCTCCCGGGATCCCCGTCCAGAGCAGCGGTGGTGTCCCAACCTCACCACAACCGTGGGTGGCGTCACGGACAAAATCCCCAAACCAAACCACCCCCTTTCACTCACGGGCGAGGAGCGCCGCTCGAGTCCCTGGATCCGGCCCACCGCTCGAGCCACCGAGCAGCAGCAGCGCCGGACCCGAGCGTGGTGAGCGCCGCGCCCCGCCGCCCGCGACACATTAGGCTCATTGAATATGCACTGCTTTCCCCGCCCACGGCTCCTGTGATTTTTTTCAGTCAGACACTCCCCCACACTGAGTGACAGCGTGTCTGACTCTTCCACTCACTGATGCTGTGTTCATCTATCGCGGTATAAATATAAAACATTTGGTGTCGGGTCCCACCATATTATGATACCCAGCACAGATAAAGCATATGGCTAAAGCTGCAGCCCCCAGCCAGTACTTATCTTGGCTGTGTATCAAAGTCGGGGGAACCGCATACGGCTTTTTTTTTTTAAATCATTTAAATAAATAATTTAAAAAAACTAATGTGCAGTTCCCCTAGTTTTGATTCCCAGCCAAGATAAAGCCGAACAGCTGGGGGCTAATATTCTCAGGCTGGGGAGAACCAGTCTTAAAAAAAAACAGCCTGCAGCCTTCAGGGATTGTCGCATTCATTGAATGCAACAAGCCCGGCGATTTACCCGGCTCTTCCCGATTGCCCTTGGGAAGTGGCAATCGGGGCCAATCGGGGTAATATAAGAGATTAATGGCAGCCGACAGCTGCCACTAAGCTCTAGATTAGTAATGGTAGGTGTCTATGATACCCCCCATTACTAATCGGTAAGTGAAAGTAAATAAACACAAACATCAAAAAAATTCTTTATTTGACAAAAAATCACCCTCTTCCACCACATTATTAACCCCCAAAACACCCCTGCAGGTGCAACGTAATCCACATGAGAGCCCATGACGATTCAGCTCTGCTACAGCTGAAACTACAGCGCACAGACAAAGAACAATGACCGCGCGCTGTAACTGCAGAGGTACTCAGGCTATTTGCGGTCACAGGTGAAGGATATGATGTGACCGCAAATCACCTGAGTGATGTCACCGCTGATCATGCGGCTCACTCTCTGCCGAATTTCACAGCAGCAGGTCATTGTTCTATGGTCCTGTGGTATGAGTTCACATGTAGCAGAGCCTGGATCGTCGTGGGACCTTGCGTGGATTATGTCGCACCTGCAGGGGTATTTTGGGGGTTAATAAAGTGGTGGAAGACAATGCTTATTTGTCTTTTATTCCAAATAAAGGATTTTGTCGGTGTTTGTGTTTATTTACTTTCACTTACAGATTAGTAATGGGGGGTTTCAAATGCCTGTCATAACTAATCTCGGGCTTAGTGACAGCTGTGAGCTGTTATTAACCCCTTATATTACCACGATTGCCACCGCACCAAGGCAATTGGGAAGAGCCAGATAAAGTACTGGGTTTGTCGCATCTAATGGATGCGACAATACCTAATGGCTGCAGGCTGCTATTTTAAGACTGGACCTCCCCAGCCTGACAATACCAGCTCCCAGCTGTCGAGCTTTATATTGGCTGGATATTAAAATTGGAGGGGACTGCAAGCCTTTTGTTACATTATTTATTTATTTTAAAAAGCCGCATGCAGTTCCTCTTATTTTGATACACAGCCAAGATAAGCGCATGGCTGGGGGCTGCAGCCTGTAGCCGTGGGCTTTATCTGTGCTGGGTATCATATAATGGGGGGACCCTACGTCAAATATTTTATTTATTTATTTTTATACTACAATACTGATCCGCAGACAGCATCTGTGATTGGTTGCAGTCAGATGCTGTCACACAGGCTGGGGGCATGTCTGACTGCAACCAATCACAGAAGCCAGGACAGCTGGTTTGCGGAGAAAGCAGTAAATATGGATGAGCAATAATTAGCAGCCCAGGAAGTGAAGGCGAAGTCGCGGGAGCAGTCTACAGCCGTGCAGGAGCTGTGTATAGCCACGCGGGAGCAGTGTACAACCGTGCCGGAGCCTCAGAGACTTTATTTTTCCTCTTTTTTTTTTTTTTTTTTTTTTTTTAATTTCCCAAGTGCCTGATCCAGATCAACTCTTGGAATCTTGGGTCTTGTTCATCACCCAGGTACCTTTGAAACCACGTGGATTCAGATTTTTACAGTCCGGGTCCGCCCATAACTAGTTGTAAATGAATAAAATAGTAATTGCTCCTCACTCAGGGGGCATGGCAGGTAGGAAAAGCATGGAGTCGGCGACCATGCCCCAACAATGCCCCCTGTTCTCTGCTGCAACACAAAGCTTTACACTGATCTCTGACGTAACATCCCATACAGGAGTGAGTAGCAGCTCCTATTTAATTGATTTAGAAGTGATTTAAAGATATCAGAACTGCAGTGGCCAGCTCAGCTCAATAGTTTATGTGGGTAGGACAGTACAAACATTTTTTATCTCTCTAGAGTATCCCTTTAAGGAAGTACTCCTGTTAATTTTTTTATTCCCTAAGCCAGTGTAAATATTAGTGTTGGGTGGAGTGTGTTTTGTAATATATTAAAGATTACTATACCTTGACTTACAAGTTTAATTTGTTCTGTGACTGAGCTCTTAACTCAATTTGCTCTTATTAAATTAAATTTCCCCTTTAAAATTAATTGAAATGCTATTAATCTTTTTTAGACTTTACATACACACCCCCATCCTGGTTTACGGCCCCCATCCTGGTACTGCATATTTATGATCCCTCAACCCGGTATTTGACCTCATTCCTTGCATATATGAACCCATCCTGGTACATGGCCTCCATCCTGATACATGGCCACCCATCCTGGCACATATGATCCCCCATTCTGGTATATGGCCCTCCATCCTGGTACATGGCTCCCATCACACTGCACACTTAAAAAAAAATATTATACTCACCCTCCCTTTAGTCCCCGGCAGTGCGGCATCCTCAAATTATGCAGTCAGCTGATAAATATGTGAGAGCGCAGCAGGGCATTGGAGGAAGGCTGAGTATAAGTTGCTCATACCTCACCTTTCTGCTCATTATGAAGCAAAAAAGATACAGAGCAACAACTTGCATCTTGAAACATTCAAAAGTTGGTGCAAGTCAAGGTATTACTGTATTTTCAGGTATTCAGCACTTTTACACTCCACTGGTGAGTATTGTGATAGCGATACAGATCACATTGTGCTGTATGTGTGAGCTGGACATCTCTTTAAGGACTCTTGTACATGAGTGTATAAATTGGATGAGTACATGTGAGAAAAAAAATCATATTGCACTCGGACCAGTGTTATTCTATGGGGCAGAGCAGATCTGATTTTTTTCTCAGTTCTAATCGAAGTGAGGAAAAAAATCACAGTATGCTGTGATTGCCAGCATGTCTCGGATCACGTGCACCCATACAAGTTTATGGGTGTGTGTGTGTGTGTGAAAACATCAGACTGCACTCGGATGTCATCTGGGAGCAGTCCAATATACACAGAGACAGACAATGAAGAAGATGAAGAAATTAATCTCTTCTTCTTCTCCTCCCCTGTGCTCTGATTTTCGCATGCAAGCACAGCACATGACACAGTGTCATTAGTATATCACATTCGATGCTCTCAGAAAAGATGTCATACGCTCGTGTGACCCCAGCTTTACAGTGTTAGCCTGTGAAACCTCGTCCTGATGCTCTTTAAAATTACATTGTAACAGACACTTTTAGCCCACACATACAGCACAGTGTGATCTGTAGAGTCTGAATTGCCATCACGTGACTCAGAAGAGTTAGGGTGCTGAACACCAGACAGGACAGCGATCAGTGATTTTTTTCTTTATTTGCCCCCCTAGAGAATTGAATGCCTAAAGCTATGTGTAAGTTTACACTAAATGTGAGTATTGTCTTGGAATTTTGCACTTATACGAGATTTCATCAAGCAAATAGAATTCTCTTACAATAATTGTATTTTTCTTTTTTTTTATCTCACCAGTGCTTGACCTGAGTATTATGAGAGATGAAGTGAGACTGTACAGCTGTACGCCACGTAACTTTTCTGTGTCTTTACGGGAGGAATTAAAAAGGACAGATGCCATATTTTGGCCAAGTTGCCTCCTAGTGAAACGGTGTGGAGGAAACTGTGCATGCTGCAGCCACAGTTGTGGTGAATGCCAGTGCACCCCAACTAAAGTCACCAAGAAATACCATGAGGTATGAATTTGTTTTATTTTAGCATTTTAAATTACTTGCCGTTATTTAAAGTGGTTGTCCGGTCTAAACCTTAAAGTCTGTAGTCACTCTATATCACGCTATGTGATTGCGGACTTATGAATCCTAACATTAAATGCACTGTGCGCTGTGAAGATTCGCAGGTGTCAGAGCCAGGAACGGCGGTCACATGGCCGAAAGTATGTGATATGTACACTCCCAGCCAGAAGTCAACTAGATGGCCGTGGCCTCGCTCAATACACTTGCATTAGCCGAGGCCTCTCCCATCTTGTCAAACCCACTTGTGATACTTGGCATGAGAACCGCGGGCAGTGAACTGAGTTGAACTCATGAGTCCACCAAAGTTCTTTGCTGCGGAAACTCTCGATAGTTGGCGTAAGAGCCGCGGGTAATGACCTGCGGTTAACTCATGCTGTCACCGCTCATCACTGCCCACTGTGGCTCATACATTACTGTACTTAATTAATCAGCGTGGGATCCCTTCTATTTTTCAAAAACAGACAAGGTACAGCTGAGGGTTGCAGCCTGTGGCTTTTGCTGTACCTGTGCTGGTTATGAAAATTAGGGGGAACCACACATTTTTATCTAAAATTCTTTATTAACTTTGTTAATTAGCTGTACAAGCTATCTAGCTATCTATCTATTTATTATCTATCATCTATCTACTGAATCTATTATCTATCTAACATTTATCTAGCATTTTCTGGCTTTGCACATCTTTTATACATAAGACCATTCATTTCAGTATCATGCGTTGTTTTCCGGTTATTTTAGGTAGCCATTAAAAGGTATTAGAACTACAAGATTATAATTTTGTTTCTCCCACTGAGAGCAATCAATTATTTTCTGGTACCGGTCACATGGATGTCACACGGATGACACACATATATGTCATATGGACAGCACATGGATGTGACATGGATCACACACACAGACGGCCATACGGATGTCCAAAACATACCGTGTAAGGGCTCATGCGCACGTTGCGTCCTGGCCAGTGCAGAAATAAATGCACCCTCTGGCAAACTTGACGCTGTGTGTTGACAAAAAGAATGCACCCAAAACGCATGTATTTTGGATGCATTTTGCATGTGTTTTGGATGCATTTTTGTCAGTGCAGTCCCCCGGCAATTCAGCTCTGCTACATGCCCGCTGACAGCAGACACAGACAGAGCTGGGCAATGAGAATGAATTCCGATGAACTGCACCCAACTTCATTGTCATCCCGCGGCTCTGTCTCTGTGTGCTGTCATAAACTCAGATGAACCTCCGAGGTCAGTGCCAGGACACAGGAGTCCGCAGCAGTGACATCAGAGCTTCACCCGATTTCACTGACATTGCGCGTCTTTCTCTCTGTGTCTCAGCCTGATTTATGGTCACACGTGAAGGACTCACTTGTGATCGCAAATCCCCTGAGTGACTGCAGTGAGCCGCGCGATCAGCTGTGCTTTCACTCAGGTTACTCGCGGCCACAGCTGCAGTCCTCCACCTGAGAGCGGTGGCCACAAGTAACCTCAGTGACAGCACAGCTGATCGCGCGACTCACTTCAGTTGCTGCATGGAGCTCACAGGAGCGGCAGTGTTCTACTGCCGTTCCTTTCAGCTTCTGATGTAGCAGAGCTGAAAGCGTCGTGGGACCTTGCGTGGATTATGTCAGACCTGGAGGTGTTTTTGAGGGGTTAATAACGTGGCGAAAGAGGGTGTTTTTTTTCTCTTTCATTAAAAATAAAGAATTTTTTGGATGTGTGTGTTTATTTTCTTTAACTTACAGGTTAATCATGGAAGGTATCTCGGGGAGACGCCTGCCATGATTAACCTAGGACTTAGTGGCAGCTATGGGCTGCTGCCATTAACTCCTTATTACCCCGTTTGCCACCGCACCAGGGCAATTCAGGATGAGCCGGGTAGAGTCCCAGGACTGTTGCATCTAATGAATGCGGCAATTCCGGGTGGCCGCTGCCTGATATTGTTAGGCTGGGGGGCTCCCCATAATGTGGAGCTCCCCATCCTGAGAATACAAGCCTTCAGCCATGTGGCTTCACCCTGGCTGGTATCCAAATTGCGGGGACCGCACGTCAATTTTTTTTTTAATTATTATTTTTTTTTTACTGCTCGATATAGACACGCCCGCCGGCGGCTGTGATTGCTTGCAGTGAGACAGCTGTTACTCAGCGTGGGGGTGTGTCTGACTGCATCCAATCATAGGTGCCGGTGGGCGGGGGAAGCAGGGAATACGAGATGGATTAATGAGCGGCCGGCATTTTCAAAAGAAGAGAAGCCGCCACAGTGTGAACGCTGTGCAGCGCAGCGCCGGTGATCGTGGATCAGTGAGTATGAGGGAGGGGGTGAGAGGGAGAGACTGACATGGACAGAGAGAGAGAGATCGAAAGACCTGCGTTTATTATGTTAAAAAAACATGCGGATAGCAACAAAAATGCAGTGCAAACGCACTGCTTAGCATTTTGGTAGCGTTTTTCTACAACTCATTGATTTCAATGGGTGTAGAATGCTGCCAAAACGCTCAAAAGAAGTGACATGCTGCTTTTCTAAACGCAGAGATCTAGTCAAATTTTTGACAATCAAAACGCTGCGTTTCAAAAGCATCGTGCGCACGGATTTTGCATGATTCTCACAGACTTTGCTGGGGAACCAGAACGCATGCATTATGACAATGTGACGCTGCTGCTCAAAATGCTGCAGAAACACAAAAAAATAAGCAAAGTGCGCATGAGCCCTTACACATGCTTTTTCACACGATGTGTGAAGGGGCCTTTTTGAGTTTGACATCCCTGTCCTACATTTTGTCAACTACTGTAGTCATAGGCGATGAGGAAATACGGTGAGCCATGGGCGAGATATTAAGGCTATATTCAGACGTTGCATTTTTACAGCGTTTTTTAGCAGCATTTTTAATGAGTGTGATGCTAATTTAAAAATGATTTTACAGTCTCAGCAAAAGCCATGAAATTTCATATAGCTAATGCACACAATTGTTTAATTTGCCTGACTGAAATGGGAAACTAAAAGAATTTTAACGCTGTGTGCACACAGTGCATTTTTATTGCATTATTTATGTGGTTTTTAATGCAGTTTGGTCACAAAACGGCAACCAAATCCTTACGCCAGTAAAAGTCAATGAAAAACCTGAAGTTCAGTGCACATGTTGAGGGTTTCTTTCCTTGCAAATTTGGCGCAGAAAATAATCAGCAACATGTCAATTCTTAGGCTGTGTGCGCACGTTGTGTTTTTTCATGCGTTTCCGCAGCGTTTTCAACTACAGCGTTTTAATGCAAAAATGCATGCGTTTTGATTTCCAAGCAAAGTCTATGGGAAATTGTGATTTGTTGTGCGCACGATTCTTTTAAAAACGCAGCGTTTTAGTTACAGAAAATTTGTCAAAATCTCTGCGTTTGAAGAAGCAGCATGTCAATTGTTTTTGCCATTTTGGATGCCTTTTGCTAACATGAAAGTCAATGAGAACTTTCAAAACGGATCCTAAATCAAAATACTAGCGTTTTACATGCTTTTTTGATGCAAAATGCAAGCATTTTTGACAATATAGTGAGGTCATGATGTGTCCCTTTTCACACTCACATATAGTCCGAATAGAAAAACAATAATTTAACGTTATTTTATACATAAATATTAGATCACATTAATCTTTTTACTATAATTAGCTATTTTGTTTATGATTTAAAACATGATATTTGTTATCATTTTTTTCTTTTTTTTCATACTGTGTGAATGTTTAAACTTTAGTTAGTAGTGTATTTGTATTGAAAACGCATTTGACTTTAAGCAATGAAAAAGCATGTAAAACGAGGGCAAAACGCGGTAAAAATGCAGGAAAAACGCATGCGCATTTTTAGCGTTTTCGTGGTCAAAACCAAATTTGGCAATGACAAATTCTGCCAGAGGATGCGTTCATTTCTGCAAGGTACTGGACGCATGTGCGCATACAGCCTTACAGCATTTTCTTGTCAGTCCGTTAAGGAGTGTAATACTCTGACAACATTGTTTTCAGCAGCGACTTGAGAGTCAGATATGTGTCCAGGAATCTTCCCCATGCTATTATGCTATTCCCAGTCAATTTCAGCAGTGTTTGCATCCATTTCAGGGATTTTCAGGCCCCCCCTCAGACCTCCCGTGGGGTCTTCTGGAAAAATGCTGGGGTTTTCCATTGACCTCCATTATGCTTGTTAATCGAGATGAGCATCTGAGCATTTTAGTACTCGCCCATCACTAGCCCTAAGCCTAATTTTCTTCTAGTTGGACAACGCCTTTAATCCTTATGCCAGGTGCTGTTCAGCAATCTGATGTAGTAAATGCTAACACTTCATTATAGGAGCTCAGAGCTGAGCTGTGCCAGTGTCATGACGGAGTGATAGATTTACAGAGGCCTGAGGCTTGAAAGAAATGTCCTAAATTCCATATGAAATCCTTTCTTTTTATTAACCTTAGCTATAGTATGTCGCTACGTACAGAACTGGGGTCATGTATCAGAGCTTTAGTGGCATTTTCCTTGCATCATAAAGTTTTTTATTATTGGTGGAAAGTATTTTGGGGCAAAAATATGATCCCTTTAGTGATTTTTCACTGTTCCTGCATGTTTTTAAAAGTGAGTGTGGTTTGCTATGCAAGTAATGTTTTTACCACATCCATGAAGTCAGGAAAGGGGAATGACGTGGCGTAAAAAGTAAAGTCAATATAAACTTCTATACAGAAGTGTAATATTTTGAATCAAATTTATTAAGCATCCTGGAACACTTTAATAAGTTTGACCCCTAAAGAAGTACATAGATACAAAGTAATGTGACTTTAAAGATTCCCGTCATAATAACTCCCCTCCACCTGTGGTAAAATGACATAAAATAAAAATATAAGCTATGCCCATCAGCTTAGGATCATGTGAATGTCATTCCTGCAACCCCTTTATATCCTCAGATGTTCCCCTGCGTACCTCAGAAAAGTGTTTTATACTTGACACACTCTGCATGTAAATTATGTGGTCCAGTCCAATGGGTATCTGGAAATTGCAATCAGCGTTGCTCTGGTCCTTTTAGATGCCACCATGGTCCCCTCAAGTTCCACCTCTTCTAACTGCATGGAAATGGGTGACATCTCTATATTTTCATGTCTGAAGTTTCACGCCTGCGCACTGGAATTGAAGACTTGCGCAGGCGCGACTCACTGTGCCTAATTGTCCAGTCAGTTTCCCATTTGGCTCCAGTCCTTTCAGATGCCACCATGGTCCTTTCAAACTCTACCTCTTCTAACTGCAGAGAAATAGGTGACGTCTCTACGCCATCCACATTATGTCCGAAGTTTTGCGCCTGTTCAGTGTAATCAAAGACTTGTGCAGGCGCGCCTCACTGTGCCTTTTTGACCAGTCAGTCTCCCGTGTGGCTTGTAAAGTATTTTTTTCTCAAACATACATAGCTGAAAGCATACAGCAGGTGTCCAGAATGAGAATGGGCAGAAGGTAACAATCAGGAGCCGGGACTTGGGCATGACATGTACAAGTACAATAGTTTATTGCTTTTTATCCTCCACTCTGCAGATTCGATTGATTCCAAATGTACTAGATAACTATTTCAAACCAAACTGAATGAATCTGCCCAAAATGAATTTTGGGAAATTTCCTAAACTCTAGTTGTTTAATGGAGACAAGTGAAAGTATGAATGGACATCAATTCCACTCTTACTCGTACAGAGGAATATGGAATGTTATAGAAGGACATATGGAAGGGGGGTTGTCTGAGACAAATTTAAATATCATGTTTTTTGTGTATAGTTGATACATTAGATACTGTAAAAAATGTTTGCCAATGTTGTTAACCTTTCAATTTTTGATCTTTTTAAAAGGTTCTACAGGTTAAGCAAAGGCCTGGTTCAAGAATACTGCAGAAGTCACTGACAGACGTGGCCCTGGACCATCACGAAGAGTGCGCTTGCCAGTGCAAGGGGAACACTGAAGGATAAATTGACAAGTAAATGAAACAATATTTAAAGCACATACAAGATATTGCTATTTCTCCTGAGGAATAGCCTACTTTTACACTGTAAACATGGAAGTCTGTTTACGGCTGCCAGTCTTACAGACGTACAACTATGTCATTATGCGAGGAGAGGTTGGGTAAATCCTTCCATTAACATTTGAATGGTCTAGACGCCACATCATCGAGAGGGTATTACTCAGTGTGGCTGCCCTTTAATGTTACTATATACAGATGAAGCCCTACATTAGGACCGGACAGTCATAATGTTACATGAAATGTCTACTGGACAGACTTTGTGGAATTCTGCTAGAAGACTGACCACAGCACTGCATACCATCATGGTGGAAATATACTCTGTTCTTGATGTCAGCTTTGAAATCCCAGAGAAGACTATTTGCATGATGTAAGCATTTTTTGTGTGGTGGGAACAGTTACACCCAGTTTTGTAAGCGTGACTAAGAAAGTGAGGGTTTTCCCTCTAAAGCCTCATGCAAACATTTTCAATTGACCTTTCATTTCTTCCTACAATGTGCTTGGACCAATGCATATATTAATCACATCCGAAGTAGACAGATGCCTCAATCCAGCTAAAGGCTTTTGTTGTATTGTATTTTTCATTGTGTTACTTTTGTACATTTTATATTCTTTTCAATTATATCTATTTGCTTTTTTCTAATTGTGTTAATTTTATCTCTTTTTACATAAATATTTAATGTAATGTCTTTTGGAAGCTTAGATAAACTTTTTGTGTAATTCATTATTATTTTCTTTTGTTTTGTTAAGTCCAGTTGAATTGTGATCAAGCTGTAAGAGGTGGGTATATGTATATGGTGCTAAAAAGTGAAGTATCTGGGTTTTACATTGAAAAAGGAAATGGTAGATGGAGCAAAGATATTGGTACCGAGCTGCTACTGAACGGTCTTTAATAACTGATATCAATGTAGTTTTTCTAAACAAAAGAATACGATGCAGTCTCATCAAACTTCAACATGTCTCTGAGTTTGTTTCTTATGACTCTCAGCTGTCTCTTACGTCCAACTGCAAAATCATTATCTGCAAAGCAAAACCATGCAATCAGAATTGTTTGCCTATTAACAATGCACATATTAAAACTTTCTCCTTTAATAAACAGATTAAAAAATGTACCTTACATTTTCTCATGATTTATTGCAGATATATATTTTTTTACAAACCTGTATAATATTATGGAAAATTGAATTTTCTTTTGGAAGTCAAAACCCCCCAAAATATTGACTATGTAGTGCACACATACTATAATATATTACTAGAAATTAGTGATATATTACCTATTTATTATTCTACAAAAGATTTCATAGGATTCTAAAAAGTTAAAAGGGATGACTTACGATTGATTCTACACAGAATAGGTGATAAGTGTCTTATTAGTTGGGGACCAACTTATTGGTACCTCATTGATTTGAAAAACAAGATATTCGAGAATCTTTTTGAAGATAGCAGTGGTTGAGCATCCAGTCAAGTTCTACAGGGGTGATACACAGAGGCTTGGTGGTCCAAAGAGTGTGAATAAAGCAATATGGATGCTTAACTGCCTCTTCTTTTAAATGAAGGACTCAGGACCCTGGTTCTCATGATCGATGGCAGTCCCAGTCAATAATAATCCAACATTATCATGGTATTGTATCATTGCTTCAAAAAGTAAGACCTAAGTCATAGCTATTATCCTTGGATATATTTCTACAATTAGTCCTGCTAAGTGAAAGAGTTTTTGTCCAGAGTTAAGCCAGTAGTGGTCAGCAACTTTGTGAGGCAAGCGTTTATTACATCAAATGTAAGCATGACTCAAAGCTAGAGTATTGCATCTGTATCGCCTTTATTAGATTTAATTGGTGCAATGTGATGCTGCACGTTTCCCATATACACTTGGCAGTGATTGACTATCGGTCACTCTGACTCCCCATACACAGGAACATGGGAGAGAGACGTTACCTCTTTCAGTGACTCATCTCCTGGAGAACAAAAGCATGAACAATCAAACAGGCTGAATCCTTCTCCACCCCGACGTCATCTGTGGAGGGAGAGTTGGTAGGCCCAACACCGGTGTAATCGGCCAACTTTAGTCCCATGTGCAAGTCGGATGTAACGTCAGATAAATTAGGGGTGAAATTAGGGATGTCTAGGATATGAGTAGTTGATGTCATCAACACAGATGCAGGCATCAATTACACACTTTATGATATATGATATGTATAAGAGACTCTTTTGTCTCGCACCCAAATTTTGCAAGTTGGGTTAGAAACATTTTGATTTTTTTTTTCTTTTTTCTTTTCATTTTTTGAGAGCAAAGTGACCAAAAAGCTGCATTCTGGCATTTTATTGTGGGGATGATAATGTGATTTTATAAACGTTTTAATGTAAAGGATATGTATATTATTGTTTAGATTTTATTATGTAACAAATTAAAAAGGGGGAAATTTAAACCTATTTTTATTTTATATTTTTAGACTTTTTGCACCTTATTTTTAGTCTCTAGAATAATTGAACTTGTGATTATTTAATCGCTTGGTACAAATGTATTGTAATTCATTGCTCTATTAACATTTATCTAACAAGTCCTGGCTGTGTCAGGTCGTTTCGCCAGGTACCTGCATGCAGAAATTGTAGTGCTTTTGCTGCATGTTTTCCACAGGTAGGTAAACAACTCTGGGCCCAGTAAAGCAGTGATAATCTTAACGTATACATACTAGACAAACATGATTAATACACAGAATATGAAAAATAACAGACAAAATGACAAAAGAATGACAAGCTAAACCATAACTTGAAATATTGCATAATTGCATAATATTATTGCATAATAACTCAATTATAAGAAAAACATAAAACTATGCTGCTCATTAATACCAATAATAAATACAGCTACAAGGCCAACACATGTACAAATAAGAAGGAAAGGGAGACAATTGGTCAAATAATGTACGGCCTAGTCAGGATCCTCATACAGATCAGCTTATATTAATTTAATGGAAGCTGCTCTGTAGTTCTCATCAATGGTCATTACATACTATATAGAGCTAATTGAATCAATGCCTACATCTGGCCACTGCTGGAGCTAACAATAGCTTTTCGTGGGTGTGTCAGATGTCAGGCTCGTCAGTGTAATTTATATTTTTTTCAACTACAAAACATATACAGCTACATACTAAAATGCTAACAATGAATAAGGGAACTCTGGTATTGCATTACTGCTATAGGAATATTTGAAAAGAGAGATATTTAGCTTATGTATTGGCCAATGCATGTGAGCCTGGTAACCACAGCAAGGTAATCTCTGTATACCGGGAACCTAACTTGATTACCTAGCCGTGGGGACCGGGCTCATATGCCTTTGGCCAATACATAAGCTAAGTATCCTTTTTTTCAAATATTCCTATAGCAGTAATGCAATACCAGAGTTCCCTTATTCATTGTAAGAATTTTTGTGTGCAGTTGTATATGTTTTCTAGATATAATGTGTTTTAGGCTAGCACCTGTTTACACCTGTTGTATGTTACATAGTTACATAGTTACTAAGGTTGAAAAAAGACCTAGGTCCATCTAGTTCAACCTTCCTCCACCAGTTCTACATTTGGTCACTAAGTCATTTATAACCAACAATGTTGTGTGTACTGAGGAAATCATCCAGCCCTTTTTTGAAAGCTGTTATAGTATCTGCCATTACTACCTCTTGTGGTAGGGTATTCCACAGTCTGACTGCTCTAACTGTAAAGAACCCTTTCCTATTTAGCTGTCAGAATCGCTTTTCTTCCACTCGCAGTGAGTGCCCCCTGGTCCTTAGTATTGTCTTCGGAAGAAATAAGTCATGTGCCAGTCCTTTATATTGACCACACATATATTTATACATATAAATGAGATCTCCTCTGAGACGTCTTTTTTCTAAGCTAAACATATCTAACTTTTTCAACCTGTCATCATATGGGAGGCCTTCCATTCCTTGTAGTAGTCTAGTTGCCTGCCTTTGAACTGACTCTAACTTCTGAATGTCCTTTTTAAAATGTGGAGTCCAAAACTGGATCCCATATTCCAGATGTGGCCTTACAAGTGATTTATAGAGGGGTAATAATACGTTGGGATCGCGGGATCTAATCTCTCTTTTTATACACCCTAGAATCTTGTTTGCTTTTGCAACTGCTGCCTGACATTGACTGCTGCTGCTCAGCTTATTTGTAATGAGAATACCCAAGTCCTTCTCCTGTTCTGTAGTCCCGAGTTTACTTCCATTTAATGTATACGCAGTTATAGGATTACTCCGTCCTAGGTGCATTGCTTTACATTTATCAACATTAAATCTCATTTGCCAAGTATCTGCCCATTCTGACATCTTATCCAGATCTTTTTGTAATATTATATTATCAAGGTCAGTTTTTAATATCCTACATAGTTTGGTGTCATCAGCAAAGACTGACACTTTACTATCAATCCCATCCACAAGGTCATTAATAAAGAGATTAAAAAGAATTGGTCCTAGCACAGATCCCTGCGGCACTCCACTGCTGACTATGGCCCATTTAGAGAATGTTCCATTTATGACTACTCTTTGTTTCCTATCTTTTAGCCAATTCCTTACCCAGTTGCATATAGTTTCCCCCAGTCCTTGCTTCTGGAGCTTTAGTATAAGCCTATTATGTGGTACAGTATCAAATGCCTTTGCAAAGTCAAAATAACATCAGCTGCATTACCAATATCCAGGTTTGCACTTACCCCCTCATAGAACCCCAACAGGTTGGTTAGACACGACTTATCTTTCATGAATCCATGCTGTCTGTCAGTTATTATATTATTTTCTGCAACATATTTTTGAATGTCATCCCTTAAAATGCCCTCAAAAACTTTGCATACTACTGATGTCAGGCTTACTGGACGGTAGTTGCCTGGATCTACCCTCTTAACTTTCTTAAATATCGGTACCACATCAGCAATCCTCCAATCCTGAGGCACCAACCCTGTTACAAGCGAGTCTAAAAAGATGAGATACAGCGGTCTGTCAATTATGGAGCTCAATTCCCTCAATATTCGTGGATGAATGCCATCTGGCCCTGGGGATTTGTCAATGTTTAATTTACTCAGACGTAGGTGTACTTCTTCTTGTGTTAAATTGATTATATCTGGTGGGGAACTTTGATTTTTCACTTGTTGAATGATGCCTGGTACAGTCAGTTCCTTGGTGAACACAGATGAGAAATGCCTAATTAATATCTCAGTCTTTTGTTTGTCCTCTATAACTAACTTGTTATTATATTTTAAGGGGCCAATACTATCCTTTGTTTTCCTTTTGGCATTAATGTATTTATAAAAGATTTTGGGATTTATTTTAATGTCATTGGCGATTTTTGTTTCAGTAGCTAGTTTTGCTTGTTTGATTTCTTTTTTGCATTGCCTATTGATATCTTTATACTCCTGCAATGCTATTTCTGTATTCTCAGCCTTCAAGATTTTAAACGCCCTTTGTTTTTGTTTTATTATACTTTGTACAGTCTTATTTATCCATAGTGGTTTCTTTTTATTCCGGGACGTTTTATTACCAGAGGGTATAAGTTTTTTACAGGACTCTAGCAATATATCCTTAAACGTTCCCCATTTATGTTCAGTATCCCCAGTTAACATGACTTTGTCCCAATATTCACATTTAAGCTCTTCCCTTAATTTGTTGAAATCAGCTTTCCTAAAATTCCAGGTTTTAGCATTTCTCCTTTGAAATGTTCTATTGAATATTACGTTGAAGCTTACCATATTATGATCGCTGGTGCCCAAGTGCTCCCGGACCTGTAGATCTGAAATTGTATCCAGTCTATTTGACAGGACCAAATCTAGCAAATTATCTCCCCTCGTCGGTTCATCTACCATGTGAGAGAGGAAATGGTCTTGAATGGTGGATAAGAATTTACAGCTTTTAGCACAACCAGAAGATTCTATGTCCCACTGTATGTCTGGATAGTTGAAATCCCCCATAATAAGAACCCGATTGTTATTATTAGCTGCCTTTTCAATTTGTTCCAGCATTTCACCCTCTATTTGTTGAGGTATGTTAGGAGGCTTATAGCAAACTCCAATTAGCATTTTTCCATTATTCTCCTCCCCATGTACATTTACCCATACTGACTCTACATTGTTGCAGTTCCCCCCAATGTCATCATTCAACACAGGTTTTAGGTTAGATTTGATAAATATACACACCCCACCACCTTTTTTGTCTTTCCTGTCCCTCCTAAATGTACTATAACCCTGTATGTTTGTCCCCCAGTCATGGCTTTCATCCAGCCAGGTTTCCGTAATGCCCACCACATCATAATCCATGGTTGACATAAGAGTCTCCAATGTGGGTCAGTCTTTTTGGATATCTATATTTGTTTTCAGCCCAGAACAGGTCCGGTTTAAAAATTATTTTCTCCATTGTTTCTTTAAAGTGGCAAATCCATTCTACAACATTTTGCAAACTACATTACTCAAAAGTTAATTATTCCAGTTCCACTGTTCTATGGTGCTTATAGTCTAATTTCTTTATTTTAGGTGTAAAAACGCATGTTCAAACTACTACTGAACTACTGATCTACCAGTGAATTTTTGTGGTATCAGTTAAAAATGGAGGAAACCCATGCAAATAAAGAGCAAACATTGCTCCATCACTTCTTTAAAGTACTATTGCATTAATAACACTATATAAGTGAGTAAAATAAAAAATAATATATAAATAGCTCCTGCTTTGTTTAGGTTTAAACCAATGACCCCAGAGCTGAAAGCCAAAAGTGCAAATAACACTAAGTACCGGTAAATAAAATGTTAATAGACATGCGACACTTAAGGGTACTTTGCACGTTGCAACATTGCTAGCCGATGGTAGTGATACCGAGCGCGATAGTACCCGCCCCCGTCGCACATGCGATATCTTGTGATAGCTGCCATAGCGAACATTATCGCTACGGCAGCTTCAGATGCACTTACCTGCCCTGCGACGTCGCTCTGGCCGGCGACCCGCCTTCTTTCTAAGGGGGCGGGTCGAGCGGCGTCACAGCGATGTCACACAGAAGGCGGCCAATAGAAACAGAGGGGGTGGAGATGAGCAGGACGTTAACATCCCGCCCACCTCCTTCCTTCCGCATAGCCGGTGGATGCAGGTAGGAGATGTTCCTTGCTCCTGCGGCTTCATACACAGCGATGTGTGCTGCCGCAGGAACGAGGAACAACATCATACCTGTCGCTGCAGCGATATTATGGAAATGTCCGACACTATACAGATCACCGATTTACGACGCTTTTGCGATCGTTTATCGGCGCATCTAGGCTTTACATGTTGCGACGTCGTTACCGGCGGCGGATGTGTGTCACTTTCGATTTGACCCCGGCAATATCACAGTAGCGATGTCGCAACGTACAAAGTACCCCTTACACTTACCATAGCGTCATTTACTAGTCAGTAATTGAGTCAGTAATCTTCATAATAATAATTATTATTTAAGGAGTGGTCTAGAGAAGATAAATTCTCACTAAGGGCTTATGCAGATATCGGTGAACATCAGTCTGATCCCCAATCACAATGCATGGACTGGCCATTGCTCTCCCAACCAGACACTTGGGTTGGGGAAAATCATGGCTAGTCCATGCATTGTGATCGGACTGGTTTGCACAGATGTCTGCATGAACCCTTAAAGGATATGTAATGACTTATTGATCATAAAGGTCTGATCGCTGAGACTTGCACATTAATCTCTGTTAGGATGGAGCTGCAGTGTGCAGCTCCACAGTAGTAAATAAGTTGAGTGGCAGATGAGCATGCACACTCCCACTACATTCTAAGAGGGCCAAAAATGCCCCATTCTGCAGATCTCAGTGGGCAGTCTCACCCCAATCACCTAAACTTGAATTTTAGTTTAATCTATGCTGTATAGAATCTGTACAACTTGACTTTAATAGCTGCTTTAGATGTGCCATCTACAGAAAAATGAAAATGAAAACTTTTATATTGAATATAACTTCCTAAAGGAAATCTATCAGCAGGATTTCACATCTCAAATTGTTATATGTTCATGTTACTCTTTCAAAGTCCAGCAATAACTTTTCATGGCTAGTGTGTTCCTCCTTTGCTGAGAGATCAGTATTTGAGTTGAAATGAAAATGAGGATATAGATCTGAAGCCTTTGTCACTCCAGCTCTATTCTAGACGCCTCCTTCTGCTGGACTGACAGTTCCTTTGCAGTTACACAGCACAGAAGCCGTCAGGCAGGAGGAGGTAGAGTTGGGCAGAGAATAGAACTGGAGTGACAGAGGTTTCAGATCTGCAAAAGCTCTTCAGCCTCATTCGCATATCAATTCAAAGGACTGGCCATATAAAGGTATCTCTGGACTTGTCCTTGAAAGAGTTACAGTACATTTACATATACATTTTTTGTGGGGATGAAATCCTGCAGACAATTTCCTTCAATATACTATAATTGATTGAACTACTGGGTTCAATAAATTCTAAGCTAAATTACATGAAATGAGGATGTGGTACTCTGTACAGACATGTTTGCTAATTAATTCAGCTTTTTCATAGTCACTTAGACATTAGAAAAGTCAAGGAAAAGGTCATATAACAGTAATGCACAGCTGAATATCATAAGGGCTCCGCATTCCTAGGCAAAGTTGAGAATAAAAAAACATTTACTCTAAATGTACATGGTGCATATTATGCGAGGACTCATGTTTTTCGTACATGTATAGAGAATACATATTTTATAAATGTGCATATTGTATATTGGAATGCACTTTATAACATGAATATATAAAAACTATAATAATAATTCTAGTAAAGCTTGAACATCAGTGGCAGTGTGCTGAGATCCTCGTCCTATGGTAATATAAGCTGCAATTTAGGTTGGCTACCGGATACTAATTGTCGCAAATACAATCCACTTAGGTGAGTGCAATTGATTTTAGTTGCAGAAATTTCTGAAACTCAATTTATCGCATGCGAATCTACCGTATGTTCAGATGACCATGTATTTCAACCAGATGATCTGTGAAAAGAACTGACTTATCACGGAAATCCCTCTGATCAATGTTGTTTAGTTAGGATGTTCAGATATTTGTTTTTTTTTCATAGGCCAAATATTCACGTGAAAAATATCACAGCATGCACTCGCCTCTTCTATATTTCAAAATGAGATTCACCTATTGAAGTTTATGGTTGTGCAAAAATATAGAATCCCCTACGCAGGGGCGTACATAGAAATCATGGGGCCCCATAACAGAAATTCAAATTAGGACACCCCCTCCCACCCCCCAAAAAAATAATAATTTTCGTATGGATCACAGAAGAGCAGATCTCTCAAGTTTGCAGCCCTTACAAATTAATGTTCCTTCTTTTGAAGCTCCTAGATTCCCCTTTCATTGTAACCATAAAGTATGATGCCAACAAAAGTGCCCCCCAAACACTGTATGATTCCCCCATAGTGAATTCTTCCACCGTACCCTCCACACATAGTAGGATGACTCTACTGTAGTCCCACTTAACTATTTCCAAATAGATAAATAAATAAAGGTGACCAAATGTGGCAAATAAAGGTGACCTCAACAGTCTGACCCGCACACAGTCCTCCATGTAGTATAATGGGCCTACATATATAGTAAAATGGCCCCCACATCTCTTCACACTGCATAATGGCTCCTACTAAGCCTACAAACAGTATAATGGCTTCTGTACAGTATGATGGACCTCACGCAAACCTTCACACTGTATTATTGCTTGCATACAGCCCTCAATATATTATAATAGCCCCCACATAGCCCTGCAAATATTATAATAACCCCCACATAGATTTCCATATAGTATAATGGCTCCCACATAGTCCTCCATATTGTATAATCCACCCCATAGCCCTCCATATACAATAGTATAGCGCATTCCATAGTCCTCCATATAGTATGATAGCCACCAGTGTACTTCCTGATTTATGAAAATAAATACTCATCTCTGATCAGTCTCCCACTGCTCTGGTCTCTGTGGTGAGCATTCTGCAGCTCTGTATGTCTCGGCACAGCGGGCAGGCTGTGGTGACGTCTTTGTGCACGCTGTGTTGAGTTATTAAATCTCAGCCACAGCAGGAGAATTTTGGAGGAGAGAGTGGAATTCTCCTTCTTTTATCATTGCTTTCAACTGTATCAGCATCTAGGTAACTGACTCACTAGCCCCATAGCAGCTGTGTGGTCTGCCATCATTGGCGGTACATCACTTCGCATATGGATTAATTGTGTAGCATCTGATTTTTAGGATGGATGTCATATCAAAGGCATATAATTGAAAATACAGCTGAAAAATCAATTTTTATGAAAGAAGATTGGACGATATTTTTTATATAGTCACGTGAATTTAGCCTTAGGAGTAGAGATGAGTTTGGTGTGTTCATTCGGACTTTAGATAAAGTTCAGTTTGGGACCCAAACTTGACCTGAACCCCAGTGGAAGTCACTAATAGAGATGAGCGAAGGTTCAGTGTTCATACAAAACACAGGCTTTACAAAAAAAAAAATAGAGTTCGGAGTTCGTGTGCTTTACTTGTGCAAACCAATCGCATGAACATCGCTTTTCTAGAGTACACTTAGTGGGCAGCCCAGAGCAAATCGCTTGCAGTTTTTGAACAGCTCACACTGGGGATAACAACATCATGATCAGATATAGTGGACATTCAAACAAAAAAATGGAAAAAACCCACCTCTGGAATTGATCTGTTTATCGCTAGCTGCAAAAGGGCGGCGACCCGAACTGCCCAATTTGGGGCTTCCATTGGGGTTCAGGTCAAGCCCGGGTCCAAAACAGAACTTTATCTAAAGTCTGGCTGAATCCGCCAACCGAACTTCCATGGGTCCACTCATCTCTAGTCACTAATTGGGCAGTTTGGGTCTCCGCCCACATGCAGGCATCCATAAACATAACACATCTGGGGAAGGTGGGCTGAGTTTTTCCATTTTAATTTTTGGTGCACACGACATTTGATAATGCTGTTGTTCCCTTCCAGTGTGATACATTCAAACACTGTAAGCAGCTCGCACTGGGCTGAACACTGAGGGTACTCAAGCAGAGCACCCAAACTCCGACCCTGAAATATGTTTTTTTGGTAAAGTCTGTGTTTGGAACGAATACCAAACACCGAACTTTAGGTTTGCTCATTTCTACTTAGGAGTAGTGATCGGCAAACTTGAACTAGATGTCTGTATGAGACACCTAGTGTCTGTGGATGGACCCCGAACAAAGACTTCTCAGGGAAGTCCGTGTTACTGTTCGAGTTCACCAAACTATATAAAACATTTTTTAATTATTTATTTAATTAAAAAAAGGCACATGAAAGCCCTCTTATTTTTATACACAGCCAAGATATTGTGCACAGCTGGGGGCTGCAGCCTGTAGCTGTCTGCCTCCATAACTAATCACAGATGCCAACATGCCGTCAGTCTGACTGCAATCAATCACAGATGCTGTCACAGAGGGTGGGTAGGGGAAGCAGTGAATATACTTGAGGGTTAATGAGCAGTTCCGGAAACAGTGTGACAGCCGCACGAGAGAATTGGTAAGTATAAATGTCCTGGTCTGATCCCCCTATCCCTTATTAGATTCCTTTATCCCTTGTGTTTTGCTGGTTAGTGTTTTGTACAGAAGTGTGTAGGAGGCCTTACAAGTACTTACTGCTCAACACCTCAAAACATTGTGTACACTATTTGACAGCACATGTCCTCAGGCTTAGAAAACAAGATGCATGCACTACACACTCAGATATCTGACATCCTCAACTCTGTATCCTTAGAAAAATATTTGGTATTGATATGTAATTTTCATTTAGCCTCAATAACTGCAGAAAATGAACTGTAATGAGATGAATACCACCATAGACTTAGGCAGGCTTTACACGTTGTGACATCGGTAACGATATATCGTCGAGGTCACGTTGTTAGTGACACACATCCGGCGCTGTTACCGACATCACAGCGTGTAAGCCCTAGGAGCAACGATCACCGATCGCAAAAACATCAAACATTGTTGATCATGACACAATGCTCCTTTTCATAATATCGCTGCTGATGCCGGTACGATGTTGTTCGTCGTTCCTGCAGCACCACACATCGCTGTGTGTGAAACCGCAGGAGCGACAAACATCTCCTTACCTGCGTCCCACCAGCAATGCGGAAGAAAGAAGGTGGGCGGGATGTTATGTCCCACTCATCTCCGCCCCTCCGCTTCTATTGGCCGGCCGCTTAGTGACGTCCCGGTGATGTCGCTGTGACGCTGAAAGCACCTCCCCCTTGAAGGAGGGATTGTTCGGTGTTCACAGCGACGTCGCCGACTAGGTATGTGCGTGTGAAGCTGCCGAGCGATAATGTTCGCTACAGCAGCAATCACCACATATCGCATGTGCGACGGGGGCGGGTGCTATCGCACTCGACATCGCTAGCAATTGCTAGCGATGTCAAAGCGTGTAAAGCCCACCTAGGAATACCCAATACAATTAAATGTAAGGAGCACTTTTCTCCTGCTTCATTGACTATGTCTACCTAGCAAATTCCATCAGACACGATGAGAAGATCAGTGTTTCCTGCATTCTATTCTTTAAATCTAAGCACCACGCCTGAATCTTATGGACATACCGTCGGTGACATCTTTCAGTTGTACAAAGTGTCTGCAATTGTATTGGGTTTCATTGAAGACTGGGACACTAATGTGACATTGGACTTTAATTTTCACTTTTAAAAAAAAACAATTGAGAAAATGAGTTTGTGCATGTTGCTCAACTGTTTTACAACTGGTCAGTCCTGAACATAAGGTACTCTGAAGTCTTCCTCTGTCACCATTGTTATACTTCCCTTACATCAAACGCACCCAAAATTCTTTCCAGCGTAAATGCAAAATCCTCTCTATAAATATTTTATTTTTTCAAATACCTATGTTAACAATTCCCAGTTATGTTAACAGTCTTCAATCATGTCAGAGAGTCAGTCACAATAATATTTGCCCTGTGTTGTGGATACGCCATGTTATTTTACATAAATAATTTACAGGGGCCAACTCTGGACGGCTATTAATAATTTTGGAGTTGTTGTAAATCTCTGAAGTAAATTTCTCCTGTTGGCATAGATATTAAAAACAAAACAGAAATGTTCATTGTAGTCCTGTGCAGTGATAAAACATGACTGAAGGTGCAATCCTCCAAGAGCAGAATGGAAGTGACATTTTTATGAGCCGTACTCCAGAAAAAATTTGAAGCCAGATATTCCATCCGGTAATGCTACAGGATGGACAATTGATCTACCACTATGTGGCATCTGTCCTTGAAGCATTACCTGCATAATACAATATGTGATGGGGCTGTCACAATTTGTATTTTCTAACCATCTCAAACATAGATGTAGAAACTCAGTTTTAAGCCATTGGCATCACATTACTAAGCCATAAACCGTGGATCCATAATATGGCCTTTATACATTTACAAGCTTGCTACATTCCAAAAACTTGGAAATTGGCACAGGAATATAAGGGTTTATAATTGGAAAATTATAGAGTGAAACTTCCATGAAAGTCAGACTAATGTGAGTGATGCTCTGTGTACAGATTGCTATAAAACTAAATAAATACTCTGCATGTTCTTCTCAGTTTATTGATTACTCCCTTACCAAATTACTGATACAATAAAGCGCACTGTGTGATGCGGTTTCTATTTCTGCCACTTATTTCTAGGGGATTTACGAGTACAGTGCAGAATGCTTGACTGTTTCTGGAGTCCCATTCTGAAGCTGGTGCATATAGACGAATATTTCCATCACAGAAATTTCTTTCTCAGCAATTCACGGCAAATATGGGAATAAGTCTTTCAAGTAGTTAATCAATGAGTTAAACCAGTACATTAAAAGACCATTTGATTTGGCCCAATACCAGGACAATCTGTAAAAATAGAGCAAAAAGTTTGTGTCATGATTTCACCACTCACAGTGTCCTAGGGATGCAGAGACTGACAGCTCAGCCATCCTATAGAATCAGGACTTGCTGGGCTGTCTGTTTTGTCAGTGACAGCTCAGCCGTCCAATCAGTGGCAGGGACATGCTGGACTGCCAGTATAGAGTGACAGCCCAGCACCCCAATCTGACCAGGCATGCTGGGTTTCCTTCTGGTGTCGCCTGTTTAGGATAATTATTTACCTATTTAGCTGACTGACAATAGATAGATCTTTGGCAATGTTACCTAAGGGTACCGTCACACTTTAGCGACGCTCCAGTGATCCCACCAGCGATCTGACCTGGTCAGGATCGCTGGTTTGTTGCTACATGGTCGCTGGTGAGCTGTCAATCAGGCAGATCTCACCAGCGACCAGTGACCAGCCCCCAGCGACTCGTAGAAGCGATACTGCGCTTGGTAACTAAGGTAAATATCGGGTAACCAAGCGCTTGGTTACCCGATATTTACCTTGGTTACCAGGGCACACCGCTTAGCGCTGGCTCCCTGCACTCGTAGCCAGAGTACACATCGGGTTAATAAGCAAACCGCTTTGCTTATTTACCCGATGTGTACTCTGGCTACTTGTGCAGGGAGCAGGGAGCCGGCACTGGCAGCCTGAGAGCGGTGGACGCTAGTAACCAAGGTAAGTATCAGGTAACCAAGCAAAGCACTTCGCTTGGTTACCCGATATTTACCTTGGTTATAGCCTACCGCAGGCTGCAAGACGCCGGCTCCCTGCTCCCTGCACATTCAGATCATTGCTCACTCGCTGTCAAACACAGCGATGTGTGTAACGAGCAGCGATTTCACAGCAGGGGCCAGATCGCTGCTCAGTGTCACACACAGCGAGATCGCTAATGAGGTCACTGGTGCGTCACAAAAAATGTGACTCAGCAGCGATCTCGCTAGTGATCTCGCTATCTGAGAAGTACCCCTAACTCTGTGGAGTGTGTGTTTCTTGTTTACTGTTCTGATCCTTTGGTGATTTGACCTTGGAATTGGATTTTGACGACTCTCTTGATTGCCCCTTTTTGTCTTTGATGTACTGTGACCGGTTATCTGATCCTGGACTTGTCCTCTGACTATCCGTTGTGTCTGATCCTTCCTTAACTTCTCGTCTCACGCCTTGTCTGTAAGATGTGACTCAGCGTCACACCTGACTGTAACAGTTTTTCTTTTTCTCCAGTATGGATCCTATTCACACACTTTGTGATCAGATGGAGAATCTGATGCAAATGAGACTGCTGGGACCCAGAACCCTCAACCAAGACCCTCCCATGTCCGATTAACCACTCCGACACCAAAATTAACCAAAATACAAACTTTATTAGGAGAGCTTTATCAAAAATCAACAACTCTCATCTTTTCTTGTGGATGGAGGTCGGTCACAGCTCAATTAACCATCATTAATTAATAACTTACAAACGAAACATTGTGCCAGGCCGGACTCCCGGCGCACTTTAACTTTCGTAACTGAACACCTGTTTGGCTCAAAACCGCTGTGACTTGAAAAAATGAACTGAAAGTTAGGGAGAAAGGGTGGGACAGCAGCATCCGGATCTCACAAAGTGAAGAGAGACCGGAATCAGGAAGAGGGGGAATATTAGATTAAGATCATGGGCACATTCCCATTGGATAACAACCCCAGAAGGGGAGGGAGGGAAAATCGCACATGAGAGGATCCTTAACCCCTTACGACCAGAGCACAGCAGTCAGGGTGCATTCAGTAAAACACTGATATGCCCTATAGACTGCTGAGACCCAGAACTCCCCAACCAAGACCCTCCCATGTCCGATTAACCACTCCGACACCAAAATTAACCAAATTACAAACTTTATTAGTAGAGCTTTATCAAAAATAAACAACTCTCATCTTTTCTTGTGGATGGAGGTCGGTCACAGCTCAATTAACCATCATTAATTAATAACTTACAAACGAAACATTGTGCCAGGCCGGACTCCCGGTGCACTTTAACTTTCGTAACCGAACACCTGTTTGGCTCAAAACCGCCACAGAGGAGCAGAGGTCCTAGACTGTGCTCCGACCCCCACCCATGAAGAACAAGGTCTGCTCAATACCATCTTGCAGGCCCGACAAAAATATGTCTAGGCCGATGTCGTTTAAATGTACGCCATCAGTTAACATCAGGGACAAATTGTCCCCCTCCAATTGTCTGTGTCTAATGGCAATTCCTGATTTAACACGCACAAAACGTGATATACGCGAATTGAGCGTCCGCCTAGAGCGCTCTAAAGCTGCCCTTTGCCAAACAAGCCGGGAAACAACCTCAGATCAAACAATGACAAGCTCAGGAAAAAAGGCGTGAAACTTGTCTAAGTCTGATCTCATGGTGGTGATAAGTTCCGCCAAACGGCGGGAACCGAGGTCATTTCCCCCGGCATGAATGACGAGGACTACTGGAGATAGGGCAGACCTGGCAATCTCCACTACTTCAGGTAGAACTTGTGGCCAAATGAGACCCCTGATGCCTCTCCAATTGACCTCGAAATCCAAGGGCCGATCCTCCAGGTCGATTCTCGGCCCGCTGTCCAGCCCAGAAAATATAGGAGTGGCCCAGTAACCAAATTACGGGTTTAGCAGCACCTAAAAGGAAAAAACTGTTAGTGACACATAGACAATAAAAAACACCATTTAAAAGCCAGTAAGAAGGACTGATTAATGAAGCAATAATTCCAGTCTAATATATCTTGTGAAACATGCAGAACGCGGCCTATTTGCTGAATGACATCATTGGGCAATCCTGCCCGGGCGGCCTCGATCGCCGCCGCGATCCGAAAAGAGTCCTGAACTCGCTGGCAGGAAGACCCAGAGACGTTAAACATTTACGAAAGACCACCAAGAATTGGAATCTCGTAAGGGGGGAACCATCTTCATGAACTAGGAATGAAGAGTTACCGCGGCGAACGGCTATGTAGTTATGAATCAATCTAACTGGGCAAACTGGGCCAGATATAGAAAACAAAGATATCCAGCAGCCGTTCCCGGCTTGATCAGTCTTAGATCTCCGAATCCATAAACCGCCATTACACAATGTGATGTCGTCATGCCGAAGGCCCCAGTGGGTGCCCCGCCAGGAGAAACCAACTCCCCAATGCGCAATGCTCCAAAAAAGGCTATAGCAAAAGAAGCAGAGAAGAGAGCAGACTCGAAAGGAGAAGGGCAAAAGGCGGAGATGTGGCCGATGATACGAGAAAGAAGGCTAAAAGAAACCGGCCTTCTGCACTCCCTTCTAGGCTGCCCCCTGCCCCTCCCCTTGACTGCTTGTTGGACTATGAAAAACTTAGTAATGTCCAACCAACCTCATAGTTTGGAAAGCAAGGCCAGACAGCCGGTTCCGAGCAACCGCGCAGGAAAAACCCTCATTGTACAGGTGAAAAAGGTGCTGGCAGGTAACTTCCAATCTGGCAAAGTCAGATGTAGCAACAGGGAAACTTGCTGCAAAAACTAACCATTCCGCCCGTGCCTTACCATAAGCAAGCCAAGTCCTCGGGGCCACTGAAGGCGTCACCAACGGCATCAGCTGCATTCCAACAGATCCCACATGCTGTGTGGGTATGAGATTCCCTCTGTTTGGGCGCGAGGACAGTGCTGTCGGAATTTCTGAAATTGAAAAAGGGACAGAGAATCAGCGATAGTGTTACACCTGCCAGGCACATGGCGAGCCCTGAACCAAATGTTGAGCTCCAAACATTGCAACACTAAAAATCTAAGTAATTTTTATAACTGGCAGAGAGGATGAAGTCAGATGATTAATCGCATGCACCATGCTCATTTTGTCTGTCCAGAATAAAATCCGCTTCTATTTGAAGAATGAGCCCCAAATCATAACAGCTGTCACAATGGGGAATAACTCGAGAACAGTTAGATTGGACACAAAACCATTGGCGTGCCAGGACTGAGGCTAATGCTTGGCGCACCATTGATCACAAAAATAACGCCAAAGCCCAACGATCCGGATGCTTCGGAAAACAGTGATAATTCTTCATTGGAGACAAAGTTATCCTGGAAACAAGTTTGACCATTGTACCTGGACAGGAAATCATTCCAAATAAACAAATCAGCCCTTAGGCGGGAGGTAATCCTGATACGATGATGAGGTAGCCGAACACCCTTTGTAGCAAGGGATAATCTGCGGGAAAAAACTCGGCCCATTGGCATGACACGACAGGCGAATACTAGAAGGCCCAACAAAGATTGCACCTGCTGGAGGGTCACACTATGGACAGAACAAAACCCCATGATCAGGGAGCACAGCTTCAAAACCTTGTCATCCGGGAGACGAAAAACCATCGTGTTGGAATCGATCTCAATACCGAGAAAGGAAAGAACTGAGGAAGGACCGACTGTTTTGTCCTTTGACAACGGAACACCAAATCTGAACATCAAACTGCAAACCGTATCCAATAAAAATTGGCAATGGGTGGAATCTTGGGGGAAAACAAACAGGAAGTCATCTAGATAATGAATGACAGATTGAGAACAGGATTCAACTTTAACCACCCATTCCAAGAAAGAACTGAATAGCTCAAAATAGGAACATGACATGGAGCAGCCCATAGGAAGGCACGTATCGTAGTAATAAAAACCGTCTACAAAACATCCCAACAAATGGTAGCAACCGGGTGGACCGGAAGAAGGCGAAAAGCCGACTCAATGTCTGACTTGGCCATCAGCGCCCCCGGCTTGCCTAACTAAAGCCACAGCTTTGTCGAAAGAGATGTACGTAACTGATGCATCTGATTCGAGTATACCATCATTGACGGAAAAACTTTTTGGGTGAGAAAGGTGGTGAATTTAACGGAATTTTCCCAGCTCCTTTTTCGGAATGACCCCGAGCGGAGACACACGTAGGTTGAAAAAAGGTATCGAATTAAAGGGTCCTTTAAATCTGCCTTTATCTAACTCGCTGTTTAGCTTGTCAAGCAAAACATTATGGAGTTCCATCGCCGACTTCAGATTCCGGGCAAAAAGGGGTTGTCTGTTAAGGTTAAAAAGGATGAAGAATCCGAAAGTGAAGCTGAAGCGCAGCTGCGCCGCCGCCTCTTTATTGGGGTACCGATCGACCCACGGCCCCATCGCAATTACGCTCACTGGGGTCTTGATTTTTGGGTGGATTTGACGACTTTGTTGGCAATTTTGCAGGAGGGCAGGAGCATTTGGCTGCTGTATGGGAGCCTCCGCAAGTAGAGCATTTATGTTTATATCTGCAGAGACCAAAGAATCGGCAGTGCCCTTCATTAAATAGCCAACATGTGCCGGGTCTACGCACGGCCACTGAACTGGAACTAGCAAAGTTGCCAGGGGCCGCGGCATGAAAGGGGACTTTTGGAGTCATCATGAAGCGCAACCAGGAATCCGTAGCTTTTACCTCCCCACCCTAAGTGTGGTTGTAGGGCCAACCAATGCCTGAAATCTTTATCATAACGCCACCACACAGACCCGCCGTGCGCTTTGTATGCGTTATATATGGAATCAACGTATATAAAAAGCTTGGAACAACGTTCAGGGTGTTTCTGACCCATGACACACCCCAATACAAAAAAGGCTTGCAGCCAATTATTAATAGTTTTGGCGACCCAAGGTTTTTTGTCAAAAGGCCGATCAGCAGAACGCCTTTCCTTGTCGACCGTGAATTGATCAGTAGAAACAAGCAACCAAATGTCTATATAATCGTTAGCCCATATTTTATTAACGATCTCAGGATCAAGGTGAGAACCCAAGGGGGAGATACCACAAAAGAATGTATCCTTATGTCTTTCAGCCCTAGGAGGGGGCTCATGTCTCTTTTCGGGTTGACTTCCAAGTAATAAAGGGTTAACCAGTATTTTATTACCCGGGGTATTTAAATGGGCTAACAGTGTTTTTAATGATATAGCTGTAGTATCGGCACCTTCCCAAGCCCCGAAATAATTGTACTCACCGACCACTGGAGCATCTGTGGGATTAACAGGTATATGTTGAGCCGCTACCGATTGGGCAGCATGTGGTTGAACCACATAGGGATCAGCATCTCTCTGGCGGTGTGATCTGCGACGAGAGTGCCTGCTGGACGACCTAGAATCGTCGGATGGATCAGCCGTGGTTGATGGCAAACGCCATCTTGATGACCGAGACCGACAGCTTCTGCGAGAAGACCTGGACCGACGGCAGAGCGGCGATCATGATCCCTACTGGACCGCCTATGCCTATATGGGCTGCGCGAATGTGATGAAGAGGAGGCGGAGGCAGCGGAGCGGTTTCCGCGCCCGCGGCGTCGCATACCGTGGGCCGTGCTTCCAGCACCCGCTGATGCCTGAACAGGGAGGACCTTGGGTAGGCTCTGCGGCACAGGGGGCAAGGCCATCACTGACTGTGCTGCAGTAGGCAAAGCCATCCCCGCAGGTGCTGCCGGAGGCAATGCCATCACCAGAGGAGCCACAGGAGGCAAAGCCATCCCTGCAGGAGCTGCAGAAGGCAAAGCCATCACCGCAGGAACTGGAAGAGGCAAAGCCATCACCGCTGCTGCCGCAGGAGGCAAAGCCATCACTGCTGTTGACACCTGAGGCAAAGCCATTCCCCCCCCCAGGTCCATGGTCTGGTGAGCAAATTGGGGAGATAGCATAGCATTGGCGGGGGCAGTAACTCTGCACACTTCTGAAGTAATGCAATGTGACAGGGGAGGTAAGGTAGTGGATGATGGGGGCTGCGTACTACCAGCAGACTTCCCCGCTGAGGAGGAGCTGCAGCTATTATTGCCTCCCATGGCAGAGTGTGGGCACTATGAAACGTGGAGGGGTAGGCCGGTGTAGGAGGGATGGGGGTACACCTGGCATCTGGTGTGCAGGGATTTGCGTTTCTAAAGCATGTGCCGCCGCCTTGCCTGTGAGACAGGAGAGGCTTGCGGCCGACGCGTGTACTGGTGGTGTCGGGCGTGTGGGCGTTACAGCGTGCGCGGCGAGCGCCCACCCTGCGCGCATGCACTGTGATGTATTTGTCGAGGGACTCAGACACTCCGGAGGGCAGATTAGACGAGCAGGCCACCTGCCACCTGGAGTCTGCATTTGAGCCTCAGGAGGAGGGGAACACTGCTCACACAGAATAGCAGCAATCCAGTCGTCCCTCTCCCTCCTGATTCTGTCCCTGACAGCCTGGTTCAGCATGTCAGCCATCTCTCACCGGGAACGTCACACACAGCAGCGTCTGGATCTCACAAGGTAAGGAGAGACCGGAATCAGGAAAAGGGGGAATGTTTATAGGGGAAATAGTGGGATCATGGGAACATTCCCATTGGATAACAACCCCAGAAGGGGAGGGAGGGAAAAGTGGACATGAGAGGATCCTTAACCCCTTACAGCCAGGGCAGAGCAGTCAGGGTGCATTCAGTAAAACAATGATATGCCCTATTCTGGATCTGGCTAAAGAATACTAGAACCTTGAATCATCACAATCCCAGGTATCCAGTTTGATAAATGTCAAAATTGCTTATAGATCTCCCTCCCGCTGGCAAGGGTCACTACAGATTTGTGAGGGTAAACTGCAAGTCCAATGTGACAGCCACTTTGCTGCCAGCAGTGGCTACAACATCATACATTTGGACTTGCAGTTTGCCCTCATGACCCTTTAGTGACCCTTCCTGATCAATTTTTGGCAGAGAAAAAACAGTTTAGAGTGTTTAGGGAGTGCTATAAGCTTTTTTTACCTTACAACATTGGTCTTCAATGGATATGTCCCAGCAGATGGGAATAATTATGTTACTACTGCGAGGGGTCCTCAGGCATGGGCATTTTTTTGCCCTTACATGCCCCAGAATGGCTTTCTGTCAAAGCCTTCTTTCATGGCTTAGGCTTAATATATGATGAACCTGACACAGGGAAGCCGCACCACTGGGTACTATAGCACTGAGTTCTGGCAATGGTTCACTGAAGTTCAGTAGAATGATGCAGTTCTCAGGAGCCAATTCCTTTCTGAAGTTCTTAAGGACATGCTAGCTCTTTATGCTTCTCCTTGTTCTTTGGATGAGGCCATGACCCAGGTCATATGGATGGATCACAGAATTCATGAGAAACAGGGTTCTTGTTATATCCCTCCTGAGCATGTCCATTTACCTAAAGTAGAGCAGATGGAAGTTGGAGCTGTAAGTCCTTGTGACGTGGCGAGATGTCGGCGCAATCTCACATTCTGTCTCTATTGTGTTTTTGTTTGAGATTTTCTCAAGACTGTCCAACTCACCTTCAAGCAAGTAAGACATTGAGATATTGCCTATTTCTGAGTCATTTTTGAGTCAAAAAGGTCTCTCAGACTTCCCGGTACCTGTTTCGTCTGATAAAGTGCTGCTTAAAGTGAATCTACTTTTCAAGAACCAGTTGTTGCCAGCATTGGGTTTCATTGATTGTGGATCTGCTGTTAATTTTATTAATGTGTACTAGTTTTGAAATTAGGTTTAGGGACAGTTACTTTGGAAAGACTCATTCAAATTTCTGCCATGAACAAGACACCGTTACTTCAGAATCTTGTCAAGTTGTTAAAGATGGAATTAACACTCCAAGTGAGAGATTTTAACTCTGAAACCACCTCCTGTTTTGTTTTGGATAACCTACCTGCTGGGTTGGTACTAGGGTTTCCATGGATGTATATTCATAATCCTGGTATTGATTTGTCAGATTGATAAGAGCAGTCGCAACTGTCATAAAAAATGTCTAGATTCTGTACAAACATGCTTTGCTAGCCTGGAGGGTCTTCCAGGATCCAAGAATGTGAAGGCTGATACATTGTCACACAGTCTTAATACTATGTCTCCTCCAAAACCTTCATTCTCCACTCATCCTCAGGGCATTGTGGTTATTATGGTATCCTTGGAATTGGAAGCGGACTTCGGTAAAGCCCAGTCTCTGGCTACTTCCGCTACTCCTGGGTCTAAATTGTTTGTACCTGTGTACCTAAGATTAGGACTGTTACAAGAGTTTCATGATTCCATCCAGAACTGTCAACCTGGGGTCATAGCTACACAGAAAATATATAAAAAATAATATATTTATTAAACACAGTTAAGAATATTAAGAAAACATTTAAAAATATTTTTAATATTGTTATCTTTGTTTAATAAAAATATTTTATTTTATATTTTTGGCTAAAGCTCCTAATTTTCTATTGGGTCTTATTAAGAAAGTAGAGCCCTCTATACATATGATCTTTCAGAAAGCTACAGAGAAAGCCATCGCGAGACTCTTGTTGGCCATCCATGCATAATGATATTAGAGATTTTGTTTCCACCTGTTTCATGTCATGTTTGACATCATAATGTGCAGATATTGTCAGTGAAAATACATTTAGATTATTAATATATTTTCTATCACTGCATTTGAACATGCCCCTACTCCTGTTTTTATTCTTTTTAGGCCTACTTGCATTTTGCACAGATGAGTGCAATCCGATAAACATCAGATTGAAGTCGCACCAGTGTAAAACTATGGGGTAGTGTCCATCTGCGATTAATTTCTCATGCCATATCAGCGTGAGAAATAAATAAAATCATGCTGCATTTGGTAGCGAGTTTTGGCTCACACACACCCATAAAAGTCTATGGGAGCGTGTGAAACAACGCACTGCACTTGCATGTCATCTGACAGGCAGTGGGGGAGATGGGGAGAAACTGCTCCCTCCCTTCACTGCAGCTGTGATCCGATTGCAAGATCTGATTATAGTTGCATGACTCTCAGCTGAAGCTCACAGCAGAGGGTCATTAGCATATCACTTCCGATGCTCTTGCATCAGAAGCTGTGTGCAAGTGGAACCGAGGCCTTATTGTACAGGTATTTATGTTGTTCTTAATTCAGCTGTCCTAAATTTTCAATCAACTAAATTGTATATACAGTAATTTACTGTATTTTTCGGACTATAAGACGCACCCTGGTGTTAGAGGAGGAAAACAAGAAAATAAAATTTTAAGCAAAAAATGTGACACACTGTTATGGGGCGAGGATCTGCTGCTGACACTGTTATGGGGATAATGTCCGCAAATTCTCTACTAAGGTACCCCATCCTGGTAATGATCCTCCTGCCTTGTATATGATCTCCATCCTTGTATATATTCCCATCCTGCTATATACCACCATCATGGTATATATTCCCATCCTGCTATATACCACCATCCTTGTATATGCCCTTATCCTGCTATATACCTCCAACCATCCTGCTATATACCCCATCCATCCTGCTATATACCCCCATCCATCCTGCTATATACCCCCATCCATCCTGGTATATACCCCCATCCATCCTACTATATACCCCCATCCTGCTATATGGCCTGTATCCTGTGGCACACAAAAAAAATAAACGTTTATGCTCACCTTTCCTCGCTCCATGCAGCATCGCTCCTCCTCCTGTCAGTGCCGACAGCAGTGCAGCTGGAGTGTGATGTGTCACCGTTGTCTGCAGCATCGCTCGTCCTCCTGTCTGCCTATCAGCTGACCTGTGTGGAGAGTAGCGCTGTGCACAGCGATGACATCATCCCTGTGCTCTTCGCTCTCTACACAGATCAGCTGGCTGGCAGACAGCAGGAGATTGCAATGCTGCAGACAACAGTGATGGGTAAGTATACTTATTCACTGCCCCCTGCGCTGATGATGATGCGCGGGGGCAGTGAATATAGCCGCACATGATGACTCCAGGCTGTAATTGCCAGGGGTGACCATGTGGGCTGGCTGTTAATTATGCGTTCACCCCCTGCCCATGATCCCAACCACCTGTCAGCAGCGGCTTCAGCGCTGAGGGATGATGGGCAGGAGAATGGGTGTGCATATAAAATGAGCAGGCCCACGTGGTAATGGCAGGCTGGTACAGCCTGCTCATGCCTCTGATGACCCGCTCCAAAGCAGAACCCTCATTCCCCGCAGCCACATTCAGACTATAAGACACACCCCCCACTTTCCCCCAACAGGGTCCAGCACCAGCTCCCCACAGCTGCTTGGGACTCTGTGTTTTGGCTACAGAGGTGACATCACATCACTTACGGGCATCATCAATGCTGTAACTAACCATTGAGCTCAGCAGCTTATGCCATCTAATTCGGCACATCCAATGAGCTCCGTGATTTGCAGCAATGCGTACAGTGTAAGTGACTTTAAAGCTGCAGTCAAAACACCGGGACCCAAACAGCTTTTGGAAGCTAGCTCTAAACCCAGAGATGGTGAGTACCCGCTCTTCTTCTTAATTTTGTTATTTTGCAGCAGATGGGTCCACTTTATTAAAATTGGAAAACCCATTTAATCACCCTATGTAGTCACTTCTCTCCTGAATCATGGTTCATATGACCTACATTCCCAATATTCTTGAAGTTTATAAGTTAGATTTCCATTGGTTTATGGAAGAGAACACACACATATTTATGTATATATATATATATGTTATATGTTGTACGTATACCCTCTTTCACTTGTAAAGCGCCATGGAATAAATGGCGCTATAATAATAAATAATAACAATAATATATATATTATTCTGTAAATGTTTGCAGCGCAAAATCACCTGTAGTCCTTTTAGTGATGGAGCTATAATGTCAACTTCAAGCAAAGAGAACTTTTGCATGTTTGGTATTTTCTCCTTGTTTGTGTAGGTACTTGGTTGACTTTAGAGTCTCACAACATACTAATACATTTGACAATTGATGACTTCTCATGACCCTTGTCTATTTCAGAGATGAGATTGTGGGTCTCATTGTAAACTGATGTGGACAGTCACAGCTTTGGTAAAGTATTGCGGGTATGTCGGATCTATATGAGCAGTAAAAATAAAATCCAACACCCCCCCAAATCTTTTTTAATCTTCATATGGAAAAAAACATCATTATCATATTGGCACTAGATATTTGATTGCATTTTTTATACATTACTGTCAGATTTCTGTTACCTACAAGCTAAATATAAATCTTATTTGGAATGATGAGCACAAAACGACTAAATCATCATAAAGATGTCTAAGAGAGTGATGAATCATTAGAAGAACAGACTGACTAAGATGTGAACAGTCATAATCTAGAATCTGTAAAATTGGATTTTGAATCCCTCAAAAAACACCATCTGACAAAATGATGAATCAATCTGATTAGTGATAGAATCACGAGGACTATATGGTCACATCTGTTCCACCAACTGATGTGGTATAAAAAGAAGCACAGCACATCAAATTCAAATCAAACAGAATCATTGCTATTTATAAGATAACCTGATGGACCAGCATGTGGAACAGAGGTATATAATCAACTACTTATCAAGAAATCACCTGGTAAAGAAATGTTCATGGGTGGTGTAATTAACACGTTAACAGCTCTCATCAGCCATCCATCTTGTACTGTATGGAAATGCATAAGGCCTGGGATCATATCCATTTCGTGTCAAGCATGGTCAACACTGGATAGAAGTTTTGAAGAGCTAGCACTCTAATGGATTAAGTTATTTTGTTCATGATACAGCAGTGCTGTGAAGGTTTGGTCATGGTTGTCATCATGGCCTTCACTCTTGTGAATGTGGTGAGTATACTGATCCACTAGCTCAAAACTGGCTTCCATAGCTTGGTTTAAAGCTAGCCATTGTGCTTAGCAGTGTATAAGCGGCTGCCCTGGTTTTCACCCATCAATCCCTGTGTTATGTCTGTAGAGTGGCTTCAAACCAAGGAATGGGACTGCTTAAAAAAAGAAAAAAGTGGAGAAAAAAAACATAGTATTTCCATCATTGTTCCCCAATTCCAGTCCTCAAGAGCCACCAACAGGTCATCTTTTCAGGATTTCCTTAGTATTGCTCAGGTGATAATTCCATCAAGGAAATCCTGAAAATATGATCTGTTGGTGGCTCACGAGGACAGGCATTGGGGAACACTGATATACAGCAATGATAGAATCAGATCCAAAAATGTAGTCAGAGAGGGAGATAAATGAACTTGAGGGCCATTTTTCGAACTGAAAACTAAATTTAAAAATCAAGGTTCTGGTTCTATGATTGGATGCTCTATGTTCGAACAAAACTCGTGCGAGCAATGCTGTGCTCAGGTACGCTTGGTGCTCAGCCTTGTGTGAGCCGCTTGCAGTGTTTGAACGGTGCACATTGGGAGTAACAACAGCGTGATCACATGTAGTGTGCAACAAAAAAAATGGTAAAAACCCTGGCCACCCTCCCCTGGAAGTGATCTGCTTATGGCTGGCAATATATGGGTGGAGAATCAAACTGCCAATCAGTGACTAGATCGGGGATTCAGGGCAAGCTCAGAGCCTATGGAGCTAGGCTCATTTGCTGCCAGCAATCCGAATCTTCAAAGGTTCCCTCATCTGTAGTCAGAGATGGAGGCCAAGCAGAATTAACAGGCAAGACTAATTAGACAATGCTTGGTCAAAATAGAAAGGGAATCCAAGGGTGAATTAGTAGCTTAGAATGATAAGTCTTTCTTGCACTCACTGTGAGTGGAAGAAAGGCGATTTCGGCAGCTAAGCAAGAAAGGGTTCTTTACAGTTAAAGTAGTCAGATTGTGGAATACTCTACCATAAGAGGATGTAATGGAAGACACTACACTGTGTGCACAATTATTAGGCAAATGAGTATTTTGATCACATGATACTTTTTATACATGTTGTCCTATTCCAAGCTGTATAGGCTTGAGAGCCAACTACCAATCAAGTAAATCAGGTGATGTGCATCTCTGTAATGAGGAGGGGTGGGGTGTAATGACATTAACACCCTATATAAGGTGCGCTTAATTATTAGGCAACTTCCTTTCCTTTGGCAAAATGGGTCAGAAGACAGATTTGACGGGCTCTGAAAAGTCCAAAATTGTGAGATGTCTTGGAGAGGGATGTAGCAGTCTTGAAATTGCCAAACTTTTGAGCATGATCGCCGAACAATAAGCGTTTCATGGCAAATAGCCAACAGGGTTGCAAGAAGCGTGTTGGGCAAAAATGGCACAAACTAACTGCCCATGAATTGAGGAAAATCAAACGTGAAGCTGCCAAGATGCCATTTTCCACCAGTTTGGCTATATTTCAGAGCTGCAACGTTACTGGAGTATCAAAAAGCACAAGGTGTGCCATACTCAGGGACATGGCCAAGGTAAGGAAGGCTGAAAAACGACCACCTTTGAACAAGAAACATAAGATAAAATGTCAAGACTGGGCCAAGAAATATCTTAAGACTGATTTTTCAAATGTTTTATGGACTGATGAAATGAGAGTGACTCTTGATGGGCCAGATGGATGGCAGAAAGAAAGCAGAGAGCTGCACTCCGACTCAGATGCCAGCAAGGTTGAGGTGGGGTACTGGTATGGGCTGGTATCATCAAAGATGAACTTGTGGGACCTTTTCAGGTTGAGGATGGAGTGAAGCTCAACTCCCAGACCTACTGCCAGTTTCTGGGAAACAACTTCTTCAAGCAGTGATACTAGAAGAAGTTGGTATCGTTCAAGAAAAAAAAGAATTTCATGCAGGACAATGCTCCATCACATGCATCCAACTACTCCACAGCGTGGCTGGCCAGTAAAGGTCTAAAAGATGAAAAAATAATGACATGACCCCCTTGTTAACCTGATCTGAACCCCATAGAGAACCTGTGGTCCCTCATAAAATGAAAGATCTACAGGGAGGGAAAACATTACACCTTTCGGAACAGTGTCTGGGAGGCTGTGGTGGCTGCTGCACACAATGTTGATCATAAACAGATCAAGCAACTGACAGAATATATGGATGGTAGGCTCTTGAGTGTCATCATAAAGAAAGGTGGCTATATTGGTCACTAATTTTTTGGGGTTTTGTTTTTGCATGACAGAAATGTTTATTTCTAAATTTTGTGCAGTTATATTGGTTTACCTGGTGAAAATAAACAAGTGAGATGGAAATATATGTGGTTTTTATTAAGTTGCCTAATAATTCTGCACAGTAATAATTCTGCACAGATATCCTCCTAAGATAGCCACATCTAAAAAATATCCCTCTCCAACTTCCAAAAATATTAAGCTTTGATGTTTATGAGTGTTTTAGGTTAATTGAGAACATAGTTGTTGATCAATAATAAAAAAAATCCTCTAAAATACAACTTGCCTAATAATTCTGCACACGGTGTATAACAACTTTTAAACAATTTTAAAAAAGGGCTGGATGATTTCCTCAGTACACACAACATTGTCGGTTATAAATGATTTAGGGACAAAATAAATAATTGGTGGAGGAAGGTTGAACTAGATGGACCAAGGTTTTTTATTCAACCTATGTAACTATAAAAAAAATAGTGAAAGCAAAAGCCAGGTAAGAATATTAGTATATCAATCCAATAAGCACACAGAGTGGAAGAATACAATAGCTGGCTAAGGGCACAAACACATCAGCGGTATTCTGCCGCACTGCCGGATCCAGCATAAGGGCAATACAGTACATTACAGTTCCCAGACAGTGCGGCAAGCCCCGGTCACATGCTGTCACATGCCCCGGTCACATGACCGCATGTCCCCGGATCTTGCCAGTGAACTTTAATGTACTGTACTATCCTTGTGCCGGATCTGCGAGTTCGGCAGGAAAACGCTGATGTGAAACCAGCGTAAGGGAAGTAATAAGAATGATTTTGGGGACCCTGATTATCCACTGCTCCACAGAATGACTCTTCTGATTGTTCAGTCATTGGTGGTGAATACCAAACCGTGCTAAGTGCAATGTTGTGTGTGGCAGCACCTGACAGAAATCTACCACACTGAATCTTCATGGTAATAGGCAAGACATTTTTTCACTAATGAAAAGAAAGTTTTCTTACATTTTTCATCTCCACTAATATCATTATTAATACGCATCGGAGAGACAACTTGCATCTAATCTCTTGGACCAACAGAGATCTATTAGACATAGGATTAGTCTAAGAAATAAGATTCTATAGATGAAAAGTGAGATTCTGTTTGAATGTCTCATCTTATGTTTTCCATTTGTTAATGCCAACTAATGTGTTTTTTCACAACTAATAGGACATACATGTAAAAATTGGACGTAACACTAAACTAGAACCTAAGAAAAGGATTTTTTGTAAAACCTTTGTAGAATAGAAGAAGAAAATGTGTTGGAGATAAGCAGATCCCAGTCCGATGGGTTTAACATCAGAAGAAGTAGATAGATAATGTTATGGTCTGTTTCTCCATGGACCCTCCATGATCCTAAGCTTACAATAGTCTACTAATCAGAGGTATTCAGCTTAAAATGTTCACTAGACCGCAGGATCCTTTCATGGATTAGTAGACAGTGAATGTTAATAAAGTCAAATATGCACTGCTTTTCATGTAGGTGAAAGTAATTGGCTTAATGCATATGTTAAGACTTAGCAGCAAAAAGAATGACAAATTATATAAAGGTATTTGTTGAAACATATGGCAGTTATAAGGGAAATTACTCTAGTTTATTTCCCATAAAAGAATTAACAGTTAAAATGTGTCATGAGACATTTATTAGAAGAATGTTTATCTGAAAGAGGAAATTATGAGTTGAGACTTAAAGATGAGCGAATTGATTCGTAGAACCATGGTCAAGCTGCCAACATCAGTATCATATGCCCGCCAGACAGGAGCCCTGCAAACCACCTTCTACCAGCTGGCATCCCCAGTGTGTCTCTTAAATAGTAGGCCAAACACAACGTCATGCAAAGAAGGTGGCTCAAAAAGCTTCCATCCAGTGACCATGGACTACTAAAATGGCTGTTGAGGGTGCTATGAGCCGATTCACTCATCCACATTAAGATTGAATAGAAACATATACAGTAAAGGAAACAATTCTTTAATCCCTTGCTGATTTTGTACGTTTGCCCACTGACAAAGACATGAACTGTCTATAATTTTAAGGGTAGGTTAATTTTAACAATGAGAGATAGAACATCCCAAAAAAAATCCAGAAAATCACATTGTATAAATTATATAAATTATTTTGCATTTTGCAGAGGGAAATAAGTATTTGATCTCTCTGGCAAACAAAACTTAAGACTTTATGGCAAAACCCTTGTTGGCAAGCACAGCAGTGAAACTTTTTTTGTTGTTGATAATGAGGTTTGTGCACATGTCAGGAGGAATTTTGGTCCACTCGTCTTTGCAGATCATCTCTAAATCATTAAGATTTTGTAGCTGTCATTTGACAACGCGGAGGTTGGAGTCTGAGCCTAAGCCCCTCCATGACCTTAATGTGCTTCTTTTTGAGCCACTTCTTTGTTGCCTTGGCTGTATGTTTTGGGTCATTGTTGTGCTGGAAGACCCAGCCACGACCAATTTTTTATGTCTTGGTGAAGGGAAGGAGGTTGTCACTCAGAATTTTATGGTACATGGCTCCATCCATTGTCCCAATGATGCGGAGAATTAATCCTGTGCCCTTACCAGAGAAACACCCCCAAAACATAATGTTTCTACCTCCATACTTGATGGTGGGGACGGTGTTGTTTTGGTCATAGGCAGCATTTCTCTTCCTCCAAACATGGCGAGTTGAGTTAAGGCCAAAGAGCCCAATTTTTGTCTTATCTGACCACAGCACCTTCTCCCAATCACTCTCAGAATCATCCAGGTGTTCACTGGCAAACTTCAGATGGACCTGCGCATGTGCCTTTTTGAGGAGTAGGACTTTGCGGGCACTGAAGGATTTTAAGCCATTACGACATAATGTGTTACCAAGGTTTTCCTTAGTGACAGTGGCCCCAGCTGCCTTGAGATCATTACCAAGTCCCCCCATGTAGTTTTAGGCTGATCTATCACCTTCTCCATGATCCTGGATACTCCATGAAGTGATATTTTGCATGGTGCCCCAGATAGACGTCGATTGACACTCATTTTGTATGTCTTCAATTTTCTTACTATTGCACCAACAGTTGTCTCCTTCTCACCCAGCATCTTACTTATGGTTTTGTAGCCCATTCCAGCCTTGTGCAGGTCTATGATCTTGTCCCTGACATCCTTAGAAAGCTCTTTGGTCTTGCTCATATTGTAGAGGTTAGAATCTGACTTATTAATTGAGTCTGTGGACAGGAGTCTTTTATACCGGTGATAATTGAAGACAGCTGTCTTTAATTAAGGTAACGAGTTAATTAGGAGCATCTAAGTGGTCTGTAGGAGCCAGAACTCTTAATGGTTGGTAGGGGATCAAATACTTATTTCTCTCTGCAAAATGCAAATACATTTAAATAATTTATACAATGTGATTTTTTTGTATTTTATTTTGGATATTCTATCTGTCACTGTTAAAATTAACCTACTCTTAAAATTATTGACTGTTCATGTATTTGTCAGTGGGTAAACTTACAAAATCAGCCAGGGATCAAATAATTATTTCCTTCAATGTAATAGCTTTTAAAAACCTGACCTACGGCTCCCCCTAGTTATTCTTAACATCCTAAGGACTGGCTTATTTTCAGCTTTTAGGATAAAAGCATTTTTTTTATAGTTACACTCCAAGAGTAATAACTTTTTTATATTTTCTTCAACATAGTATGTTGAAGAAAACCCATTTTGAGGGTATATTTTAATCTTTAGTAATACTTAGGGGGAGTGAATAAGAAACTGCAAAAAGAAGCAAAACAAATTCTAGTCAAGAAGCAAAACCAAAAGGATATCACATGCAGAGATTACAATTTGCTAGCAGGTTGATGTAATTGAACTATTCTATCTCACTGAACTATCACTGTATATTCTTGCCACTAATTAAAATAGATAAGGCCAATATAAGCTTTGCCTTATTCCCATAGACCCATAGAGCTGTATGGTTTACGGTATACACTGAATATGTTTACTACACAAGGAAATTCAAATTTGCTGTGTTTGACAAAATATTTAACACATTATCATTTGGAATAAGGTTGCTGTAACTTGCAAGTATTCAGTATCACCTGAAATTATATATATCTCTAATATATAAAGCTGAATGTGTGCATGTGTGTGTGTGTGTGTGTGTGTGTGTGTGTGTGTGTGTCCAGGATTGGCATCTGCACCATCGCAGCTACAGCCACAAAATTTTGCACACTCACACTTCTGGACCCCGAGAGCGTCATATGCTATGTTGTGAGGCGAAATTTTAACCCTGCGCGTTCCAATTTTCCAATCAATTTTTCCCCTATCTACATAATGGGGAAAAAGTGAAATGAAAAGTGTATCCGCACCGTCGCATTCACAATCACAAAATTTTGCACAGACACCTCATGTGACCCAGGGAACATCGTAGACTATGTTTTGACAGGAAAATTTAACCCCACGCTTTACAGTTACTCTCCAAAAAACATGACTTCATTAAAGTAAATGGATAACAACCTATAAAAAATTCAGGAATCGTACTCTATATTTGAAACATCAAATTTTTATTTGTACAAAGTGCTCGTGCAAAAATCACATAAAAATTTCATCATACACAGGATAGCATTTTTGGGATATAGGGAGGGATGTCAAGCCGCACTTATAAGGAGTGGCACAGTACTACAGTGACTGCATCTGCCCGTATAGTAATGGCCAGTGTAAATGGACATATATATATATTATATGTTTACAGGAGCGGACCAATGGGGATGTAGTTTACATGCGCATAGTATAGGATACCAAACTTGTAGAGTTTTATACTAGTATGGAGATATAAGCACACATATATAGAATATGGGTATGTCAACAACCACTATATAGATTGATTAAAGGGCACCATAATTTGCATGCCATAAAAGTTTAAGGTATCAGGCATGTGCCTATAGTATTACCCCCATCTATCTACTTAGCCCCATAAGTCAGTCCAATTACCTGTTGTCATTTGTACAGAATATATGTCCACAGCAGCACCGCAAATTGCACCCACTCCAACCTCGACGCGCGTTTCACCGCACTGCCGGTTTCATCAGGAGGTATGTGCTGTCCATAGCATATACCCTTTATAAAGGGTCCATGATTGAGTTCAGGTGCACACCTCCGGTCGGGTATGTGGACGCACATGTTTGTATGATGCGCATCCTGGGCGCAAGTCGCCTGTCGAGCACGTCACGCGCCACATGACCGCAACTCTGCAGTCAGCGGCCACGTGACACGGAGCGGGCATGGAGACCGGATATGTATTCCAGTCTCCATGCCAACTCACTCTGTCGGCGAGTCACGCGCAGGAAATGCACAGCGCACACCAACACTGCGTCCCCCAGCGTCAGGCAGCAGCCGAATTCAACCATGTAAGGTAGTTATATTAGCTAACCTTAAAAATAGTACTTGAGCATATGTCTGAAAACATTCACATGTAAATACATAGATAATCATAATATATTGCCAGCATATATTTTTATATTAACGCTGACATAATATCTTCCATATCTTTTTATGTATATGTAAACATGCACATTATACTTAGTGTTGAATAACTACGTCCATCCGCAGTCCAAATATTCTCCAACTTTTCAATATTCAGTTTTATTCATCCATATGGCTAACATTGTAGCATTGGGCTTTTATATCCCCTTTGTTTTCCATCAAAGAGAGGGAGAGGGTCCATTGAATTCAACAGAGTAGATGTTTTCTATAACGTATGACATTGCTATATGCTAGAGACAAGGGCATAGAAAAAGAACAGGAAATTATATTAAAATTTTATATAATGAAATAAAGTGTATTAAAATTCGCGCTACACATGCAAAAAGGACCTGAAGCTCAAGGATTCGTTTAAGCCTCTTGGGGCCATGGTGTCAAGCACTACAATCCATTTTGTTTCTTTTTTTAGAAGTTCATTTTTATAATTTCCCCCTCTGGCTCCCAAGCTGACATGATCAATGCCTTTTACTTTGAGGCCAGTGGGATTGCACTTATGGTAAAGGAAAAAATGTTTTGGTATTGTTTTTAGCTCACTAATATCTTTACATCCCTTGGCATTGATGATATCGCGGATATGCTCCAGAGTTCTCACTCTTAGCTGTCTGGTGGTCATGCCAATATATATCATGTTGCATGAACAGCTAGCATGATATATCACCATTTCAGTCTTGCAAGTGATGTTAAATGTAATGGAGTAGTTTTTTGTACCCCCACTGTTCTCAAATGTTGTACATCTCTGCACATATTTACATGCAGAGCAGGTCCCACATTTGTAACAGCCCCATTTGGGTCCTTTTTGACTGAATGGATTATTGTTCAAAGGGACATAGTGGCTACGGGTTAGTAAATCTTTAAGATTTTTGGATCTACGCCAAGTCATTGATGGATATATAGTCAGATGTCTGGCTAGGTCTTTATCTGCCAGCAATATCTGCCAATGTCTCTGAAAAATGGTTTTGATTTCATGCCATCTATTATTAAACGCTGTGATAAATCTCACAGGTTGTAGATCTCTACTGTTGTTTATGTTTTTAGTTGTTAAGAGAGACTCACGATTGCTTTTGGCTGCTCTAATGTATCCTGATCTTATATTTTTTGGTTTATAGCCTCTCTCAGCTAAGTTGTCGCTCAGAAGTCTAGCTTGATTTTCAAAGTTTCCCGCATTAGAGCAGATTCTCCGCATGCGCAAAAATTGCCCTGTTGGCACTGCTTTAATGGTCTGGGGGTGGTGGGAGGAGGACGCATGCAAAAGTGTATTTGTAGCAGTGGATTTTTTGAAGACATCCGTACTCAAGTGACCATCTTCATTTCTCATGATCAGAACGTCCAAGAACTCCACCTTCCAATAGTCATATTTTGATGTTAATTTGATATTTAGATCATTTCTGTTCAAATTTTGCAGGAATATCTCCAGGGATGCCTCAGAACCCTGCCATACAAATAGGACATCATCAATGTACCTATACCATGAGACCACTGCATCGAACCCCTCTACGGACTGGACAACATCTCGCTCCCACAACCCCAGGAAGAGATTAGCATATGAGGGCGCACAAGTCGCCCCCATTGCCACTCCCTGGAGCTGTAGGTAATAGCGATCCTTAAAGACAAAGTAGTTATGAGTTAGAACAAAGTCCAATAACTCCATAACAAATTGAATCAGTTCTTTGTCCATATTGGTCATCCGCAGAAAGGTCCTACATGCAGTGGTCCCATGGTCATGAGCAATAGATGTATATAGCGCCTCTACATCGCATGTAACCAGAATCATATCTGGTTCTAGCTGAATACTGTCGAGGCGCTTGAGTATATCTGTAGTGTCTCTAATATGTGAAGGCAGGGTTCCAACACATTCCTGGAGATAAAAGTCAACAAATCTGCATATTTTCTCATTTAGACCCCCAATCCCAGATATTATTGAGCGTCCTGGGGGATTATTTCTATCTTTATGGACTTTTGGTGTTATATAGAAGGTTGGAGTTCTTGGAGATTCCGTCATGAGCCCATCCCTCATTTTGGCTGAGATGATTCCCCTGCTAAAACCTATTTCAATGATCTCATCTAGTATCTTTTTGTATGGTATAGTAGGATTACTATCCAATTTCTTATAGCAAACTGATGATCTCAGCTGACGTAGGGCTTCACGCTCATACATATCTGCAGGCCAAATCACAAGGTTACCCCCTTTATCTGCTGGTTTTATTACTATATTTTTCATATTTTTTAATTCTTTAACAGCTTCTCTTTCCTTAAATGTCAAATTATAATTTGTTACTTTTTCAGGAATAGAGAGTAGATCTTTTCTTACCAGCTCAACAAAGATGTCCACATTTGGACTCGGTCCATGGGGGGGAAACACTTGTGATCGGCTGTGCAGATATGTAGGAAAACGTGCTCGAGTGCGGTCATCAGGCTCTTGTTGTTCATCAAGTAGACTTTCCAAATCTGAGAGGGCTTGCTGTTCCCTAAAAGTGGAGAAATGTTTATCGTCATTAGAGGAGAAAAATTTCTTAAATCTCAGCTTCCTAGCAAATAGTTCTAGGTCTTTTACAAGCGTAAAGTGATCACATTTGGCTGTGGGGGCAAATGTTAGCCCTTTTTCCAAGACATTAATTTGGTTTGTTGTGAGTTTTATATTTGACAGATTGATTACCTTTAATTTGTCTTGGGTTTGTGTCCCCACTTTTTCTGGTTCCTTAGTACTCTTCCGGAACTTCCTGAGGCTATGGCATCGAGTAGGGGGCCATGTTCCAAAACTTCTCCCCTCCCTTGCCGCCTGGCTAAAAAATGCTCGCCACATGCTTCTTCAGAGATACTTGATGTTATCGATGATGATCGTGAATTTCGTCCGATTTTATTCTTGTTTCTCTGATTATTATTGTACCACCTATAGACCTTGTGGTTACGGTAGTCTAATTGATCTCGCTGATATTTTTTAATCTTTCTCTCTTGTACTTCTTTCTCACACTTATTAATCTCAAGATCTATTTCTTTGTCAAATTTAGAATGTTCATCAGTGGTAAGTTTTTCTTCAATTTGTATTTTATAATTATCAATCTCTTTTTCCACTGCTTCAATAGATTTTTTATCCAACCCAATTAATAACTCAATAAGTGTGTAAGAACATTTAGTTAGTGCTTCTTCCCATCTCTCTATGAAGAGGGAATCCGTAATTTCTGTAGTGGGGAAAACTTGTATTCTAAGCCCGCGTGGAATAATATTTTTCTGAAGGTAATTTTCTAATGACACCTTGTTCCACCACAGGCGGGTACGCTTTTTGAGCGAATCTTTTACCTTGAGCTTCAGGTCCCTAATATTACATGTATCCTGTTCTACGGCACCTCCTTCACCAAAAAGAGATCCTATTTGGTTAATCCATGTTTTATCACGCTTTTTATAATGCATAAAGTTAATGGTTGAGGCGTCTGAAAATACAGAAACATAACAATGTCAAATAACCTATATAAAGCCTCTCATAGTTCTGAAACAGATTCCAATGTATTAGATAACAACCTATAAAAAATTCAGGAATCGTACTCTATATTTGAAACATCAAATTTTTATTTGTACAAAGTGCTCGTGCAAAAATCACATAAAAATTTCATCATACACAGGATAGCATTTTTGGGATATAGGGAGGGATGTCAAGCCGCACTTATAAGGAGTGGCACAGTACTACAGTGACTGCATCTGCCCGTATAGTAACGGCCAGTGTAAATGGACATATATATATATCATATGTTTACAGGAGCGGACCAATGGGGATGTAGTTTACATGCGCATAGTATAGGATACCAAACTTGTAGAGTTTTATACTAGTATGGAGATATAAGCACACATATATAGAATATGGGTATGTCAACAACCACTATATAGATTGATTAAAGGGCACCATAATTTGCATGCCATAAAAGTTTAAGGTATCAGGCATGTGCCTATAGTATTACCCCCATCTATCTACTTAGCCCCATAAGTCAGTCCAATTACCTGTTGTCATTTGTACAGAATATATGTCCACAGCAGCACCGCAAATTGCACCCACTCCAACCTCGACGCGCGTTTCACCGCACTGCCGGTTTCATCAGGAGGTATGTGCTGTCCATAGCATATACCCTTTATAAAGGGTCCATGATTGAGTTCAGGTGCACACCTCCGGTCGGGTATGTGGACGCACATGTTTGTATGATGCGCATCCTGGGCGCAAGTCGCCTGTCGAGCACGTCACGCGCCACATGACCGCAACTCTGCAGTCAGCGGCCACGTGATCGACGCGCGTTTCACCGCACTGCCGGTTTCATCAGGAGGTATGTGCTGTCCATAGCATATACCCTTTATAAAGGGTCCATGATTGAGTTCAGGTGCACACCTCCGGTCGGGTATGTGGACGCACATGTTTGTATGATGCGCATCCTGGGCGCAAGTCGCCTGTCGAGCACGTCACGCGCCACATGACCGCAACTCTGCAGTCAGCGGCCACGTATTAAAGTAAATGGAGCCTGGAACTACAGGTTATTAGTAGGAGCTGTGAGTGGTTGCTATAGGAATAAAAGACATTCATAGTTTTAAGAAGCTTATGTGTGAGGTAATAAGATGTCGGTGGGGAGACGGATAGAGAAAGACAGAGAGAGACAGACAGAGAGAGAGACAGACAGAGACAGACAGGGAAAGAGACAGACAGATACAAACGGTGAAAGAGACAGACAGAGACAGACTGTGAAAAAGACAGACAGAGACAGACGGGGAAAGAGAAGAGACAGACAGAGAAAGACCTGGAAAGAGACAGATGGGGAAAGAGACAGACAGACATGCAGACATTGACAGAGTCAGGGAAGGAGGAGACAGCCAGAAAGACAGACAAAGATAGATGGGGAAAGACACAGACCTTGATAGAGACAGACGGGGAAAGAGACAGAGAAATAGAGACAGACAAAGACAGGCAAACAGGGAAAGAGACAGACAGGAAAAGACAGACAAAGAGACAGGGAGAAAGACGGGGAAAGAGACAGACCTGGGAAAGAGACAGACCTGGAAAGAGACAGATGGGGAAAGAGACAGACCTGGGAAAGAGACAGACCTGGAAAGAGACAGATGGGGAAAGAAACAGATAGATAGTGACAGACAGAGACAGGCAGATGGGGAAAGAGGCAGATGGGGAAAGAGGCAGACGGGGAAAGAGGCAGACGGGGAAAGAGGCAGACGGGGAAAGAGGCAGACCTGGAAAGAGGCAGACAGAGACAGACGGGGAAAGAGACAGATCTGGAAAGAGACAGACAGAGACAGACGGGGAAAGAGACAGATCTGGAAAGAGACAGACGGAGCACATTACTCGGCCAATTTAGTTAAATCTGTGTGGAATATCTGTGGTGTTAAAATATATGTTGTGAAATGCTTAGCTTAGTTTTTGCCTTTTAATAATTACATTTCTGTCTATTTGTTTTGTGCTTTTAGTGTGCAGAATACAGTTTTGTTAATACATTCTATTTTGTTAACAGCAGTTATTAACCCGGGCGAATCCGGGTAGTACAGCTAATATATATATATATATATGTATATATATATATATATATATATATATATATATATATATATATATATATATATATATATATATATATATATATATATATATAAAACACTCTGAGCTCTCCTGGAACTGTATTCAACTGCATTAAATCATTTTACTGTTGACACAGCTTTAGTATTGTGAGTGTCTTCATCATAGACATAGATTGTGACGTTGTTGTAACTAACATCCTTTTTCCTAATATAGCACAGCGATAGACTTTATATGTTTTTCCAAGCAAAAATGGTCCAACAGTGATCCTTCTTAATCATTTATGATCAAGCAAATTATTCTGTTTAGAATGCTGTCTGAAGCTGACAGTGTCACTTATAGAGGTAACATCATTTTGCTGTAACTAAGATGACTGTTGTACTGTCATGATTGACTCCTGGCTCAGCTGGAGCTGAGCCTTTTTTTAGTTTCACTTCTAATGCAGGTCACGTTAGGGGTTAATCCTTCCTGCCTCGTTCTGGAGGTCAGGCTGCTTTATTAGGGCACTGTTTCTCTTGGACTTCGCCAGTGATATTTCTCGCTCTGCTGTGTTCTGCTCTTGAGTGACTTGTTGTCTGCCCTGCCCCCTCCTGACCTCCGTGTTCACCTGACCTGTTAACCTCCTCTGTTGTCTGTTTCCATCAGTGTCTCTCCCGCTGTCTCCCTGTTTGTTCCTTATCTGTATACCTTAATTCTGTCTTGTCTTCCCACTCCCCCTCGCTTCTAGGCTCTGATTTCCCGGCTACTGACTATTTGCTTCCCTCTGACTACGTTTAGACTTTGCCCTTGTGTACTTACAAGACCCGGGGCCTACCCCTACCCGTGGAGGGTAACGTCATCTTGCTGCCCCACTCCATCATCCCGGGTACTTCCAACGGTAGCGGCAATACTCCCAATTACCGACACAACGGGTGGCATCACAAACTCTACCTATATCCTGTAAATAACCCCCTTCTACATTTGAGTGTAACCCCTAGCCCCCGGGTCTGGAGACCCTCGAGCCATGAGTAATCACCACTCCCGGATCCGAGCAGTTCGATCCACTGCAGGGACGGCACACATATGTAAAATTTAATTATTAAACAGACGTGCAAAGTAAAAATATGGTTTGCGGAACACACACTTTGTGAGGTAAAAAGTATCAGTTAAGTGTCTGGATTTTAATGAACTTTTTTTTGTCTTTAAAAAAACTATTATTCCCCTTTTCACAAATATAATTGCAAAAGAGATTTAAAAATGTAGTACTGTCACTTGTAACAATCAAGATCATCTCTAACTGACAGTTATTAAAAAATGTTGTTGCTGTAAAAACTGTTTTGCTGTCTTAATTCTGCTTTTAAGAGCATTAAGAATGAAGAAAAAAAATGTGTAATTGTAATTTAAATGCAGCAGGTCAGATGACTACAGTATATTACTGATCAATCACACTGAGTCTGGCACTAATGTTGCTAACACCTCCTCTGTCTCTCATTCTATCACTTAAATCATTATATAATCCCTGGACAACTACACTCATCTTCTTCACTGCTTAATTTATTCAATATATTAGTATTTGGAGAATTTGGCTAATGTGTTAGGGCTTTCTCTTCTCTCTATTGCTGAGCTGTGAGCTTTGATGTATTTTACTATCCTAAAATCACTCTAATATTTCTTGGTTAGGCTTTTATATAAGGTATGATAGTTACCGATTGGCTAAACTACAGTTGTGCTCAAAAGTTTACATACCCTAGCAGAGTTCTTGCTTTCTTTGCCCATTCCTACTGTAAAGCACGGAGGTGGATTGCTGATGATGTGAGGTGTGTTAGCTACAAATGCACAGGAAACTTGGTCAAAGTTGAAGAAAAGATAAATGCAGCACGTTATCAGTAAATACTGGAGGCAAATTTGCACTCATCAGCCTGGAAGCTGCACATGGGACTACTTGGATGTTCCAACTTGACAACAATCCAAAAAAAAACACAAGGCCAAGTCAAACTGTCATTGGCTACAGCAGAACAAAGTGAAGGTTTTGGAGTGACCGTCTCAGTCACCTGACCTCAATATCATTGACCCACTCTGGGGAAAACTCAAACTCACAGTTCATGCAAGAAAAAGCCCAGGAATTTACAGGATCTGGAGGCTTTTTGCCAAGAATTGTCAGCTTTACCCTCTGAGAAAATAAAGAGTCTCATCCACAACTACCACAAAAGACTTCAAGCTGTTATTGATGTTAGAGGGGGCAATGCACGGTATTAAGAACTGGGGTATGTGAATGTTTGATCAGGGTCATTTGGATGTTCTTGGTTGTCATTATGATTTAAAAAGAGAAAGCACAGTAGTTTGACAATAAATGGCTTCTCCCAACCACTAACCATGAGTGGAAAAAAAGATTTTGTGTTATCATTCATATTCTTTGAAAAAAGGCCAAGAAAGCAAAACATCTGCTGGGGTATGTAAAGGTTTGAACACAACTGTATTTCTTGTATTTGTTAGCTGTAAGGCATTATATGGAAGCCCGCATGGTCGTGCCTAGGTCATTGAAGCCTTCTGCAGCTAATTCAATCTCTTGCAATGGTGGCTGTTTTTTTTAGGGGGAGGAGCTGTTTGCTCAGTATAAATTGCGAGTTATTAAAATTTGTCGCTAAGATCTGCAAATTTCATAAAATTCAATACAAATTCGATTTGCATCAAATCAATTCAACCATCTCTAAGTACCTAGAATGTTACATATTTGAAATATTAATATCTTATTATAATTTACAAGGAATAACTAAGAAGACTGATGTGGCCTCTGTGAGGCACAAATACTTGCAGGATATGTGCAAAGATCTTACGAACACTGTAGACTGACTAATAAGAACTGCTATATTTGATAGGCAGGGAACATAAATCCCTTAGAGGATCTATTGACTATTGAATAGAAGAAAATATAGATTTTCAGTCACATAGCCATCACATTTGAACTTCAGAGCTTTAGACTCTGGAAATTTGAAACATAAAATCGGACATATCTGGGCATCTCATGGGGACAGATGTTTGGATTATTTCTAAAGTGAGAACAGAGTAAAAGAAACAAAACAAAACAATATAGACTTTATGATGAATGACCCCTTGTGTTATACCTTCAAGGATTTAGCAGTAGACTCAAAATAAATAAAGTACAGTTGGAAAGTGCTATTAAATGTGTCAAATTGATGAACATCAAGCTCGGTATTGCTACAAAGGCCATTATTGAACTGCAATATAATGTTTTTGTATCAAAAGAGGTTAAATTTAGACAGCTGTATAACAGATACAGTAGCTTGATCTCCCTGACACAGCTAAGTCAGCTGATATGAAGTAGAGAAGGAGAGACTGCACTATACCCTGAAAGAGACATCAAGGAGGGCCGCAGAATACAATTATTTTCCCATTAAGGAGTGGAACTCCTAGATTAGTAAATAGTGATGAACGAATATACTCATCACTTTTCGTTACTAACACAAATATTTGAGTATTCACAATATCCGTTACCAGTAGAAAATTTTGTCAATCACCCTGTGAGATTCAAGACCCCTTCCAGCATGTTTCGCACTTGATTTTCAGTCACTCAACATGCTGGGTTTGCCTTCCAATCACAGTAATGCCGTTGCCATCTTTGCTACTGGCATTACTGTGATTGGGAGGCGCAGTGAAAAAAAAATGACTTACTGAGATTCCACGAGGCTTTCACACTACTGCTGGATCTGCTCATTAGATCTCATATATATGCACTGCTTTGCCTGCCCACTCTCTCTGCCAACATCTGTGATTAAAAATATATGCACAAAGAAAAATGGGTAAATGCCGCGCTTAAGAACCACTGAGGCAGAGATTATATAAACATTTCTTTTTTATTACAGCATTCCAACGCGTTTCAGAGACAAGGACCGTCTCCTTCAGGAGAAGGTCAGTGAGGTTAGCAGCCATGAAAAATCATTAATCCTCTATACCCTGTTTTCACCTCTTTGCCTCTTGATGAACCGTATCTCTGACGCCCTGGACTAGCCAGGTAGTCACAGGTAGGCCCTTGCATAACACTCGTCCCCCTAATAAGGTAACAGCAGCCAACCACACAAAACCTAGTCACATCCCTCAGGGCTCAATGGTCACACAAGGGGGGCGGAGCCAGATGGTTGGCCACACCCACTGAGGAGTCCAGCGGGCCTGAGGCAGGAAACTAGTGCAGTCAAGTACAGACAGTCAGATTAGTGACAGAGGAGGAGAGTGCAGCAGACCTGTGCCCAGGTCTTCAGGGGAAACTGACAGGTGCCGGGGTCGTAGCCCTGGACGGCCACTTGTTCGGCCAGCACAGATCCCGCTCCCGTGGAAGGTGCCCATTACCAGAGTGGACGCGCCGGTTCCGAAAGAGACCGCGCCCCAAGAGGCCCAGGCCCCAGCAGTCTGTCCGGCCAGGAAGGTGGTGAACGCTGACCGGAAGAAGGCCCAGGAGGTAACGCTGGCCGCTCCCAGATCCCAGGGCTTGGCTGAGGCGGCGGAGGGTTGTCGCTGCAAGGCAGCACAGCAGGCCGCAACACAGCAGGGTTCCCCAATCCAGATGGTGCCGGTCGTAAACGGCACGGGGGAGCTCCGGCTGGGCCCGACCCCCGCGCAAAGGGAGCAGGCAGACGCTCCATTTTGGGAGCGGCAGCAGAACCAGCTGGGCCGAGAAACAGAGGCCCGGGAGAGGCAGAAGGCTGAGGTGCTGGCCCGTACCATCCGAGAGAAGGAAAACCTCCGGAGTGCCACCTACAGAGTATAGGGCCCAACCTACGAGGGCCAGGTCCAGCAGTTCGACTCCCGGCGTGGATGGGGGTTCATCTTTGAACCGGGCCTGGAGGCCAAAATTTTCGTCTCCCGCTGGGACGTTAACTTTCATCTTCCATTGGGTCACCATGATCGTGACCTGAAGCATGGTGAGCTCGTCACCTACACCCGGCATTGTGGGGAGAGGGGCTGGTTCGCCCTCAATGTGAACAGGAGGGTGAGCCGCAGTGCCCGGAGGCACACCCAGTCCCCTCCCCCGCTATACAGTCCCGATGTAGTGCTGGAAGAAGAGCACGAGTGTAGGTAGCGGATCCCGGCTACCATGTTAAAATCCCCGTTGGGACCATACTGCCCGTCCCCATTGGGACTTTGTTGATTTGCCCCGTTTAAACCATGAACAAGGCCGAGAACTCGCAGGCCACCCAAAAACTATTGGGTTTGTAAATAAGTCCCGGACCACCCTTTCGGTCCCACGGCCTCCGGAGAGGCAGGCTGGAGGAAGGGCCTGCAGGAAAGTGATGGCGGAGGCCCTGTCACCATGGCAACCATTGACAATCCTCCGGGTCCCCTGGACATGGGGCCTCTGGAGAGACTGCCGGGTATGGAACTTTGTACCCCGCCCGTTTGGGCAATACCTGGACCCGTTCCTTTTTCTGGACTGGGGAAAAGGGGTGCGCACTATTGCTTAGCGGTGGCACCAAGGTCTAGGTTTGTTTGGGTGGGTGACTGAAAGGACCCGGTCCCGTCCCGTTCCCGGTTAATGAAAATGTTTTTATGTTGCAATGTTTAAGCAAAATGCCTCCCGCAAGGGAAGAAATCTGCATATACTTGACAATGTAAATAATGTTAATATAATTGTATGTGTTTCTCTTTTTAGCTTTTTCCAGTTTAAAAAAATAAATAAATAAACGGTGGTGGTCGGACAGCCCGCAGACGGTCTGTATTAAACCAAGGGGGAATGTGACGCCCTGGACTAGCCAGGTAGTCACAGGTAGGCCCTTGCATAACACCCGTCCCCCTAATAAGGTAACAGCAGCCAACCACACAAAACCTAGTCACCTCCCTCAGGGCTCAATGGTCACACCAGGGGGGCGGAGCCAGGTGGTTGGCCACGCCCACCAAGGAGTCCAGCGGGCTTGGGGCAGGAAACTGTAGTGCAGTCAAGGGCAGACAGTCAGATTAGTGACAGAGGAGGAGAGTGCAGCAGAAACTGACAGGTGCCAGGGTCGTAGCCCTGGTACCTAGGCTAGGAGGCAGGCGGTGGCCTGGCCTGCAGGAGCCGGGAAGACAGGTGCTGGGGTCGTAGCCCTGGATGGCCACTTGTTCAGCCAGCACAGATCCCACTCCCGTGGAAGGTGCCCATTACCAGAGTGGACCCGTCGGTCCTGAAAGAGACCGCGCCCCAAGAGGCCCAGGCCCCAGCAGCCCGTCCGGCCAGGAAGGTGGTGAACGCTGACCGGAAGAAGGCCCAGGAGGTAACGCTGGCCGCTCCCAAATCCCAGGCCTTGGCTGAGGCGGCGGAGGGTTGTCGCTGCAAGGCAGCACAGCAGGCCGTGACACAGCGGGGTTCCCCAATCCAGATGGTGCCAGTCGTAGACAGCACAGGGGAGCTCCGGATGGGCCCGACCCCCGCGCAAAGGGAGCAGGCAGACACTCCATTTTGGGAGCGGCAGTAGAACTAGCTGGGCCAAGAAATAGAGACCCGGGAGAGGCAGAAGCCCGAGGTTCTGGCCCGTACCATCCGGGAGAAGGAAAACCTCCTGAGTGCCACCTACAGAGTACAGGGCCCGACCTACGAGGGCCAGGTCCAGCAGTTCGACTCCCGGCGTGGATGGGGGTTCATCTTTGAACCGGGCCTGGAGGCCGAAATTTTTGTCTCTCGAAAGGTAACAGCAGCCAACCACACAAAACCTAATCACCTCCCTCAGGGCTCAATGGTCACACTAGGGGGTGGAACCAGGTGCTTGGCCACGCCCACCGAGGAGTCCAGAGGGCCTGATGCAGGAAACTGTAGTGCAGTCAAGTACACACAGTCAGATTAGTGACAGAGGAGGAGAGTGCAGCAGACCTGTGCCCAGGTCTTCAGCGGAAACTGACAGGTGCCGGGGTCGTAGCCCTGGTACCTAGGCTAGGAGGCAGGCGGTGGCCTGGCCTGCAGGAGCCGGGAAGACAGCCAAGTGGAACCATAAGGGACTGGGACAGGGTAGTGGCCTGCCGGTACCGAACCGGGGAGCCGACTGGAGACCGGAGCCCAAGGAGGGGTACTCAGACCCAGAACGAGGCCCAGAAACCACTGGACCAGGTCGAATTTACTGATTGATGTCTGGACTTGAGGTCCATTCCCATCCCAAGACCCGAAAGAAAGCAACAGCCCACCGAGGGGGATAGAAAGCCACTGCACAGGTAGAGAGATCCCACGGGCCAGCGCCTGCGAGCAAATGGACTCCACCGGTACATACACAGCTGGGGAGCGGACTCCCACTGCTAAGGCACAGGCAGTCTACACAAACATAGAGAGGTGCAGGAGAAAGGCCAGGATCACCAACCCAGGTGGGGGACAAGACGCAGCCAGCTGCGGGCACCGACCACCATCAACTTTGTTCATCAGCGACTTGAGTGTGTTAGTAATCGTGAGTACCACAGTGCCATCCGGCCGCGCACCGCCCTGCACCGCCCAACCACTACACTTCCCTAGCGGGTCCCGGGGCCACCGTCCCTGCCCATGGAGGGGTTAACATCTTGCTGCACTACCATCTCCCCCGGGCGCCCCGTAACTGCAGTGGTGGTGTCTACACTTTCACCACGTCCCGTGGGTGGCGTCTCGAACTCAAACACGGCTCCGGCCGTACACACCTACCTAACCACCCCCATCGAGATCGCCAGCAACCCCATTGCAGAGCGTCGTGACCGGCGCTCGAGCCACCCACCGAGCCTGGACCCAAGCGGCTCGGCTGCAGCCGAGCGCGGGGCGGTACACATCTAGGGCAGATAAATGTATTGAGGCTGTGCTGTTATGAAGCATCAGCAGGGAAGTGTATCTTTTCTTTTATCGGGTGGCAGGTGATAATGTATTACATATTGCCTGTGGTAAACCATATGTGAGTGTATCTTCCTTTTGGGGGTTGGCAATGCCAAATTAAATTTAATATTTAATTTTGCACCACGCACTTAATGGGTTACACCTCGCCCTGGATTTAAACTCGATGGTTGTTTGTTATCAGGTTCTTCTACCTGCGCCCAATTCTTCTAGCTTTGGGATCTGGTATATTTAAGTATAAATAGCAGTGTTTCTATGACTGTATTCTTTGTACTCTATACGCCCACTAGCATACATTTGCTGTTTCAGTACATGCAGTGTCTCTTATGTAGGAGAAAATGGAGTCTGCACAAACCATCCGGTGATGTTCTTCTTTATTTATAAATTCATGATAAAATCACACGCATGGGATGGGAAAGTGTGGCGCCCTGGACAAGCCAGGTCGTCACAGAACTACACCAACACACCCCACACCCCGGTTAGGCACACCGAAGCCAAACACAAAATCCTTGCTGCCTTCCTCCAGGGGCTGATGTCCACACCAGGGGGTGGGCTAGGTGGTTGGTCCCGCCCACCGAGGAGTACACAGTCCTGGAGGCGGGAAAAGGAGAGAGCAGAGAGAGTTTGAGGTGGAAGTGAGAGGAAGTAAAGTGGTAGAGGAGCAGTCTGAAGGCGGTCCGGGTGTGTGGCCCAGACAGAACAGCAAGGTTGGCAGACGGTGGTGACCGTCTGCAGGAGAGGCTAATTGGAGCAAACCGTATGGACCGTGGACGGGCGGTGGCCCGGCGGTACCGGATCGGAGAGTAAAGAGAAGCCAGCACCATCCGGCAGGGCTTACGGACCCCGACCAGGCTAGGAGTCGCCATTAAATTTGTCAAATCCGTTAGCGAAGGGAACCTCCGGGGTTTCCCAGCAGTCAAGACCCGATTGAAGGCAACCGCTCAAACCGTAGAGGGAAACACAGTCACCGCCAAGGCTACAGTTCCCAGGGCCAAAGCCTGTGGGCAAAAGGGGCTCCCTCAGCCTCCACCCAAGCTGGGGAGTGGGTTACCGGTGGGAAGCCATTGGAATCGTAACACAACACAGGTGCAGGGAAAGGCAGTCACCATCAACCTGCCGGGAGGAGAAAAACCGCAGCCGTCTGTGGGACCCGTCCATCCAGCCATTTGTTTTACCGGAGACTTTGCATTCGTCCTTGGCTAAGTGAGTACCACCATGCTGTGCGGCACAGCGCTGCCCCCGCGACCCTGCACCTCACCAGGCCCCGTAACCTGCCTGCCATACATCCCTACCTCCCTCACCGGGCCCCGGGACAACCAACCCCCCTACCCACGGAGGGGAGAACCAACATCCAAGCTGCTCCCCGTCATCGCTCCCGTGATCCCCGTCCAGAGCAGTGGTGGTGTCACCAATCTCACCACAACCGTGGGTGGCGTCAGGGACAATATCCCTAAACCCAAACCACCCCCTTTCACTCACGGGCGAGGAACGCCGCTCGAGTCCCCGGGATCCGGCCCACCGCTCGAGCCACCACCGAGCAGCAGCAGCCGGACCTGAGCAGTGGGTGAGCGCAGCGTCCCCTCCTCCGCCCACGACAGAAGGATAAAAACACCTGACTCATTTTGAGTGCATAACGTACTCTTAATCATTGCATATTCACAATGGTTACACTCAGTAATTCTATATACAAAGAAATCAATGAACAATGAAATAGGCGTGACAATTAATTTGCTATATGCATATCATGTGGAGAAGCACAAAATAACCAACCCAAACTGCATAAATTGAATTAAGTTACATAGCCTATGCTACCATGGCATTATTCTATATTAAGAAAAAGAAAAAGGTCATTTCTGAAGTTCATTCCTCTGTATATCTAGATATCCAAAATACTTCCCGAAGCAGCAATTGTTTCTGCCAGCTACTACAACGTATTGCTTACTTAACCTTTTAAATACCATAGAACCTCAGATTGGCATAAACTGCATTATAATAAAATGTTTAGTAACACCAGAGTAAGTACCATTTTTCTTTTCAATATTGGAGAAATGCTCAGCTATGCGCTTTTTTTAATATTCGTGTCGTACATCCTACATATTTCATAGAACATTCGGTGCAATCCACACAATACACAATGTGATGACTGTCACAATTAATAAAATCTGAGATTCTATAATTAATACCATTTGATAGCACAAATTCACAAGTTTTATTTTTGCATTGGAACAAACAATTTCTTACAATTTGCTGTATCTTATGTAGTGCCTTTAGGGAAAAGGTAGGGCATTAACAGGACAGGCAAGGAGGAATGGGGGTGCCGATTTACATAAGGGTCTCATACCATGTACCTAGGTTAATTTGCATATTATTGAGTCATTCATTTTTCAAGCCCTATTGACCTTGAACGGACATTGGTCTTGCCTTGTTTATGTGCCTACCCACCTTTTACAAGGTTTTGATTATACACATGGTGTAACCAGCAGTAATTTTAATGTCTTTAAATAAAGTATATTTTTAAAGTGATTATTCACTGTTTTCTAAACCGGCCCCAGAGGTGAAAAGCGGTGACGTCAGGTCAGCGAAAGTCACACTCAGGGCTCACTGCTGCTCTCAGTGAAAGTGGGACCCACTGATGGATTGCCATAAGGCTTTTTCCCTCAGCTGGTCCTGCTTCCTTCTGCTCAGGCAATCTTCGCCAACTCTGAGGACTGTTTTTTCCAGCAGGACTATGCGCCATGCCACACAGCTAGGTCAATCAATGTGTTGATGAAGGACCACAACATCAAAACCCTGTCATGGCCAGCCCAATCTCCAGACCTGAACTCCATTGAAAACCTCGGAATGTATTCAAGAGGAAGATGGATAGTCACAAGCCATCAAACAAAGAACTGCTTACATTTTTGCATCAGGAGTGGCATAAGATTACCCTAAAGCAGTGTGAAAGACTGGTAGAAAGCATGCCAAGACACATGAAAGCTGTGATTAAATATCATGGTTACTCCACAAAATATTGATTTCTGAACTCTTCTTGAGTTAAAAGATTAGTATTGTTATTTGTAAATGATTAGGAACTTGTTTTCTTTGTATTATTTGGCGTGTATGAAAGCAATGCATTTTTTTGTTCTTTTGACCATTTCTCATTTTCAGAAAATAAATACAAAATGTATTGCTTGGAAATTCGGAGACATGTTGTCAGTAGTTTATAGAATAAAAGAACAATTTACATTTTACTCAAAAATATACCTATAAAGTGAAAAATCTACAAACCAGAAAATTAGATACAGTATACAGTGCCTTGCGAAAGTATTCGGCCCCCTTGAATTTTTCAACCTTTTCCCACATTTCAGGCTTCAAACATAAAGATACATTTTTTTAATGTTATGGTGAAGAATCAACAACAAGTGGGACACAATTGTGAAGTTGAACGATATTTATTGCTTATTTTAAGCTTTTGTAAAAAATAAATAACTGAAAAGTGGGGCGTGCAATATTATTTGTCCCCTTTACTTCCAGTGCAGCAAACTCACTCGAGAAGTTCATTGAGGATCTCTGAATGATACAATGCTGTTCTAAATAACTAATAATGATAATTATAAGCCACCTGTGTGTAATCAAGTCTCCTCATACATGCACCTGCTCTGTGATAGTCTCAGTGTTCTGTTTAAAGCACAGATAGCATCATGAAGACCAAGGAACACAACAGGCAGGTCCATGATACTGTTGTGGAGAATTTTAAAGTCAGATTTGGTTACAAAAAGATTTCCAAAACTTTAAACATCCCAAGATGCACTGTGCAAGAGATCATATTGAAATGGAAGGAGTATCATACCATTTTCATCTCAAACAAGGAGAAGACTGACCAGAGATGAAGATAAAGAGGCCCATGATCACTCTGGATGAACTGCAGAGATCTAAAGATGAGGTGAGAGAGTCTGTCCATAGGACAAGAATCAGTCATACACTGCACAAATCTGGCCTTTATGGAAGAGTGGCAAGGAAAAAGCATTTCTCAAAGATATCCATAAAAAAGTGTTGTTTAAAGTTTGCCACAAGCCACCTGGGAGACACACCAAACATGTGGAAGTAGGTGCTCTGATCAGATGAAACCAAAATGGAACTATTTAGTTACAATGCCAAATGATATGTTTGGCGTAAAAGCAACATAGCTCATCACCCTGAACACCCCATTCCCACTGTCAAACATGGTGGTGGCAGCATCATGGTTTTTGGCCTGCTTTTCTTCAGCAGGGACAGGGAAGATGGTTAAAATTGATGGGAAGATGGATGGAGCAAAATACAGGACCATTCTTGAAGAAAACCTGCTGGAGTATGTAAACGACCTGAGACAGGGACGGAGATTTGTCTTCCAACAAGACAATGATCCAAAACATAAGGCAAAATCTACAATGGAATAGTTCACAAATAAACATATCCAGGTGTTAGAATGGCCAAGTCACAGTCCAAACCTGAATTCAATCGAGAATCTGTGGAAAGAACTGAAAACTGCTGTTCACAAACGTTCTCCATCCAACCTCACTCAGCTCCAGCTGTTTGCAAAGGAAGAATGGGCAAGAATTTCAGTCTCTCGATGTGCAAAACTAAAGGCTGCTTTACACAGTACGACCGATTGTGCAATTTCACAATCGATCGTACCCGCCCCCGTCCTTTTTGCGTCACGGGCAAATCGCTGCCCGTGTCGCACAAAGTCGGTAACCCCCATCACACGTACTTACCTCTTGTGCGACCTCGCTGTGGGCGGCGAACGTCCACTTCCTGGAGTGGGAGGGACGTTCGGCGTCACAGCGACGTCACACGGCCGCCGGCCAATGGAAGCGGAGGGGCGGAGATGAGCGGGACATAAACATCCCGCCCACCTCCTTCCTTCACATAGCCGGCGGCGGCCGCGTGACGCAGGTGACCTGCTGTTCATCGTTCCCGGGGTGTCACACGGAGCGGCGTGTGCTACCACGGAAACGATGAACAACTAAATGAAACAATATTATGGAACCTAGCGACCAGTACACGACTCACGATTTGTGAGCGATACTGCGTCGCTAGGAGGTGTCACACAGGCCGGCATCGCCAGCGATGCCGGATGTGCGTCACAAAAACCATGACCCCGACGATTTATCGCACGATAGATTGTCTGGTGTAAAGCAGCCTTAATAGACACATACCCCAAGCGATATGCAGCTGTAATCACAGCAACAGGTGGCGCTACAAAGTATTAACTTAAAGGGGATGAATAATATTGCACACCCTAATTTTCAGTTATTTTTAAAAAAAAGTTTAAAATAAGCAATAAATATCATTCAACTTCACAATTGTGTCCCACTTGTTGTTGATTCTCCACCAGAACATTAAAATTATATCTTTATGTTTGAAGCCTGAAATGTGGGAAAAGGTTGAAAAATTCAAAGAGGCCAAATACTTTCGCAAGGCACTGCATATATACACTACAGATCAAAGGTTTAGGGTCACTTGGTATTTCCATATTTTTGAAAGTAAAGCACATTTTTTTAATGAAGCTAACATTAAATTAAACAGAAATACACTCTAGACATTGTTAATGTGGTAAATGACTATTCTAGCTACAAACATCTGTTTTTTATTACAATATCTACATAGGTGTATAGAGGCCGATTTCGAACAACCACCATTCCAGTGTTCTAATGGTATTTTGTGTTTACTAACTGTGTTAGAAGGCTAATGGATGTTTAGAAATTCCTTGAAAACCCTTGTGCCTGTATGTTAGCACAGCTGAAAACAGTTTTGCTGATTAAAGAAGCTATAAAACTGACCTTCCTTTGAGCTTCTTGAGAATCTGGAGCATTACATTTGTTGGTTCCATTAAACTCTCAAAATGGCCAGAAAAAGAGAACTTTCATGTGAAACTCGACAGTCTATTCTTGTTCTTAGAAATGAAGGATATTCCATGCGAGAAATTGCCAAGAAACTGAAGATTTCCTACAATGGTGTCTACTACTCCCTTCAGAGGAGAGCACCAACAGGCTCTAACCAGTGTAGAAAGAGAAGTTGAGGCCCCGCTGCAGAACTGAGCAACAAGACAAGTACAGTAGAGTCTCTAGTTTGAGAAATCGACGCCTCACAGGTCCTCAACTGGCAGCTTCATTAAATAGTACCCGCAAAATGCCATTGTCAACGTCTACAGTGAAGAGGCGACTTTGGGATGCTGGCCTTCAGGGCAGAGTGGCAAAGAAAAAGCCATATCTGAGACTGGCTAGTGGCTAATAAAAGGAAAGATTAATATGGGAAAAAAAACACAGACATTGGACAGAGGAAGATTGAAAAAAGAGGAACAGTGAAAAAAATGGACAGACGAATCAAAGTTTGAGGTGTTTGGATCACACAGAAGAACATTTGTGAGACGCAGAACAACTGAAAAAATGCTGGAAGAGTGCCTAACACCATCTGTCAACGCATTGTGGAGGTAATGTGATGGTCTGGGGTTGCTTTGGTGCTGGTAAAGTGGGAGATTTGTACAAGGTAAAAGGGTTTTGAATAAGGAAGGCTATCACTCCATTTTGCAATGCCATGCCATACCCTATGGACAGCGCTTGATTGGAGCCAATTTCATCCTACAACAGGACAATAACCCAAGGCACAACTCCAAATTATGCATGAACTATTTAGGGAAGAAGCAGGCAGCTGGTATTCTATCTGTAATGGAGTGGTCAGCCCAGTCACCAGATCTCAACCCTATTGAGCTGTTGTGGGAGCAGCTTGACCGTATGGTACACAAAAAGTGCCCATCAAGCCAATCCAACTTGTGGGAGGGGGAAAAGCATGGGGTGAAATATCTCCAGATTAACGCAGAAAATTAACAGCTAGAATGCCAAAGTTTTGCAAAGCTGTAATTGCTGCAAATGAGCATTCTGTGACGAAAGCAAAGTTTGAAGGAGAAAATTATTATTTCAAGTAAAAATCATTATTTCTAACCTAGGCAATGTCTGGACTATATTTTCTATTCATTATGCAACTCATTTGATAAATAAAAGCATGATTTGTCATGGAAAATACAAAATTGCCTGGGTGACCCCAAACTTTTGAACTATATATATATATATATATATATATATATATATATATATATATATATTTATATTTACACATATATATATATATATATATATATATATATATTTATATACATGTATATATATATATATATATATATATATACACACACACACAGTACAGACCAAAAGTTTGGACACACCTTCTCATTCAAAGAGTTTTCTTTATTTTCATGACTCTGAAAATTAGTAGATTCACATTGAAGGCATCAAAACTATAAATTAACACATGTGGAATGAAATAATTAACAAAAAAGTGTGAAACAACTGGTAATATGTCTTATATTCTAGGTTCTTCAAAGTAGCCACCTTTTGCTTGATTACTGCTTTGCACACTCTTGGGATTCTCTTGATGAGCTTCAAGAGGTAGTCACCGGAAATGGTTTTCACTTCAAAGGTTTAATAAGTGGGATTTCTTGCCTTATAATAGGATTGGGACCATCAGTTGTGTTGTGCAGAGGTCTGGTGGATACACAGCTGATAGTCCTACTGAATAGACTGTTAGAATTTGTATTATGGCAAGAAAAAAGCAGCTAAGTAAAGAAAAATTAGTGGCCATCATTTCTTTAAGAAATGAAGGTCAGTCAGTCCGAAAAATTGGGAAAACTTTAAAAGTGTCCCCAAGTGCAGTAGCAAAAACCATCAAATGCTACAAAGAAACTGGGTCACATGAGGACCGCCCCAGGAAAGGAAGACCAAGAGTCACCTCTGCTGCGGAGGGTAAGTTTATCCGAGTCACCAGCCTCAGAAATTGCAGGTTAACAGCAGCTAAGAATAGAGACCAGGTCAATGCCACACAGAGTTCTAGCAGCAGACACATCTCTAGAACAACTGTTAAGAGGAGACTTTGTGCAGCAGGCCTTCATGGTAAAATAGCTACTAGGAAACCACTGCTAAGGACATGCAACAAGCAGAAGAGATTTGTTTGGGCTAAAGAAAACAAGGAATGGACATTAGACCAGTGGAAATCTGTGCTTTGGTCTGATGAGTCCAAATTTGAGATCTTTGGATCCAACCACCGTGTCTTTGTGCAACGCAGAAAAGGTGAACGGATGGACTCTACATGCCTGGTTCCCACCGTGAAACATGGAGGTGGAGGTGTGATGGTGTGGGCGTGCTTTGCTGGTGACACTGTTGGGGATTTGTTCAAAATTGAAGGCATACTGAACCAGCATGGCTACCACAGCATCTTGCAGCGGCATGCTATTCCATCTGGTTTGCGTTTAGTTGGACCATCATTTATTTTTCAACAGGACAAAGACCCCAAACACACCTACAGGCTGTGTAAGGGCTATTTGACTAAGAAGGAGAGTGCTGGGGTGCTACGGCAGATGACCTGGCCTCCACAGTAGAGATGAGCGAACCGGTCAAGGTTCAGCTAGAGTTCGGTTCGCCGAATGGGTGTCTCGTTCGAGTTCGGTTCGGCGAACGTTCGACGAACCGAACTCGAACCGCATATGAAACAATAGCAGGCAATCACAAACACATAAAAACAACTAGAAATCACCCTCAAAGGTGTCCAAAAGGTGACAAACAACTCACAACACAAACACATGGGAAAGTGACAAGGACATATACTCATGCGAAAACAAAAGAGCTGGACAAGGAAAAAGAGGAGGAGACACAGATATAGGCATGGCACGCCCTACTAAAATCATGTAAAACACCGCAAGGTGACTCCAAGCGGAGTCTCCCTTTTTTCCAAAAATTGGGCCACACACACACCCACCCCTTCAGTGGCAGCACTTGTGCCCCAGTTGTACACTTCACAGCTAGATTTGCATCAAGCATATTCAAAAATACGCCATACTTAACCGTCCCCAAGATGACACCGGGGTAGGTAGCAAAGTCTTTCCTGATCCCAGCTCTGTTCATCTTGGATCATTTTTAAAAACAATGTAAGCAAGGGTTACTCCAAGCGGAGTCTCCCTTTTTTTCCAAAAATTGGGCCCCACACACACCCACCCATTCAGTGGCAGCACTTGTGCCCCAGTTGTACACTTCACAGCTAGATTTGCATCAAGCACATTCAAAAATACGCCATACTTAACCGTCCCCAGGATGACACCGGGGTAGGTAGCAAAGTCTTTCCTGATCCCAGCTCTGTTCATCTTGGATCATTTTTAAAAACAATGTAAGCAAGGGTTACTCCAAGCGGAGTCTCCCTTTTTTTCCAAAAATTGGGCCCCACACACACCCACCCATTCAGTGGCAGCACTTTTGCCCCAGTTGTACACTTCACAGCTAGATTTCCATCAAGCACATTCAAAAATACGCCATACTTAACCGTCCCCAGGATGACCCCGGGGTAGGTAGCAAAGTCTTTGCTAAACCATGACTTGTTCATCTTGGCTCCTTTTAAGAAACACAGCAAGCAAGGGTTACTCCAAGTGGAGTCTCCCTTTTTTCCAAAAATTGGGCCCCACACACACCCACCCCTTCAGTGGCAGCACTTGTTCCCCAGTTGTACACTTCACAGCTAGATTTGCATCAAGCACATTCAAAAATACGCCATACTTAGCCGTCCCCAGGATGACACCGGGGTAGGTAGCAAAGTCTTTCCTGATCCCAGCTCTGTTCATCTTGGATCATTTTTAAAAACAATGTAAGCAAGGGTTACTCCAAGCAGAGTCTCCCTTTTTTTTTCCAAAAATTGGGCCCCAAACACACCCACCCATTCAGTGGCAGCACTTTTACCCCAGTTGTACACTTCACAGCTAGATTTGCATCAAGCACAATCAAAAATACGCCATACTTAACCGTGCCCAGGATGACACCGGGGTAGGTAGCAAAGTCTTTCCTGATCCCAGCTCTGTTCATCTTGGATCATTTTTCAAAACAATGTAAGCAAGGGTTACTCCAAGCGGAGTCTCCCTTTTTTTCCAAAAATTGGGCCCCACACACACCCACCCATTCAGTGGCAGCACTTGTGCCCCAGTTGTACACTTCACAGCTAGATTTGCATCAAGCACATTCAAAAATACGCCATACTTAACCGTCCCCAGGATGACACCGGGGTAGGTAGCAAAGTCTTTCCTGATCCCAGCTCTGTTCATCTTGGATCATTTTTAAAAACAATGTAAGCAAGGGTTACTCCAAGCGGAGTCTCCCTTTTTTTTCCAAAAATTGGGCCCCACACACACCCACCCATTCAGTGGCAGCACTTTTGCCCCAGTTGTACACTTCACAGCTAGATTTCCATCAAGCACATTCAAAAATACGCCATACTTAACCGTCCCCAGGATGACCCCGGGGTAGGTAGCAAAGTCTTTGCTAAACCATGACTTGTTCATCTTGGCTCCTTTTAAGAAACACAGCAAGCAAGGGTTACTCCAAGCGGAGTCTCCCTTTTTTTTGCAAAAATTGGGCTCCACACACACCCACCCATTCAGTGGCAGCACTTTTGCCCCAGTTGTACACTTCACAGCTAGATTTCCATCAAGCACATTCAAAAATACGCCATACTTAACCGTCCCCAGGATGACCCCGGGGTAGGTAGCAAAGTCTTTGCTAAACCATGACTTGTTCATCTTGGCTCCTTTTACGAAACAGAGCAAGCAAGGGTTACTCCAAGCGGAGTCTCCCTTTTTTCCAAAAATTGGGCCCCACACACACCCACCCCTTCAGTGGCAGCAGTTGTGCCCAGTTTTACACTTCACAGCTAGATTTGCATCAAGCACATTCAAAAATACGCCATACTTAACCGTCCTCAGGATGACACCGGGGTAGGTAACAAAGTCTTTCCTGATCCCAGCTCTGTTCATCTTGGATCATTTTTAAAAACAATGTAAGTAAGGGTTATTCCAAGCGGAGTCTCCCTTTTTTTTGCAAAAATTGGGCCCCACACACACCCACCCATTCAGTGGCAGCACTTTTGCCCCAGTTGTACACTTCACAGCTAGATTTCCATCAAGCACATTCAAAAATACGCCATACTTAACCGTCCCCAGGATGACCCCGGGGTAGGTAGCAAAGTCTTTGCTAAACCATGACTTGTTCATCTTGGCTCCTTTTACGAAACAGAGCAAGCAAGGATTACTCCAAGCGGAGTCTCCCTTTTTTCCAAAAATTGGGCCCCACACACACCCACCCCTTCAATGGCAGCAGTTGTGCCCAGTTTTACACTTCACAGCTAGATTTGCATCAAGCACATTCAAAAATACGCCATACTTAACCGTCCCCAGGATGACACCGGGGTAGGTAGCAAAGTCTTTCCTGATCCCAGCTCTGTTCATCTTGGATCATTTTTAAAAACAATGTAAGCAAGGGTTACTCCAAGCGGAGTCTCCCTTTTTTCCAAAAATTGGGCCCCACACACACCCACCCATTCAGTGGCAGCACTTTTGCCCCAGTTGTACACTTCACAGCTAGATTTCCATCAAGCACATTCAAAAATACGCCATACTTAACCGTCCCCAGGATGACCCCGGGGTAGGTAGCAAAGTCTTTGCTAAACCATGACTTGTTCATCTTGGCTCCTTTTAAGAAACACAGCAAGCAAGGGTTACTCCAAGTGGAGTCTCCCTTTTTTCCAAAAGTTGGGCCCCACACACACCCACCCCTTCAGTGGCAGCACTTGTTCCCCAGTTGTACACTTCACAGCTAGATTTGCATCAAGCACATTCAAAAATACGCCATACTTAGCCGTCCCCAGGATGACACCGGGGTAGGTAGCAAAGTCTTTCCTGATCCCAGCTCTGTTCATCTTGGATCATTTTTAAAAACAATGTAAGCAAGGGTTACTCCAAGCGGAGTCTCCCTTTTTTTTCCAAAAATTGGGCCCCACACACACCCACCCATTCAGTGGCAGCACTTTTACCCCAGTTGTACACTTCATAGCTAGATTTGCATCAAGCACATTCAAAAATACGCCATACTTAACCGTCCCCAGGATGACACCGGGGTAGGTAGCAAAGTCTTTCCTGATCCCAGCTCTGTTCATCTTGGATCATTTTTAAAAACAATGTAAGCAAGGGTTACTCCAAGCGGAGTCTCCCTTTTTTTTCAAAAATTGGGCCCCACACACACCCACCCATTCAGTGGCAGCACTTGTGCCCCAGTTATACACTTCACAGCTAGATTTGCATCAAGCACATTCAAAAATACGCCATACCTAACCGTCCCCAGGATGACCCCGGGGTAGGTAACAAAGTCTTTGCTGAACCATGACTTGTTCATCTTGGCTCCTTTTAAAAAACACAGCAAGCAAGGGTTACTCCAAGCGGAGTCTCCCTTTTTTCCAAAAATTGGGCCCCACACACACCCACCCCTTCAGTGGCAGCACTTGTGCCCCAGTTGTACACTTCACAGCTAGATTTGCATCAAGCACATTCAAAAGTACGCCATACTTAACCGTCCCCAGGATGACCCCGAGTTAGGTAGCAAAGTCTTTGCTGAACCATGACTTGTTCATCTTGGCTCCTTTTAAAAAACACAGCAAGCAAGGGTTACTCCAAACGGAGTCTCCCTTTTTTCCAAAAATTGGGCCACACACACACCCACCCCTTCAGTGGCAGCACTTGTGCCCCAGTTGTACACTTTACAGCTCGATTTCCATCAAGCACATTCAAAAATTCGCCATACTTAACCGTCCCCAGGATGACCCCGGGGTAGGTAGCAAAGTCTTTGCTGAACCATGACTTGTTCATCTTGGCTCCTTTTAAAAAACACAGCAAGCAAGGGTTACTCCAAGCAGAGTCTCCCTTTTTTCCAAAAATTGGGCCCCACACACACCCACCCCTTTAGTGGCAGCACTTGTGCCCCAGTTGTACACTTCTCAGCTAGATTTGCATCAAGCACATTCAAAAATACGCCATACTTAACCGTCCCCAGGATGACACCGGAGTAGGTAGCAAAGTCTTTCCTGATCCCAGCTCTATTCATCTTGGATCATTTTTAAAAACAATGGAAGCAAGGGTTACTCCAAGCGGAGTCTCCCTTTTTTTTCCAAAAATTGGGCCCCACACACACCCACCCATTCAGTGGCAGCACTTTTGCCCCAGTTGTACACTTCACAGCTAGATTTCCATCAAGCACATTCAAAAATACGCCATACTTAACCGTCCCCAGGATGACCCCGGGGTAGGTAGCAAAGTCTTTGCTAAACCATGACTTGTTCATCTTGGCTCCTTTTAAGAAACACAGCAAGCAAGGGTTACTCCAAGTGGAGTCTCCCTTTTTTCCAAAAATTGGGCCCCACACACACCCACCCCTTCAGTGGCAGCACTTGTTCCCCAGTTGTACACTTCACAGCTAGATTTGCATCAAGCACATTCAAAAATACGCCATACTTAGCCGTCCCCAGGATGACACCGGGGTAGGTAGCAAAGTCTTTCCTGATCCCAGCTCTGTTCATCTTGGATCATTTTTAAAAACAATGTAAGCAAGGGTTACTCCAAGCGGAGTCTCCCTTTTTTTTCCAAAAATTGGGCCCCAAACACACCCACCCATTCAGTGGCAGCACTTTTACCCCAGTTGTACACTTCACAGCTAGATTTGCATCAAGCACAATCAAAAATACGCCATACTTAACCGTCCCCAGGATGACACCGGGGTAGGTAGCAAAGTCTTTCCTGATCCCAGCTCTGTTCATCTTGGATCATTTTTCAAAACAATGTAAGCAAGGGTTACTCCAAGCGGAGTCTCCCTTTTTTTTGCAAAAATTGGGCCCCACACACACCCACCCATTCAGTGGCAGCACTTTTGCCCCAGTTGTACACTTCACAGCTAGATTTCCATCAAGCACATTCAAAAATACGCCATACTTAACCGTCCCCAGGATGACCCCGGGGTAGGTAGCAAAGTCTTTGCTAAACCATGACTTGTTCATCTTGGCTCCTTTTACGAAACAGAGCAAGCAAGGGTTACTCCAAGCGGAGTCTCCCTTTTTTCCAAAAATTGGGCCCCACACACACCCACCCCTTCAGTGGCAGCAGTTGTGCCCAGTTTTACACTTCACAGCTAGATTTGCATCAAGCACATTCAAAAATACGCCATACTTAACCGTCCTCAGGATGACACCGGGGTAGGTAGCAAAGTCTTTCCTGATCCCAGCTCTGTTCATCTTGGATCATTTTTAAAAACAATGTAAGCAAGGGTTACTCCAAGCGGAGTCTCCCTTTTTTTTCCAAAAATTGGGCCCCACACACACCCACCCATTCAGTGGCAGCACTTTTACCCCAGTTGTACACTTCATAGCTAGATTTACATCAAGCACATTCAAAAATACGCCATACTTAACCGTCCCCAGGATGACACCGGGGTAGGTAGCAAAGTCTTTCCTGATCCCAGCTCTGTTCATCTTGGATTATTTTTAAAAACAATGTAAGCAAGGGTTACTCCAAGCGGAGTCTCCCTTTTTTTTCAAAAATTGGGCCCCACACACACCCACCCATTCAGTGGCAGCAGTTATGCCCCAGTTGTACACTTCACAGCTAGATTTGCTTTAAGCACATTCAAAAATACGCCATACTTAACCGTCCCCAGGATGACACCGGGGTAGGTAGCAAAGTCTTTGCTGAACCATGACTTGTTCATCTTGGCTGCTTTTAAAAAACACAGCAAGCAAGGGTTACTCCAAGCGGAGTCTCCCTTTTTTCCAAAAATTGGGCCCCACACACACCCACCCCTTCAGTGGCAGCACTTGTGCCCCAGTTGTACATTTCACAGCTAGATTTGCATCAAGCACATTCAAAAATACGCCATACTTAACCGTCCCCAGGATGACACCGGGTTAGGTAGCAAAGTCTTTCCTGATCCCAGCTCTGTTCATCTTGGATCATTTTTAAAAACAATGTAAGCAAGGGTTACTCCAAGCGGAGTCTCCCTTTTTTCCAAAAATTGGGCCCCACACACACCCACCCCTTCAGTGGCAGCAGTTGTGCCCAGTTTTACACTTCACAGCTAGATTTGCATCAAGCACATTCAAAAATACGCCATACTTAACCGTCCCCAGGATGACACCGGGGTAGGTAGCAAAGTCTTTCCTGATCCCAGCTCTGTTCATCTTGGATCATTTTTAAAAACAATGTAAGCAAGGGTTACTCCAAGCGGAGTCTCCCTTTTTTTCCAAAAATTGGGCCCCACACACAACCACCCATTCAGTGGCAGCACTTTTGCCCCAGTTGTACACTTCACAGCTAGATTTCCATCAAGCACATTCAAAAATACGCCATACTTAACCGTCCCCAGGATGACCCCGGGGTAGGTAGCAAAGTCTTTGCTAAACCATGACTTGTTCATCTTGGCTCCTTTTAAGAAACACAGCAAGCAAGGGTTACTCCAAGTGGAGTCTCCCTTTTTTCCAAAAGTTGGGCCCCACACACACCCACCCCTTCAGTGGCAGCACTTGTTCCCCAGTTGTACACTTCACAGCTAGATTTGCATCAAGCACATTCAAAAATACGCCATACTTAGCCGTCCCCAGGATGACACCGGGGTAGGTAGCAAAGTCTTTCCTGATCCCAGCTCTGTTCATCTTGGATCATTTTTAAAAACAATGTAAGCAAGGGTTACTCCAAGCGGAGTCTCCCTTTTTTTTCCAAAAATTGGGCCCCACACACACCCACCCATTCAGTGGCAGCACTTTTACCCCAGTTGTACACTTCATAGCTAGATTTGCATCAAGCACATTCAAAAATACGCCATACTTAACCGTCCCCAGGATGACACCGGGGTAGGTAGCAAAGTCTTTCCTGATCCCAGCTCTGTTCATCTTGGATCATTTTTAAAAACAATGTAAGCAAGGGTTACTCCAAGCGGAGTCTCCCTTTTTTTTCAAAAATTGGGCCCCA